>NC_139040.1:34436245-35058935 GCF_964662115.1 Mustela nivalis
CCAAGGAAATAGAAACAATCATCAGAAGTTATTATCAGCAGTTATTTGCCAATATGCTAAGCAATCTAGATGAAATGGATGCATTCCTGGAAAACTATAAACTCCCAAAATTGAACCCGGAAGAAATTGGCAACCTGAATAGACCAATATCTAGTAACAAGATTGAAGCAGTGATCAAAAACCTCCCAAAAAACAAGAGCCCAGGACCTGACGGATTCCCTGGGGACTTCTACCAAACTTTCAAAGAAGAAATAACACCTATTCTCCTGAAGCTGTTTCAAAAAATTGAAGCAGAAGGAAACGTTCCAGACTCTTTCTATGAAGCCAGTATTACCCTGATCCCCAAACTAGGCAGAGACCTTACTAAAAGGAGAATTTGAGACCACTATCACTGATGACTATGGATGCTAAGATTCTCAACAAGATCCTAGCAAACAGGATCCAACAGCACATTAAAAAGATTATCCACCATGACCAGGTGGGATTCATCCCTGGGCTACAAGGATGGTTCAACATTCACAAATCAATCAATGTGAGAGAACAAATTAATATGAGAAGGGAGAAGAACCACATGGTCCTCTCAATTGATGTAGAAAAGGCATTTGACAAAATCCAGCATTCATTCCAGATTAAAATGCTTCAAAGTATAGGGATAGAGGAAACATTCCTGAACTTCATCAAATCTATCTATGAAAGACCCACAGCAAATATCATCCTCAATGGGAAAAAGCTTGCAGCCTTCCCGTTGAGATCGGGAACACGACAAGGATGTCCACTCTCACCACTCTTGTTCAACATAGTATTAGAAGTCCTAGCAACAGCAATCAGACAACAAAGAGAAATAAATGGTATCCAAATTGGCAATGAAGAAGTCAAACTCTCTCTCTTTGCAGATGACATGATTCTTTATATGGAAAACCCAAAAGACTCCACCCCCAAACTACTAGAACTCATACAGCAATTCAGTAATGTGGCAGTACACAAAGTCAATGTACAGAAATCAGTGGTTTCTTATACACTAACAATGAAAATACAGAAAGGGAAACTAGAGAATCTATTACATTTACTATAGCACCAAGAACCATAAGATACCTGGGAATAAACCTAACCAAAGAGGTAAAGGAACTGTACTCGAGGAACTACAGAACACTCATGAAAGAAACTGAAGAAGACACAAAAAGATGGAAGACCATTCCATGCTCTTGGATTGAAAGAATAAACATTGTTAAAATGTCTATACTGCCTAGAGCAATCTATACTTTTAATGCCATTCTGATCAAAATTCCACCTGTATTTTTCAAAGAGCTGGAGCTAATAATCCAAAAATTTGTATGGAATCAGAAGAGACCCCAAATCGCTAAGGAAATATTGAAAAACAAAAATAAAACTGGGGGCATCGTGTTACCTGATTTCAAGCTTTACTACAAAGCTATGGTCACCAAGACAGCATGGTACGGGCATAAAAACAGACACATAGACCAGTGGAACAGAGTAGAGAGCCCAGATATGGACCCTCAACTCTATGGTCATATAATCGTTGATAAAACAGGAAAAAATATACAGTGGAAAAAAGTCAGTCTCTTCAATAAATGGTGCTGGGAAAACTGGACAGCTATATGTAGAAGAATGAAATTCGACCATTCTCTTACACCATACACAAAGATAAACTGAAAAAGGATAAAAGACCTCAACATGAGACAGGAATCCATCAGAATCCTAGAGGAGAACATAGGCAGTAATCTCCTCGATATAAGTCACAGCAACTTCTTTCAAGATATGTCTCCAAAGGCAAAGAAAACAAAAGATGAACTTTTGGGACTTCATCAAGATCAAAAGCTTCTGCACAGCAAAGGAAGCAGTCAAGAAAACAAAGAGGCAACCCACGGAATAGGAGAAGATATTTGCAAATGACAGTACACACAAAAGATTGATACCCAGGATTTATAAAGAACTCCTCAAACTCAACACACACAAAACAGACAATCATATTAAAAAATGGGCAGAAGGTATGAACAGACACTTCTCCAATGAAGACATACAAATGGCTATCAGACACATGAAAAAATGTTCATCATCACTAGCCATTAGGGAGATTCAAATTAAAACCACATTGAGATACCACCTTACACCAGTTAGAATGGCCAAAATTAGCAAGACAGGAAACAACATGTGTTGGAGAGGATGTGGAGAAAGGGGAACCCTCTTCCACTGTTGGTGGGAATGGAAGTTGGTGCAGTCACTTTGGAGAACAGAGTGGAGATTCCTCAAGAAATTAAAAATGGAGCTTCCCTATGACCCTGCAATTGCACTACTAGGTATTGACCCCAAAGATACAGATGTAGTAAAAAGAAGGGCCATCTGAACCACAATGTCTATAGCAGCAATGGCCACGGTCGCCAAATTGTGGAAAGAACCAAGATGCCCTTCAACGGACGAATGGATAAGGAAGATGTGGTCCATATACACTATGGAGTATTATGTCTCCACCAGAAAAGATGAATACCCAATTTTTGTAGCAACATGGACGGGACTGGAAGAGATTATGCTGAGTGAAATAAGTCAAGCAGAGAGAGTCAACTATCATATGGTTTCACTTATTTGAAGTGGTGGGGGGGTGGAAAATTGGGGGAACCAGGTGGTGGGTATTAGAGAGGGCACGGATTGCATGGAGCACTCTGTGTGGTGCAAAAAAAAAAAAAAAAAATGAATACTGTTATACTGAAAAGAAAAAAAAGTGAATATTTTAAAAATGCAAAGTAAGTGGTATAAATTGTGGAATTACAATAATTCAGCTGTGGAGCTGGATTATTTAGAGAAGGCTTCATGGAAGAGCTAAAACTTGAGATAATAGGAAAAATATTTGTCTGTGTGTAATTGAAAGCAATCTGAAGACAGCAACACAAGTCACACACAGTCATTATTATTTTATAGCATCTAGCATTGTAGTGGCAACCTAAGCATACAAGCAATGAATAACATGGCTTTAATGTTATTTGACTCTTAGCCTTGCCTTACTTAGTATTAGAGCTCCTGCCATGAACATATATGTCAGCCCACAGTAATCTCGCTTTTCTCTTCACTTTAGTTCCTGAAGCTGGCCTTGTGATTCTACTCACCCTAGCCTAACCACCAGAGCCATCAATGGTTTTCCCAGAAAGACCTCAGTAAACCACTAAGAGAGCCTAGCAGTGTCCTTCGGCTACTCTGTGACTACTTGACACTACTGACTCTCTGACTCCTTATATCACACATTAGCTGGTGTCTAGGCCTCATAAATGGAGCTAAGTCAGGACAATTATTGGACTCATATCTACGTTAAACGTTCAAGAAGCATGCCATAAACATATCTATAGCTGGCCAAGGGAAAGATACGAAGGCTAAATGCCTGAGGCATGATCTGAGTCAACCATGATAGTGAGAAAAGCCCTTTAGAAGTTTGTCTTGTTTCTATTCATGAGTTTCAGCAACAAAAACAGCTATGTTAAGAGCTCCCTTTAATTATTCTTATTAGATTCCATCAAATGGCTTCATCCATAAAGCATCAGATAAATCTTTTAGACTTGATGACTTCTAAATAACTGCACTCCCAAATTGGGATATCTTGTGATGTCTTGACTTTTTTACCATCAATACCTTCTGACTCCAACCTGAAACAAGCGTTTTCATCAATAAGTTACTTGATAGACTTTGAATATCCCGAGTTACTTTTCTTTCTTTTTATTTTAAAGATTTTATTTATTTATTTGACAGAGATCACAAGTAGGCAGAGAGGCAGGCAGAGGGAGAGAGAGGAGGAAGCAGGCTCCCTGCCGAGCAGAGACACCGACACGGGGCTCGATCCCAGGACCCTGGGATCATGACCTGAGCCAAAGGCAGAGGCTTTAACCCCCTGAGCCACCCAGGCACCCCCCGAGTTACTTTTCATAAATGTTTCTGAGCTTTAAAAATAGGTTTTTAATATCTCCATCAGCCCTATACTATATGGATTTCTGCAGCTGCTTTTCTTGGATGATTTGCTAGTCAGATCTCTCATTAGGCTCAATCATGAAGGCTCAACCTACATTTAGAAAAACAAGGTAGCTGCATTCCAGGTAAAAATTCTTTGAGTAATAAAAAATTTATGAAAGAACAATGGAAATAATTGTCTTGTATAGAAATGAGCACTGGGACTTTAATTTTAACATCTGTATAACAGAATCTCTCTTTTTCTTTTTGAATTTTTGAATGAACACTTGAGCTCAACATTTTCAGATCATAGAGTAAAGAACTTCCATTCTTTCATTTCTTGTGCTAAGGGTGATAGCTTTCAAGTAAATGACAATCACCTGAATTCTGAAATCAAAGCCTGAGGAAAGCTCATTTGACACAGCCTCCTGTTGTCTTCAATAAAATCTACATGTATGATTTTCCTGGAAGTGGGGAGGAAAAAAAAAAAAACTGTGACACTACATACTTAAAATAGGAAGCCTTTAATAGCTGCCCAATTGCAAGACCCAAAAAACCAACTTACATTTGCAAAATGAAGATAATAATTGCAGTAAAGTGGCATATCTGATAGATTATGAAAAGCATTAATTACAATTAAACAATACATGCTAATTTACCATGGCTACATAGAAATTGCATTTGAGTTTCATGGGGTTATGCACACTGGTCCCCCTCAAAAAAAATTCACCCAGTATATATTTGAAAATGAGTGCAAGTCATACAACAAATGAATGTTTTACTGCTCACAATGAAGCACAGAACTTAGCAAAGTCTGAATGACCAACTAATATAAAGGGAGACCTGTTTTAGTAAAATGGATTTCTAGCATGAATTAAGTCTATGTTTCAGTCAACTTCTGTATTTATGAGACAGAGAGATCAACTAAAAGAAAATGTTTCACTTTTAATGACACCCTTTCTACATTCAACTTTTCCAAATGATTTTTAGGTAGATCCACCTTCATTGCAGCTATGCTAACTCAACACAGTCCAACAGTGTCCAGGAGAGTTTGAAGTACCTAATCCCACCCTTCTCTCCAGCCAAGTGTCCAAATAACTATTAAGTCAGGCATTTAATACATTTATAGCTACATTTAATTTATATTTATACATATATATATACATTTAATACACATATAGCTAGATATGTAGCACATGTGTTATGTGTTTAACATATAGTCTATACCTAATAAAAATATGTTCTGAGCCCCTGAGATGAGATGACCACGTGTCATCTGACAGCTAACTTTTCTGCCTTTTCCTTGATAACGAGACTTCCTGATGAAACCGTGAACTACTTGAGGTCAGGGATTGGGCTCTATTAATATGTGTATCTTCAACTTAACATAGTACATGACATTTTATAAATTATCAAGGAATGGCTAGATAGGAAAATGGATGATTGATCTTTGTCATGATATCCAGATACTTGACCTCAATATACTAATCTGATCCAAAATTCTAATTATTTCTTTAATTTAGTGGTTTGGTTTGAGCTTCTCAGTCCCTATTTCTTTCTAAAATCTAATTAACATAATCTTAATGACACAGTAATATAGGCCCACATCTCTTTCCTTAAAATTTTTAGATGAGAACAAAATAAGTGCAAACTAAGGAACTAATGGGCCCAAGTAGAGCAATGTAGATATTTTACATAAAAATAATTTAAAAATAAACTAACATAGGACAATTAATGTGTTTGTAATTTTCAACAAACAATGTAGCACTTTAAGAAGAACTGATAAAAATAGATTTTTAGTTGATAAAAATTGCTAGATCAGAAAAAGAACAATCTAATCTAAATAAAACAAGCTTTTAATATTTGCAAATGACAAGGGCAGTATAAATAAAGGATTAGTATCCAAAATATATAAAGAACTTAAAAAACTCAACACCCAAGAAATGAATAATCCAATTAAAAATGGGCAGAAGACATGAACAGATATTTTTCCAAAGAAGACATACAGATGACCAACAGACACATGAAAAGATGCTCAGTTGACAGTACTGGTCATCAGGGGAATTCAAATCAAAACTACAATGAGATGTAACCTCACACCTGTCAGAATGAGTAACATCAACAACACAAGAAATAATAGGTGTTGGTTAGAATGTGGAGAAAGAGGAACCCTCTTACACTATTGGTTGGAATGCAAAGTGATGCAGACACTGTGGAAAACATTATGGATGTTCCTCAAGAAGCTAAAAATAGAACTACCCTACAATGCAGAGATTGAACTACTAGGTATTTACTCAAAGGATACAAAAATACCGATTCAGAGAGGCACTCGTACCCTGATGTTTATAGCAGCATTATCTACAATAGCCAAATTATGGGAACAGCCCAAGGGTCCCACTGACTGATGAATGGAGAAAGATGTGATAAATACAATGGAATATTACCCAGCCATAACAAAGAACAAAATCTTGTCATTTGCAATTACATGGATGGAGTTAGAGAGTAATATGCTAAGTAGAATAAGTCAGAGAAAGACAAATATCATATGATTTCATTCGTACGTGGAATTTAAGAAACAAAACAAATGAGCAAAGGGAAAAAGAGAGAGAGAGAGGGAGAGAGAGAGGCAAACCAACTACAGAGAAAAAAACTGATGGTTACCAGAGAGGAGGCGGGTGGGAGGAATGGGTAAAATAGGTAATGGGGATTAAGGAGTTCACTTGTCATGATGAGCACAGGTGATGTATGAAAGTGTTGAATTACTGTATTCTGCATCTGAAACTAATATTACACTTTATGTTAACTAACTGGAATTCAAACAAAAATTTTAAAAAGAAGTACCTTATTTTTAGCACAAAATGTAGCAATATCTATAATCAACTGTAAGAGAATTTGTCATTTTTAGTTCTCTGATTTAGTAAATTTTTGCTATTATCTAAAAAAAAAAAAAAACCCAAAACAAAAAAACAAACAACACAAAAAAACTTTTACACCAAAGCCATTCAGACTAGTTGGAAAAAGATGGTAAGTTAATCATCAAGGTCAATTTTTCTGATAAGAAAAAAACATGTAGTCATAAGTTTCTGTTTAAAGTTATAAGACTAAAACTTGTCTTTATATTAATTTATGTTAAATACCAATATGACCATAAATCCAATACATATTGTATCTTTTACTGTAGCATTTTGAGAAAATGTTGGAAGGTGGGGTAAGAATACCATTATTTTCCAAAAAACATAGAAAAACAAAAACAAGTTATTAAAAAAAATGGCAAGCAGAGGATTTGTCATTTGATGCTACTTGTACCCACAACCCATCCTCTACCAAGTCACCAGTAAGGACATCGAACAAGTCATTATAAAAGCTATTAGAAAAACTGGAGAATCTCATAAATCTACTTCTTTTTTGACTGAATTCTTGGCTTACAAATTTTAAAATTATCCATTTCTATTATCATTAATAGGGCCCTGAAAATGCTGGAAAAATTAGGAACACTTGCAAAAGATACTAGTTACCCAATTTTAGCATTACTCTGAGACCAATGTACTTGGAAAACAGAAGGAAATTTATCCCAATTTAGGTAGAAAAACTGAATTAAGAAACAGTAAATTATCAATTGATTCTTCAAAGATCATCATTATAATACCTGGTTTATGCATACTATTTCCTGTCTCAATATCACTCCATGCAAGATATTTCCTTTAGTTTCCACAACAGGGCAGATAAATAGGGACTATTATCTCCTTCCAATAAATTAAAAAATATATAAAATGCTCAGGTTTCCCATATTCAATACTTTTGCTGTTACTTTTCCCCAGTAACTGAACTTAGTAAATTCTTAATAATTACAAAGTACTGAGGGTTTATGTTTTTTGCAATTCACTAAAAGCTTCCATTTGTCTCAAAATGATATCAAAAAGACAATCTAAAGTAGGCAAGTGGCATTTTTATTTCACCTAAATTCTATTTTCTTGCATGCCCACACCACCTCAATCAAGAATAATCCTCCCAAAACAGTGGCAGACAGCTCTTGACTTACCCAATTAGAAATAGATAAAATTCAAAAGCCTATGGGGTTGTCTGGGTGGCATAGTCAGTTAAGCATCCAACCCTCAGTTCTGGCTCAGCTCATGATCTCGGGGTCCTGGGATTGAACCCCTCATCAGGCCCATGTTGGGCCCATACTAAGCACAGAATCTGCTTGAGAATCTCTCTCCCTCTCCTTCTGAACCTACCCCCATGCCACACATGCTATCTCTCTCTGTCAAATAAATAAATCTTTTTAAAGAAGCTGGTATCTGAGAAATACTTGAATAGTCTGTTTTCACAGATATTGGCATCTCTTATCCTTAGCAGCCTCTGAATAGAATTTGGTCTAAGATTCTGGAAACTTGTGTTGGGATAGGGTGCAATGTTCCATCTGGCATCCACAGATTTGATGCAAGAAGCTTGTTAAACCTAACTTCTCACTCTGAGGTATACTTTCTAAGCAAGTGAAAACTACACTTTGGCCAAGTATCTTGGGTCCAATGGCTGGAAGTTAGAGGCATTTTAGTAGCTTACACATAACAGAAAGGGGACAAAGAAAAGATTGGAGGCAAGGGAAAAAATGGGAATCCATAAATTTCATTTATGTCATCAAAGTTTATAACATCAGTGAAAACCATTCTATGAAGAAATTGCTTTTTTACATTTTTTGCCAAACTTCAGTCACCTTTATTTACTTGCAAAATCTATGAGTTGTCAAGTTTTATTCATTTTATCCACCATGTATGGCTCAAGTTCATTTGCTTCTCAGCATCTACACTACCATCATCCTGTTAGAGCTAGTGCCAACTTTTGTCCAAATTCCTGCAATGGCCTCAAAATTGGCCTCTTAATCTCCACTCTACCCCCTTCCTATCTACCTTCTACACTTCTGCCAAGACTGACCTTTTAAAAATGGAAGCTCTGTCTTTCATGCCTCTTTCCCATTTCAGCTCCTGCCATACTTAAAACCTTTCAGTGACTTTTCATCACTCTACCTAAAACAAATTTTCTTAACATAGCCTCCAGGCTCTGCTTAGGCTCCTTCATGCCTGCATCTGCAATATCATCTTTGCATAAGCTCCTCCGCAGATTCTCTGCTCCAGTCACATTAACTTTGCATGTGTGCGTATGTGCATTTTCTTTCTTTCCTTTTTTTTTTTTTTTTTTAAAGATTCACTTATTTATTTTAGATAGACAGAGAACCTGTTGGGGCAAGGAGCAGACGGAGAGGGAGAGTCTTAAGCAGACTCCATGCTGAGCAAAGAGCCCCACAAAGAGCTTGATCTCATGACCCTGAGATCCCAAACTGAGCCAAAACCAAGAGTTGGACACTTAAGCAACTGCGCCACCCAGAGGCCCCTGTGTATGCATATTCTATGCATCTATCCTTACAGTAAGAACCTTGTGGATATCTCACTCACTCTCCTGTAGCATCTTCTCCATTATTTCAAATTAACATCTTTGTATCCTTTTGATCTAAAATGGAATTTCCTCAGATAAGCCCTCTCTGACCCATCAGACCATGTCAGTTACTTCTGTTACATATTCTCATAGCACACATACTTATCATAGCACTTGCCAGAGATTTGCATTTCCTTGAGTGTATGATAATTGGATTCCTCTTCTCTCTACCATTAGATTGCAAGTTTCATAAAGGCAAAAGCTATAGCAAATGTGCTTACTGTTGTATCCCCAGATTCTAGCACACTATCTGGCACAGAGCTGATGACTGTGATAAACACCACTAAATTGGTTTATGTGAACTTTGACAAATCACTCAACTTTACCGTGCTGCAGTTTCTTCATCTATAAAAGATGAATGTGAGAAATGACGATAAAATTAGCTTATTAATACATTAAAAGATGCAAAGTACCTATGGACATGGTGTGATAAAGAGTCATGCTGGTTACGATGAGTATGATCCTTTCAGGATGGTGCTGTCAAAAGAGAAGGTATTGCTTTCATGGTTGAGAGGAGAAACATACAGTTACTGAGTAACTACGCTGGGTCAGGCTCTATATCTGGCACGTTATACTCATTATATTGGTGAGTCTTCAAATGTGAAGGTTGTAGAACCAATCTACTTGAGACATATAAAGAAAACATCTCTCCCTCTCTCTCTTTCTCCTTCTGTGTCTCTCAACATGATCTCAGCAATGTAGCCTAAAATATCACCACACAGTCCCCTATGTTCCAGTGATTAGGGAATAAACTAATCAAACCCTGTAGCACTTCTTTCTGCATATAATTCATACCAGTAGAGCTGGTTAAAGACCGTTGTTAATGTACCATTTTCATTGCCAAATTTAACTTCTGTGTAATTCTTCCTTTTTCAGTCACCTTAATTAATAAATTAATCCCCTAAAATGTTTTTCAGGTCAGCCAATTCTCTCCTCATTTTACAAATGAGGGAACAAAAGCAATGAGATTTCCTTAATGCCATAGCTGAGTTGCAAACCCCTCGATCAAATGCACCTTAGGGATATCAACTTTTGTAAGTCCTTCCAGGACATCTTCACTCAGTTCAGTAGCTCAATGTTATGATTGCTGTGACCTCAGGAAACAGCAACATTGATGACGAAAGTCAAGTTTAGATACTACAATCAGGGCTGTAGGACATTTCTTTGTCTTGGTGGCTGTCACATTATGGTAAAACCACCCAGCATGGTTTACATAAAGGTACATTTATGTCTCTTCCTAATTTAACAGTATTCAAAACAACCCTTACTTCATTAGAAGATCAGATTTCTCCATCAATCAGCATTATAGGCATTAAATAGGTATAAAATGGGTGGCAGAATTTGTCATACTTTATACTTGATTTTAATGTTTTTTCTTACAGATATACATTTTTACTCTATAGAAGAACAAGTTGAACAGGGCCTTTAGTTGCACAACATACATGGGTGATTTCCATGCTATTTCTGACAGATAAGGTCCCCTCCAATAGACAAACAGAATGCTACCTTGCAGTGTTATCTTGAGATGTTTTTGGAGTGGAAAGCATGGGGAATCACATCACTGCTTTAGAAAAGATATTGAAGGCCATGACTGTTAAACTTATTGAAAGCTTATGATTTTCTGGCTTCACATTTAGATTGGCAATATAAATTGGAAGATAGTTTTAAGTCAGGAATTGCATTTTTCACTTAAAGAAAGCAATTTTTTTTCAAGACTATGTACTGAGCAAATCCTGTACCTCCCTCTTTTCTAGTTTTCTGTTCCAGTCAAGAACATGAAAGATGGTACTCTATCCTCAAGAATCAAACAATATTCATCCAAGGGAAAGTGACTTCAGATATTTTCAGATTTTCAAGTGAATTTCTTCTGGATAGCACATACTTGGGTCATGGTTGGTTGATTGTTTTTACCCATTCAGCCACTCTATGTCTTTTGGTTGGAGAGTTAAATCATTTACTTTTAAAGTAATTATTGATAAGAAAGGATTTATCATTTTTATTTTGTTAGCTGCTTTCTGTTAATCTTATAGTTATTTTGTCTCTTTTCTTGCTGTCTTCCTTTGTGTTTTGTTAATTTTTTTGGTATTAACAAAAAATTGAAATTATTTGGCTTTTATTAGTTTACTTTTTCTTTTGTGTAATTTCCACAAGTTTTATTTTGTGTGTGTGTGGTTACAATGAGACTTAGAGAAAACAATCTTTTTAAAACTGATGATAATTAACTTCAACTGTATAAAAACAATACTTTTGTATACATTTCCATTCCCAACTTATGTATTGATGCCAGAAATTACATCTTTATATATTCTGTATCCATTAACATAGTTCCACAGTTATTTTTTTTTTTAATTTCAAGGGCCACTTCTTCTGCTCTCCCCCAGACAGTTACACTATGATAGACCCAACAGAGCTCTAAGATAGGTCTAGATGCTAGTTCTCTGGATAGTCCTGATGCTAGTTCTCTGGATAGTCCTGATGAAGTTAGGGTGCTGGATGCATGGATTAACTCTTTCCCTCCCCAGTGGGACGCTAAGAGCTGGAGGATCAATGAAGTCTACCAGCCCAAGCGGCCACTTCCATTCTCTCCTGAGCAGCTAGACTGCCAGTCATGTCACATCTCCAAGACTGGCAAGACCGAAGCCAGATCTCTGGGGAGCCCTGGCAGAAAAAATGGTGCACTGTACAAATTAACCAATCACCTCCTTCCCTTGCATGAAGCTGGGTACTAACAGATCTTTTCTGGATCATATAAAAATGCTGCACTGGGGGTGGGGTTTTCGGTCAGAGGGTGTCCCAAATATTCCTACCAGTTTGGGTAAGTCTGGTTTGATGTTTTCCCAGGGTGCAGGAGCCTTTCAATGAGTTTATTATCTCTCACGAAGGAAATATGTCCATGAATTATTGAATCAGTATTTTTGTTAGGGGAAAGGAGGGTCCAGAGCTTCCTCCTTATCTGTATTGTTGATGTCACTCATATATAAATGGATATATTAAAGGGATAAGCATATTTTTAATATAAATATATAATCTATATCTTTTTATATAAACATATATCCTCTTAATATAGTTATTGAAAATCAAATTCTATCTTATTGTGAATTCTTCAAGACACCTATAATCTGAAAAAGCTAATACTAATTTTTTTATATGAATTTTCTATGTTAGTCTTAGATTTTGTTGAAAAGCAATGATCTTTCCTTCTGAAAAAATATGAAGGGAAATCGTTTTTTTCTCAATTAAAGGAATCATATCCCAGCAAATTCATAGTCATGAAGTCAGGAAAATGTATAGGTAGCAGTATCTGTTAGATGTAATGGTTCTCCCTGCTCAAACAACTTTCAGTTCTCAGAGACTCCAAGAAAAGGACCCCTGTAAACCAGAGAAAGCACCATAGCAAATCCAGAGAGCAGGGTATGGGGGATCAGGACTGCACCCTTTTGCTCTCTTTCTCCATGTTCTAATAAGGCTACCAAGCACTGCCATTAGAAAACTGCTAATCAGAAAAATAAGAAATGAACGCATAATAATGAGTCATCTTTGAAAACTTGGTCCATTTGGCATGGAAGAATTGAAAAGAAGAGAAAATTCACTGATATGTTATTTTAGGTGATGAGAGTTTTCTGCAAGACTACATACATAGAGAGAGAGAGGGTTGCATAGGAAACAGCCTCAACAGTCTAATGTTTGATCTCATGGAGTCTTGAAGCATCATTCAGGATACCACAGCAATCTCAGTCTCCCACAAAATCTCTAGCGCTTGAACATTTCTGGAACTCAGCTTCTGCTTTCCCTTTTTCTTTTTCTTTTTCTTTTTTTTTTTTTTTTTTTTTTTTTTTCCTACTGGGTTTTACCGTATTTGCCATCTGTGTTTGAACACTCCAGAGGAAAGGCTCTGTTTAGGTCAGTTGGTTCCTATGTTAGATAGTTTTCTTGCCTGGACGACTCATATAACAGTAGTTAGCTTCAATCCCACTTCCAGTCAGATATGCTCAAGGTGTCAGGGTCACATGGGGTTAAATACCATTAGGAAAAATCGGAGGCTATTTTTCTCAAGAGGGTCAATATAACCAGAAAATAATTTGGGGATTTGAGGCTTCAGCAACAACTTTTTATTTATTCATAACAGTGATTGATGATGAGTACAATGATGAGATCAAAAGCAATAGCTACTTGTTTTAACCTTCATAAATTCCCTAAATGTCATAATTAAAATAAAATATCTAACAAGCTACTTACAGAAATGATTTGTGTTATTTCAAGGCAAAAGTATGAGATTTCTTGATAGTAGGGCTTCTTCTATCTTCTTAGCCTATGTTTTCTAAGGTTGCATGATCTTTCCCCAAAAAATGAAAAAAAAAATCTAAAGAATAGAAATCTTAATTTTTAAAATAAGTATATCATCCTCATTGCTGTCTCTCTTTATTGCCATTTTCTCCTCTGGTCCTTTTTCTTTTTGGTCCTCAAATTGTGATTCAAATACTTTTAAAAGATTTTAAACTGCGTTGATCTTCTAGAACTGGAATGATATTGTGGACTGAATAAACATAATAAAATGCTAGCTCAGAGCAAGAGCATGTCATAACCTTCAGTGAGATAAAACATGCTTTATGATGTAGTAAGGTATCAGTAATTACTCCAAAGCATACTTATACCATTTAAATGACCAAAATTTGATGATATTAGCAATAGCTAGAGCATAAACATTTTCTTGTTATACAACAGTTATAATTTATTATGAAAATAATGCCAACCCTCAACCCAATTTCTATGATCCCATTCCTATGGCACTGATTTGATGTGCTTGACCACAGAAGTGAAAGATGCAAATATCAGTCAGAGAACTGAAAAAAGATAAAGAGCAGCAGGACATAAACATCATGAATTTCATTATTTGAGATACTGTTTTAGAGCATAATGTCTGCGATAATAACCCAGTAGTTACCATTAATCTCGTGCACCTTAGTGAAAATTATGTGCTCAATTCTGTGTCAGAGGAGGAAAAATTAACTACATTAAAAGCAATAAGCAATTAGAGGTTGAAAATTTTTATAATGGGCTTTGTGGGAGTTGCCTAGCAACCACAAGTTTGGGGTATTTTTTTAAAGATTGTATTTATTTATTTGACAGAGAGAGCCAGAGAGCACAAGTGGAGGGAATGGCAGAGGGAGAGGGAGAAGCAGGCTCTGCACTGAGCAGGGAGCCCAACATGGGGCTTGATGTCAGGATCCTGGGATCATGACCTGAGCCAAGGGCAGACGCTTAACAATCTGAGCCACCCAGGCACCCCCACAAGTTTTTATTTTAGCACAATCTTGCTACTTTATTGCATATTATAGTGTACCTAACTACAAAAGACAATAATTGCACTCCATTTCCCAGGGAAAGCCTTTACTGAAGTGCAACAGGCAGTTCCCTTTTTATTGGCTATGTTCCCCCAAATTCTCCTTATGCACTCATGTAACAATAGTTGCTACCTAGTAACAGAAATCGTCAGCTCTTCTTACTGAATTGTAAACTCCCTTGACTCAAGGCAAGTACCACATTCTCTTCATTAGTATATCCTTAGCACCAAGCACAGTGTCTGATACACAGTTTAAGTGCTCTAGACTCAATAAGATAAAGGAAGCTCCACAAACACATTTTCATCTCTACTCCTTCTCTTCCATCTTGTGAAGTGTGTGTGTGTGTGTGTGTGTCTTTTATTTCCAGTTTAGTTTTGATGGAATATTATAGAGAGGTCGTTTGGCAAGATAGGGTAACAGAAATGAAGGATAATTGTCAGCAGAAGATAAACAACAAAGATCAGGGTCTCAAGCAAATACAAGGTAAAAAGCAAATAGCTGCATACTGTCATGAGATAGAATGAATAAACTATTGTTATATTTTTACTTATTTCTTATTTCCAAAAAGAAATGTGCATTCTCATTTTTGAGGCTAATGGTTTTATATTGGACTCTTGATTAAATTGTCTGTGACCCTCTGATCTCCCTCCTTTCACTGTACAAACATGGTTAAGGTCCTTATATTTTGGAGTACTTCACTTCCTTAGTCTCTGTCTCTGATTAACAGTCATCATGTGTGTGTTTGTATGAACACACAAGACATGTGCACATATACTTAGATACGCATAAAACACACACATACACCTTTATGATAACATCCATGTCCATACATATAGTTTGCTATTTTTATTTTTTGTTTTATAGTTAGCTACTTCTATTTTATTTTTTTCTTATTTATTTTTATTTATTTTATTATTTTTGTTTGTTTGTTTTTAATATCTTTTTTTAAATTTATTTTCAGTGTAACAGTATTCATTGTTTTTGCACCACACCCAGTGCTCTATGCAATCTGTGTTCTCTCCAATACCCACCACCTGGTTCCCACAACCTTCCACCCCTGCCCCTTCAAGACCCTCAGATTGATTTTCAGAGTCCATAGTCTCTCATGGTTCACCTCCCCTTCCAATTTCCCTCAACTCCCTTCTCCTCTCCATCTCCCCTTGTCCTCCATGCTATTTGTTATGCTCCACAAATAAGTGAAACCATATGATAATTGACTCTTTTAAATACCATATAGCTCTCCAAATAAGAGCACAAGTTGAAGGTTTCAAACACAGCTGAGATGAAATACTAGGGATAAAAAGCTAATCTTTTGCAAGTAAAAACCAGAAAAGAAAATATGAACCAATGGTTTTCAGAGAATAACCATCAAATAAAGATAGTCATGCCCTAAGTAATGGAAAAAAACAAATTAGCTCTACTATTGCCCTGACTTACTGTCTGGAGATAATTTGTGAGCCATAGCACAGGGAAGGCAACCCCAAGCAAAGTCCAGGGATCTCCCTGAGTTATGGAGAGAAATATGAGGGTCCAAACAAGCAAAAGGAGCCAGAGTTTGCAAGGAAGAATAATACAGAGAAAGAACAGAAAAAAATGTTTTTCATTCTTTCTCTGATATATTTCCAGCAATATTTATATAACTCAAATCATTTTTTTAATCATTTCTCCACCTAAATACAGTTTTTGTGTTTGCAAGAAAAACCTCAAGTTGTTTTATGGCTGGCTAAAGTTACAAACTCAGATTCTATTAAGAATAATTTGTATAATTTTACTGGATATTTAATTCTGATTTCAAACTATTAATTCTATTGATTCTTAACTCTTCAAAGGAAACTTCTTTTTTTTAAAAAAAGATTTTATTTATTTATTTGACAGAGAGAGATCACAAGTAAGCAGAGAGGCAGGCAGAGAGAGAGAGAGAGAGAGGGAAGCAGGATCCCTGCTGAGCAGAGAGCCCGATGCAGGACTTGATCCCAGGACCCTGAGATCATGACCTGAGCCGAAGGCAGCAGCTTAACCCACTGAGCAAACCAGGCACCCCTTCAAAGGAAACTTCTTATCAAATTCACTTTGTTTTGCTGAAAATGTTACTCAATGTTGTACACTTTATTATTTTTTTTACACAATAAATAGCTTGTTTTGTTTTATTTCTGTTATGGCAGATTGAAATCACCATTTACTATGAAATTTTCAGCATGCTTTCTTCCAATCTATCTTTTCTTTTACTATTCTGGTTGTACTACTTGCTTCTGCTCTCCACTCAATTTTGAATCAGAAGTATGCTTTTATTATAAATTTCAAATGTATCCAACTTTTTTAAGCTAGAAAAATGACTTGATTTTAATACAATTAAAATAATAAGTAAATTTAATAACCAATTATGATTTACATACAAATCACTGTCTGCATAAAATATGCAAATAAATATGTTACAATCTTATATCAGTGCTTAGAATAAATCACTGGAGCTGAATCAATCTCTTGACACTGACTAGATTGATGGTGTGGTTATGTATAATACTAGAAATAACACACACGACATGCACACTACAATATGAGAATATCTTATGCAAAGCAATCGTAAAAGTGAAATGTAGTCCTACCAAAATGTTAAGTTGTGTGTAATGGAAAAGACAGTTTATAATATTTCAGTTTAATTTTAATTTTAATTAATTAAAATGGAATATGATTTTGAAATTCTGTTCTCAGTCACCCTAGACTCATTTCAAGCACTTAATATCCACAATTGCTGGCGGTTACCATACTACACACGATAGGACAGCATTCCTAATATTATATAACATAGTTCTTCTTCTACTATCTATAATATTTCTCCTGTCAAATTATTCAAATATCTGGTCAATCCAAGGGGAAAAGTCTATCAGTCTGGCCACTGCAGATAGTCATTGGAACTGCATCTAGTTACCATTGGCTCTATTACCATTACCAGTATCTATTGCCATTCCTTTGCATTGGCTACATATCAAACAAACCTGTACGACAATTAATCTGTGATTTAAAGTCAATCCAAAATAGGATAATAAGATAACTATAAATTCATATGAAAGAGAAAAATCCATCCAAGTAGTCAATTACATTTGGTTAAAGAACAATAATGAAGAGGAAGTTGCCATATTAGCACTATATAGCTACATGGTATTTAAAACAGAGTAGTATTGGCACAGAAACACATGGTATTGGTACAATTAACTAGCAACATAGAAAAAAATATAGACCCTCTGTTATTTCATCCCATATGCAAAAACAAAATAAAATAAAAACAAAAACAAAAACAAAAACCCAGATTGGTTAAATAGGTAAACATAATTATAAGACTATAAATTTTTAGAAAAAAGATATTTTAGGAGGAGAAGAGCCACCAAGTTCCAAATCTATAAGTGAAGGTTGGCAGATTTTTCTGCCTAAAAATTAAAATATTTTATACATATTGCCCTATGGAAGGGCATTCAGATTATTTTCAGTTGTTTATTATTATTTTTTTAAGGTTATATTTATTTATTTGATAGACAGAAACACAGCAAAAGAGGGAACACAAGCAGGGGGAGTAGGAGAGGGAGAAGCAGGCTCCTCACCAAGCAGGGAGCCTGACATGAGTCTTAATCCCAGGACCCTGGAATCATGATCTGAGCCAAAGGCACTTAACAACTGAGCCACCCAGGTGCCCCAGTTGTTTACTATTTAATATAATGCCTATATATGTACTTGAACATGTAGCAAGTAAACAAAATATAACAAAGATATTGATTTATGCATTCTTTTAAATAATGAGTACATATTTAAATTCTGAGTATACATATTTAAATATTGAATATATATATAAATATGAATATATTATCCCATAGGGAATTGCTTAAATAAATGAATTTATGCCTATATGTGAAATTTATGAGGTAGTATGTAGCATTTAGAAGAATATAATAATAGCACTATAAATTCTGATATTCAAATATCTCCAAGATATATTGTTAAATAGAAAGCAAATTAAAAATAGAACTACCCTACAATTCAGCAATTGAACTACTAAGTATTTTCCCAAAGAATACAAAAATACTTATTCAAAGGAATACATATACCTCTGATATTTGTAGCAGCATTATCTACAGTAGCCAAATTATGGAAACAGCTCAATTTTCCATTGACTGATGACTGGGAAAAGATGTGGTATATATGGAATATTACGTAGCCATAAAAAGGAACAAAACCTTGCCATTTGCAATGACATGATTGGAGCTAGAGTATTATGCTAAATGAAATAAGTCAGTGAAAGACGAATACTATGATTTCTCTCATAAATGGAATTTAAGAAACAAAACAAATGAACATAGGGAAAGGAAAGAGAGGTAAACCAAGAAATAGACTCTTCACTATAGAGATCAAACTGATGGTTACCAGTGGTGAGGTGGGTGGGGGGAAGGGTGAACTAGGTGATGAGGATTAAGAAGTACACTTGTCCTGATGAGAACAGGGTGATGTATAGAAGCGCTGAATCACTTTATTGTGAACCTGAAACTAATATTATACTGTGTATTAACTAAGTGAAATTTTAATAAAAACTTTAAAAAACTAAGCATTGTTATTTTCTCAACATTTCTCAATACTTTCTCATTTTCTAATTTCTTAATATGTTCTCAATATCTCTCAAGTTCCCGGACAAAAATCAAAGCTTAGTGGTATTTTTTAAAGAACAGAATTAATGGGGCGCCTGAGTGGCTCAGTGGGTTAAGCCGCTGCCTTCGGCTCAGGTCATGATCTCAGGGTCCTGGAATCGAGTCCCGCATCGGGCTCTCTGCTCAGCAGGGAGCCTGCTTCCCTGTCTCTCTCTCTGCCTGCCTCTCCATCTACTTGTGATTTCTCTCTGTCAATAAATAAATAAAATCTTTAAAAAAAAAAAAAAGAACAGAATTAATAACAAAAGAATCCATGGTTGAACACTAGTCAAAAATAGACATTTGTATCATGTCCCTGAAGTCTTATACCTCAGCATGCTCTTAAAAATGGCTATTGCTGACTCCATACCTACCAAACTCATCTCTAATGACTAGGCTTGCTTCTAGTCAGACCATTTCTACACATACACCACACAAATGTCCACCCCCTCCCCACACACTCCTCACTTTTTGTTTCTACTTCCATGCCTTATTCCACACTTTCCCCTCCCCAAAGTGCCTTTCTTCCTCCTTTCTATCATCTTCTAGACATTATTTCCTCAATCTTTTTCCTCCAAAAAACCTGATTTTAGCAACATAAAGTAATCATAACTTGTAGTCCTTTATGTACATTCAGAGTTTGTAACAAAGTCAATTATACTTATAGAAGGAATCTCCAGAGAAAATTTAGTCCAATGGTTTTAAAATATTTATTAGCCATTATATTAGTCAGAGTTCTCCAGAGACAAAGAACTAATAGGATGTATCCATCTAAAGAGACTTATTACAAACAATTGGCACATGATCATGGACATTGGTAAGTCTAAATCTGCAGTGTAAGCAAGCAGGCTGGAGACTGAGGAGAGCTGATGGTACAGATGAAGTCTGAAGGCAGTCTGCTGGAGAATCCCCTCTTGTTGAGGAGGCTAGTCTTTTGATTCTATTCAGGCCTTCAACCTATTGGCCTCTATCCCCATTAGGGAGGGTGGTCTACTTACCTTAAGGTCATTGGTTATAATGTTAACCTCATCCCCAAACACCCTCCAATTTGACACATAAAATTGACTATCACAGCCATAAGGCCTTCTTCAAACGGAATCCTTAATCAATAACATTATTGTTGTCATTGTCATTACCATCATCATAGTTAATGCTATTTAAGAGCTTACTATAGTTTGGACACTATTACAATTGCCATAGTTTTTTAATCCTCAAAATGATATTGGGGCACAAGTACTGTTATTAGCATCCCTATCTTACTGATGAAGAAACTGAGGTATAGAGAGGTTTATGTAACTTGCTCAGGGTTACACAGCTAACAAGTGACAGGGTAAGGTTTTGAACTCAGTCTGATTTCAGCCTTCTGTATGCTATATTGCCTTTCAAAGAGATATGTTTAGACACTGAATTCAGTATCCATTTTTCCCTAGCTTATTAATTTATTTTTATATATTTTAATTTAATAATTTTAAAAGAAGATGCATGCTATTTAATATAATATTTGCTCAATGTAGTCATTTTAAATATATAGGAAAATCTAAATTAAAAATAATGAACTCCTTCCACTTTTATATACAAGATATAAAATGTCTATGATATAAATACTGGAGTTGTTACATCTGGCTTAAAATTCAGTCATTACAGATGATAGTACATTAAAGAGAGGGAGTGTGGTGATTAATTTTATGTGCATCCTAACTGGGTTAAGGAGTGTCCAGATAGCTGATAAAGCATTATTTTGGGGTACACTTGTGGGGGTGTTTCCATGAAGAGATTAGCATTTGAATCATCAGTAGACTGGGCAAAGAAGAACACCCTTACCAAAGTGAGTGGACACTATTCAATCTGTTGAGACCCAAACAGAATAATATATATAGAACAATATATATCTACGTATAGATATAGATATATATAGATTATAGATACAGATATAAATATATTCAAAGGTGCGACCACATGAAGGCAGAAGTAACCACAGTCAACAAAGGAGATAACACATATACATATTCCTATTGACATTTGTATCTGCATCAAGCCTTACCTAAAACCTTCCACATTTACATTCATAAGTTTCTTTTTGTGACTTAGCCAGCTTAAAATAAGTTTTCTGTCACTTTCTATCAAATAAATCCTAAATAAATAAAAAGATGGGTCTATTATATATTTTTTCTCATTTCATCCCCATGATATGCATCAATCAAGAGTTTTTATTTTGCTTAATATAAGGGTTAATGCATAGATATAGGTTTTCTATATTTTTATTTCTGTTGGGAAAAATTTGTTCAAATTCTTCATGTGGTATGTATTTTACTTTTTCTCAACAATAGCTCTTGGAAAGACTTTCACATTTTTATTAAATGGCTGTATCATATTCCCTAGTATTGATGAACCAAAATGTAGTCAAAATGTAGTCTGAATGGTCTGGGTTTTTTTCTTTTTCTTTTTCTTTTTTTTCATTTCTTTATTTTTTCTTGTATTCGAAGCAAATTGCAGTAAAGTGTCTTTGTTCTTCTATTAAAAAAAAGAGATGACATGTAGAACAGATGTTCTAAAAATGGCATTGAAACACTTTCACTAAAATCCTATTGCCAATTAGATTTTACTTCCTTGTTGAACAGATAATCATGCATATATTATTGAATAATTATTAGTGTTTCTCTAACCAAATTTTACTGTGGACAAGTATTTAACAATTTATTTACTCTATACTCAGATCCTAGGCTCAAGAAAGAGGAAATCATTAGAAAATACATACGTTGCAGTCATGTCTAGGAATTTGGTTTAAAAAATGGTGCCTTGTTCTTCTATGGGTAAAAAATCGAAATTACAGGTTATCCCATACTGTAAGACTTTTTAAAAATATTCTTTCATTTTCATGTGTGCTTTAGGCTTGCCATTACCAGTAGGAAAGTGGTTCTCACAAAAAGATTATACCTTTGTTTTTCTGGGATTCTCTTATAAAGCTTATCCAGAATTATGGATTTTTCAGAAATGAAAACTAAATAAATATGAACATAATACAGAGCTTTGAAAAGAGTAGCTTTTCCTTTGGTAAATGTCAACTGCTAAGCCATTTCCAGGAAATATGAGGGAAGAATATTATAGAATAGCTAAGTATCTAGGCTATGGAGCTAGATCTAACCTTGAATCCTATCTTCTCCACATACTAGATAAGTTCATCACCATTTCTGTGTCACAATCTCTTCATTTGTTAAAGGGTGACATTGGTAGTAAGCATCCCACAGAACTGTAGTGAGAATTAAACATGGAAATATTCACTTATTTTCCACACAGTGTCTGGCACAGAATAAGCATTCAAAAATATAAGCAAATAGGTAATATTTATCTAAGCATTCATACATGAGTCCTCTCCAAGACTTTGAGCTAGGTGTTACTATCATCACCATTTAACAGAAGAGAAAACTGAAGCAGATAGGCAAAGTGATTTGCCTAATGTCACAGAACTAGTTAAGGTGCAGAGCAGGGACTCAAACCCATGATGCCTGTCTCCAAAAGCCATGTACTTGGCAACTAAACCACATGGCTTCTCAAGATGAAGTTGAATTTTTGTTTCCATAATTCCTCTATAGGAGAAGAGATATATACTCTCTGAAAATAGAAATATTTTGTCCCTTTTTAAACGGACTCCAGACTTTGACAAATGGGTGAGGGCTGTGTTTGGAGTTGGGGGTGGCAACAGTCTTCACAGGATCCCTAAAGTCACTGGTGGCTTCCTGCTTCCTTTTTCAGAAACCCCTCCTCTTTTGCTGGCTCAGCTTTATGAACCTGCCTTAAGTACTTTCCCTTTCCCAGAAAGTAATTTATACATCCCAGACATAGAACTGTCACCATGTAAATGAAGCTTCCTGAGTCCTGACATGGTGCATTAAAATATTCTTTAAATGTTTTCAGAGACATCAACCCACTGAAGCAATCATTATACTATAGCAGTTATGTCACCTGAGAGGAGTTACAGCTTTCAAATGGGAAGATATAATTTTTCAGCACCTCAGTTATGACCATATTCTTGTTTTAAAATTAATTTGACTTCTGTATGGAATGCAGTCTTGGCATCAGTATTTTCATTTTAAAATTTAGCAACCAACGATACTAAAATATCATCAGCAATTCATCAGTGATTCAATGGCAATTCAACAGAAATTTTTTTTGTGAAATGTCTTCAGTCTTCACCAGCAATTCATGCCAATGACTTAAGAAATACTGGTACATGTACGTAGTGGTTCAGAGCTGCTACTGGAGATATATTACTCTATTTATGGAGTGATCTCACTTTGTTAACAGATGGGCCAAATCATAGACTTCTATTGAGTACTTAAATGTAAAAGTCAATTCCTTAGTACAGCAATTCTCAAATCCTAAGCTATAGAGCTCTAGCATTCCATTCAATCACCTTATGGTGATGCCTTGTGGAACAAGGCTGACTGTGTAGGATTGCTCACCATGCCCACCCCTGCCTCCACCAGAGTAATTCCTCATTTATTCTTTGATATATTGGGATTCCTCATAAGATTTCTTTTAAATTAAAAACTAATATTTTGATAAGACAAAATTTAGAAATGATCCTTGTGAACAGAAAAAGTATATATTCACTGTTTCCAGTAAGATATACTATTTGGGGGGATATAGGATACACAGAGTATAAAGCAATATATTATAGGAATCTAGGGAGAAAAGAATAGTTTTGAACTGACTGTTCAGGGCTGTTGCACAATCAGACAAACCAGGACAGTTAGTTCCAGGCATTTTATATCCATCATCACAATAAATCTTTACAACAGTAATGATAGTAGTATCACTGTCCTAATTATATGGAGCAGTAAACTGAGTTTCAGAGAGTTTAAGTAACCCGCCTAAAACCACATAACTAATAATCCACAGAGAAGGGACTCAAACACATGCCTGTCCATCCCCAAAGTCCATGGTCTTTGAACGCTGCATTAACTACACCTCCAACACCTATCACTGTCACAGGATTTCAGAAATGTATGACATCATTATAAGCCATGTAATGTAAGGAAGCTCACCTAATAAGTCTAGCACACAAATATTCAATTCTATGTATCAGTTTGGCCCTTGTCCACTACAAAGCTGAAGTGTCAAATTACAGAGGTCCCAAAGAGGCTGGCCCTCAGGCTGTATTTACGTCACAGATGTGCTTCTGTTTGTCATGCACAGAGTTTTTAAAAATCAGGACATTCTAGTAAAGTTCTTTTCTTTATTGTTTTTTTATTGCCTACTATACTCATCTGTGCTACCTGCATGGCTTCTGTGGAAAACTGCATCTATAACCCCTTGTTTAGGAACTAGGAAAAGGAGAAAGAACCTTCCTCCAACTAACTGCTTTGAGACCATCTACCCGGAAAAGATATTAGATGGCATTTTGGCAGAGGAGCACATGAATAATATGGTGGTAAGACCCCAGTCTGGAATATACTTCAAAAGAAGTAGGGAATTCAATATTTCATGTGAACAACATCTATATGGTAGAATGGAACAAAACACTCAATAAAGAAAAAGATGAAAAATATCTATTCATACATGTATTTACTCATCACTTACCATGTTTCTCAAACCAATGGGAAGACAGAAATGTAAAGCATCTGCATTGCTATCAAGTGGCTTAATGTAATAAGGCACAAGACAAGAAAATGGACAATTAAAACATGTGAAAAAAGAGAAGCACAATATAATGAAAATAAGCATAAAGTATTATAGGGGCACAGATATGTTTGTATAAAACTAGGAGTTCAGGGGAAGTTACCATGAATGAATATGATTTGCTAGATGAGGAACAGATGAGAGAGAAAGTATAATCCAAGTAAAGGAATAAAGGAATGGTATTTATGAAAGTAGAGAATTTGAAAACATCATAATTCCTCAAAGAAATATGTATTCTCTTTATGATTTATGCAAAGGGGGGGACTTTTGGGAAATGATTGAGGATGAAGCTGGAAGACTAGGTAGGCATTTATTCATATACATTCATATACTCATTCAGTAAAAACTTAAAGGTACCGGGGTGCCTGGGTGGCTCAGTGGGTTAATCCTCTGCCTTCGGCTCAGGTCATGATCTCAGGGTCCTGGGATGGAGCCCCACATTGGGCTCTCTGCTCGGCAGGGGGCCTGCTTCCTCCTCTATGCCTCCTCTCTGCCTGTGTCTCTGCCTACTTCTGATCTCTTTCTGTCAAATAAATAAATAAAATCTTAAAAAAAAAAAACTTAAAGGTACCAACTTGGGTGCTGGGGATACAACAGAGAACAAGGCAAATGAGGACCCTTCCCTCATAAAGTTTACATGCTTCTTAGAAAAATATTTATTTATTTATTCTTGAGAGAGAGGTAGAGAGAACAAATAGGGGCAGGGGCAGAAGAAGAGGGAGAGAATCTCAAGCAGACTCCCCACTGAGCATGGAGCCTGACTCAGGGCTCAATCCTACAACCCCAAGATCATGACCTGAGCTGAAATCAAGAGTCAGATGCTCAACCAACTAGCCACCCAGGTGCCCCTAAACTGAGTCAGATTAACAATATAAATGATTAACTTGATTAGTGCCATGATGGAGGTGTTTTGTTTTGTTTTTAAGTACTAGAATAGAAACTAGTAAGAGAGCTGGGTTTAGATAAGGTGATATAGAATAACCAATGGTTCATAAACATACATGTCTTTTTTTTTTTTTTAGGAAAAGAGCTCTAGATTTTATACTAAGTGCTACAGAGAGCCACAGAAGGGTTTTATAAGGGGATGGAGTTGTGGTATGATCGAGTGTGTTTTAGAAAGGTAACTGTGGCAACAGGGTGAAGAACACACTGGATGAGGGAAACACTGGAAGTAAGGAGACTGGTTAAGAGACTTACTGGTAGTATAGGTAAGAGAGGTGATGGCCTCTACTACACTATTTTTGTTGGAGATTAAGAGAAGTAGACAGACTTGTGGAGTTGCTAAATGACTACTGTGGATAGGAGAGAGAAATTTGTAGTATAATGCCAAGTTTCTAATGCTAGTGTGTCAATACCAAGATAGGATCCAAACCTATAGTCAAGTGTGAGTGAAGGTCAGGGAAGGTGAATATAATTCAGACAGCAATAAAGAGAGTAGAGCAAGTCATAGAATCCATCAGTTCAGCTGGATATAGTGAAAATAAGTGGGTTTCTTTTAGTTCTTATTTAAATTCCAGTTAGTTTACTTACAGTTTAATATTAGCTTCAGGTGTACAATATAATGATTCAACAATTCCATACATCACCCAGTGCCCTCCTTAATCCCTATCACCTATTTCACCAATCCTCCCACTGGCCTCCCTTCTCTTGACTATAAGTTTGTTCTCTATAGCTAAGAGACTGTCTTATTACCTGAGCAGTACCAGTCCCTTTTTTGAAGCTATGTCATGTATCACAGGCAAAAAAAAAAAAAAAAATGGCTTTTGGTATTTGAGAAACAGACCAGGTTGTGACAGAAGATTTCTGGAGAAGCTGACTCAGATCATTGAGATTAAGATAGCTTTAGGAATGGGAAATTCAGGCAACTAGAGATAAAGGAGAGCAATGTGTATTAATAGCACAATGAGAAAAAGGTGCAAAGAGGAGATGCAAATGACCAATATATTTTGAGAGGATAGTGGTTGTAGCAGAATATTTATATTGGTGCAAATGGAAAAAATATCTTATTCCCAATGTTATCTACAATTACTATGATAGAAGATACCAAGCACTCTACTTTCAAAATGTTGCAAAAAAATCTCTATTTCCAAATGCAGCATCTACCAAAATTTATTTGGCTTCTTCTAACACATTTGATTAAGTCTACATACATATATGACAACTAGTTTCATTTTTTCTGTGAAAACATAGCATAGTGAAAAATTGCTAACAGAATATTACCTAATAACTTCCAAGTCCAGCCAAATGAAGTATAAAATGGCTAATTTGAGAAATATTTTTATTATGAATTCATGAGCTCAGGAGAGAGTTAATATTTTAAAGGAAATGTCCATTCTAGACAGGATAAGATAAAGCCATTGTATTGAAATTGTGTAATAGAGGGGTTTTTTTTCTTTCCATCTATGGGGGACTTGGGTTGTTCAATTGGTAAAGCATTTGACTTCAGGGTAGGTTCTGATCTTAGGCTCCTGGGATGGAGCCTCATGTTTGGCTCCCTGTTCAGCAGGAAGTCTGCTTATCACTGTCTCTACCCCCTGCTCATGTGCATGACCCCCCTCTCTCTCTCTCAGATTAATAAATAAAATATTTTTAAAATATGCCATCTGCAAAAGAAATTATATACTTTTAAAAACTACTTCATTTTTACTGCTGTGATATTCTACATTGAATCTGAGTAGATAACTTTCTTGTGTAGAAAGAGAGAAATGCACAGATAGAATTTTTTTTTTACAATAACACTGGTATTTGAAAATCAGCACTAAAATATCTGAATCTTTTAATACAAAATCCCGAGATTTCAAGACAGAAATGTAAACTGAAAAGGAAAAGATGAAATTCCAATAAGTACATAGAGGTACTTAATAAAGTCTCAAGGTAGCCCAAATATGGATCAGGCTGTCAAAACAATTGAATCCAGAAAATTGGTAGAGGACTGTCTGAATCTTCTCTCAGAAGTCCCATCTAAGGTACCCATTTATCAAACATTCTCTTTGGTTGCTTTCTCTTTGCTTCTTATCTGACCTCTCAAATACTAGGAACATTCTTTACTCCATTATGACTTGATGTTGGTTCTACAACTCTCATTGACCAATTCTGAAAAAAGGTTTATTTTGTTTAGATGGGGCCTAATTGAGTGTTTTCAGACTCTTGTTCTGCATTTTAACTTTAATTTTTTTGTATACTTAATGTGCTCCTACATTTTAGTGATCAGTTTTAAAGATTGGTTTGGAATTCAGTGTTCTTAATTAACAAAATGAGAGCCATTTAGCTACTCTCAGAATAGGCTTCAAAGTCTGCTTATATATACTCACTTAGCATAAATTCACTTCTTCATTAATGAAAATAATGTTACAAAACATTTTGCATAAGTCTTCTTGAGTGCTAAAAGTGCATTTCAAAATATCTGAAAAAAATACATTTTTTCTAGCTAAAAGATTTAATTAGAAATAAAATGCAGTGACATTTTCCTCTAATAAAACTGGGTTTTATTGGAGCTAAACTAAGCATGATGGTATGTCCAAAGGAAAACAGTCCCAGCTCTAAAAGTCATAAAGCAATCATGATCAGGGCAGGTACATGCCATAGAAGAAACAACACCGGGAGAGGGTCTTGTAGGATGAGTATGTCTCCACAAGGCAAATGGTGTGTGGAAGGAATCATAAGGGAATTCTAGGCAGGTGAAATGGCATGAGCAAATGCCAAAGGGTACTGAAGTTTACTGAAGATTCAGAGAATAGGAATTAGTTTAGTAGAGCTAGAACATAGGTTACATGATAAGGAAGCAGGAGCAAATTAAATACCAAGTGTGAACTGGGGCTGAATTACAAGTCTTTAATGCCAAACAAGGGAATATAGAACTTATTTATATTTCAGAGGAGAGGGTCCTATGAATGTTTAGTTAAAAGAATCACATGCTGAGAGTTATGAGTTTTATTTTAGAGAGAGTGAGAGAGTAAGAGCATCCACAAGTAGAGAGAGCGGTAGAGAGAGAAGGAGAGAGAGAATCTCAACCAGAATCCCTGGAGCCTGACATGGGGACTGATACCACAACCTGAGCAGAAATCAAGACTTGCATGCTTAACCAACTGAGCCACCCAGGTGCCACTGAGAATTATGTTTTAGTAAGATTACTGTGGGAGCATCTGGGTGGCTTATTCAGCTAAGCATCTTCCTTTGCCTCAGTTCATAACCCCAGCATCTTGGGATTGACCCCTTCATTGGGCTACTTGCTCTGTGAAGAGCCTGCTTCTCCCTCTCCCTCTGCCTGCCATTTCCCCTACTCTATACCCTCTCTTGCTGTCTCTCTCATATAAATAAATAAAATAAATTAAATATTTTTTTTTAAAGAGAAAGAGACAATAAAAGGGGGAGCAAGATGGTGGAGGAGTAGGAGACCTGAATATCATTGGGTCTCAGGAGTTCAGCTGGATTGTAATCAAACCATTCTGAACACCTACAAACTCAACAGGAGATTGAAGAGAAGAAGAGCATCAATTCTAGGAAGAGAAAAGTGACCACTTTCTGGAAGGCGGGATGTGTGGAGAAGTTAATCTGAGGTGATGCACGGGAAAAGATACAGCAGGGGAAGGAGCCAGCTCCTGGAAAGCAGCACAGCAGAGGAGCAAAAAGTTGGAAGTTTTAGAAGTCTTCTCCACTGAAGAGGGCTCATGTGGTCTCAGGACCCATAGGGTCACAGAAAGACCTGGGGTGTATGTGGCAGAGCTCCCAGGTATTGGAGCAGGGATGCTGGCTACAGAGAATGAGCCAAGGAGTGAACTCTCAGTTCAAGGTTACCTGAAACCATGATCCAAGACACAGTTGGGCCACTTCACTTTGAGGAGGGACCCCACAAGTGGCAGATCTGAGGAGATACTCTCTTTCCTCCTCCAGAAGAAGCAGTGCACAAGCGCACTGCAGGAATCTGCTGGGTTTAGAGACTCCAAATGGGCCATGCACCAAGAGAAAAATGCTCAGTCACAGGCTGGATGTGATTGGAGTGCAGCCAGAGACCAGGGAGACAGGAGTGATCAACTGCTTCTCTCTGAAGGCACACTGAGGAGCCAGGCCCTGATCTCTCAGCTCCCATAGGGCCAGAGATTGGGAGGCTGCCATTTTCATTCCTGCCCTCCAAAGCTCTAACAAAGCCTTCAGGGAACAAAAGCTCCAAGACCAAAACCAAGCAGATTACTTCGTGTGGCCCCTGGCAAGGGCAGTGCAATTCTGGCTCTGGCAAAGACATTTGAGTATCACTGCAATAAGCCCCTCCCCCAGAAGATTAGCAAGAACTTCCAGCCAAGACCAGGTTCACTAATCAATGAGAACTGAAAAACTCCAGAGCTGGAGAATGCAACACAGAGAATTTATGGCTTTTTCCCAAGATTCTTTAGTCTTTCAAAGTAAAATTTTTAAATTTTATTTTTTTCTAATTCTATTTTAAAAATTTTTCCCTCATTTCTGTTTTAACCTTTTTAAAGTATTTTATCTTATCAATGACTGTTTAAAAAATTTTTTTTCAATTTTTATTGTTATAGTCATATTCTATACCTTCATTGTATTTCACCTTATTTTTTTTATATGTGTATAGTTTTTTTTTTAAATTTTGGGATACAGTTTCTTCTAACAGATCAAAATATACCCTAAACCTAGTGCATGGCTTTGTTCTAGATTCCAGCCTGATCACATTATTTCCTCTTTTTTTTAATTTTTCAACCAACTCTTATCAATTCCTTTTTTAGAAACTTTTTAAATTTTCATCTTTACAGTCATATTCTATCTATTCATCATTTTTACCCTTATTTTTGTATATATATGTTTTTCTTTCTTTAAAGTTTTGGGAGGCAGTTTCATCTAACAGACCAAAATATACCCAAAATCAAGTGTGTGGCTCTCTTCTATTCACCAGTCTAATATGTATATGTATTTTCTTTTTCTCCTCCTTTCTTCTCCCCCGGGTTTTGGGTCTCTTCTTATTTGTTTAGTGTATATTTTTCTGGGGTCATTGCTACCCTTTTAGTATTTTCTTCTCTCATTCATTTATTCTTATCCAGATAAAATTAGAAGGCAGAAAAACTCACCTCAAAAAAAAAAAAAAAAGAGAAAGAAAGAAAGACAAACAGACAAAGAGGCAGTACCAATGGCTAGGGACCTAATCAATACAGACATTAGTAAGATGTCAGAACTAGAGTTCAAAATGATGACTATCAAGGTGCTAGGTGGGTTCGAAAAAAGCATGAATGATACTAGAGAATCCCTTTCTGGAAAAATAAAATCCCTTTTTGGAGAAATAAAGAACTAAAATCTAACCTAGTTGAAATAAAAAAAGCTACTAATCAGGTGCAATCAAAATGGAGGCTCTTACTGCTAGGATAAATGAGGCAGAAGAGAGAAGTAACAATTTGGAAGACAAAATGAAGGAGAATAAAGAACTTGAGAAAAAGAGAAACAAACAACTACTGGACCATGAGACGAGAATTTAAGAGAAGTTATACCATAAGATGAAACAATATTAGAATAATTGGGATCCCAGAAGAAGAAAGAGAGAGAGGAGCAAAAGGTTTAAGGAGCAAATTAAAGCAGAGAATTTCCATTTGGCAAAGGGAACAAGCATCAAAATCCAGGAGGCACAGAGAACTCCCCCAAAATAAATAAAAATAGGTCCACACCCTGTCATCCAATAGCAAAACTTGCAATTCTTAGTGACAAAGAGAAAATCCTGAAAGCAGCTTGGGACAAGAGCTCTGTAACATACAATGGTAGAAATATTAGATTGGCAGCAGACCTATCCACAGAGACCTGGCAGACCAGAAAGGACTGGCATGATGTATTCAGAGCACTAAATGAGAAGAATATGCAGCCAAGAATACTATAGCCAGCTAGGCTGTCATTGAAAATAGAAAGACAGATAACAATCTTCCAGGACAAACAAAAACTAAAAGAATTTGCAAACACCAAACCAGTCCTACAGGAAATACTGAAAGGGGTCCTCTAAGCAAAGAAAGAGTCTAAAAGTAGGAAACCAGAAAGGTCCAGAAAGGAACAGAGAGAATATACAGTAACAGTCACCTTATAAGCATTAAATTCATATCTTTCAATAGTTACCCTGAAAGTGAATGGGCTAAATGTCCCAATCAAAAGACACAGGGTATCAGAATGGATTAAAAAAAAAGAAACCCAAAACCTATTGTTATGCTGTCTATGAGAAACTTATTTTAGACCCAAAGACACCTCCAGATTTAGAGTGAGGGGGTGGAAAACAATTTACCATGCTAATGGACATAAAAAAAAAAAAAAGAAATAAAAAAGCTGGGCAATCCTTATATCAGATAAATTAAATTTTAAGCCAAAGACTATCATAAGAGATGAGGAAGGACACTATATCATACTTAAAGGGTCTGTCCAAAAAGAATATACAAAAAATTTAAATATCTATGCCCCTAACATGGGATCAGCCAATTATATAAACCAGTTAATAACAAAATCAAAGAAACACATCAACAATAATACAAATAGTAGGGGACTTTAACACATCCCTTACTGAAATGGACAGATCATCTAAGCAAAAGATCAAAAAGGAAATAAAGGCTTTAAATGACACACTGGACTAGATGGACATTACAGATACATTCAGAACATTCCATCCCAAAGCAACAGAATACACATTCTTCTCTAGTGCACATGGAACCTTCTCAAGAATAGATCACATCCTGGGTCACAAATAAGGTCTCAACAGGTACCAAAAAACTGGGATCATTCCCTGCATACTTTCAGACCACAGAGTTCTGAAACTAGAACACAATCACAGGAGGAGAGTTGGAAAGAGATCAAATACATGGAGGCTAAAGCACATCCTACTAAAGAATGAATGGGTCAACCAGGAAACTAAAGAAGAATTGAAAAATTCATGGAAACAAATGAAAATGAAAACATAACAGTTCAAAATATTTGGGACACAGCAAAGGTGGTCCTGAGATTAAAGTATATAGCAATACAAACCTTTGTCAAGAAACAGGAAAGATATTAAGTATACAACCTAACCCTACACCTAAAGGAGCTGGGGAAAGAACAGCAAAGAAATCCAAACCCAGCAGGAGATGAGAAAGCATAATGATCAGAACAGAAATCAATGAACTAGAAACCAAAAGAATGGTAGAACAAATCAACAAAACTAAGAACTGGTTCTTTGAAAGAATTAATAAGATTGATAAACCCCTAACCAGACTTATCAAAAAGAAAAGAGAAAAGACCCCAATTAATAAAATCACGAATGAAAGAGGAGAGAGATCACAACCAACACCAAAGAAATATAAACAATTATAAGAATATATTACGAGCAACCACACACCAGCATGTTTGACCATCTGGAAGAAATTGATGCATTCCTAGGGATATATAAACTACCAAAACTGAACCAGAATGATATATAAAACCTGAACAGACCCATAACCAGTAAGGAGATTGAAGTAGTCATCAAAAATCTCTCAACGAACAAGAGCCCAGGACTCTTCTAGGGGAATGGCTTCCAGGGGAATTCTACCAAACATTTAAAGAAGAATTAATACCTATTCCCCTGAAACTGTCCCCAAAAATAGAAATGGAAGGAAAACTTCCAAACTCATTTTATGAGGCCATCATTACCTTAATCCCAAAACAAGACAAAGACCCCAGAAACTGTGAGTTTTTCCCGTAAAGTCAGGAACACTGCAGGGATGTTCACTATCACCACTGCAATTCAACATAGTACTAGAAGTCCTAGCCTCAGCAATCAGACAACAAAAGAATAAAAGGCATCTGCATTGGCAAAGAAGAAGTTAAACTCTCACTATTTGCAGATGATATAATACTTTATATGGAAAACCCAAAAGACTCCACTCAAAAACTTCTAGAATTCATAGAGGAATTCAATAAAGTGTCAGGATATAAAATCAATGCACAGAAATCAGTTGCATTTCTTTTTTTTTCTTTTTTCAAAAATTTATTTTTTTTATTTTGACAGAGAGAGATCACAAGTAGGCAGAGAGGCAGGCAGAGAGAGAAGGGGAAGCAGGCTCCCCACTGAGCAGAGAGCCAGACACGGGGCCTGATCCCAGGACCCTGAGACCATGACCTGAGCTGAACGCAGAGGCCTCAACCCACCGAGCCACCCAGGAACCCCATCAGTTGCATTTCTTTACACCAGCAGCAAGACAGAAGAAAGAGTATTTAAGGAGTCAATCCCATTTACAATTGCACCAAAACCATAAGATACCTAAGAATAAACTTAACCAAAGAGGCAAAGAATCTCTCTTAGAAAACTATGAAGCATTCATGAAAAAAATTGAGGAAGACACAAAGATATGGAAAAACCTCCTATGCTTATGGATTGGAAGAACAAATATTGTGAAAATGTCTATGTTACATAAAACAATCTATACATTTAATGTAATCCCTATGAAGATACCATCATTTTTTTTCAAAGAAATGGAACAAATAACCCTAAAGTTTATATGGAACCAGAAAAGACTCCAAATAGCTAGAGGAATGTTGAAAAAGAAAACCAAAGTTGGTGGCATCACAATTCCAGACAATTCCAGACTATTACAAAGCTGTGATCATCAAAACGGTATGATACTGGCACAAAAGCAGACACATAGATCAATGCAACAGAACAGAGAGCCCGGAAATGGACCCTATACTCAACTGATCTTTGATAAAACAGGAAAAATGTCTAATGGAAAAAAGACAGTCTCTTCAACAAATGGTGTTGGGAAAATTGGACAGCCACATGCAGGAGAATGAAACTGGACCATTTCCTTCCACCACACACAAAAATAGACTCAAAATGGGTGAAAGACCTCAATGTGAGACAGGAATCCATCAAAATTGGGTTGAGGAGAACACAGGCAGCAACTTCTTTGACCTCAGCCACAGCAACTTCACCAAACATCACCAAAGGCAAGGGAAGCAAGGGCAGAAATGAACTGTTAGGATTTCATCAAGATCAAACGCTTTTGCACAGCAAAGGAAACAGTCAACAAAACCAAGAGACAACCGACAGAATGGGAGAAGATATTTTCAAATGACATATCAGATAAAGGGCTAGTATCCAAAATCTATAAGAACTTATCAAACTCAACACTCAAAGAACAAATAATCCAATCAGGAAATGCACAGAAGACATGAACAGATTTTTCTGCAAAGAAGACACCCAAGTGGCCAACAGAACTCATGAAAAAGTGTTTGACTTCATTTGGCATCAGAGAAATACAAATCAAAACCATAGTGAGATACCACCTGACACCAGTTAGAATAGCTAAAATTAACAAGTCAGGAAATTACAGGTATTGACAAGGATGTGAAGAAAGGCGAGCCGTCCTACACTTTTGGTGGGAATGCAAGCTGGGGCAGCCACTCTGGAAAACAGTATGGAGGTTCCTCAAATTGTAGAAAATAAAGCTACCCCCTGTCCCAGTAATAGCACTACTGGGACTACTGGGTACTTGCCTTAAAGATACAAATGTAGCAATCCGAAAGGGCATGTACACTTGAATGTTTATAGTAGCAATGTCCACGATACCCAAACTATGAAAAGAACCTAGATGTCCATCAACAGATGAATAGATAAAGAAAATGTGGTATGTATACACACACACACCCATACACACACACACATATATGTATGTATACACGCACACACACACACACACACAATGGAATACTATACAGTCATCAAAAAAACAAAATCTTGTCATTTGCAGTGATGTGGATGGAACTGTATTATGCTAAGTGAAATAAGACAATCAGAGAAAGAAAATTATCATACGATCTCTCTGATGTGAGGAATTAGAGAGGCAGGTTGGGGGGTCATGGGAGGAAGGGAGGGAAAAATGAAATAGATGGAACCAGGGAGGGAGAAAAACCAAAAGAGACTTTTAATCTCACAAAACAAACTGATGTTTGCTGCAGGGTGGAGGGGAGGCATAGGGCAGCTGGGTTATGGACATTGGGGAAGGTATGTGCTATGGTGAGTGCTGTGAATTGTGTAAGACTGAGGTTTCACACACATGTAACCCTGAAGGAAAAAAAAATGCATTATATATTAATAAAAAAAATTTTTAAAAGAAATACTACTCTGGCAGAAACATGGAAAAGGTATTGGGGATGGGAAACAATAGAGATATAGAGATGAATGTGGAGGCTGGCAGGAGAGGCTACAAATCTGAACTAGGGAAGTGTAGATGGAAAATAAAAAACACAAAAGAGTTTAAAAAATAGAAACAGCACTTGGACAATAATTTTATATTGGGTGTAAAGGAAAAGAATCAAGAAGCTGTATGTCATAGGTTACTAGTTTGATTTACTTAGTAGGAGGCACTGTATTTTTAATTAGCAAAATGAATATAAATAGAAGAAAGCATGGGATCAGTTTCATTGGGGTGATGAATTCAGTTTGGGACAATTTCTGTGACATCCAGCTGCAGACACAAGTTTAGAGATACGACTAGAGATAGAGCATTTAGGAGTCACGTGTGGGTGGGCAAGACCATCCACAGAAAAAAACTCCAGGAAGGGGATTGAAAAACTTTAAATGACACAGATATTTGGAAAGGATTAGAGAAAAAGGAATCAGAATGAGAGGCTTAAACAAAGCTGGCCAGGCTTAAACAATGCTGGCCAACTGCAGAAGAACCTGGAAAAAGAGGGAGATCTTTTATAATTATAAAATAATTATAAAATAACTTTATAATTATTTTTTATAATTAAGAGGAGAGTTCCAGGGCACCTGGGTGGTTCAGTGGGTTAAAGCCTCTGTGTTCAGCTCAGGTCGTGATCTCAGGGTCCTGGGATCGAGCCCCACATCGGGCTCTCTGCTCAGCGGGGAGCCTGCTTCCCTCTCTCTCTCTCTACCTGCTTCTCTGCCTGCTTGTGATCTCTGTCAAATAAATAAATAAAATCTTAAAAAAAAAAAAAGAAGAGAGTTCCAGGAAGAAAGGACTGTCTTCATCAGACTTTGGGATGGAAGAGATGTTGATCAGACCTCACTTTCCTGATTCCTCAACCAGCTGTCTATTGCCATAGTATATTCACAAGCTACACACCCACACATAGTACCAACTCTGGGAATATACACACTCTTTATTATTAGCTAAATTCTTAACTTATACCACCTGATGATATGCCTACCCACTGAGCTGGGATGAACCCACTGGAACTAAAAGAATTTTTTTTTTTTTTTTTTTTTGCCCTGGACTAAGAAATGAAGTAGAGGTATAGTGTGTGCCCTGTCCCTTAGTATCATCCCCTTGACTTCCAATAACAAGAGAAGATGAGGCATGAGAAAGTGAACTCACACAAAGAGCCCCTCCCCCCATGGCCACAGTTCCCTGCTTTATTTCCAGGAGGGCCCACACAGGCTAGGATTTTACCATACTCAGATTTAACCCAAAGCTATCCAGACATTAAGCCAAGATATTACTTCCATCCTATTTGTCATATTCAGCTATATTCAGCTATATCCAATTAAATTGTATCCACTAAATATATTCAGCTATATCCACTTAAATTGCCCAATATAGCTCACTAGAGAGAAGAATTGTAAATCAATCAGCAGAAAAAAGTGACAAACACTGTAAGAGAACATAAAATGCCTCACATTTGCCATCTTATAGCTGGCATCCATTTAAAGTCTTTTCTGCTTTCAAAGTAATCCCTTGTTCCCAGAGAGAATATAAACTTATGAAAATTACGTTTATTATATCTTACACCAACCAGAAAACAAAAATATATGTACTTTTTTATGTATAATGCATCTTCCCTCTCTATTTTACTTTGGCAAGTTTTTTTTTTTTATCATGAAATAAGTCAAATATACAGAAAGGTAGAGATAATAATAGAATGTATAATGACCATCCAGCTTAAATAAATCTTAACTATTTTCCATTTCTTTTGGATCTTGAAAACTCACAGAGTCCTAGCACCTTGTGTTTATCTATTGATTCCATTCTCCTGCATGTCCACTTCAATACTGAGAATGATACATATAATCTGATTTTCTTATATATATTAGCTCTTATATATTCATCTTTAAAATAAGTGCTAGTTCTCCACATTTTAGCTGACATAAATGGCATTCTGCTGTGCATACTCTGGAATTTTTGCTTTCATTATCATTTACTATTAAATATGCATGATTTCCCTTGTGATTTGCTAGTTATTCCCTATTTAGTAATTCATATTTTTAACTTCCAAACATATGGTTTTTAACTAACATATATTTTTTAACCTATACTTTAACTGCAATGTGTTCAGAGAAAGTTTCCTGCATGATACCAGTTCTTTCAAATGTGTTTAGGTTTCCTTCAGGATCTAGCACATAATATATTTTTATACATTTTGTAGGTGAGCTTGAAAACCACATATATTCCATACTTTTTCACTGAAGGAATATGTGTGTATTAGATCAAACTTGTTATTTGCATCTTTGGGTTTTCTCAAAACTTACTAGTTCTCTGTCTGCTTAATCTATCAGTTTCAGACAGATATGGGTAAAAATCTTCCAGTGTCATACAGTTTTGTGAACTTCTGTTTGTTAATCTGTTAGTTCATATTCTATTTTTGAAGATACATTTTTTGGGGGTTTTTTGTGTTTTGTTTTGTTTTTTAGTGCATAAAAGTGCATGCCAGCTATATCTTGGTAGCTTGATCTTGTTATGAGTGATATCTCTTCTTCCCCCTGTTAATGCTTTATCCCTTAAATTCTATCAAAAGAAGCCTTACTCATCTCTTGTCTCTGCTTTCACATGTAGGCTCCATCCTGATTTTTTTTTGTTTTGTTTTAGCTTATTTAAGTATGTTGGAATCCTAAAATGATACATTATTTTATTTCATATTTTTAATGTTAGATAAGTGAAATCACATTCTTTTGTAAGTTCCTTCTATCACTGAACATTATGACAAAGATTTATATGTGTTATTGCTTAGCTTAGTACATTCATTTGCACTTCTGTACAATAGCCCACTGTATGAATATGTAACAGTTTATCTATGCCACAATGGATAAATGTGTATATTATTTCTGGATTGTGGCCACTAACAAAGAATGAAATTAGGGACATTTTTATAAACATCTCTTCATGTGCATACATTAGAGTTTCTCCCAAGGATAGGTAAATTCTGCATAAAGGGCCAGATAGTAAATATTTTAGGTTTCGTGGACTACATAAGGTCTTAGTTGCATATTCTTCCTTTTCCCTACAACTTTTGAAAAATGTAAAAATTGGGGGGGGGGCTGAGTCAGTTAAGCATCTGCCTTCAGCTCAGGTCATGATCCTTGGGTCCTGGGTTCCAGCCCTGTATTGGGCTCCCTGCTTAATGGGGAGTCTGCTTCTCCCTAACTCTCTGCCTCTCCCTTGGCTTGTATTTGCTCTCTCTCAGTCACTCTTTCTCATAAATCAATCAATCAATAGATAAAATCTTTTTAAAAATGTGAGGGAATCTCCCTGAGGGCTAGTGATGATGAACATTTTTTTTTTCATGTGTCTGATAGCCATTTGTATGTCTTGATTGGAGAAGTGTCTGTTCATATCTTCTGCCCATTTTTTGATGTTTGCCTGTTTCATGTGTGTTGAGTTTGAGGAGTTCATTATAGATCCTGGATATCAACCTTTTGTCTGTACTGTCATTTGCAAATATCTTCTCCCATTCCGTGGGTTGCCTCTTTGTTTTTTTTGACTGTTTCCTTTGCTGTGCAGAAGCTTTTGATTTTGATGAAGTCCCAAAAGTTTATTTTCGCTTTTGTTTCCTTTGCCTTTGGAGACATATCTTGAAAGAAGTTGCTGTGGCTGATATCGAAGAGATTACTGCCTATGTTCTCCCCTAGGATTCTGATGGATTCCTGTCTCACGTTGAGGTCCTTTATCCATTTTGAGTTTATCTTTGTGTGCGGTGTAAGAGAATGGTTGAGTTTCATTCTTTTACTTATAGCTGTCCAGTTTTCCCAGCACCATTTATTGAAGAGACTGTCTTTTTTCCACTGTATATTTTTTCCTGTTTTGTCGAAGATTAATTGACCATAGAGTTGATGAACAAAACAGGAAACAACATGTGTTGGAGAGGATGTGAAGAAAGGGGAACCCTCTTACACTGTTGGTGGGAATGCAAGTTGGTGCAGCCATTTTGGAGAACAGTGTGGAGATTCCTGAAGAATTAAAAATAGAACTTCCCTATGACCCTGCCATTACACTACTGGGTATTGACCCCAAAGATACAGATGTCGTGAAAAGAAGGGCCATCTGTACCCCAATGTTTATAGCAGCAATGGCCACAGTCACCAAACTGTGGAAAGAACCAAAATGCCCTTCAACGGACGAATGGATAAGGAAGATGTGGTCCACATACACTATGGAGTATTATGCCTCCATCAGAAAGGATGAATACCCAACTTTTGTAGCAACATGGACGGGACTGGAAGAGATTATGCTGAGTGAAATAAGTCAAGCAGAGAGAGTCAATTATCATATGGTTTCACTTATTTGTGGAGCATAACAAATATCATGGAGGACAAGGGGAGATGGAGAGTTGGGGTAAATTGGAAGGGGAGGTGAATCATGAGAGACTATGGACTTTGAAAAACAATCTGAGGGATTTGAAGTGGCAGGGGGGTGGGAGCTTGGGGTACCAGGTGGTGGGTATTATAGAGGGCACGGATTGCATGGAGCACTGGGTGTGGTGAAAAAATAATGAATACTGTTTTTCTGAAAATAAATAAATTAATTTAATTAATAAAAAAAATGTGAGGGGAAAAAAATTCTCTGTTTACAGGGCCTTCCTGAAATGGTTTGTAGGACACACATGTCCATGGCCCATAGTTTACCAACCCCTGCAGAATAAATAACCAGGTATGAAAGAGCTGTCAAACTTTTATATTTTTGCCAACACGGGGGATATGAAATGGTATCTTATTGTCATTTTAATTTAATAAGACTGAACATCATTTCATATATTTATTGGCCACCTGGGTTTCCTCTTCTGCACAATGACTATTCAAGTCTTTTGCTCATCTTTCAAGTAGATTGCTTTTTCTGATGTCCTGCATATTAGTCACTCCTGACTAAAATGTGTTGCACATATCCTCTCATTCTGTGCCTTGTTTGCTGAACAGAAACTTTTAAACCTTAATTTATCTACCTTTTTGATTGCATGTGCTTCTTGTCCCTTATATTGTCTTCTAAAACTTCTTGTAATACTAGCCAGAAGTCTTTAGGACAACCTACAATCTATTTTTATGCCCCATGTGAGGTGGGAGCACAGTTTCATATCTTTCTATTGCAAATTATTTTCTTTCCTCCTTGAACTGAAAAACTGATCCTGTTGTACACTAGGTTCTCTTAAAATTAATGCTGCAATAACAAATAGCCCCCAAATCTCAGTGGCTTATGCAGTTTTTCTTGCTTACATTACTGACAGCATATCAGCACTGGGTCTCATCTACATTTCTATTTTTTTCAGGACTCAAACTGAAGGACGAATCCCTATTTGGAACATGACATTTTTTTCTGGCAGATGGAAAAGAACTGTCAAACCATGCAATGAAATTTCTGGCGTTATATAGTTACAGAGTTACCATGGTTAAAGCCTCTGACAGGTGTGGCCTAAGTCTGCTCTCATTCTGTTGGCTAGAGCAAATCACATGGCTAGGCCCGACCTCACAAGGAGGAGATACTCCTCTCCTGGAGAGGGACTGAAAACTATATGGCAACAAGTAGGTATCTAAAATCCTCTCACAGAGAGAAGGGAAATCTGAGGAAATAATAATACAGTTTATTTAAACATATGTGAAAATATTTTTCTGTGCTATTTCTCTTCCTCTGGTCAAGTTCTCTATCCCTGTGCAAATATCACATCATCTTAATTAGTATAGTTTCATAATTATTGATATCTGGTAAAGCAAGGCACCACACTGTTCTTTTTTTTAGCAGTATCTTGACTCTCCTTGGCCTTTGTTCTTACATATGTATTTAAAATTCACTAGTAACATTAAAATATTTTAAATGTTTCATGCTACTAATAACAGTATCTCTTCTTATAAATTCTCTTGGTTTTTGGTGAATATAAATGTACTTAATGGATTTTTGTGTCCAAAAAATTTGTCACCCTGTTCTACTTTACTAATTCTGAGATTAATTGATTCTGTAGATGCTTTCAGTATTTTTTAAAGATTTTATTTATTTGAGAGAGAGAAAGAGAGAGAGAGCACAAGCAGGAGTGTGGGGCAGAGGGAAAGGGAGAAGCAGACTTCCCACTGAACAGGGAGCCTGACATGGGACTTGACCCCAGGACCCTAGGATCATGAGCTGAGCGCAAGGCAGACATTTAACTGTCTTAGCCACCCAGGCACCCTTCTTTCAGCTTTTTATGTAGGTAACCACCTCAAGTACAAGATGACAGCTTTATCAAAATATTTTTTCTAATATATATATTTTCCAACTTTATACTCGTTTTTATTTTAAGTCTCTCTTATATACACAATATACCTGATTCTTCTCAAATCCAATCTGGTACTCTTATTTAATTCATTTTGATTATTATATATTTGAGTATTTCACTCACTCTCTCTTGTGTTTCCCTTTTACTTTCCCTTCTTAATAATTCACGTCTACCCTTACCAATTCTTTTCTAATGCATAAAGTTTTTCATAAAACTTTTTACTTCCTGTGGTACCCCCAAATCCAAGGATTGAATTTCTATTTTAGAAAGGATTAGACTCTATATTTTTATACATATCCCTACCTAAAAACTTTTCTAATAGTATCTAACATTATTTAGCACATCTTTTCTTCCCCTCTGATATACACACACACAACAGGCTTGGCTTGCTTTTCTTCTTGAAGTTTTTATTGAAATTCCACTTAGTTAACGTGCAGTGTAATATTAGGTTCAGGTGTACGATATAGTGATTCAACACTTCCATATATCACCTGATGTTCATCAGGGGCCACAAGTGCCGTCCAAGAGGCCCATAACCTTTGTCTTGCTTTATTTTTTTAAGATTTTATTTACTCATTTGAGAGAGAGAGAGACAGAGACAGCAAGAGAGAGCATGAGCAGGGAGGAGAGGGAGAAACAGGCTCCTCGCTCAGCAGAGAGCCTGATGCGGGGCTCGATCCCAGGACCCCAGGATCATGACCTGAGCCAAAGGCAGACACTTAAATGACTAAGCCACCAAGTGCCCATAGCTTGCTTTAAATAACCACTGGACATATTGTAGAGCAGGAACTGATTCCCATTGTTTTTGTCAACTAATGTTTTAACTTCAACATTCATTTTAATTGTAAAATGCTGTTTTCTATTCAATAGTGAATGTAATTTGCCAGGGTATTTTCAAAATCTGTGCTTGACACTGTTTCTAGCAGTCTACACTGTTACATTCACTTTTCTTGCTGCTGAAAGACATCCTTTAGAGAGTCTTTCAACAAGAGTCTTTGTGTAGCTATGCATCTTATTCTTTGTACTTTTCAAAATGTCTTTCTCTTTGGTTCTTAGGATGGTAGCTGAACTGAGTATATTATACCAAGGACATTGGGCATCTTTTCATACTGAAAAGATATCCAATTTTTAAAAATTATTGTTCTTTTTATAAATCTTCTGGCTTCTATGTATAGTAGCTTTTAATTTTCTCTGTGTCTTTATATTTAGCAACAATATTCTACAGTTTTATTAAGTTGAATCTAACTATGAATTTAATTTTATTTATCATGTGATTTAGTTGTGAGTGGAGGACTCATGTCTTTCTTCAGCTTTGGAAACTGTCTTCAAAATCTCTTCAGGGGTACCTGGGTGGCTCAGTGGGTTAAAGCCTCTGCCTTCGGCTCGGGTCATGATTCTGGGGTCCTGGGATCAAGCTCCACATTGGGCTCTGTGCTCAGTGGGGAGCCTGCTTCCCCCCCCCCTCTGCCTGCCTCTCTGCCTACTTGTGATCTTTCTCTCTCTCTCTCTGTGTCAAATAGATAAATAAAATCTTTGAAAAAAAATTTAAAAAAAAACAAAAAAACAAAATCTCTTCAAATGTTTCTCTGTCATTCTTTCTTCTTATTTTGTAAGTCCTATTAGACTTATAGCAGAATGTAGTTCTTTTTTTTTTTTTAATTTGACAGAGAAGAGTACAAGCAGGGGGAGCAGCAGACAGAGGGAGAGGGAGAAGGAGACTCCCTGCTAAGCAGGAAGCCAGGTGCAGGGCTCCATCCCAAGACCTTGGGATCATGACCTGAGCTGAAGGCAACTGCTTAACAAACTGAGCCACCCAGCCTCTCCATGAAATGCATTTCTATTGTCTCAACTTCGATCATTATGATATCTTTATTTATGTGCTGCAGTCTGAGTGAATTTCATAGCCATATAATCAATTTCATAAATTCCCTTTTCAAGTGTTTACAGTTTATCTCACCTACAAAACTGCTAGCTAAATAATGAGGTAGCATTTCTTGGATTTCTATTAGGATCCTTTTTATCTTAATCTTTCCCCCAAAGTTTAATGAGATACAATTGACATATTTATAAGTTTAAGGTATACAACATAATAATTTGATATAAGAATATATCATTAAATGATTACCACAATGAGTTTAGTTACCATCCATCACCTTACATAGTAGTAATTTTCCCCTTGTGATGGGAACTTTTAAGATCTAGTCCTTAGAAACATTTTTTGTGTGTGTGTGGGGGGGGGTTTGCTGCAGAGGAAGACAGAGAGAAAAAAATCTTAGGCAGGCTCCATGCCCAGCAAGGATCCCAATATGGGGCTTGATTCCACAATGCTAAGATCATGATCTGAGATGAAATCAAGAGTTGGACACTTAAACAACTGAGCCACACAGGCACCCCAATCCTTTACCGATTTTTAAAAGAGGAATCTTCTATAATTTATAGGCATTAGGCCTTTATGAAATGGATCCAGGCAAAGGATGGAGAGGAGAATTGAGGAAACCAAAGGCGGATTAATTGTTTTATTCAAAAGTAAAGGCATATAAGGAAAAAAGATAAGAGATTCAGAGGGAATCTTTGACAAATGAGGACAGGAATAGAGCAAGGGAAGGTGAAGAGAGGGTCAGATGATAAGAGTAATTTATGTGAAGAGAGAGAGGAGTGAGCATAAGGTTTGGGGAGACATGTATAAAGCAGCATTTTTTGAAATATAATTGACTTATTGAAAAAGCTGAACTGTATAAATTACAATCAGAAAAAAAATTTTAGTCTTTCTCTTTGTTGAAATTATGAGGATATTCCAATTTTCCCCACTTGAGTTTGGAAGTCACTAAAATATTTATAGATATAAATAAGAAAGAGAAACAAAAAAAATCTCTATAACTGGTATATCTTATATTGGATAATGCGACTTATGTCTGTAGGCAAGAAGACTTTCTTATACACACTGCAGATTTGGATAGGATCAGCCCCAGGTTGTAGTGGAAAATTTTAAGCCGCTCCACATTGGGGTTCTGGCTTTGTATAAAATTCACTGCATAGGGGCACCTGGGTGTCTCAGTGGGTTAAAGCCTCTGCCTTCGGCTCAGGTCATGATCCCAGGGTCCTAGGATTGAGCCCCCGCATCGGGCTCTCTGCTCTGTGGGGAGCCTGCTTCCCCTCTCTCTCTGCCTGCCTCTCTGCCTACTTGTGACCTCTGTCAAATAAATAAATAAAATCTTTTTAAATAAATTCACTGCATAGAGGCAGTGACTGGAATATGAACTCCCTACATGCCACAAAATCCTGAGTAAAAAAGGAGAGTAAGATTCTGAGTGATACTTTTAATTCCTTATCCCAAATTTATCACTCATATAAGTCACAATAGTGATATCCAGGAGTAAAGTATGTGAGGAGAGTGGAGAGACTGTATGGTGTGGTTTTCTTTAAATTAGTGTTCCACTATATGGAAGAATATCAGGTAGGAAAATAAGCGTTTCTTTCCTATTATGGAGCACTTCCTACATCACAAGTACACTGACTTTCCAGGGTGATTTCACAGGTTTTCTGGTCGTTCTTGAGTAACACAAGTTCAGCTTAGTAGATATAACCCTCTTGTTTAGCTTAATATTTTCCCCGTGACTTTGGATATTGGGGATTTAGGAAGTTACTTAGAGTTGAAGAAACTGAATATACTGAAGGATTTACATCATGTTTATGATGTGAAGGCAACACTAGCATAGACTGGGCTTCTGAAATCATCTACATAATGTCAGTAGGGGCTTCAAAAAATATATAGTGTATATATATTTCTTCTATATATATCTATATAGAAATATATAGATAAGGGCACCTGGGTGGCTCAGTGGGTTAAAGCCTCTGCCTTCAGCTCAGGTCACGATCTCAGGGTCCTGGGATCGAGCCCCGCATCGGGCTCTCTGCTCAGTGGGGAGCCTGCTTCCCCCTCTCTTTCTCTCTGCCTGCCTCTCTGCCTACTTGTGATCTCTGTCTGTCAAATAAATAAAGAAAATCTTTAAAAAAAAAAAGAAATATATAGACATATTCTATATATAGAAATATATGAGCCCATGTATTTCTGCAAAGACTGATTGAGGGAAGCAAGTACAAAATAATTAGGCATGGAGAGAGAGATAAGGGAGAGAAAGATATAGATAGAGAAATGCCCTATATACAAAGAATCTACAAAACTAATGTTGAGAATAGTAGCCCAAATAACCAGATAGAGGATTAAAATGGAAAACATTTAGAAGAGATTTAAATTGAGTATAGTTGGGAGCTAAAAGAGACAAAGGAATACTATAAAAGAATTATATATATATATGTATATATACATACACACACACACACACACACACACACACATATTTGTAATACCAAGCCTTGACAACATTATGCCAAGTGAAATATATATATATTTAATTCTTTTATATTATTCCTTTATGTGTGTGTGTGTGTGTGTGTGTGTGTGTGTGTGTATGTAGAGAGAGAGAGAGAAAGAGAACACAAAATCAAGAGCCCCCAAATAAACCTGTGTATATAGGGTCAACTGATATTTGACAAGGCAGTCAAGAATACTCACTAGAGAAAAGGCAGTTTTTTCAGTAAATAGTACTAGGAAAATTGGATATTTACATGAAAAGAATGAAACTAGATTCCTACCTTACCCAACTCATATAAATTAATTCAAAATGGATGAAAGATTTAAATGCAAGACCTGAAAACACAATACTCATAGAAGAAAACAGAGGGAAAAAGCATCTTAACATGGGTGTCACCAATGATTATTTAGATATGACCCTTAAAGCAGAAACAACACAATAAAACATAAACAAGTGGGATTACATTAAACTAAAAAGCTTCTTCACAGCAAAAGTAATAATCGACAAAAGAAAAGGCAAACTAAAGAATGGGAGAAATATTTGTAAACTACACATCTGATAAGAAGTTAATATCCAAAAAAAAGAAGTTAATATCCACAATATATAAGGAAGTTGTAAAACATAATAGCAAAAAACACAAATAATCCAATTTAAAAATCGGTAAAGGATCTGCACAGACATTTTTCCAAAGAAGATACTCAAATGACCAACAGTATGAAAAGGTTCTCAATATCACTAGTTATTAGGGAAATGTAAATCAAAACTGCAATGAGATACCACTCATACCTGTTAGAATGGGTATCATCAAAAGAATGAGAGATGATAAATGCTAGTGAGGATGCAGTAGAAAGGGAATCCTGTTGCAATGTTGGTGGAAACATACATTGGTTCAGGTCCTTTGGGAGAGAGTATAAAGATTCCTCAAGAAATCAAATGTAGAACTGCCATATGATTCAGCAATTCCACTTCTGGGTATATATATGAAGAAAACAAAACAACTATGTGAAAGAGATATCTGTACCCCATTTTCATTGCAACATTATTTATAATAACTAGGACATGGAAACAACCTAAGTGTCCATCAGTGGGTGGATGGATAAAGAAAACTCACACTGGAATACCTTTCAGCCATAAAAATGAAGGAAATCCTGTCATTTGTAATACCAAGGATGGGCCTTGACAGCATTATGCCAAGTGAAATAAATCAGACAGAGGAAGATGAAGACTGTACGTCTCACTTACATGTTGAGCAGAAGAAATCAAACTCATAGAAACAGGGATCAGATTTGTGGTTGCCAGAGGTGTGGGTAGGAAGGGGGGAATTGGATGCAGGGAGTCAAAAGGTACTAACTTCCATTTGTAAGAGAGATAAGCACTAGGGATATAATATACAACATGGTGACTACAGTTAATAATACTATATTGTATATTTAAAATTTCTAGGGGTGCCTGGGTGGCTCAGTCAGTTGGTTGTCCAACTTGATTTTGACTCAGGTCATGATCTCAGGGTCTTTAGGAGCCTGCTTAAGATCCTCTCTGTCCCTCTCGTTCTGCCTCTCCTGCGCTTCCCAACCTCACCACCTGCTCATGCATGCATTATCTCTCTTTACAAAAAACATAGTAAGGGATATAATAAAATATCTGTATCACATATTATCAATAAAGCATTAAAATCCAGAATATATAAGGAACTCCTACAACTTAACAACAACAAAAAACAACACACTCAAAAATAGGCAGACAGTTCTTCAATGACAATTATAAATATAGAACCATGAGAGACTATGGACTCTGAAAAACAACCTGAGGGTTTTGAAGGGGCGGAGGGGTGGGAGGTTGGGGGAACCTGGTGCTAGGTATTGGAGAGGGCACGGATTGCATGGAGCACTGGGTGTGGTGAAAAAATAATTAATACTGTTATGCTGAAAAAATAAAAAATAAAAAATAAATTTTAAAAATTAAAAAAAAAAGAACAGACATTTCTCCAGAGAAGATATGTAAAGGAGCAAAAACCATATGGCAATATGTTTATTATCATTAGTTATGGAAATGCAATGAGATACAAATACATACCCATGAGCATGGCTATTATTTTTTTTTTAAAAGTAATGGATATTAACTTACTGTGGTGACCATTTTGCAATCCATACATATGTCAAATCACTATGTTTTGTACCTTAAGTTAATACAATGTTATATGTCAATTATATCTCAGTAAGCCTAGGAAAAAATTAAGTAACTAAATCAAGTTTAAAAAATGGTAATTAACATGTATTGGCAAGGGTGTGGAGAAATTGTAATCCTTGTGCTTCATAGGTGGGAACATAAAATGGGGCAGCAGCTGTGGCAAACAGTTTGATGACACCTCAAAAATTTAAATATATTGGGCACCTGGGTGGCTCAGTAGGTTAAGCCCTCTGCCTTCGGCTCAGGTCATAATCCTGGGGTCTTGGGATCAAGCCCCGCATCGGGCTCTCTGCTCAGCAGGGAGCCTGCTTCCCCCTCTCTCTCTCTGCCTGCCTCTCTGCCTACTTGTGATCTCTCTCTCTCTCTGTGTCAAATAAATAAATAAAATCTTTTTTAAAAATCTTTTAAAATAATTAATTAATTAGGGGCGCCTGGGTGGCTCAGTGGTTTGGGCTGCTGCCTTCGGCTCGGGTCATGATCTCAGGGTCCTGGGATCGAGCCCTGCATCGGGCTCTCTGCTCCGCAGGAAGCCTGCTTCTCTCTCTCTCTGCCTGCCTCTCTGCCTACTTGTGATCTCTGTCTGTCAAATAAATAAATAAAATCTTTTTTAAAAATTTAATTAAGTAATTAAATATAGAATTTACTACAGAGGGGCACCTGGGTGGCTCAGTGGGTTAGGCCTCTGCCTTCGGCTTGGGTCATGATCTCAGGGTCCTAGGATCAAGCCCTGCATCGGGCTCTCTGCTCGGCAGGTAGCCTGCTTCTCCCTCTCTCTCTGCTTGCCCCTCTGCCTATTTGTGATCACTCTCTCTCTGTCGAATAAATAAACTCTTTAAAAAAAAAACAGAATTTACTAAAGAATTACTATATGATCCAACAATTCTACTCCTGAATATACACCCAAAAAACTAAATGAAGGGAATCAAATAGATACTTGTGTACACCAATGTTCATGCAGAATTATTCACAATAACAAAAAGGTGAAAACAACCCAAGTGTCTATCAACAGATGAATGAATACAAAACATGATACACACACACACACACACACACACACACACACACGAATATTATTCAGCCATAAAAAGGAAATTCTGATACATACTACAACATAGGTAAACTTTGAAAACATTATACTAGGGTGAAATAAGCCAGACACAAAAGGACAAATAAAGCATGATTCCACTTGTGTGAAATATCTAAATAGGCAGATTCTTTGAAACAGAAAGTAGATTAGAGGTTACCAGGAATGAGGGGCAAACTAGGGAAAGAATAGGAGTTATCATTTGATGGATACAGAGCTTTTGTTTGGGGTGATCAAAAAGTTCTGAAAATGGATAATGGTGATGGTTGCATGACATGAACATAATGCCACTGCATTGTATAGTTAAAAATGGTTAAAATAAGAAACTTTATATTATGTATATCTTGCCACAATAAAAACTTTAGAAAGTTAAGGCAGAAAGACTGGAAAATAATACTTTAATACCATTATCCCTCTCAGACATGTCACATTCATATAATAGATACATAAACTTAGCCAAATCATTTCACTTCTCTAAACTTCACTTTCATCATGTATTGAATGGGGGTAATATTGCCCTGCCAACTCCACAGGGCTGATTCAAAGTTCATTTTCAGTTAGGGGGTGCCTGGGTGGCTCAGTCAGTTAAGTGTTTGCCTTTGCTCAGGCCATGGTCCTGGGGTCCTAGGATCAAGCCTCATGTTGGTCTTCCTGCTCAGTGGGGTGTCTGCTTCAGCCCCTTCCTTTGTCCCTCTCCATCACTAGTGCTCTCTCTCTTTCTCTCAAGTAAATAAATAGCATTTAAAAAAAAATCTAATGTGTCTAATGGGTCAACCATTAGATGCCTAATGATACATAATATGTGATTGGGGTACTTTTCTCCCTTTATATTTTATCATGAGCATGTGATGTAAATGTAGTTTTGCTAGTATTAATGAAAGGGGCATTGCCTGTGATGGCTATGAAAATAAATCCTCTGGAAAAGGGATTTTTGTTATCTAACTGCAAATATACCCTAGATTGAGTGATTGTTGAAATTATCAAGTCTCATGACAGAATTCAAAATTTCAAGTGATTTTGGTGTCTGATAGGCATTTTTTTAAAAAGATTTTATTCAATTCTTAGCGAGAGAGAGAGGAGGAGGAGTAGAGGGAGAGGGAGAGTCTCAAGTAGACTGTGCGCTGAGTATGGCGCCTGATGTGGGGCTTGATCTCACGACCTGAGATCATGACCAGAGCTGAAATCAAGAGTCAGATGGTTAACCAACTGTGCCACTCAGGCACCCCTCATAAGCATCTTAAAGTTAACATGTCCTAAAAAAGTTCTTTAACATTCCTCCTAAAGATACTCTTCACCCAAATCTCCTACATGATAGTAAATCAAACCACCATTTTCCCAGTTGCTTGAGCCAGAGACACTTCTGTCCTCCTCCTGCCAACCCCACAATACTAAATCCAGTCTATTCTGCTTCTAAAATAAATCTCATTTCTGCTTTCCCTTCATTCTCACTGACACTGTCACCACCTGAACTGCAGAAAATCTCTGAACTGGTCTCCCTACTTCCTCTCTAGGCTCTTTTTTTTTTTTCAATTCTACATTGAGTAACCAGGGTGACTCTCATAATATAGATTGGATTATGTAACCTTGTTTTAAAACTCTTCAATTGCTTCTAAATCATTTTGAAAAAAACCTAGACTTCTTAATGTGGCTCTGACAGTTCCTGTAAGGTCTAGCCTTTGCCTGCAATTCAGTCCCATATGGGCTTCTCTTCCAGCACTTTCCTCCTACCAGCCACACTCATCTTCATTCCTTAGAGACCCCAAGCCCTTTATCATCTCAGGACTTTTGCACATACTACAGCTTTGCCTGAAACATTGTCACTTCATCAGGTTTCAGTTTAAATGTCACTTCCCCAGAACCACCTACTATGACCCTATAATCTAAGTAGGTTCTTGATATTAGCACCTGTACACTGATTTATGTACTTGTGTCTTGCCAACTTCTTAAACCCAATGTAATCTCAATGAGAAGTGGGATCATAACTGTTTTATTCACCACTCTATTCTAACACTACCACAGTGCCTGTGCATAGGAACATTCAGTAAATATTTGTTAAATGATTTAATAAGAAAGAAGTAACAATGTGGCACATAACTATGTGCTTCATGAATATGTGCAATTATGCACATACATATTTCTACACATAAATAACTACACGAGAGTGAAAATGTATTCACGTTTCAATCAGTTAGAGGGTATTGCTCAAATATTTTAGTTTCTACATAGACGATGATCATTTCACATCCATATAAGAAAAACACAAAAAATGCTGTCAGGGATTCCTGGGTGAGCTATCAATCATAAGTGGTTTTGCCCTTTTAGCTTGTGCAGCTTGTAAATAATCCAATCAAGAACAGAGGGAAGTTATTTCCAGTGAGACTCTTAAAAATGTTCAATGCTGTGATGGCCTGGTCATATCATACATATCACCTATTAAATTGCTTTTCATGTTTATTTTTTTCAATAACCAGTACTTCCTCTGAGTTAACCCTTCATTTAAATTTAAATGTATGCACATGCAGGAATGCACACACATGGGTCTGTATTTGTATCCACAGCCAAATTTTATTAAAAACCTAGAATTTTCAAAAAAATTGGAATTTTCTTTATGCTTTATAACTACATCTCAATCATTGAAAGTATAGAATATATCCTGCAGACAGATACCATGCTTAAGTAGCATTTAGGGAGCTAGGAAGTAGGGGCCTGGCATATAGATGAGTTTTAGAGGGAATTTGGGGGACACCCATTTTATGACATTTTTAATGCTTCACTGGCTAAGTGTCTGTTGTGGTCCAAATCAAAACTTCCATTATCTGATACTCTGTAAGCCTTTTACCCTGAATTGAGAACAGATAGCTACCCAGCCAAGTTAATTAGGTTTTTCATTAACTTTTTAGCCCTGGTATCACTTTGCTTTCAGTATGATGGAAAGTGTTTTCAAGTAACAAATTTAAGTAAGAATCATATAAACTTAATTTGGGAGGCTGCAGATATCCTTTGGCTAACTTTCATTAGATTGGGCTTCAATGAGTCAAAGGAGAAGGAAGAGTTAGAGCAGGATATGTTCTCCAATTGAAAGTAGCTTAAAATGTGCTATCAGAGCAATTCAGTGGTGATTTGGTTTATATAATTTAATTAAAAGGCAACAAACCTTTAGTACTCATCCTTTCATATTAACACCCTTGTGCTTGAAAGCTGCTCATACCAAATCACATCATCTTAACATAATTACCAGCTCACCATGAAAGGGAAGTGTGGCCTAAAGTTAGCTATGTCCACAGAATATTATTCCAAGAAAAGCCTTTGCCCATCACCTAGTCCAAATGTTTTCAAAGACTTTTAAAAGAGAAATTCTTTCCTCAAACATTACTTAAAATGGAAGTCATAAATGTAAAATAGATGTTAATGGTAATGATTATAATAATAGCAAACACCTGACTAGTGCTAGCTATATGCCAGGAATTGTTCTAAATTCTGCAGCATGCACTAATTCATTTAACCTCACAAGAACTCTCTATCAGCATCCTTACAGATGAGGAGAAAACAGAAGAAGGTTAATAAAATGCTACCAAATGGTAAAGCCATTGCTTCTCTATAACAAAGGGAGAGCTCTTTGAGTTAGGAGGGGAAGAACTGAGTCCATGTTTGATAAACTCTAGAGGGACATCTCCAATGCTCTCTTGCCCCATAATCCTACCCTCGGGAATTCACCAGATGGCTAAGCAACCAACATCAAACAAAAAAGATCAAAATGTATTAATTAATACACTATCCAGGACTCCCAGAAGAATAAGGGCTTCACCAGCCAGAATTTGGTAAGTGACAATGTAATCAGAGAAAAGGCAGGCTTAAGGGAGGAAAGTATGCATTACTTAGGGAAGGACTACATTTCTAAGGAGTCATCAGTCAATTGGTTGGAGATGAACCCTAACTAGCATTGGCAAATGTCAAAAAAGGGAAAATGCATTCATTACTCAATTGATCACAGCATGTCATAAGAACCACCTATCAACCTAACACCCACAAGGTATCTGGGAATCAGTTAAGGGCATCCAGAACTGCATGTCCTTATGGACCAGGAAAACTGTGGAAAGGTTAGTGGGAATACTTTGGGTGGCTATCTTTTGGGTGAAAAGAAATTAACACCAAGCAGACATCACAGGGTGGGGGACCCTTCTCATCACAGGTCCTTATCCACATTCTCTTTTATCCCTCCAAAGAAAGAGCAGGTTTCTTTACAGATGATGAGATCCTGGGGTCCAGGAAAGTGAAGCTCCTTATCCGAAGTTTACATTCAAGTTAAACTTCAACCCAGGAATATTACTCCCAAATGTGGGTTTATTTTGTTGTTTTAAGTGTTGGTACTTTGAAAATACCTTCTGAAATAGACTCTGGGGGCCACCCGGGTGGCTCAGTTAAGCATCTGCCTTTAGCTCAGTTCATGATCCCCAGATCCTGGGATCTATCATGGGATCCTGGGATTGAGCCCCACACTGGGCTCCAGCCCCACGTTGGGTTCCCTGCTCCCTCTACCTCTGCCCCTCCCCATTGCTCATGCTCCAACTCTCTCTTGCTCTCTTTCAAATAAATGAATAATAAATAAATATATTTTTCTTTTTTTAATTTAAATTCAACTAATTGACATATTAATGTATTATTGGTTTCAGAGTTAGAGGTCAGTGATTAATTAGTCTTTTTTTTTTTTTTTTTAAAGATTTTATTTATTTATTTGACAGATAGAGACCACAAGCAGGCAGAGAGGCAGGTAGAGAGAGAGGAGGAAGCAGGCTCCCTGCCAAGCAGAGAGCCTGATGTGGGGCTCGATCCCAAGACCCTGGGATCATGACCCGAGCCGAAAGCAGAGGCTTTAACCCACTGAGCCACCCAGGTGCCCCTAATTAGTCTTTTTTAAAAAAAGATTTATTTATTTATCTGACAGAGAGAGAGAGAGAGAGATCACAAGCTGGTAGAGAGACAGGCAGAGAGAGAGAGAAGGAAGCAGGCCCCCTGCCGAGCAGAAAGTCCGATGCAGGGCTCTATCCCAGGACCCTGAGACCACGACCTGAGGTGAAGGCAGAGGCTTCAACCCACTGAGCCACCCAGGAGTCCCTAATCGGTCTTATATAATACCCAGGGCTCATTACATCACGTGGCCTCCTTAATGTCTATCATAAATAAAACTTTAAAAACAATGAAAGAGACTCTGGGAGTAAGTGGAAAGGTTCGCAGAGCTGGTAGGTATTATTTTATTTTAATAAGTGATTTTGATACCAGGGTTTTCATTTGTTTAAACCATACGGGCACCTGGGTGGCTCAGTGGGTTAGGGCCTCTACCTTCAGCTCAGGTCATGGTCCCAGGGTTCTGGGATGGAGCCCCGCATTGGGCTCCCTGCTCAGCCGGGACCCTGCTTCCTCCTCTCTCTCTCTGCCTGCCTCTCTGTCTACTTATAATCTCTGTCTGTCAAACAAATAAATAAAATCTTTTAAAAAAAGAAAAAGAAAAAGAAACCATGGCTTTGTCCATGTCTAATAATATAAATGACAGTATTTAGATTATTTCTGTTACACCTAAAATTCAACTTCACTTGCAAAGGAAAACCATCGTTGGAGAATATAGCAATTATCTTTCTTAGCACTGATTAACTGATCTCATTTACATTGCTACTGGTTTTTTTTTTTTTTTTGAAAATCAAGAAAAACAGATTTTTAAAATGTGTCAAAAGCAAACACAATTTTAGATAAAAGTCATTGAACTATTACTGAAGAAGATATTTGTTTATTTTAAAAAATCATTAAAAGAGAGAAATCTTAATTTCTTCACTGTCTGAAAAGCAAGAAACAGATAGGCTAATTTGATAACATCTCCCTCTACAATAACAGGGTGAGACCAAAGACTCAGTGCAATTTTGCAAGTTAGAAATGTTGTATCTATTGTATCCCCCTCAAAATACCAAAAAATTTCTTATATGCATGCTGAATAAAAGTAGAATGAGGGCCATAAGCATTTGTACAAGTGTATAAGTAAATATATATATATATATATATAATTTTTACTTTTTAAATTTTAAGATATATGTATACATAAGAGTGCATAAAACATATGTAAAGTTCAAAGATAATTACAAAGTAAGCATGCAAGTAAATCAGATGAAGAAAGAAAACATTGGCAGTGCCCCAGAAACCTCTTTTGTTTCTCTCCCCATCATATTCTATTACCGCTCTCCTGGAGGTAACCATTATACTTAATTTTACGATAATCATCTGGATTCAAGTCTTTCTTTCTACTTTTACTATCTGTGTATGCATTCCCAAACAGTATAGCTTATTTTTGCCTGGTTTTGAACTTTTATAATTGAAATATTGTTTTTTTTCTGAGCTTGCTTATTTCCCTCGATGCTATATTTGTTAAATTTATTCAAATTATTGGCTGTACCATTAATACAACTGAACCCCAAACCTTAGAACCTTTCAAAAACAAAGTTTTGTTTCTCACTCACATTATATACACTTTGCAGTTTAGTTGCCTGTCTGCTTTATGTCTTCTCCATTATAGGACCCATGCTGGAAAAGCAGACCTTGCATAAACCATTACTGGTCTCATAAAAAAGTAAAAGAGGAAGATGGAAGTCCACACAGTGACTCTCAATGCTTCTGCTTGTGGCAATTGTCACTTGCATTCACATTTTTTGGAAAAACACATAGCCTAGTCTGACAGAAATAGGATGGGAAGTAACATCCACCCATACGAACACATCCAGTAGGGAGCAGTAGAATATAATATCTTCATCCATCCATAAAACAACCTACAGTGAACCTTTACTGTGAATGGATTTGAATTGTTTCTCCTTTGGGGCTATCATGAACAATGCTGCTACAAACCTTCTTGTATATGAAGTTTCTGTAAAGTATAGGCCTAAGGTTATAGTTGCTAAGTCATACATCTGCATAACTTCAACTAAATAATGCCAAACCATTTTCCAAAGTGAGTATACTAACTTATTCTCCAACATTATTATATGAGTTCCTATTTTTCCACATCCTTACTAACACTTGGTATTGTCTTTATGAGTAATAGTATCTCAGTTTTATTTAAATTGCATTCCCATGATCATAAATGAGTTTGGGATGGCACGTGGGTGGCTCAGTGGGTTAAGCCTCTGCCTTCAGGTCAGGTGGTGATCCCAGGGTCCTGGGATCGAGCCCCGCATCGGGCTCTCTGCTCAGCAGGGAGCCTTTCTCCCCCTCCCTCTCTGCCTGCCTTTCTGCCTACTTGTGATCTCTGTCTGTCAAATAAATAAATAAAAAATCTTAAAAAAATCATAAATGAGCTTGGGCATCTTATGTTGTATAGCATCTTAGCATTTGTATATCCCTATTTTTTGAAACTGCACACATTTTAGATTGTATTTGAGATTTACAGAAAATGTGAAAAAATAGTACAGAGAGTTCTCTTATGCCCTTCAAATTTTTACTCAACATCAAAAACTGAATAATCCTTTCATTAGCTGTTGTCAGCACAGGTGCTACAGAGTCTCGATTCACCATGGAACACCAGACGAGATTTCTTCTGGCAAGAACACAGTAGCACTGTACTTAGTTGACAAACATGATCCCATAGAAATGGTTCTCCCTGCCACCTTACAGATAAAAATTTGGCAATCTGTACGGTTAGAGGAAAAGACACTTAACTGGATTTCAAGCAGGAAGTCAGGTAGCAAATGAATACATGTCAGCTATAAATAGCTTCTGACCTCAGCATTAGTCCCAAGTATGGGAATCATTTTTTGAAATTTAAATTATATTGCATGAATGTAAGTTCCCCCTTTCGAAAATGATTGTTCTGATTGATTCTACCATAGGATCTAAAATATCCCCATCACTTTTCCAATATAAGGGGATCTTAGATTTTCATTTTATACGATAGTTTACTCTGTGCCTTTTTTTTTTTTAACATACAAACATCTAATTGAATTAACAGTTAATAATGGGAGAGCTAGGATTTCATCCCAGGTAGTTAGTCTTCAGAGTCCCTGCTCAGTATCATTCCATGACAGCACCTCTTAGTAACTCTATCTCCTCACAGACATTCTGATTCTAAATTGAGGACACTTATGCCTACATCACACTGTTTTGTTTAAAGGATTTGGACTCTTAGCTGGATTTTCATGAAGCAATTAATATTTTTATGTTTAAATAAGTGATTCTTTCATGACGTTGAAAATAAATTTGAGAAGCCTATCCTTTCATCCCTGCCCCAGTTCATTTGTTTCCCCACAATGCCCCTAGCCATTGTCTATTTATCTGTGTAGTGTTTCTTTGTACAAATATAATAAAATATGAATACATATTCTCATTTCACCTCATTACAAAAAAGAGGGACTACAATAAACACTGCTCTAACCCTTGCCTTTTTTGCATTATATGTTAAAGATCTTTCAGTATTACCACACAGAGTGTTTTGTCATCTTCTCCAGCTTCATTGTGTATGTACCAGAACCTATGTAACCAGTGCCATTTTAAAGAAGATTTTATTTATTTACCTGAGAGATAGTGAGAGCAAGAGAGAGAGCATGCACACACAGAGGGAGCGGGAGAAGCTGACTCCCCACTGAGCAGAGAGCCCAATGCAGGGCTCGATTCCAGGACCCTGAGATCATGACCTGAGCAGAAGGCAGACGCCTAACTGACTGAGCTGTCCAGGTGCCCCATAACCAGTCCCTTTTTGAAGGCCATGTGTTGTTTTCATCTTCTGTCTTTGTTAAAAAATAAAGCTGCAAAGGGTTACTGAATGTACAAATGAATAAAGAAACCCTATACATAAATTTATGAGAGAAATGTAGGCTTTTGTTTGATGACTCTTCAATGTACTGCTGTATAAATCAACCCTAGAAGGCATCTAAAACACACACAAAATGTTCAAGACCTAAAGTTACCCCACCACATTCTTACCGGCCTCCAACACAATGGCTACTGTCTCTGAACCCTGTTCTCAGGGAAGAGTCATTTAGTAGTTTCACATACTTCCAGATGCTCAAATGGTAACTCTTTCCTTTCTGGAAAAGGCAATGTTTTTTCCAAAGGCATGATTCCTAAAAATGTGATCTCAGGCAGGTTGATAAAAGGTAGGGAATATGATTTGAGGTAAATTAAGGGACTTCCTACTATCATTATAATCACCTCTACAGAAAAGCACACTGTAATTATAGAAGACTGATCTAATCTTTAGTGGTCAGAATTCACTTATGTTATAGGAATTAAATGATTTCAGATTTTGAAATTACTTCAGTGTAAAAGGGGCCTGTGTTTTGTCTTTGACCACACCCCAAAAGATACAAACTGGGTCCCAAGTGATTATTAAGTCCCAATTTTATCAATGAGATTCTATTCCCTGAGACTGATAATGTTTTTTGTTTGTATGTTTGCTTATGTATTTGTTTGTTTTTTCAGCTGGGGTTTAACTTTGGGGACGTGAAAGGGCAAAAAAGGGGGAAAACAAAGCAATTTGTGGAGTTTCTCTCAAGAAAATATAATTAACAGTTTTCTCTTTCTTCAGGTCCTTTTGGTCCTGTCAGACATATTCCTGAGCAGCTAGGTATCACAAGCTTAGGATGGTGATCCAAGAGGGAAAAGAGGACAGTAATGAAGAACATGGCTTTGGGCACCCACTGCCTCGATACAAAGCCCAGTTCCATCACTGACTATCTGACCTTGAACAGGGCACTCTCTGTGCCCTTGTTGCCTGCTATTTAAAAAAATAAAGTTAGTAACTACCTAATGGGGTTGTTGTGTCAGTGAAATGATATGATATATGGAAAGTACTTAGTACAGATTATGAGTTCAGTAAATGTTCACCATTCTATTTTATTACATCTTCACTAGACTGTGAAGTCCTTGAAGGAAGGCAAGAACTATAAATTTATCTCTGTATTGCCCACTTCTTAACTGAGTACTGGGTACATAATAAGTGACAAATTAATGCTGACTACATGTATGAATGAATAAAGAAATGAATGAACTAAAGGACACCAAGTCCTCCTTCAGACAAGTGGAGGTCTTCCTGATATAACACCCATCACCCTGATGATAAGGGAGATGAATATTTGGTAGACCCATCTGAGAAAACACCATCCCTTTGCTTCTGTTTGGCCAATAAATATCATACTTTATGACTAGACAGCCAGTTCTGGGGACTATATATGCTTCAGGTAGCACTGTGGATTAAAATTGTGAATCAAAATTGTCCTAAGACATTAATCATGCTCTTTTATTTTTTTCTGCTTATGAAATAGATATACTGATCCATGTACCCTATGGCTACTCAAGTATACTTTAAAGGAAATGCTTTACTCACCTTCAAATCTTCAGTATATCCCAGACCTGATTAAGAATTTCATCCACAGCTTCAGATTCTCCCTTCTCTGAATTTCTACTGTACTTTCTTTTCTTTTCCTTTATTTTTTTTTACTATAGTTGACACCCAATGTTACTGTAGTTTCAGGTGTACAACATAGTGATTCAACTTCTGTACACATTATGCTGTGCTTACTATAAGTGTAATTACCATCTGTCAGGCTCACCTACTTACTCTCTTTGGACATCTTCCCAGCTCCATGTTACATTTCTCCCATCAGGACTGCATAACATACAACCAATCTGCAGCTTTACAAAGACAATCATGATTTCATGTAAGTTTGTTCTTACACATATGTGTGCACAATACATATTTTCATAAATATATGTAATATATGAATATATTATACATAAAGAAGATGCATATTTTCATATATGTAATATATACATATAGATATATGTGTATAGATATACACTTTGTTTTCTGCCTTTTAAAGCTTTTAATGTAATACATTCACAAATTTAGGAAGAAAAAAATCTTTTGTTGGATTCTGCATCAAGTCACAATGTTCAGTTCAGAAAATACAGTCATTCTAGGGATCATACTTAATTGTTACCCTGTCACCTTCTTCCCTCTCCTCCATAAAACCCTGATGATTTACTTTAGCAACATTTGTATATATGTCTTTTAACATAAGCTACTTCAAACTAATTTTAGTAGCAGGTGGGTATAATTATCAGATAATTAAATAGCTGAAAGATAAAAGATATAGATAGATGATAGATCATGATAGATGATAGATAATAGACAGAGAGGCAGACTCTTCTTATGTCTAGCACAGATGAGGGGGGCAGATGGTTGATAATATTTAAAAAGGAAAAAAATGGCATTTGTACATTAGTCACCGTTGTATGGAGCTCAATTTAAAAAATCAAGTGTGTTCATTGTTTCCCAGAAGTAAACCATGAGCAACAGCCCGAATCTTTTAAAATCAAATGCCTGCTTGACATTTTCACTTGAATGTTTTACAAACATCAAAAATTTAACATCCTCTGAATGGATGTCTTGCTTGTTCCCCATCTCATACTGGTCATCATCATCTAAGTAAATGGCATCATATCCCTCCAAGTGAGAAATCTGAGTTATCACCAATTCTGCCATGTCTCCTACCTCAACATCCAATCTATTTATTAATGACCTGTGATTCTACCATCAAAATATATCGTGAACCATCAATTTCTCTCTTCCTCCACTGACACTGCTCTCATCCAGACCACTATCATTTCTCTGCCACAGCATTCCTGTGTCCCTGTTTTCTAGTCTTACTTTCCCCCATAAATACTGATGTCATGGAACAAAAATAATTTCAAAATATTAATCAGTTCATGTCACTCCTTTGATTTAATTCCTTCAGTTTCTCCCCAGTGGACTTAGAATTAAAGTTAAACTCTACTAAGGCTTAGAATTCTCTGCAGCATGTTGCCTCTACCAACTTTCCAACCTCATCTGCTGTCCCTTTCCCTTTGCCACTCTATTCCATCACTTCTGTGACACTTTTTCTACCCACATCTTTATAACTAAACATGCTTATACTGCTATTCATTGACGATTCACTTTTAGATAATATCTATCAACTTCCTCTTATACAACATGCACAGCTCTCTTATACTATTTTTACTTCCTGTAAAGTACCAAGCACTTTCCTGCCTCTAATCCTTTATAAAAGGTTCTGTTTCTTCTGTCAGGGAGGCCTCTTCCCCTACTACCATTGAAGAATTTTTTCTTCAATCTCTTAAAATTTATTGTAAATCACTTTACTGGCTAATACATGAACCATCTTTGTGCTATTTGCAATTTTAAAAACCATTTTAATTTGATTAATTAACATGTGATGTATTATTGGTTTCAGGTCTGTGAGTCAACAGTCTTACATAATATCCAGTGCTCATTACATCACATACCCTCCTTAATGTCCATCACCCAGTTACCCCATCCTTCAATCCCCCTCCCCTCCAGCAACCCTCAGTTTGTTTCCTATGATTAAGAGTCTCTTATGGTTTGTCTCCCTCTCTGGTTTCATCTTATCTTATTTTTTCCTGTCTTCCCCAATGATCCTTTGTTTTGTTTCTTAAATTCCACGTATCAATGAGATCACATGATAATTGTTTTTCTCTGACTGACTTATTTCACTAAGCAGAATACACTCTAGTTACTTCCACATCAGCTTCTTAATTTTTTTTAATTTAATTTTATTTTTTACGGTTCCAAGATTCAATCTTTATGCACCACACCCAGTGCTCCATGCAATATGTGTCCTCCATAATACCTACCACCAGGTTCACCCCCCACTCCCCAAAACCCTCAGTTTCTCAGAGTCCACCATCTGTCATGGTTTGCCTTCCCCTCCAGTTTCCCCCAACTCATTTCTCTTCTCTATCACTTCTTCAAAGAGATCTTCTCTAATGACTTGCTCTATAAGAAGCCTGTCTCTTGTTTTTTCATCTTAACTCCTTGTCTCTCTCCTTCATTGCATTTAATACAATTGGCAATTTTTACATCTGTATTGTCATTTTATTGTTTTTTTTTATCATTCTCCTTGACTTGAATATAAACTTAATGAAGAAGTAAACACATAGTTCTCATTTCCATTACATCTCCACCATTTATCACTGTTTGCCACACATTGCAAGTGGTCAAATATTTTTCAGTAAGTGAATTTCAATAAGTGAGAGCAATGGAAAAAAAATTTTAAAAGTCTGATTTTGACATCTCCCATTGCAATGGAAAACCAAACAAACAAAAAAGAATTTTAAAATCTATGTAGTCTTTATATTTATGAAAATTGCACAGCTATACCAGTATTTCATAACACTTACCCTAATTCTAATTAACTTACAGCTTAGTATATTTAATACTGTTCACAAAAAGAAAAACAAAGATTTACAAGGACTAAAGGGTCAGGGGAAAAAAAAGAATTCAAAGGATCCAAGAAGAAAAGTTTTATTTTATATCTAAAAGCAATTCTTCAAAAAATTAAAAATTATACTTATTTAAGAGTAAGTTTTTAGAGATGGAGGTTTACACCAAAAATAAATTTCATAAGGAATAGGTTTGCTTTTAGTTATAAGCAACTTTAATTTTCCTAAACAATGACAAGGGTAGTTTTTATATCAAAAAATAAGTTTATGTTGGGTCCTTAATGTCAAAAACAAAAAACACAATAGTACCATCAATATGATCAAGAAGCATTTGTTAACATGACCAGTTGAACATTAAGATGTTCTATAAATGAAATTTCTGGCTAATGGTCCATTACTTGTTACAACAACTTCAAAAGAGTGCTTGCTTTCTGAAGAAACAGCACACATGCTTGACATCTTATTGCTTTCTATTCATGAGTCAGATTCTAGAGGTCAGGCAACACTCCCATGCAGAACTTTTAAGTAAAAATCTCCCACTGATTTCAAAGTCACCTTCACACAAAGAAAAATTCCATGCAGCATAGGAGAAAGGACAATGCAAAAAGGGCAAAATATAAATCTGTATCTATTAATTATCTGCCTACATACCTACCTGTCTGAGAAGTAAAAGAAATGTGGCATTCACTTTTTTCTGTATTTTTACCTTTCTAAGAATTGTGTTCTTAAAAGTATTGTATTTACATCATTTAAAACTCCAATAGCTCTCTAAGGCTTATTACCAAAAAGAGTGCACCCCCTGCTCCTCCCCTTCACATCCCAGATTCCTTTCCCCACAGGAATGTTCATCTATTCTAGCTGTTTCTTTTGGTATTTACCCCCATGATTGGAAATAACATGCCTAAAACACTTCTTTGATTTTCAGTTTTATATACTTTCCATCATCTTCCTGCTATGGAAGACAAGGGCTCATCACTCTTAAACTGACCCCTGCCACACACACACACTCCTCCTTGTAATATCCTCACCATAGATTTATATAATTAATTTGGGTTAAATCAGTATTCAGGGCTGGAATTATATAACTAATTAGAACTACATAACTACTATTAAAATCCTAGGGATGCAGGGTGCTATAATTACTTAGTTCTTCACAAGTTTTAGCTCTCTCTCCTCTTTCATGACCTACGATTCATTTATCTGCTTTCTAGCTCCCAAAATTGTGTTAACTTCTCATCTGCTCTTCTACTCCCTTTTTCCTTGTGGATTTATGTCTTTTTATCCTATTAGTGAAGTTTAGGAGAGAAAGAAATGAATGCATGATCACTCTGCCATGTTTAACTGGAAGTTGGCATTGAATTTTTTGATAGACCAAGGATAAACTGTAGACAAAATCATTTCATGCCCCACCACCATTCTGAAATGAATTTGTCAATTACTGTCTGAGATCAAATGGTTCTAATAATGGTAAAGTTGTGAGTTAAAAATCTTTGTAAAGGTCAGTTATGTCTACTCTGTTCTTGGGTCACAGCCATAGCTTAGCCTTCATCCCTCAAAGAGCTCATAAATGTATCCTAGGGACTATCGCAGGACCAGGGGAAGAATTATATATAGTTCCTTTTATTTCTATCCTGAAGACCAGGAAATTTACTCACAAATACTCTTCATGGAAAATGGCTATAATACTGATTACTAAGCAGGTAGCATGTCCTTAAACAACAGCCTGAGATTCCTCTTGTCTTACTGCCATTCTTGAGTGCTCCATTTCCCTGAACATGTGAAGTCCTAGGATCAGCCTGAGAATACAACTAATCCTCTAAGTACTTGAGAGTTCGTGTGTGTGTGTGTGTGTGTGTGTGTGTGTGTGTGTTGGGTGCTACGGCTAAATGCTCAGCTATGACAGCAAGACAAAAACTGAGGCTTAAGGGCAATATTGTTACTTCCTTATTGTCCTGCCAAGTCACAAGAGTTAAATAGAAAAAATAGAGGACTGGGTTGGAAGAGAGTTGGGACCCATTTAAAGTTTTGACTTGACATTGTAGATTTTAGCCTACCTGCTATGCACATTGATGTTTTCAGTTGCTTTGAGTAAGATGCATGGAGTCATCCAACTAGAGTTGATGTTGCTGATGATGTAGATGCTATGCTCTTCCACACTCCACACCCTCCTCAGAGCTTTTTGTCTACATTGGCATTCATTGCTTAAGTAACTTTGACATAATTAAAAATCAATAATGTTTAACTCTTCTAAACTGAATATACATCAGCAGCACTTCTCTGTAAATCAGCTACTATTTAATTAAAACACAGTAAATGTCTCATCATATCTAATTAAAATGCTTTTTAAAGGCAGGTAATTTACATTGCAATTATCCTCTCCTAATAGTATGACAATAATCTGCATCAGTCTGAAGACTCTACAAACACAACTAGTAGGGTATATAAATGAGTTATGAAATTGTTTTCACAAATAATCTTTAGAATTTTGCTTTGATTGTCCCCAGCCCTTCACTGAAACAGCTGTCAAAAATCATTGTTGACCCTCAAGTCCTCAACATTAATAGTACTGCCTTGGTCCTTATGTAGACATTGCCAACCATTTTCATTCTTGAAACTCTCTCTTCCCTTAATTCACCTGCCCTTCCCATCAGTGTGATCACAACCGTTCAGTGTGCCTGCACCCTCGCCCCAGGAATCCTCCTTCTCAACACACATTTTCTATGTAATTTTCCCTAGCTTTGTTCTTTATTCACTCATAGTTAAAGTTCAAGCCCATGTTATCTCACATCTAGGATACTGCATTAGACTCCTATCTGGCTCTCTGTCACCACTTCTTCCCTACATGTTATCACAATTACTTTTCCAAAATATAAACCTGCTCATATCACACCTTTCCTCAGAAATGCTTACCATGCTCTCCAACACTTATAAAACCCACAATTCTTCATATTCTGTAAAATGATCCCAACACACACTCTCAGTTGTATCTAATATTGACCTTCTCTATCCATCCCAGTCACTCAACCCAAGGAGCTGCAGTCCAAACATACCATCCACTCTTTTAACCTTGCTTTTGCTCATATCTCTTCTAATCCCTAATGCTTTACCATCTTTTTTGGCTCACACGTTTCTAGACTTTAAAGATCTTATTCAAAATCAACCTGATTAAAGAACAACTCCCAAGTCAAAATTCATCTAATTTTCAGTCCTTTTGCCCACCCTTGATGTTTTGTGAAAAGTGATATGAAAGAGAAAGGTATGATGAAACTTATGTTTAAGCATGTGCTCGAATTCTAATGAAGTGTACACTCCTGTGTGACAAAGATAATTTTTGTCTTCTTTTTTTCTTCTTCTTTATTTAACATATAACTATCTTTTCATTAATAGAGATACTCAGTTTTGGAAGATCCCTTTGGCACAAAAATGAATTGTTACAAATAAATCAAGACAAAAAGCTAGCAAAACAACTTTCTGGTGGTGTACACCCAGTAATTGTTCCTGGAGCTATCAAATGAAAATTGTGTAATACTTTGTTTACATGAAGCAAGCATTGATCCACCTGTTGTCATGTTATGTATTTGGAGGGTTTTTTTGATCATGAAGATAGTTTTTTTTTTAATTTTTATATTTCTTCTCCTTTGGTTCTGCCTACTTAGAGGTTGTACTTCTACCTGTGCTCCAAGAAAAAAATGAAGTACTAACTCTTGTTTAAGGTTTTAGTTTCACTAGAGTCATGGTGCATCCAGCTAAACTCATATGCCACCATTTTTAAAACAACTTACTGAGATCTAATTCACATACTATACAAACACCCATTTAAAGTGTATAATTTGGGCACCTAGGTGGCTCAATCAGTTAAGCATCTGCCTTTTGACTCAGGTCATGATCCCTGAGTCCTGGGAAAGAGTCCCACATCAGGCTCCCTGCTCAGCAGGGAGTCTGCTTCTCCTTCTTCCCACTCACGCTCTCTCTCTCTCTCAAATAAGTAAATAAAATATTTTAAAAAATAAAACTAAAATGTATAACTTAATATTTTTAGTATATTCAGAGTTTTGCAACCATCAACACAATCAATTTTAGCACATTTTCATCACCCCAAAAGGAACCCCATATTAACAGTCACTCTTCTTTCCCCAACTCCCACAGACCTAGGCAACCATGAATGTAATTTCTGTCTAGAGTTCATTGTTTTGGACATTTCATATAACTGAAATCATAAAATATGTGTCTATTTGTGTCTGGCTCCTTTTGTTTAGCATAATGCTTTTAAGGTTCATCTGTGCTGTAACATATATCAGTACTTCATTATTTTTATGATTGAATAATATTTCATCCTATGGATATATCACAGTTTATTTACCCATTTATTAGTTTATAAAAATTTGTTTCCACATTTTGTGATGAATAATGCTGCTATGAACATTTGTAAATGAGTATTTTTGAGAATATACATTTTCTTTTCTTTTAGTATGTATCTAGGAGTGAAATCTCTGAGTTGCAATGTAACTATACATTGAGCCTTTTTTTTCCAGAGCACTGCACCATGTTATATATATTCTCAACAGCAGCAAAGCCATCTTGTCCTATGCTTCTCTTTGTAAGAAGTTTTAAAATACTAACTCAAGCTCTTTACTTTCATAGGTATCCCTCCTTTTGTCACCTCCTCGATGTCACTGATTACATCTTTGTATCTTGTGGACTCATTAATATAGACTTATACTAATTTTTATATATTTATACTTTAATGTCTATAGAGCAATAAAAAGTAGGGCTATAAACCAAAATTATAATATAGTTTTTCTATTTATCCATATTTGTAGCTTTATTAGAGAACTTTTCATATGGTTTCAAGTTACCATATTGCAACCTTTCATTTCATTTCAACTTGAAGGACTTGAAGGACTCCTTAGCATTTCTTGTAAGGCTGGCCTAGTGAAAATGAATTTCTTCCCTTTTTGCTTATTTTGGAATGCCTTAATTTCTCTCTTATTTTGAAAGGACAGTTTTTCTGGATATAGATCTCTCTGTTGGCAGTTTTCTTTCTTTCAGCATTTTAAAGATATCATTCAGCTACCTCCTGTCCTCCAAAGTTTCTGTTGAGAAATCAGCTCATAATCTTATTGAGAATCCCCTATATATGACAACTCTTCTCTTATTGCTTTCATGATTCTTTTCTTCCATTTTAGACAGTTTTATTACAGTCTGTCCTACCAGGGCACCTGGCTATCTTGGTAAAGCATGGGACTCTCGATTTGGGGTTGTTAAGTTGGAGCCCCAGTTTTGCTGTAATATTTACTTAAAAATAAATTTTTTAAAAAAAAGTATATCTAACTGTGAGTCTTTTTGTATTTATTGAATTAGGATCTGTTGAACATCTTAAGTTTGCATATCTATCTCTTTCCTCAAATTTGGAACAAGTTTGTCCATAATTTCTTCAAATAATTTCATTGCTCCCTTTTTCCCTTCTCTTTCTGAGATTTCCATAATGTAGATAATGGACACATTTGATAATGTCTCATAAACCTCTTAAGGCTCTCCTCACCTTGCTTCATTCTCTTTTTCTTTTTGCTCTCCAAACTTGATAATTTCAAATGAACTATCATCAAATTTCTTGATTCTTTCCTCTGCCTGTTTGAATCCTCTGATGAACCCCTTTAATGAAAATTTCATTTCAATTATTGTATTTTTCAGCTCCAGAGTTTCTGTTTGCCTCCTTTTCATAACTTCTATCCCTTTGTTAACATTATAATTTTTTTTCATATATAATTTTCCCAATGCTTACATTTCCTTATTGCTTTGTATGCATCATAATCTTTGGTTGAAAACTGGGCATTTGAAAAAAAGTGTCTTTTCCTCTGGTCTTTGCAGATTGGCTGTGTTGGGGAAGAATTTCACTAATTGGCCTAGCATGAAGGCTTAATGTCTTCTTGGGATTTTTATGGCCATATATCTTCTCTGGTCCTGGGTGTGTGTGTGTGTGTGTGTGTGTGTGTCCATTTGTCCCATGTACAAGGTTGCTTCTAAATGATTTAATTTAGAGTCTTATTTAAGAGTCTACCTCTAAGGTAGAGTTTTATCCCTCTAAGTGTCTTACTTCTGTTTCTTCTTGGGATCTATGATATTATACTATATTCCCCTGTTCCTAATCTCTTGCCCCATGGTATCCAAGGTCTCCAATCTTCCTGCAATTTTAATGTGGCACAGCATATACCACTGCCTTCTGCAGCTTCCAACTTGAGATCCAAACTATGCCACCATCATTCCTGTCTGAAACCTCCATTAGGTGATTCAGAAACCAGTGCTTTAGGCAGTCTTCAAATAGACAAAAATGTTGCAAACGAGTTTTGCTCTTTTTCTTCTATTCTGAGAGAAAGAACCAAAAATTGAACTTCTTCCTCCTGACCATGCCATGTAGGGAAGGAGCAGGATAAGAGCAAGCAAAAATGCCACAAATTTTCCAACTGTTTTACATGTAGCTTTTTCTTGATTATTTGTTTGGTTATTGCAGATCTTTGGCTGGTATTCAGAGCTCTTACAAAGCTATCTTAGTCAGCCTGTAGCTGTTCACTTGATGCTTTTGGGAAACAAGGGCCTGCAGCCTCAGTCTGCCCATCTTGCTGGCACTGTTGTCTGTGTCTGAGCCTTAGGTTTGTCACATAAAAACAGGAAGAATAGCACCTTATTACACAGATTTACATAAGGTAATGATAGTCCACGTTTATTAGATTTTAAATATGTTTATGTATATGCACATTTACAATATGATTACATATATGCATAATCCCATTCATTGTACACTCCAAGTATATGAGATAGGTTCTCTTATTATCACTTTTAAGAGATTGAGAAAAACTGGGCTTTAAATAATATGCAGAACTGCTCAAGATCACAAAGAGCTTGGAACCAAGATTTGAATCTGGATCTACCAGAGTTGATAAAATTCATGACCTTAAACACTATGGATACTATAATATGCATTGATAAGATGCTAGTTAATCTCCTTCCTTTCTCTACTTGCTTTCTATGCTAAGGAATGGCCACAAGGTTGTCAAAATACTCCACAATTTCTTTGGAACTGGAAGCTACACACACACACACACACACACACATTCATCCACTTAAAATGTCTCAGTAATGGGAGCTGCCAGAATATAAGATTGCTCTAGAGAAAGAGAAAGATTGTGATTACTTATTGCCTACCCTAACATAAACTGTCCCAACAAAAGCAGAAGTGAAAATCAGGTTAAGAAACTATGGAAGGCAGCTTCCAAACACAGAATCTGTGTCAATAGAGAAGACCACCAGGGAGCCAATCAGATAGTATGCCTGGGAGCCTGTGGTGGGAAAAAGTACAGCAAGGCTGAAATTGATGTTTTTACCTACCAAGTCTATTTGAGGAGGAAGAATGTGAAATGGATCAATTTTAAAGCTGCAGAAATCATAAGGGCAATTTAAAACACAATTTCCTTTCTACCAATTTTACTAATTGTTTACACTTTTCAACAAGTCTCTTTTTACTTCCAAGTGTTTGAATGCTTTTGCCTGTAAATAGGCACCTCAAAAGCAATTATTAGACTCAAAATATATATGATGTATTAGGAGTCACTGTTGCTTTTTGTTTTCCAAGGAGACATCAAATATAAGTACACACAGACAAACCATGTCAACACTCATATTGCTGAAATTCTTTCATATACACCCCTCAGTATGGTATTGGAAAATTTATGACAACTACCATTTTCACATGTCCCTTTTGGCTTTTCAATTCAACATCAGTAGCTTTTTTTTCACTGATGATACCTAATAGTAGTAATGGCTCTTTCAAATTTGCAGAGCAGAAAATAAAATGAGACTCTATGACCTTTCTGGAACATCAAAAAGATTTAAAATGTCTCTCATCTTTTACTGGTGATAAAATACTTAAATTCTTATTAATTCTCAAGGCTGAGTAAAATCAAGCATGTCCATTTCTTTTTTTTTTTAATATTTATTTATTTATTTGACAGAGAAAGAGATCACAAGTAGGCAGAGAGGCAGGCAGGTGGCGGGGAAGCAGGCTCCCTGCTGAGCAGAGAGCCTGATGCGGGGCTCCATCCCAGGACCCTGGGATCATGATGTGAGCTGAAGGCACAGGCTTAACCCACTGAGCCACCCAGGCACCCCAAGCATGTCCATTTCTATTGCTTTTTCAAAATGAGATGTACAGACTACAAACATTAGAATCAAGTGTTTGATAGGCCACATCTTAGACCTGTGGAATCAATCTGGAGTGAGGCCATGGGGTCGATATTTTTACAAAGCTCCCCCAGAAGAGTCTCATCCACTTAAGTTTAAAAATTATCACGTGAAACCCTTTGAATAAACCACTATGTGACATAGAAAATCAGTTTTCTTCCCAGCCCCATTCTCAAAAAGAATGCGTTCAATGGTAAATAGAATTACAACTTACTGAGTACTTCCTATATGCTGGGTACTGTTTTATGATCTCTATATGAATTACCTCATTTATCCCTCAAAACAACAGTAAGGACTACCATTATTCTCATTGTACAGTGATAATACTGAGGATCCAGTTATTTAAGTAAATTTCCCAAGGTCACAGTCCTAGTAAGAGATAGAAATAATATTTGAACATAACTGGTTGATTGAGCACACTATCTTTACCACAATTTATTTTGCATTCAACTATAAATATTTGAAGGAGACATGAAAGTAGAAATCTACAGGACATGAAAACATTCAAAATTTAATATGTTCAAAGGAAAGTAAATCTTAGATGCTTATATGATTTGAAACAAAATCCTATTTGGTAGTTATGGGTACAGGAGATAAGGAGCTGACATCTAGTTCATCTACACTAACAAAAATAAACCTGTCTTAGGAAATAAATTGCTGAGAGGACTGACAAGGCAGGAACTGACAGGCGCCAATTAAATCACAGTAGACCCTTCATATACATGAACTTAACATTTGCACTGTTGTCTCTTTACAGGCAGCCAGGTCTATGGTATGTATTAATTTGTAATGAAGATGGTGAATAATTCTCATAGGGTTATGAATATTAGATAATAATGTATGTAAAGTATGATTTACTGGGAAGCAGGTATGTGGGAGCAAATCACATAGGCAGTGAGTGAATTTAACCAACAGCCTGGGATCCATACTACATTTAGCAGCAGTCAAGAATTTAAGGAAACTTGAAGGTCTTATAATCCATCTCTTATGGCTATCAAAGTTATTTTCATAGAAATCATGAAAAAAAAGACTGTGATGAAAAATAGCTCATGAGAGAGTCTCCACTATGACTGTGGTTTCAATTCTATTTCAAATACAATATAAAAGTTGAATATTTAAAAAGCAAAATGGAGGGCATTTCAAGGGATACAGCACCACTAGAAAACTTTCTAGTGGCCTTAAATCTACCATGAGGAAATGAGATTAGGCCAGCACAGCAGAACAAAGAGCAGAGGTATAAAAATGGAAGGTAGCAGAACCTTGGCGGAAGGAAAGCTGAGCATCTACTATGGATCAGTACCTACACTGAGACACTACATTTATCTTATTTAATACTCATATGGACATTTTGAAGTAAGCATAATTTTAATTTTCATTTTATAGATGAGGAAACTGAAATAATAGGTCCAAAGTCAGAAAGACAGGTGGTAAAAGGGTGCCTGGCTTGTTGAGTTGGTGAAACATGTGACTCTTGATCTCAAGGTTGTGAGTTCAAACCCTACTGGTTGGGTGTAGAGATTATTTAAAAATAAATAAATAAATAAAATCTTAAAAAAAAAAAAAAAAGGAAAGGCAGACGGTGACAAAACACATTTAAAATTGCCTATCTCATTCTAAAACCCCTGATCTTTCCATTATGCTATTTTACCTCTGTGGAAGTCCAAAGATGTTTGGTACCAGATTTTGCTAACTCTTAATCTCATTAGGGGTGTTACAAGTATATACTATAATTTTAGATAGTAACAGGTTCAGTGAAGAAAATGAAACTGAATACTGTGATAGCAACTGCAGGATTGAGATGAGGGATATCACACAATGACAACCTCTCTGAGGAATTAATATTTGAACTAAAACAATTCATTAGAAGGGGTCAGCTAAGGGAAGATCTAGGAGAAAGCAACGGAAGGGCAACCTTACTAGTTTTGAAAACTAGCAACATTAGGTCACTGTTTGACTAGTAATTGAATATGGAAGAGAGTGATAAGAGACAAAGACATATTATACTGTAATGTAAACTATAAGAAGGAATTTGGATTTTATAATGTGATGGGAAACCAAAGGAAAATTTTAAGTAAGGAAGTGTTATGATTTCACTCACATTGAAAAGTTAAAATTCTTCTGGATTTCATATGGAGGATAGACAAAGAGGCAACTATGGAAACAGGAAAATCGGTTGGAAAACAATCATACAGATGAGAGGTGATGATGGTCTGGAGTAGTGTAGGTAACTGTAAAATTGATAAACTGTAGTTGTATTTGGAAAGCATTTTCAAATTAGAGTTAATAAAAGCTGCTGATAGATTAGATATAACAAATGGGATGAAAAGTTAAATCAAGATTCTTAAATCTGAGGCTTGAGAATTTGAGGAAATGTTAGTTTCATTATGTTCGATGGGGAAGACTGTGGAGGAGATGGCAATGTGGGAGGTGGTAGGAGAAGCAGTGAAGAGATGGAAACATTTTTGGATATGTCAAGTTTAAGGTGTTTATTCCTAATGAAGATGTCAAGCAAGGAGCTGCACATAGGGATCTAGAATTCAGCCTTTTTCAATACCCTTATAGATCAATTCACCTATCCTCCCCATGTACCCTCAAGCCAATGGGCCAGATAAAAGGGGACAAAAGATGGTTAGCCTAACAACCATTATACTACTCCATGTACCAGAGGGTTAATGAGTTGCTCCACGTATCACCAGGAAATGCTTTTATGACATTATAGTTCATGCCACTGCCAAAAGCATGCCACTGAAGAGCAAGTAGAACCTTCAACTTCAATATTTTTCTATACATGGATAGGCTAATCCTGACCTGGCCATTATTAAAAAAAGCCTAGTATACCTATTGCCAAATTGAGGTAGCAACTCAATTTAACAGACCTTCAGAAGTATCTGTCCATTAGAATAAATGTAGGTGGCTTTCATCCTGCATCATGCTATAGTCAACAGAAAATCAGTTTGGTGCTCAGTAAATGATTTTCCTATATTCTTGACATTATGTTGGGATGAAAAAACTGCAATTACTAACATTTGATAATTTTTTACTAACAGAACAATGATTGAAGGTGGCTAAAAACAATTTAAAAAATTAAGTCCATTTTACTTGGTAATGGCAGAAAAAATTGGAAGCTATATTCCTCTACTCAAACCACATGAAGACCTGACCTCTCCCCAAATTAGGATTAAGTTTTGGAGTGTTGGTAAAGAAGTTAGAAAGTAATCCTCTCACACTATTAAATCTATAATGCAAGCAGGAGATAAAGAAGCTCATCTATTTCTTAGTCACAGGTAGTTCCTTTGTGGTGGAAGTCAGGCTGAAATATATATTGTGAGGAGAGAGGAGGAAAAAAGCATAGTAGGAGACCAAAGTCAAAGATTATAGATGGTAGGTGCCTTCTAATAATATCAAGCCCAGGCAAGCTACCAAGTCACCTTCTTCTTTCTTACCAAAAGACCTAACCCATGCCTTTCAGTGATCAGTATATGGTGTCTCCTCCAAGCCAAGGAATTTTATAAAAAATAACTTTTTAAAATTTTAGAACAATTTTAGATTTATGAAAAAATTGTGGCAGCAGTACAAATAATTCCTTTATAACCTACATCCAGTTCCCTTATTGTTAACATGCTAGTGTGGTACCTTTATTATAATTAATGAATCAATATTAACAAATTTTATAACTACAGTCTACACTTTCTTCAGATTCCCTTTCTTTTTACTCAATGTCCTTTATCTATTTCAGGATCTCATTCTGATTAAAATATTCTTTAGTCATCCTGTTTCCTTATGCTCCTTCAGGCTATAACAGAAACAGACTGTTTCTTATATTTTCATTGTTTTGATGACCTTGAAGGATGTGAAGATTATCAGTAAGGTATTTTGTAAGGATGTTCCTTAATTAGACTATATATGAAAATTTCATGATGATCAGTCTGTAATTTTAAAAATGGAAAGAATAATGAACACTCAAATAAAGTGTTATTTTTGTCACATCATATCAAAGGTACATATTATCAACATGATTTATCACTACTGATGTTGACTTGAGCACTTGACGGAGGTAGTGTTTGTCAGGTTTCTCCACTGTGAAATTCCTCTTTCTCTACTTCCATAGTGTACTATTTGGAAGTCATTCACTATGTGCAGTCCAGTCAATTTGTGTAACTTAGTTGAAAACTATATCCATGCAAGTTCTGCATGCAAAGCTTTGTATCAACATTATTCTTAATTGATAAAAATGAAAGTAGCCAAGATGCTCTTCAATAGGTAAATAGATAAACAGCTGCACATCCTTATAAGGTAATATCACTCACCAGTAAAAGAAATGAGATATCAAGCTGTGATATGGCATGGATGAACCTAAAATGCATATTACTAAGTGAGAGAAGCCAGGCTAAAAAAGCTACATACTATACGATCCCAATGATATGGCATTCGGAAACAAGCAAAACTATATTGATGGAAAAAGTAGCTGTCAGGGGCTCAAGGGGAGAAGGCAAGTATGATAGATGAAGCATGGGGGATTTTTGTTAAGATAGTCAAAGTCTCTCATATGAAATTGTAATGGTGGATTCATGACATCATACATTTGTCAAAACCCACAAATCTTTATAGCACAAAGAGTAAAACTTAATAAATGCAAAATTTAAAACATTAACTAAGAGATCAGAAGATTCTAGGATGAAATTCAGAATGTGACACATCAATCTGACTGTATTATAAGTGCAGGAAAAAATATCATTAAAGGGAGGTAGGGGAAATGTTGCTGACTAAAGTAACTTAGGAAAGGAGTGGAGACTATAAGACTAATGGCAAAAGAAATTGTCCATAAATACTGAATTACATTGATAAGGTTTTTTTCTTCACATGAGGGCATAGGTCAGCAATTCTGACACTGCTATATATGTGTACTGGAGGTGAAAAATTTAAAAATGGATGGCAGCTGGTCAGAGCTACATTTCCCACTGTTGATATGAGAGGTTACAGATAAGCAAATGATTAATTGTGACAATAGATTAGAGTAAAAAAATATCAGTATGAACTCATTTACTTAATATAGACACAAATGGTTACATATAAAATGTTTATAAATATGTGTATATAGATTGGTTATTTTACATATGTGTATTTCCTATCAGTTAAAATGGTCTAAAAGTACTGAAACTCTAGTAGCAATGAGTACATCTATTGCCCAGATATGTGTTTCTAATTCTATTCTCTAAACAAATAAACCAGATCTCCATAGAGACATGGCCTATTTTAAGCATTTTTTTTTACCTTTAGATGCACAGAATCAGAATAATAATAATCCATGTTTCATTATTAATAAATTCTTGGTTTATTGGTTCATCAATGAACCTCTTTTTTTTCTAAATCTGATTGTGCCTCATACTAGTTGTGTATCCTTAGGCAAGAAACAATCACTTCTAATTTCAGTTTTCTAATCAGTAAAATAAGAATACTGAAAGCAGTTAACTTACATAGTTGAATATCACAATACATATGCAATATTGAATAGAGAACCTGGCATGTAACAAGCATTCTGTAATTATAAGCCTTCCATAAGTTTTCTAAATAGGACATAAAGGGAAATTTTGAGGCATACAGAAAACTGAAGAAAATTAACTTGTTTTTCAAAGGGCAAGTGTTTTCAGTGTCTTTGCTCATTCTGAACACTATAACCCCCGTATTAGGCTAGAAGCAAATATTGAGTGAGCAGCAGAACTAGGCACTGGATGTGGCTGGTGGTGAGGGAGGCAATAAATTGGGTGTTGAGAGGCCTAACTAAATAGAATTTAACTTTGCTCTCTTCTCTTCTTGAGCGTATCTTGAATAGCATTGGGATTAGGTGAGATTTATGGAATGAGGAAGCATAATGATATATTCATGTGGGAATGTAGTTTATATTATCATACAAAGGACAAAGAGCTATGTGGAGAAAAAACTTTTACGGCAAAGGAAAGCAGAAGAATCATGGAATAAATAGCAGAGAGGGAAAATCCCAGTTACCTGTTCTGATGAAAATATATATAGATATATCTATATCTATCTATATATATATATATCTGACATAGCCTAACAGAAGAATTTTGGTAACTGAGAAAAACCATTTGGTTGATGGTCTGAGGTGTTTACTTTTCAAATAATGGCTTTGGCAAAATGAAGAAACAGCTTTAATCTGAATTTAAAATTTCATAATAAAACTTTCTCAGAGATATTTCTTTTGAAAAAAATTCCAAAGAAGTCTCAATAGATTAAGATGGTAGAATAGGAAGCCTTGGTTCTCATTCTCCCTCAGAAACACTGAATTCTCAATATACAGAATAAAATATGACAACTCCAGAAAACAGTTAAGTTGCAGTACCTCCAGTAAGCACAAAACTGAGAACAGCTCCATCAAAGCAGGAAAGAAGAACTGTTTTACTTTATCTGTGACAGCCCCCCCCCCAGCTGGCACAGCTTATCTTGGCATACAGCTTCTTCTTTGGAGGATGAGGGAAAGAGAAGACTGGCATCTGTATCCCTCAGGGGGCTGACTAAGAGACTAATCTCATTCTTATTTGACTCAGGGTCCCAACAAGACCAGCACAATTTAAATGCCATAGGACCACTGAAAGAAAAGGAGAGGGTAGGCAGTCCACTATAAAACCAGAGTGGCTGCAGTGCCACAGACAGAGGCTGGCATAATTTGACACAGTCAGAATATACCCAATTCATGGCTTCTCCTTTAGAAGAGAGAGAAAAGTGGAGCTTGAGTCTAGCACTCCATCTTTTCAGGGAGCAATCAAAAGGAGTTGCCTGTCTTTCCTGATTTAGGGAATTAGTGGGAAGTCAACATACTTTGGATTCCTGGGGGCCACTCACAAAGAACAAAGGAGAGCCAGGTGGCTTGCTGCTATAGTACTAAAAAGCCTTCAGTACCACAGACAGACAAGAAAGAGCAAGGAATTATGAGCTCCTGAGAAAACAAAACAAACAAAAACAGCAAACCTTTCCAAATATGAAGTTACACACATAAACCCAGAAAAGCCTCATTCCTGCAAAAAGTTTCAAGCAAGAGTGATTGGGGTAAAAGTCTTCCTCTGTATTAAGCTAGTCTGTATAGAATGGGGAGATAACTGTTTATTCAAACATAAAAATCTCAGCAAAACAAAAACAGACCAAAAAAATGTAAAGCACATGAAGAAACAGGGAAATATGGCCCAGTCAAAAGAACAAAATAAATCTCCAGATAGCAACTTTAAAGAAAATAAATCTACAAATTATTCGACAAATAATTCAAAAGAATTGTCCTAAAGAAGCACAATGACCTATAAGAGATAGATAGCTTAAAAAAAAAAAAGGAAAATAGTGCATGAACAAAAAGAATATCAACAAAGAGAAATAAACTAAAAAACCTGAGGCTGAAGAATAAAATAATTGAATTGAAAAATTCACTAAAGAGATTCAATAGCAGACTTGATTGACCAAAAGAATCAGTAAACTTGAAGACAGATCATTTGAAATTAGGGCAAAAGGAAAAAAAGCATGAAAAAGCAAATAAAACTAAGAGACTTACAGGAAACTGTCAAGCAGGAAAATGTACACATTATGAAAGTTCTAGGAGAAGAATGAAACTGAGAAAGTGAGTGAGTTTTTTTGAAGAAATAATGATTGAAACATTCCAAATCTGAGGAAGGAAGTGAACTTCCTAATACAAGAAGCTCAAATGATTCCAACCAGAATGTATTCAGAGAGGCCCACACCAAGACACCTTATAATCAAACTGCAAAAAGTCATAGAAAAAGAGATAATCTTGAAAGGAGCAAGAGAAAAAAGCAATTCATCACATTCAAGGGGGCTCCCATTAGATTATTAGTGAATTTTTCAGCAGAAACACTACAGGCCAAAAGAGAATACGATGACATATTGAAAGAGTCGAATGAAAAAACCCAACCAAGTATATTGTATCTATAAAATTGTCCTTCAAGGGAAATAAAAACTTTCCCAAATAAACAGAAGCTGTAGGTGTTCAATACCACTAGACTTGTCTTATAAGAAATGCTAAAGGGAGTGCTCGCTTCAGCAGCACATATACTAAAGAAATGCTAAAGGGAATCTTACAAATTGAAATGAAAGACTACAGTCATATGAAAGCCTATGAAAATATAAAACTTAATGGGAAAGGTAAATATACACAGAAGTATAGAATACTATAATGGGGTGGAGCACAAAGCATTTTTAACTCAAGTATAGAAGTTAAAAGCATAATATATAACAAATCAAAGCATAAAAATAATTATGGTTAGAAGTTAAAAGCATAAAATATAAGCATAAAAAAGCACAAAAATATAATGATGTTAATGAATACAGAATATATGAAGATATAATTTATGACATGGATAACAAAGGAGAATCACAATATAAAAAGAATTGAGTTTTTTTTAATACAATTAAAATTAAATTGTTATCAACATAAAATAGACTATTATAACTCTAGGTAGTCTTATGTAATCCTTATGGTAGCTACAAAGAAAATACCTATCAAAGATACATAAAAGAAAATGAGAAAAGAATCAGAGTATGTCAATACAAAAAAAAGTCAAACATGGTTAGCAAGATGGTGGAAGAGTAGTAGACTGAAATAGCATTAGGTCCCAGAAGTTCAACTAAATAGTTATCAAACCATTTCAAACACCTACAAACTCAACAGGAGATAGAAGAGAAGAAGAACAGCAATTCTAGGAACAGAAAATTGACCAATTTCGGAAGATAGGGTGTGCAGAGAAGTGAGTCTGAAGTGACAGGAAGATAGACCACATGGGGAGGGCCGGCTGACAGCAAGCAGTGGAGCAGTGGAGCACAAAACCAGAAGTCCACTCCACTGAGGGACATTGCTCCAGAGGCTAAATGGGAGTGGAGCCCTCATGGGGACAGTGTGGTCTCAGGTCCCACAGGGTCACAGAAAGACTGGGGGTGCCTGAATGTGGCAGAGCTGCCAGGTATTGGAGCAGGGAAGTTGGGTACAGAGATGGAGCTGGAGCTGAGGAGTGAGCTCTCAGCTCACTTAAGGGGTTACCTTAAGCTGTGATCCAAGGCACAATCAGGCCACTGCTCTTCGAGCAGGGACCCCATAGGTGGCAGATCCAGAGACACTCCCTCCTTCCTCCTCTAGGAGGAGCAGCAAGGGAGCACATGGCAGGAATTTGCTGGGTGTGGAGACTACAAACAGGCCCTGTGCCAGAGATAGAAATGCTCAGTCACAGGCTGGGTGAGTTAAGAGTGCTGCCAGAGGCAGGAAGATGGGAGGCATTGACTGCTTTTCTCTGAGGGTGCGCTAATAAGTGGGCCCCTGAACTCTCGGCTCCTACAGGCCAGAGATTGGGAGGCTTCCATTTTCACTCCCATCCTCCAAAGCTGTATGGAAAGCATTCAGGGAACAAAAGCTCCAGAGAATGTACCCTACCAGATTACTCAGCCTGGCCCCTGGCAAGGGTGGTACAATTCCACCTCAGGCAAAGACATTTGAGAGTCACAGCAACAGGTCCCTCCCCTAGAAGATCAGCAAGAACATCCAGTCAAGACCAAGTTCACTGATCAATAAGAACTGTGAACTACAGAGCTAGGGGAAAGCAACACATAGAATTCATGGAATTTTCCCCATGATCCTTTAGTCCTGCAAGGTGAATTTTTTTTTAATTTTATTTTTTTCTTTTATTTCTTTAACTTTTCCTCCTTCCTCTTTTAACGTTTTTTAAATACTTTATCTTAACAATACCTTTTCTTTAAAAAAATCTTTTAAAATATTCATTGTTATAGTCATATTTTAACCCTTCATTGTATTTAAACTTATTGTCTTTGTATACATATCAGTTTTTTTCTTTAAAATTTTGAGATACAATTTTTTCTAATAGATCAAAATATACCCTAAATCTAGCACATAGTTTTGTTCTAGTCTCCAGTCAGATCACATTCTCTCCTCTTCTTTTTTCTTTTTTCAACCAACTTATCTTATCAATTCCTTTTTTAGAAACTTTTTAAAAATTTTCATCTTTACAGTCATATTCCATTCCTTCATCATGTTTACCCTTATTTGTGTGTGTGTGTGTGTGTATATATATATACATATATATATATATATATATATATATGTTTTTCTTTCTTTAAAATTTTGAGAGACAATTTCTTCTAAGAGACCAGAATACACCCAAAATCAAGTGGGTGGTACTGCTCTATTCATCAGTCTAATATGAATATAAATTTCCCCCCTCCTTTCTTCTCCCCCCAGTTTTAGGTCTCTTCTAATTTGGTTAGCATATATTTTGGGGGGGGGACTTTGCTACTCTTTATTTTTAGCATTTTATTCTCTCATTCATATATTCATATCTGGATAAAATGACAAGGTGGAAAAACTCACCACAAAAGAAAGAACAAGAGACAGTACCAATGACTAGGGACCTAATCAATATGGACTTTGGGAATATGTCAGAATTAGAGTTCAGAATGAAGATTATCAAGGTGCTAGCTGGGCTCAAAAAGGCATGGAAAATATTAGAGAATCCCTTTCTGGAGAAATAAAAAGTAAAATATAACCTAGTTGAAATCAATAAAAGCTATTAATGAGTTGCAATCCCAAATGGGGGCTCTTACTGCTAGGATAAAATAGGCAGAAGAGAGAATTAGTATTATAGAAGATCAAATGATAGAAAATAAAGAAGCTGAGCAAAAGAGACAACTACTGGACCATGAGGGGAGAATTCAAGTTATAAGTGATACCATAAGACAAAACATTATTAGAATAGTTGGGATCCCAGAATAAGAAGAGAGAGAGGGACAGAAGGTATACTGGAGCAAATTATACTAGAGAATCTCCCTAATACAGCAAAGGGAAAAAGCATCAAAATCCAGGAGGCACAGAGAGCCCCCCTCAAAATTAATAAAAATAGGTCCACACCCCATCATCTAATAGTACAACTTGCAAGTCTTAGTGACAAAGAAAAATTCCTGAAAGCAGCTCAGGACAAGATTTATAACATACAGTGGTAGAAATATTAGATTGGCAGCAGTACTATCCACAGAGTCTTGGCAGGCCAGAAAGAACTGGCATGATATATTCAGAGCACTAAACGAGAAAAATATGCAGTCAAGAATACTATATCCAGCTAGGCTGTCATTGAAAATAGAAGGAGATAACAATCTTCCAGGACAAACAAAAATTAAAAGAACTGCAAAACCATCCCTGCAGGAAATATTGAAAGGGGTCCTCTAAGCAAAGAGAGAGCCTAAAAGTTGTAGACCAGAAAGGAATAGAGACAATACACAGTAACATCCATCTTACAGGCACTAAATTCTTATCTTTCAGTAGTTACCCTGAATGTAAATGGGCTTAATGTCTCAATCAAAAGACACAGGGTATCAGAATGGATTAAAAAACAAGACTCATTGATATGCTGTCTATTAAAAACTCATTTTAGACCCAAAGACACCTCCAGAATTAAAGTGAGGGGGTGGAAAACAATTTACCATGCTAATGGACATCAAAAGAAAGTTGGGGTGGCAATTCTTAAATCAGATAAATTAGATGTTAAGCCAAAGACCATCATAAGAGATGAGGAAAGACACTATATCATACTTAAAGTGTATGTCTAACAAGAAGATATAAAAATTTTGAATATCTATGTGCCTAACATGGGAACAGCCAATTATATAAACCAGTTAATAACAAAATCAAAGAAACACATCAACAATAATACAAAAATAGTACGGGACTTTAACACACCCCTTTCTGATTTGGACAGATCATCTAGGCAAAAGATAAACAAGGAAATAAAGGCTTTAAATGACACATTGGACCAGGTGGTCATCAAGATGTACTTAGAACATTCCATCCCAAAACAACAGAATACTCACTCTTCTTTAGTGCACATGGAACATACTCCAGAATAGATCATATCCTGGATCACAAATCAGGTCTTCACTGGTACCAAAACACTGGGATCATTCCCTGCATATTTTCATACCACAATGCTCTGAAGCTAGAACTCAATCACAAAAGGAGAGTTGGAAAAAACTCAAATACATGGAGGCTAATGAACATCCCACTAAAGAATGAAAGGGTCAACCAGGAAATTAAAGAAGAATTGAAAAATTCACGGAAACAAATGAAAATGAAAACACAACTGTTCAAAATCTTTAGGACACAGCAAAGGTGTCCTGAGAGGAAAGTATATAGCAATACAAGCCTTTCTCAAGAAACAAGAAAGGTCTCAAGTATACAACCTAACCCTACACCTAAAGGAGCTGGAGAAAGAACAGCAAAGAAAGCCTAAACCCAGGAGGAGAAGAGAAATCATAAAGATCAAAGGAGAAATCAATGAAATAGAAGCCAAAAGAATGGTAGAACAAATCAATGAAACCAGGAGCTGGTTCTTTGAAAGAATAAGCTTGATAACCCCTGGTCAGATTTATCAAAAAGAAAAGAGAAAGGACCCAAACAAATAAAATTGAATGAAAGAGGAGAGGTCACAACCAACACCAAAGAAATAGAAACAATTATAAAAACACATTATGAGCAACAATATGCCAGCAAACTTGACCATCTGGAAGAAATGGATGCATTCCTAGAGATATATAAACTACCAAAACTGAACCAGGAACAAATAGAAAACCTGAACTGATCCATAACAAGTAAGGAGATTGAAGCAGTTATCAAAAAATCTCCCAACAAACAAGAGCCCAGGGCCAGATGGCTTCCCAGGGCAATTCTACCAAACATTTAAAGAAGAAGTAGTACCTATTCTCCTGAAATGGTTCCAAAAAATAGAAATGGAAGCAAAACTTCTAAAGTCATTTTATGAGGCCAGCATTACTTTGATCCCCAAACCAGACAGACCCCACCAAAAAGGAAAATTACAGAGCAATATCCTTGATGAACATGGATGCAAAAATTCTCACCAAAATACTAGCCAACAGGATCCAATAACATATTAAAAGCATTATTCACTACGACCAAGTGGGATTTATTCCTGGGGTGCAAGGATGGTTCAACATCTGCAAATCAATCAATGTGATACAATACATTAATAAAAGAAAGAACAAGAACCATATGATATTCTCATATCATATAGGAAACGATAGATGTTGGTGAGATTACAGAGAAAGGGGAACCCTCCTATACTGTTGGTGAGAATGCAAGCTGTTGCAGCCACTCTGGTAAACAGTATGGAGGCCCCTCAAAATATTGAAAATAGAGCTATCCCATGACCTAGCAATCATACTACTGGGTATTTACCTTAAAGATAAAAATGTAGTGATCTGAAGGGGCACATGCACCTGAATGTTTATAGCAGCAATGTCCACAATAGCCAAACTATGGAAAGAACCTAGATGTCCATCAGCAGATGACATTGTGTTGCTGATAGGGAGGGGTATAGGGAGGTGGGGCTGGGTTATGGACACTGGGGAGGGTATGTGCTATGGTGAGTGCTGTGAAATGTGTAAGCCTGATGACTCACAGAACTGTACCTCTGGGGCAAATAATATGCTATATGTTAATAAAAAGAATTTAAAAATATTTGAAAAGTAAATAAAACACAAAGGAAAGCAGCAACAATAGAAAAGAGAGACAAAATTGTTATAAGACAAAAGGAAAACAATAAACAAAATATGATAATAAGCCCTTCCCTATCAGGTTTCACTTTAAATATAAATGGATTAAACTCCTCAATCTAAAGATGGAGAATAGTTAAATGGACTTAAAAAAAAATCTATGCAACTATATTCTGTCTACAAAAAATTACTGAAGATGATGCACATAGGCTGAATGTGAAATTATGTAAAAAGATCTTCCATGCAAGTAGTAACCAAAAAAGCAGGGATGTCCATTTTTATATCAGACAAAATATATGTTAAGTCAGAAATTGTCATAAGAGACAAAGAATGACTTTAAATAATGATAAAGGATCAATTCACCAGGAAGACATAATAATTATATGCACCTAAAAACAGAATACCCAAATATATGGAGCAAACATTGAAAGAAAGGGAGAAATAAATTGAAACACAATAGTAGTAGGAGACATCAATACCTCACTTTCAATAATGGATAGAACAACTGAAAAGATTAATAAGGAAAGAAGGAACTTGGAATAAAAACTATAGACCAATTGGGCCTAATAGACAGATATTGATCATTGCACCTGAAATCTGTAGAACACAGATTTTCTCATGTGCACACAAAACATTCTCCAAGATATATTGCATATTAGAACAGAAAAATAGAAAAAGTCAATAAAACTAAGAGTTGACTTTTTAAAAAGATAAACAAAATTGACAAACCCTATGCTAAACTAACAAAAAGAGAGAGAAGACTCAAGAAAAAAAAAAGAAATTAAAAAGAAGACATTACAACATATGTCATAGAAATAAAAAGGACTATAGAAGACTATGATGAACAATCATACACCAATGAATTGCATAACCTAAAGGAATGGATAAATTCTGGAATTATACAAGTTTACCAAGACTGAATCACAAAGAAATAGAAACTCTGAACAGATCTATAACTGGAAAAGAGACTAAAACAGTAATCAGAAACGTCCCAACAAAGAAAATTCAGGATCAGATGTTTCACTGGAAGATCCTACCAGACATTAATTTATTTTTTAAAGATTTGATTGATTGATTGATTTGCCAGAGAGAGAGAGAGGGAGAGAGAGAGAGCAAGCAGGGGAAGCGGCAGGTAAAAGGGAGAAGTCGGCTCCTCACTGAGCAAGGAGGCTGATGTGGGGCTCATTCCCAGGGCCCTGGGATCATGACCAGAGCCAAAGGCAATGCTTAATTAAGTGTACCATCCAGGCATCCCACTACCAAGCATTTTTTTAAAAAAGTATTAGCACAACACTTCTCAAATATTTCTGAGAAATAGAAGAGGAGAGAGTACTTCCAAACTCATTTTATAAGGCCAACATTACTGTAATACCAAAGCCAGACAAAGATATTATAAGAAAACTACAAACCCCTGTCTCTGGTGAATATATATGAAAAAATCCTAAAGAGAACACTAACAAACCAAATTCAACAGCACATTAAAAGGATTATATAACATGACCACATGGGATTTATCCCTGGGAAACAGGATGCTTCAACAGATGAAAATCAATGTAATACATGACATCAGTGGAATGAAGGATAAAAATCTTATAATCATTTCAATTGATAAAAAATGCATTTGACAAAATTTGATACCCTTTCATAATAATAACACTCACCAAACTAAGAATAGAAGGCATTTCTTTCAACATAATAAAGACCATGCATGAAAAACCCATACCTTACATTATATTCAATGGTTAAAGACTGAAATCTTTTCCACTAAGAACAGGAACAAAGCAAGGGTTCCCACTATTGCCACTTCTATTGAACTTAGTACTGGAATCATGGCCAAAGCAATTAGTCAAGAAGGGGTAATGTTGGGCGCCTGGGTGGCTCAGTGGGTTAAGCCGCTGCCTTCGGCTCAGGTCATGATCTCAGAGTCCTGGGATCGAGTCCCGCATCGGGCTCTCTGCTCAGCGGAGAGCCTGCTTTCCTCTCTCTCTCTGCCTGCCTCTCTATCTACTTGTGATTTCTCTCTGTCAAATAAATAAATAAAATTTAAAAAAAAAAAAGAATTTACTAAAAAAAAAAAAAAAGAAGGGGTAATGTTATATATAGAAACCTAAAGATTACAAAACAAATAAACAACAACAAAACCCTGTTAGAACTAACAAATGAATTCAGCAAAATAACAGGATTCAAAATCAACACACAAAAAATAAGTTGCATTTCTTTTCTTTTTTTTTTTAAGATTTTTATTTATCTATTTGATAGACAGAGAGAGATCACAAGTAGGCAGAGAGGCAGGGGGAAGCAGGCTCCCCGCTGAGCAGAGAGCCCGATGTGGGGCTCGATCCCAGGACGCTGAGATCATGACCTGAGCCGAAGGCAGAGGCTTAAACCACTGAGCCACCCAGGCACCCCAAGTTGCATTTCTATACATTAACAATGAACAAGCCAAAAAATAAATTAAGGAAATAATTCCATTTACAATAGCATCAAAAAGAATAAAACACCTTGAAATAAACTTAACCAAGGAGGCAAAAGACCTGTACAATGAAAAAATCAAGGTATTGCTGAAAGAAACTAAAGAAGGTACAAATAAATGGAAATATATCTTTGTTCATGAATTAGAAGACTTAATATTGTTAAAATGCCCACACTACCCAAAGTGATCTACAGATTCACAGCAGACCTTATCACAATTCCAATGACAGGGACACCTGGGAGGCTTAGTTGGTTAATCATCTGCCTTTGGCTCAGGTCATGATTCCAGGGTCTTGGGATCGAGTCCTACATCAGGCTGCTTGCTCAGCAGGGAACCTGCTTCTCCCTCTGCCTACCTCTCCCCCTGCTTGTGCTCTCTATCTCTGACAAATAAATAAATAAAATCTTTTTAAAAATCCCAGTGACATATTTTGTAGAAATAGGAAAAAAATTCATATCAAATCTCAAAAGACCCCAAATATCCAAAGTAATCCTGAGAGAGAACAATAAAATTGGAGACTGTACATTTCATCATTCAAAACATACTACAAATCTATAATAATCAAAACAGCATGGTATAAATGGAATATGATTTAGAAGAAGAGATCATGTTTGTGGTTACCAGAAGAGAAGGTGGGGGGGGGGAGGGAAATTGCATGAAGGCAGTTAAAATGTACAAACTTATTGTTATAAATAAGTATTAGGAATATAATTTACAATATGATGATCATATTAACATTGTTGTATGATATATATGAAAGTAGTTAAAGTAAATCCTTAATGTTTTCATAACAAGGAAATTTTTTTTCTTTTATTTTGTATCTATATGAGATGATGGGTGTTAACTTATTAGATTAATCACTTCATGATACATGTAAGTCAAATCATTATACTGTACACCTTAAATTTGTACAGTGGTGTATGTCAATCATATCTCAATAAAACAAGAAAAAATAGTATGTTGCTGACATAAAGACAGTCATGTAAATCAATAGAACATAATAGACAGTCCAGAATAGAGAATCAAGAAATAAACCCTCATGTATATGGTTAAATGATCTTTTACAAGGGTGCCAAGATGATATACAATGGGGAAAGCACGAATGGTGCTGAGATACTGGATGTCTTCATACAAAAGAATGAGATGGATCTTATTTTCTACCACACAAAGAATTAACTCGAGATGGATGAAAGACTAAAACATAAAACATGAAACTATAACACTCCTAGAAAGAAAACATAGCGGGAAATCTTCATGACATTGGATTTGGCAATGATTTCTTGGGTGTGGCACCATAACATAGGCAACAACAGCAAAACAAATAGACTATATCAAATTTAAAAACCTTTGTGTACAGCAAAGCAACAACCGAGTGAAAAGCAACCTACAAAAGGGGAGAAAATATTTGCAAAACATGTATCAGGAAATAGGTAAATCTCCAGAAAATTCAAGAACTTCCATAACTCAATAACAAAGAAAAAATCCAAATAGCCCAATTAAAAAATGGGCAAAGGATGGGGCAGCTGGGTGGCTCAGTCAGTTAAATGTCTGACTCTTGGTTTCAGCTCAGGTCATGATCTAGGGTTCCTGAGATCGAGCCCCAGGTTGGGCTTCCCACTCAGCAGAGAGTCTGCTTTCCCTTTTTCTCTCTCTCTCTGTCTCTCCCCATGCTCATGTACTCTCTCTCTTTCTAAAATAAAGAAGTAAATATTTTTTTTAAAAAATGGGCAAAGGAGGGGCACCTTGGTGGCTCAGTCATTAAGTGTCTGCCTTTGGCTCAGGTCATGATCCCAGAATCCTGGGATTGAGTCCTGCATTGGGCTCCCTGCTCCGTGGGGAACTTCTCCCTCTCCCACTTCCTCTGCTGTGTTCCCTCTCTCACTGTGTCTTTCTCTGTCAAATAAATGAAATCTTTAAAGAAAATGGGCAAAAGACTTGAATAAATACTTCTCCAAAGGTATACAAACAGCCAACAAGCATATGAAATAATGTTTAATATCACTAACGATCAGGAAAGTGAAAACATCATACCTATTAGGATGACCACTCTGAGTTTTTATTTTAATTCCAGTTAGTTAACATACAGTGTTATATCACTTTCGGTTGTGCAATATAGTGATTCAACACATCCATACATCACCCAGTACTCATCCTGACAAGTGCTCTCCTTAATCCCTATCACCTATTTCAGTGAAACCCCCACCCACCTCCCCTCTGATAACCATCAGTTTGTTCTCTACAGTTATAAGTCTGTTTCTTCAAAACAGATGAACATAGGAAAGGGGGGAAAAAGAGAGAGGGAAGCAAACCATAAGAAACTCTAACTATAGAGAACAAACTGATGTTTGATAGAAGGAGGTGGGTGGGGGATGGGCTAAATGGATGATAGGGATTAAGGAGGACACTTTTTTTAAATTTTTATTTTTTTTTGTTTAAATTCAATTATCCAACATATAGTACATCATTAGTTTCAGATGTAGTGTTAAACAGTTCATTAGTTGAGTACAAAACCCAGTGCTCATCACATCACATGCCCTCCTTTATGTCCTCTCTCTCTCTCTCTGTATGTGTATATATATACACACACATACATACATACATAGCTAATAGATAGATAGATATGTGCCACATATTCTTTTTCCATTCATCTGTCGATAGACATCTGGTTCTTTCCATGGTTTGGCTATTGTGGACATTGATGCTATAACCAGTGGGGTGCAGGTGCCCATTCAGATTAATACATTTGTATCTTTAGGGTAAATACCTAGTAATGAGATTTCTGGGTCAGAGGGTAGCTCTATTATTAACTTCTTGAGGAACCTCCACACTGTTTTCCAGAGTGGCTATACTGGCTTGCATTCCCACCAACGGTGTAAGAGGGTTCTCCTTTCTCCACATCCTTGCCAACATTTGTTGTTTCTTGACTTGTCAGTTTTAGCCATTCTGACTGGTGTGAGGTGGTATTTTCATTGTGGTTTTGATTTGTATTTAAAGTGGACACTTGTGATGTGCACTAGGTGTTATATGTAAGTGATGAATCACTAAATTTTACACCTGAAACCAACTTAACTAAATATGTTTAATAGAATTTAAATAAGATACTGAAATTTTTAAAAAGCCCGTTTCTTGGTTTATTTCTGTCTTTCCTCCTTGCTCATTTGTTTCTCAAATTTCACATATGAGTAAAATCATATGGTATTACTTTGTCTCTGACTTATTTCACTTAGCATTATTATCCAGCCACAAAAAAAGAATGAAATCTTGGCATTTTCAATGAACTGGATGAAACTAGAGTATAATGCTAAGGATGACCACTTTTTAAAGTTTTTATTTTTATTCCAGCTAACGCAGTGTTATATTAGTTTCAGGTGTAAATATAGTGATTCAGTAATTCTATATATCACCTGGAGCTCATTATGACAAGTGCACTCCTTAATCCCCATGACCTATTTAACTCATCCCACATTGCCCTCCCCTCTGGTAGCCATCAATTTGTTCTCTATAATTAGTCTGTCTCTTGATTTGTCTTTCTTTTTTTCCCTTGACTTCCTTAAATTCCACTTATGAGTGAAATCATATGATATTTACCTTTCTCTGACTTATTTCACTTAATGTTATTCTCTCTAGCTCCATCTATGTTGCTGCAAATGCCAAGATTTCAATCTTTTTATGGCTGAATAATATTCTATTATATATATATATATATCACTTATTTATCTATTCATCAATGGATGGACACATAGGCTGCTTCCATAATTTGGCTATTGTAGATAATGCTGCTATAAATGTGGGAGTGCATATATCCCTTTAAAATAGTGTTTTTGTATTCTTTGGGTAAATATCCAGTAGTGTAATTACTAAATGAGAGGCTAGTTCTATTTTTAACTATTTGAGGAAACTTCATAGTGTTTTCCACAATGGCTGCACCAGTTTACATTCCCACCTACAGTGTAAGAGGGTTCCTTTTTCTCCGCAGCCTCTCCAACACCTGTTACTTCTTATGTTGTTGATTTTAGCCATTCTGACAGGTGTGAGGTGATAGCTCATTGTAGTTCTGATTTGCATTTCCCTGATGATAAGTGATGTTGAGTATATTCTCATGTGTCTGTTGGCCATCTGTAAGTCCTTGGAGAAATGTCTGTTCATGTCTTCTGCCTATTTTTTAATTGAATTATTTGTGGGGGTTTTGGTGTAGAGTTGTGTAAGCTCTTTATATATTTCGGCTACCAACATTTTATCAGATACATTATTTGCAAGTACCTTTTCCCATTCTGTAGGTTATCTTTTAATTTTGTTGATTATTTCCTTCACCATACAGAAGATGTTTCTTGTGATGAAGTCCCAATAGTTTAATTTTTCTTTTGTTCCCCTTGCCACCTGGGTGGCTCAGTTAATTAACTGTCTGCCTTCAGCTTGGGTCATGATCGCAGGGTCCTGGGATTGAGCCCCATATTGGGCTCCCTGCTTGGTGGAGAGCCTGCTTCTCCCTCTCACTCTGCTTCTCCCCCTGCTTGTGCTTGCTTGAGTGCTCTCATTCTCTGTGTGTCAAATAAATAAATAAATAAACAAACAAACAAACAAACAAATAAATAAAATTAATAATAAAAAGTTGTGTTCTAGGATTTTTATGGTTTCTTACCTCACATTTAGGTCATTCATCCATTTTTAATTTATTCTTGAGATTGGTTTAAGAAAGGGGTCTAGTTTTATTATTTTGCATGTTGCTGTCAGTTTTTCCAACATCATTTGTTGAAGAGACTTTTTCCCACTGCAAATTCTTTCCTGCTTCATCAAAGATTAATTAACCATATACTTGTTGAGTTCATTTCTGGGTTTTCTACTCTGATCCACAGATCCACGTAGATCCCTTGATGTACGTGTCTATTTTTGCACCAGTACCATACTGTCTTGATGACTATAGCTGTATAATATAGCTTGAAGTCCAGATTATAATGCTTCCAGCTTTTCTTTTCTTTTTCAATATTGCTTTGGCTATTCAGGAAATTTTTTGGTCCCATTAAAATTTCTGGGTTGTTTGCTCTAGCTCTGTGAAAAGTGCTATTGGTACTTTGATGGGAATTGCATTAAATGCATAAATTGTTTTGTGTAGTGTAGACATTTTAATAATATTTGTTTTTCTGATCCATAAGCATGGAATGTCTTTTCATTTCTGTCTTCTTCAGTTTCTTTCATCAGTGTTTTATAGTTTTCAGAGTATAGCTCTTTCACCTCTTTGGTCAGGTTTATTTCTAGGTACCTCAATTGTGGTGTAATTATAAATGGGATATTTTTCTTAATTTCTCTTTCTGCTGCTTCTTTATTGATATATAGAAATGTAACAGGTACCCGTACATTGATTTTGTATCCTGAATTTGTGTAATAGTTCTAGCAATTTTTGGTGGAATCTTTTGGGTTTTATACGTAGATTATCATGGCATCTGCAAATGATGAATGTTTTATTTCTTCCTTGCAGTTTTGGACTCTTTTTATTTCTTTTTGTCAGATTGCTGTGGCTAGGATTTCTAGTACTATGCTGCATAAAAGTGGTGAGAGTGCACATTTGTGCCTTGTTCCTGAACTTAAGAGAAGAGCTCTTAGTTTTCCCTATATCATGATCATTAAAAAACAAAACAAAACAAAAAATACAGGAAATAATAAGTGTTGGGTAGGACATTTAGTAATTAGAAACTTGCACACTGTTTGTTGGATTGTAAAATAGTATAGCCTCTGTGGAAAACAGTATGGAGTTTCCTCAAAAAATTAAAATAGAACTACCATATGATACACTTCTAGATATATATCCAAAGGAAGTAAATCAGGATTTCAAAGAGTATTTTTTTTTTTTTGCACAGCCATAATCATTTGTAGCAGCATTATTTCCAACAGCCAAGATGTGGGGAAAATATAAATGTCCATAAATGGATGAATTGATAAAGAAAATGTGGCATGCACACAAAATGGAATGTTATTAGGCCTTTAAAAAGAAGGAAATCCTGGGGCACTTGGGTGGCTCTGTGGGTTAAAGCCTCTGCCTTCGGCTCAGGTCATGGTCCCAGGGTACTGGGATGGAGCCCTGCATTGGGCTCTCTGCTCAGCAGGGAGCCTGCCTCCTCCTCTCTCTCTCTCTCTCTGCCTGTCTCTCTGCCTACTTGTAATCTGTCTGTCAAACAAATAAATAAAATTTTTTAAAAAGAAGGGAAAAAAAAGAATGAAATCCTGTCATATACTACAACATGGATAAAACTTGGAGAATTTCTTGCTAGGCAAAAAAAGCTAAACACACAAAAAACAAATTCTGCATGATTTTACTTATATGAGATCATATAATCAAACTCACAGAAACAGAAAGTAGGTTGGTGGTTGCCAGGGCCTGTGGGAAGGGTGAAATGGAAAGCTGTTGTTCAATGGGTCTTAGTTATGCAAGGGGAAAAAAAGTTCTAAAGATCTCCTATACAATAATATGCATACATTTAGCAATATTGGAATGTACTCTTAAAAATTAAGATGTTAAAAAAGTTTTAGTAACACTGGAAGGAAAATAAAAACTTTTTGATACTCACAAAAAGAGAGAAGCACTGCTGTCAACATTAGCCTTGTAAACTCTTAAGTAAAATTTGTGGTTTTTCTTAAAAATTCCATAAAGATATTAACTAAAAAATTGTAAGAGAAACCCTTCGTTGAGTTGCTTCAGAATCTTTCCTAAATTCCATGTTTAAGTGTTGCAAAGTAATTGATTATGGTAAACAAAACTCAGACCAGTTTTCCAACATATGGGCTCCACGTGTGTATTCCTAAGACAGAAGGCTTTAATTTTCTTGGCGTTTTGTTATTGTTTAGCTGGCTTTTCAGGATAAGAGCAAGAGCTGTGTAGACACTTTGTGGGCTCTCATGAAACATAATTAGATAGTAATAGTTCCATAAAATCTTTCTTTATTACATTCACCACAGTGAGCACATTATACAATTGTTGCACCCTACAACATACTTCTCACAATTTCTTACCAATGAGTCAATGTTCAATCCAGGCACTCTTTAAAAATGCACTACATTCTCCAAAGAAGGGATATGCAAATGAAATGCCATTAAATCTAAAGTAGAATATTTACCAACCAAAGCAGTGAAATAGAGTTATCATAACAGTAAACTCTAGTGTATTCCATGGCTTCAAATGATAATTATTTTCTATGTACTTTTATTCTTACAAGAGAAAGTCATGCTTAATGCCCGAACCACACTGAAAATAAAACATTTGATTGTCTCATTTTGCCCCCAAAGTCCAGAGAGAATAGACCACTTGGGGCTGTCTGATGATGTCCTTGAAAGATCCTTTCAAGGGGTGTTCAGCAAGATATATATTTCCCCTCTATCCTAATGAACAGCAATTATCAACAATTTTTTGTCTGACATCCTAAGGTCAGGAGAGAGAAAACGCTGTGTATATAACTTTGGCAAATTACATACCTTTGATACCATTTGGCAAGGATATTATCCTGCAAACACAGAGAGAAAAATAAGTTTTGTATCATGTACCTCCTGGAAAACCACACATGTTTGTCTTTGATGCAATAATTTCTGCAGCTTTACCCTACTTCCTAGCTGCCATCCCTTCTCAGTTCCTACTTCATTCCATGATGCCTTTTGGTCATCCAGAATTAGCACTCTACAACTTGACAATGGTGTTCAAAGATCCCCCTATAGCCCTGTAAATTGCTTTATTGCCCTTGACAATGCTTCCCACCCAAAAATTCCTTCTCTTTCCTCCATCCCATCCCATTTAAATTCTAAAGGTCCCAGGTTTTGAGTCCACCTAATAATGAGGAGCAAAACTTCCCATTGTGTGAGTTCATTTTAAAAGGTGACCTTTTTAGGATTTGGGGATGTCAGAAGGATATGGGAGGCCTTTTGGTAGTGACTGGAATTCATATCATATCACATCAGAGAGGCCTGCTGCTATGATAAGCCTTGGTAATAAAATTAAGAGCTGATTCATAGCATCTACCCATTTCAGTCTCATTAGTTTTGAGCTGTCACAGTTTCAAACCTGTAGCTTTCTCTGGTCTTCGGATAGGTCTGTAGCATCACCAAATTAATAAGATATGAGTGGGTTCTACCACGATGTCATCTTTACAAAGTGCCAGTTTTAAGAATTTTTTTCTTTTAAGATTTATTTTTTATTTTTATTTTTTTGACAGAGAGAAATCACAAGTAGATGGAGAGGCAGGCAGAGAGAGAGAGAGGGAAGCAGGCTCCCCGCCGAGCAGAGAGCCCAACGCGGGACTCGATCCCAGGACCTGAGATCATGACCTGAGCTGAAGGCAGCGGCCCAACCCACTGAGCCACCCAGGCGCCCCAAAGTGCCAGTTTTAACTAGTACTATAGGTCTACTAACCCTGTCCTTTTTGCCCTCAATATAATACATCTCATCTGGAACTCTTCTGATTCCAAAGTTAAGGACCCAAACATGCAGTAGCACTTCATTTAAGAAACACCACTCTACAGTTTTGATCATTATATTTTGCTTTACACCAAAGAATTATACTCTAAATAGAGCCAAAAGCCCAAGAGGAGCCAAAACACATACATACTAATAATATTCATGCTTTTAGTTTGGGAGATAATATTGCTTCCCTTTACTGACAGTTCTTAAATTGTCTATTCTCTTGAGCAAATCAACAATGATACCTAAAAGCTCAGGATTAGTGTTTCTTTACAAGGTGATGACATCCTAACAAACAAAGACCTTTTCTCATTTCTTCCTTCTATTCCTTGGCAATGTAGCCTTGATGGCAACAGAGTCTAATTTTTCTCAAAGAATAGACAAGAGTACTAGGCAAGGTAGTTTTAAAGATATTTCTATTATACCAGGAAAGAAGGAAAGGATGGATGGATGTGTAAATGGATTTTAACTTTTGGTGGTAAGAAACTACACAAACAGGAACTGAATAGGTAAGCCACTTACTGCTTAGTAGTTAAGTTTTATGAGCATCTCCTTAATTCTAGAAACTTCTTCAATACACAAGAGTTTTCTATTATAGCATGCTATATTCCTTGCTCTATAAGGATGAGAGTCATGCCTGTCATCACTATACTTTATATCCCTATAGAATAACATGTTGCCTGGCCTATAGGTGTTCAATATTTCTTTAATGAGGAAATTGAGACACATTTATTTTCTTGACACATTCATTTGTCTTTCTAGACTCCTTGAATCCAAGGACGATATCTATAGTCCAAGTCACCCAAAAGTGTCTGGCATGTGTTTATTTTTGCCTGATCAATGAACAAATGGATTTTAGTCACATATTCCTTATATCTATCCCAGGTCCAGGTTTAATTAGCTATTCAAAATGTCATCCTGAATTCCATTCTGTTTCCATGTGTAGTCTTGTGTTTTAGAGCTTTACATTTCTTGGGTCTCTAAAGTAATAAATACCTTCAGACAAAATATATGGTTTTCTTTGTTTGTTTTTTGCCTCAGTTAATGCAAAAATATTCTGGTATGAGGGCCCTCATCTCAGACTTATGTGAATCTCTGACTTTTACACAAGGTAATACTTTGAATTCACATTTATACTATTCCAAATTATTTTTCAGCTAATCCCATTCCCACTTTGTCTTTTTTCTAGTTACATGTTATTTTCTTTCCTAAGATACTTCAGTCACAATTTGCTTTTATTATTTGTCTGGTTGTGCTCTGGCCTTTGCTGAAATAGACCTCTGATCCTTGACTTAGCTAGCTATAGTACTCCAGAACATACATATTTTTTAAAATAAAATATCTGAGGAGTCAAGATGGTGGAGAAGTAGCAGGCTGAGGCTACATCAGGTAGCAGGAGATCAGCTAGATAGCTTATCTAAACATTGCAAACACCTACAAATCCAATGGGAGATCGAAGAGAAGAAGAACAGCAATTCTAGAAACAGAAAATCAACCACTTTCTGAAAGGTAGGACTGGCAGAGAAGTGAATCCAAAGCAGTGGGAAGACAGACTACAGAGGGAGGGGCCGGCTCCCTGCAAGCGGCCAAGCACTGGAGCACAAAATCAGGACGTTTTTTTTAAAAGATTTTATTTATTTATTTATTTATTTATTTGACAGACAGAGATCACAAGTAGGCAGAGACACAGGCAGAGAGAGAGAAGAGGAAGCAGGCTCCCCACGGAGTGGAGAGCCCGATGTGGGGCTTGATCCCAGGACCCTGGGACCATGACCTGAGCCGAAAGCAGAGGCTTTAACCCACTGAGCCACCCAGGCGCCTCAAAATCAACACTTTTAAAAGTCTGTTCCACTGAAGGACATCGCTCCAGAGGCTAACCTGGGGTGAAGCCCACGCAGGATCAGCTTGGCCCCAGGTCCCACAAGGATCGGGGGGTGTCTGAGTGTCGCAGACCCTGCAGGTATTAGAATGGGGAAGCCGGCTACAGAGACAGAGCCGAGGAGTGAGCTCATAGCTCGGGGTTACCTTGAACCAGTCACAGCCTGGGTGAGCTCGGAGCATGGCCGGAGGCCAGGGAGACGGGAGTTATTGGGTCTATTCTCTGAGGGCGCACTGAGGAGTGGGGCCTCAAGCTCTCGGCTCCTCTGGGTGGAGGGAGACAGGGAGGCTGCCATTTTCATTCCCATCCTCTGGAACTCTACAGAAAGTGTTCAGGGAACAAAAGCTCCGGAAAGCGAACCCAAGCAGATTACTCAACCCGGCCCCTGATAAGGGCAGTGCAATTCCGCCTGGGGCAAAGATACTTGAGAATCACTACAACAGGCCCCTCCCCCAGAAGATCAACAAGAAATCCAGCCAGGACCAAGTTCACCTACCAAGGAATGCAGGTTCAATACCAAGGAGAGCAGCAGAATTCCAGAGGAGGAGAAAGTAAAGCACTGAACTCATGGCTTTCTCCCCATGATTCTTTAGTCTTGCAGTTAATTTAATTTGGGGTTTTTTAAATTTTTTTTTCTCTTCTTCTGCTAAATTTTTTAAACTTTTACCCTTTTTTTTTAAACATTTTTTAACTAGTTTATCTAATATATATATATTTTTCTTTTTTATATTTTTTCTTTATTCGTTTTCTTTTTTAATTGTTTCTTTTTTTTTTCTGAACTTCTTTTTATCCCCTTTCTTCCCCCTCACGATTTGGGGTCTCTTCTGATTTGGTTAAAGTGTATTTTCCTGAGGTCTTTGCCACCCTTTTAGTGTTTTACTTGCTCCTTCATATACTCTTATCTGGACAAAATGATAAGGCTGAAAAATTCACCACAAAAAAAAAAAAAAAAAAAAAAAGGAACAAGGGGAAGTACCAAAGGCTAGGGACCTAATCAATACAGACATTGGTAATATGTCAGATATAGAGTTCAGAATGACGATTCTCAAGGTTCTAGCCAGGCTCGAAAAAGGCATGGAAGATATTAGAGAAACCCTCTCAGGAGATATAAAAGCCCTTTCTGGAGAAATAAAAGAACTAAAATCTAACCAAGTTGAAATAAAAAAAGTTATTAATGGGGTGCAATAAAAAAATGGAGGCTCTCAAGGCTAGGATAAATGAGGCAGAAGAAAGAATTAGTGATATAGAAGACCAAATGACAGAGAATAAAGAAGCTGAGCAAAAGAGGGACAAACAGCTACTGGACCATGAGGGGAGAATTTGAGAGATAAGTGACACCATAAGATGAAACAACATTAGAATAATTGGGATTCCAGAAGAAGAAGAAAGAGGGGAGCAGAAGGTTTATTGGAGAGAATTTCCCTAATATGGCAAAGGGAACAAGCATCAAAATCCAGGAGGCACAGAGAACCCCCCTCAAAATCAACAAGAATAGGTCCACACCCATCACCTAATAGTAAAATTTGCAAATCTTAGTGACAAAGAGAAAATCCTGAAAGCAGCCCGGGAAAAGAAGTCTGTAACATAAAATGGTAAAAATATTAGATTGGCAGCAGACTTATCCACAAAAACCTGGCAGATCAGAAAGAACTGGCATGATATATTCAGAGCACTGAATGAGAAAAACATGCAGCCAAGAATACTATATCCAGCTAGGCTATCATTGAAAATAGGAGGAGAGATAAAAAGCTTCCAGGACAAATAAAAACTGAAAGAATTTACAAACATCAAACCAGCTCTACAGGAAATATTGAAAGGGGTCCGCTAAGCAAAGAGAGACCCTAAAAGTAGTAGATCAGAAAGGAACAGAGACAATATACAGTAACAGTCACCTTATAGGCAATACAATGGGACTAAATTTATATCTCTCAATAGTTACCCTGAACGTTATGGGCTAAATGTCCCAATCAAAAGACACAGGGTATCAGAATCGATAAAAAAAAAAAAAAACCCATCTATATGTTGCCTACAAGAAACTAATTTCAGACCTGAAGACACCTCGAGATATTTAAAGCGAGGGGTGGAAAACTATTTACCATGCTAATGGACATCAGAAGAAAGCAGGGGTGGCAATCCTTATATCAGATCAATTAGATTTTTTTAAAGGTTTTTTTTTTTAATTTATGTATTTGGCAGACAGAAATCACAAGTAGGCAGAGAGGCCGGCAGAGAGAGGGGGGGATGCAGGCTCCCTGCTGAGCAGAGAGCCTGATGCGGGGCTCGATCCCAGGACCCTGAGATCATGACCTGAGCCGAAGGCAGAGGCTTTAACCCACTGAGCCACCCAGGTGCCCCAGATCAATTAGATTTTAAGCCAAAGACTGTAATAAGAGATGAGGAAGGACACTATATCATACTCAAAGGATCTGTCCAACAAGAAGATCTATTTTAAATATCTATGCCCCTAACGTGGGAGCAGCCAACTATAAAAACCAATTAATAACAAAATCAAAGAAACACATCAACAATAATACAATAATAGTATGGGACGGGGCGCCTGGGTGGCTCAGTGGGTTAAAGCCTCTGCCTTCAGCTCGGGTCATGATCCCAGGGTCCTGGGATCAAGCCCCACATCGGGCTCTCTGCTCAGCAGGGAGCCTGCTTCCCTTCCTCTCTCTGCCTGCCTTTCTGCCTACTTGTGATCTCTGTCTTTCAAATAAATAAATAAAATCTTTAAAAAAAAATAGTATGGGACTTTAACACTCCCCTCACTGAAATGGACAGATCATACAAGCAAAAGATCAACAAGGAAATAAAGGCCTTAAATGACACACTGGATCAGATGGACATCACAGATATATTAAGAACATTCCATCCCAAAGCAACAGAGTACGCATTCTTCTCTGGTGCACATGGAACATTCTCCAGAATAGATCACATCCTGGGTCCTAAATCAGGTCTCAACCAGTATCAAAAGATTGGGATCATTCCCTGCATATTTTCAGACCACAGTGCTCTGAAGCTAGAACTCCATCACAAGAGGAAATTTGGAAAGAACCCAAATACATGGAGACTAAACAGCATCCTCCTAAGAATGAATGGGTCAACCAGGAAATTAGAGAATTGAAAAAACAACTGTTCAAAATCTGTGGGACACAGTAAAGGCAGTCCTGAGAGGAAAATATATAGCAGTACAAGCCTTTCTCAAGAAACAAGAAAGGTCTCAAGTATACAACCTAACCCTACACCTAAAGGAGCTGGAGAAAGAACAAGAAAGAAACCCTAAACCCAGCAGGAGAAGAGAAATCATAAAGATCAGAGCAGAAATCAATGAAATAGAAACAACAACAAAAAAAAAACCACAATAGAACAAATCAATGAAACTAGGAGCTGGTTCTTTAAAAGAATTAATGAGATTCTTGGCCAGACTTACCAAAAAGAAAAGAGAAAGGACCCAAATAAATAAAATCATGAATGAAAGAGGAGAGATCACAACTAACACCAAAGAAATACAAACAATTATAAGAATATACTATGAGCAACTCTACGCAAACAAATTTGACAATCTGGAAGAAATGGATGCATTCTAGACACATATAAACTACCACAACTGAACCAGGAAGAAATAGAAAACCTGAACAGACCAATAACCAGTAAGGAGATTGAAACAGTCATCAAAAATCTCCAAACAAACAAAAGCCCAGGGCCAGATGGCTTCCCAGGGGGAATTAGACCAAACATTTAAAGAAGAACTAATTCCTATTCTCCTGAAACTTTTCAGAAAAATAGAAATGGAAGGAAAACTTCCAAACTCATTTTATGAGGCCAGCATCACCTTGATCCCAAAGCCAGACAAGGATCCCATCAAAAAATAGAACTACAGATCAATATCCTTGATGAACACAGATGCGAAAATTCTCACTAAAATACTAGCCAATAGGATTCAACTGTACATTAAAAGGATTATTCACCACGACCAAGTGGGATTTATTCCAGTGTTGCAAGGTTGGTTCAACATCCGCAAATCAATCAATGTGATACAACACATCAATAAAAGAAAGAACAAGAACCATAGGATACTCTCAATAGATGATGAAAAATCATTTGACAAAGTACAGCATCCCTTCCTGATCAAATTCAAAGTGTAGGGATAGAGGGCACATACCTCAATATTATCAAAGCCATCTTTGAAAAACCCTCTGCTAATGTCATTCTCAATGGAGAAAAACTGAAAGCTTTTCCGCTAAGGTTAGGAACACGGCAGGGACGTCCATTATCACCACTGCTATTCAACATTGTACTAGAAGTCCTAGCCTCAGCAATCAGACAACAAAAGGAAATTAAAGGCATCCAAATCAGCAAAGAAGAAGTCAAGCTATCACTCTTCGCAGATGATATGATACTATATGTGGAAAACCCAAAAGACTCCACTCCAAAGCTGCTAGAACTTATACAGGAATTCAGTAAAGTATCAGGATACAAAATCAATGCACAGAAATCAGTTGCATTTCTCTACACCAACAACAAGACAGAAGAAAGAGAAATTAAGGAGTCGATCCCATTTACAATTGCACCCAAAACTATAAGATACCTAGGAATAAACGTAACCAAAGAGGCTAAGAATCTATACTCAGAAAACTATAAAGTACTCATGAAAGAAATTGAGGAAGACACAAAGAGATGGAAAAATATTCCATGCTCATGGATTGGAAGAACAAATATTGTGAAAATGTCTATGCAACCTAAAGCAATCTACACATTTAATGCAATTCCTATCAAAGTACCATCCATTTTTTTCAAAGAAATGGAACAAATAATCCTAAAATTTATATGGAACCAGAAAAGACCTCGAAGAGCCAAAGGAATACTGAAAAAGAAAGCCAATTTGGTGAGTGCTGTGAAGTGTGTAAACCAGGTGATTCACCCCTGGGGATAAAAATATATGTTTATAAAAAATAAAAAACTTAAAAAAAAAAGAAAAGAAAAATAAAGCCAAAGTTGGTGGCATCACAATTCCGGACTTCAAGCTCTATTACAAAGCTGTAATCACCAAGACAGCATGGTACTGGCACAAAAACAGACACATAGATCATTGGAACAGAATAGAGAGCCCAGAAATAGACCCTCAACTCTATGGTCAACTAATCTTCAACAAAGCAAGAAAGAATGTCCAATGGAAAAAAGACAGCCTCTTCAATAAATAGTGTTGGGAAAATTGGACAGCCACATGCAGAAAAATGAAATTGGACCATTTCCTTACAACACACACAAAAATAGACTCAAAATGGATAAAGGACCTCAATTTGAGAAAGGAATCCATCAAAATCCTTAAGGAGAACACAGGCAGCAACCTCTTTGACCTAAGCCACAGCAACATCTTCCTAGGAACATCGCCAAAGGCAAGGGAAGCAAGGACAAAAATGAATTATTGGGAATTCATCAAGATCAAAAGCTTTTGCACAGCAAAGGAAACAGTTAACAAAACCAAAAGACAACTGACAGAATGGGAGAAGATATCTGCAAACGACATCAGATAAAGGGCAAGTGCCCAAAATCTATAAAGAACTTAGCAAACTCAACACCCAAAGAACAAATAATCCAATCAAGAAGTGGGCAGAAGGCATGAACAGACATTTCTGCAAAAAAGACATCCAGATGGCCAACAGACACATGAAAAAGTGCTCCATATCACTCAGCATCAGGGAAATACAAATCAAAACCACAATGAGATATCACCTCACACCAGTCAGAATGGCTAAAATCAACAAGTCAGGAAATGACAGATGCTGGCGAGGATGCGGAGAAAGGGGAACCCTCCTACACTGTTGGTGGGAATGCAAGCTGCTGCAACCACTCTGGAAAACAGCATGGAGGTTCCTCAAAATGTTGAAAATAGAACTGCCCTATGACCCAGCAATTGCACTACTGGGTATTTACCCTAAAGATACAAATGTAGTGATCCAAAGGGGCACGTGCACCCGAATGTTTATAGCAGCAATGTCCACAATAGCCAAACTATGGAAAGAACCTAGATGTCCATCAACAGATGAATGGCTCAAGAAGAGGTGGTATATATACACAATGGAATACTATGCAGCCATCAAAAGAAATGAAATCTTGCCATTGGCGACGACATGCATGGAACTAGAGGGTATCATGCTTAGCGAAGTAAGTCAATTGGAGAAAGACAACTATCATATGATCTCCCTGATATGAGGAAGTGGAGATGCAACATGGGGGGTTAAGGGGGTAGGAGAAGAATGAATGAAACAAGATAGGATTGGGAGGGAGACAAACCATAAGTGACTCTTAATCTCACAAAACAAACTGAGGGTTGCTGGGGGAAGGGGGTTTGGGAGAGGGGGTGGAGTTATGGACATTGGGGAGGGTATGTGCTATGGTGAGTGCTGTGAAGTGTGTAAACCTGGAAATTCACAGACCTGTACCCCTGGGGATAAAAATACATTATAAGTTTATAAAAAATAAAAAATAATAATAAAAAACAAAAATAAAATATCCACTATAACATGCAGCAGTAAACTTTGCTGCCTTTAAATTGTCAGCAATTTTTACTTAATTCAAATGTTTCCATAACAGAATCAGGAAAAAAAAAAAAAAAGCCCCAGATAATTTTAAGACAATTAAGTCAATGGTTTGGAATATTATTTGTAGATTCATTGGACGCAGTGGATTGGGTCATGGAGATGGAAATAATGTACAGTTTTAAACAGAGCTTGCAAATGCCTAAGAACACCAAGCATTGTCTTTAAATGGAATACATGACATGATATGGCTGGTTTCCTCATTTTGTCTCCCCATCTCATGTCTGCCAGGACTTTTCCCAAACCCTCTCCGCTAATACATTAAAAATTGAGATTTATGGAGTGAAATCATCTAGAGGATTAAGATATTACACTATAATCATGCCCATACAATTTAGTTAGCCAGAAGTAGAGGAGGTATGACAAGATTTTCTGAGACAAGCAGGGAAAAGTTAGGGTACCTCTTAAAGACAGATATGTTGCACTCTTCAGGAAAAACTTCACCTGTGGTCTTTCTGTTGGCCTCTTCTTACAACCCAGAGTTCATGTGGCCCTGTTTCCCCATTTGTTCATGATCAGGTTTGATCTCTAAGCTCTCTGGGGAACATACATTTATTCAATATTTCTCTGCCGTAGCTCTGAGACTGCATGCAGCAACAGCATTAGTAAGCAGAATAAATATGTAAGCCATTTCTGTATATTAACTCTAAGTTGAAAAATATATGCTTTTATAATGAACAAAACAAAAAACAAAACAAAAAAAATTTCTAAGAAGGCTCACTAAAGTCACTATAGTTGTCTATCCCTCTGTATTTTTTCAATTAACACATACCAAAACACAATTAGTATTATGAGCTTATGAGTGTTTATAGTAAAAGGTATCCTAGGAAATGGAGAACAGTAGGGATTGCCCATTTTAAATGATTTCTGTTAATACAACTAAAACACAATGACTAAAAATTCCCACACTCCATTAATGTTCTACTTACTAGAATAGTATTTCAAATAAGTACATCCTGCTACAAACCCTTGAACCATTCTTTATTTTTTGATATAGCAAGATTTGAGCTCCATATGCAGAGAAACAAAGGATATAGATAGATATCTATAAGGATATAGATAAATAATCTGTAGGCTTAGATTTACTATCAAAACTCTCTTCCAAAATAGTAAAATGTGCCAGTCCAGTGGCAGAAAATAAATTTCATTTTGCTTGGTAACACCAGTCAAAGGCCAATCACTGCTTGGAGTACCATTCAGAAAATGATGCTAAGGTACCATCCATGCTCACCAGGTGAAGAATGCCATAATCAGTTAGCAATGTATCATGGTCTGGGAATGGGAAACAGAGAAATGCCTGCCACATATTTACCATTGTAGACCATATTTTACCTTGTGTCTGAATTGCTACAATAGTTTCTGAGCTGGCACCATTGCTCCAACCAATTCATCTTTTAAATTAGTCATCTTCCAACTCTGGGTTGGCTATTATACAGCTCTCAACCAAATTATTTCAACGGATTCTGTGATGCCATCAGAATTTGAGCTCATCCTATACATCTAATCTTATATTATCACTCCTCCACCTAGTATCTCTAACACTTGCCAGCATGATCATCAGGCTCTTTAATATACTACACTCATTATTCCTTCCTTTGGCAAGTACTAGTACTTCCCACTTGAAATACCCCCTCTTTTCTATTGATTGTAATCCAAACTTTCTATTCTAATTAGATTCTTTATGCAGTTTATCCAATTAATAGAAATAAAACAGTGGGGGAATTTACTGTAGGGAAATATGTACACTAAAATTAACATTGTAACTTGGAAGGCTCTAACAACTGAGGAAGCTCTAGAAATTGGCAGTTCTCTCCATTTATCTATTTATCTCTCATGAGTTATAATGGTCTCTCTGTCTCACCTCTACTTTCAACATCATCCTGCTGATTTACTCTTTTTTGTTTTTTCTGTCAAATAGGCTTTTCTGTTTCCTCAGAGTTTCTGCCCCCTTACATTTTCTGTTCCTTATATGTTTGCCCTGGAAATGGCCATTATGACCTCGGCCATTATGACCTCCTTTGCTGTCCTATAGATCAAAACCTCTACTACTAATAATATCAATCTCTCGGTATTGCTTAAGTGAAAATTCAGAGTCCAGGGATCTGGTTGACCCAGCCCATCTTTTTGTATTAGCCCACAATAAAATAAGTCACTCAACAGTCTATGGTTTCATCGTTGATCAGAAAGCCAACCAAGTGGCCAAGTAAGGTGAGGGACAGAGGGGGCATAAAGTACAAAATATTGCTGGGCTAGTTCCTCTTACAGGCTATGAGGGCAAGCAGACAATGAGACTAAAACTGCCAACTCTTCTTCCTTTCCCATCTAGCTCCAGTCCCTTTTCTTCTACGAAGGTTCTATGAACCCTTTTCATCTTTCTTGTAGAGATGAGAGGGTAATCTCCCTTCTGAGAATTTCTATACAATGGAGAGTCAATACCACTTATTAGGTTTTACAATATGTACTTACAGATTATTCTTAATTTTAATAGATCCATAGTTTAATCAGACATTAAGTACAAGAGCCATGTCATAGTTTTTGTTTGATTTCAATTTGATTTTGTAATTATTCATAATAGCTAACACAATGTTGGCTACTCAGCAAATAGCTAATACATTTATTGATAGTAAAACTGTGGAATTTACAATGGGATTATATTCTAAGAATAAGGGGAAAAAAGAAGCATTCTCATCTCAAAGCAATTGCATAAGTCAAGATATTGAGCAGATGGGTGTATAATTAATTATTCTATAGGTAGATTTTACTATTCATTTTTTCTTTCCTAGGAAATTACAAGAGTCAGTTTAAAGAAACCTGAAAAATTCCATTTGAAGAGATTTCCCCTGGGGTTAATTTATGCCAGATCATGTGAAATGATTTGTGTTTTCATTTAGACAGCCTAATTCCAAAGCTAGTGACATGATTATTTTAGTGACATAAAAAAAGATCCAATAGTTTTCATAGTAGAAAGTTCTTATCTATTATATAGCTTAAGTATAGAATCAGTATGTTACATGATAAAAAGAGGAATTATTTTTTAATTGTATTCACTTACTTAAATTCAATTAATTAACATATAGTGTATTATTAGTTTCAGAGTTAGAGTTCAGTAATTCATCAGTGCTCATTACATGATATGCCCTCCTTAATGCCCATCACCCAGTTACCCCATCTCCACCCACCTCCCTCCCAGCAACCCTCGGTTTGTTTCCTATAGTTGAGTTTCTAAAGGTTTCTCTCCCTTGTAATTTTATCTTATTTTCCCTCCCTCTCCTTATGATCCTCCGTTTTGTTTCTTAAGTTCCCCATATGAGTGGAATAATATATTTGTCTTTCTCTGACTTATTTTGCTTAACATAATACCATCTAGTTCAAGCCACATCATTGCAAATGGTAATATTTCACTTTTGATGGCTGAGTAATATTCCATTGTATATAGTATTCCTCTGTGTGTGTCTCTGTGTGTATATACACATACGTACTATGCCATCTTTATCCATTTATCAAAAAAATTGCTAGATCTCATACAGGAATTCAGTGAAGTCCAGGATATAAAATTAATACACAAAAATCAATTGCATTTCTATACACTAACAATGAGACAGAAGAAAGAGAAACTAAGGAGTCATCCCATTTACAATTGCACCAAAGACCAAAAGATACCTGGGAATATACCTAACCAAAGAGGTAGAGGATCTGTGCTCTGAAAACTATAAAAGAGGCATTTGACTACCTAACTTATACTTCGTTAATGATGAAAAGCAGGAAAATTGCTCAAAATTTTGTCTCCAGACAAATACTTCTCTGTGTTCCAAGTAAGTATACCCAACTGTTTAATTTATATTCTTTTTAGATGTCTCAATGGCACCTCAAAAGTGAAAACAAATACCTGATACTCTTCTTTTGCCTCCACAACCTAGTCTTATTTAAGTGCCACTTAAACTTCCAAGATGGATATCACCACCTATTCAGTTCAGCACTCTCTCTCCCTTACCACATATATTCAATCCATCACCAAGTCCACTTAAATATCTCTACAGTCCATCTACTAATTTCTATGTCTACCACTGCCCTAACTTATTAATTGGTCTAATCCTCAGCTATTCTTCTCTCCTTCCAGACTGTTTTCCACACTCAGAACAAGTTGTTTGAAAGAAAATCTGATTATATCTTCCCTTTGCTAAAGTCTTTAGTGCCTTCCTGTAACATTTGGGATAAAGGAAAAATCTGTTAATATGCTCATGGAGACTTCCTATGACCTCATCCATACGTACACCTACCCCTCAGACTCTCATATTCACCACGCTCCCTCCTCACATAAGTATTACCACATGTTGATTCTCCCTTTGGTTAGTTAAGTTCTAATCATCTTTATTTCAGCTCAAATATAATTTCTGAACCACCAGACTGAGGTTTTGTCAAACTATTTCAAAGTATTACATGTATTTATATGGTCTTTCAGTTAATATCTGGTTGACTTAGTTTACCAAACTATAACTCCATAAGGGCAGGGGCCATGACTGTTTTGCTTTCCATAGTATCTTCAGTGTAGAGCGCAGTCCTGAACTGGCACATTTTAGGTGCTCAAAAATGTTTTAATAAGTGAACTGACAAACTGCTGTCTGAATTTGAGGTTTTACAGTGTGTCCTAAAGGGAGTCTCATTAATTCTAGTCATATCCATCAAGTGATTTTGTGAGTCTTATTTAGGTAGCAAACTTAAGGATTTAAGCAGAAGAGCTTTAGGACTTTGAAACAAATAAGGCATGATGGCTAATTTTAGACAACCATGTAGGTTTTTTTTTTTTTAACTTATTTATTTGACAGACAGATCACAAGTGGGCAGAGAGGCAGGCAGAAACAGAGAGAGGGGGAAGCATGCTCCCCGCTGAGCCGAGAGCCTGATGCAGGGCTCAATCCCAGAACCCTGGGATCATGACCTGAGCTGAAGGCAGAGGCTTTAACCCACTGGGCCACCCAGGCGCCCTATGATGGCTAATTTTATGTGTCAACTTGGCTACACCATAGTGCCCAAATATTTGGTCAAATATTATTCTGGATGTTTCTGAGAAGATGGTTTTTGGTTCAGATTAGCACTTAAATTTATAGATTTCAATAAAGTAGATTATCTTCTATAATGTGAATAGGCCTCACCTAATTAGTTAAAGGCCTTCATAGAACAAAGACTGACATCCTTGAGCAAAAAAGAATTCTGCCAATGGACTGCATTTGCATTCAGGTTGCAGCTCTTCCCTGGGTCTCCAGTCTGCCCTCTCCACTGCAGATTTTGGACTTGCCTCCACAATCATGTGAGCTGATTCCTTAAAATAATTTATCTGGAGAACCCTAACTAATATAGAATGTAAAGTAAAATCAACAAAAAGTTCTATTTTAAGAAAAGTTGAATGCAGAAGAACCTTTTTTCCCTCAGAATTACATGAGCCTGCATTTGTTTTTATTTTTTTAACTGACATAAGTTGCTTATACAATGAAATCACATAATCTCATGAGATTTAATGTTGATATCAAAGAACACAAGCTTTATTAATATGTATTATATACCCCCTACATAATAAAGATGACCATATTTTATTAAACTTGGGAGAAATTCCCTCTAACTTCCCTCGGGTCGTTTTTTTTTTTTCCCCAAGATTTATTTATTTATTTGAGAGAGAGCAAGAGAGAGTACAGCAAGGGGAGAGGGAGAGGGAGAGAACCCTCAAGCCAACTCCTCATTGAGTGCAGAGCCCGACAAGGGGCTTGATGAGAGGCTCAATCCCAGGACCCTGAGATCATGACCTCAGCAGAAAACAAGAGTCAGATGCTTAAACAACTGAGCTACCTCCCAGAGTTCTCCCAAGTCTTATGCCAGTTTCTGTTTCAACACCGATATAGAAATACAGGAGAATGAAAGAAGAGAAGAAAGAAGCAGAGTTAATCTACATAGTTTTACTATGTAGCAGAAATGTAACCCTACTACACCATTCTCCTAAGTGTTCCACATTTCAAACTCTGGGTTCTTCATACTAGCTTTCCCTAGCCACATACTACTCAGTATCTATAGTTAATTCAAATACCCAGACCTTTTCTTACCTGCTACTCTTTAGTTCTATCATATTCATTCTGTACTTGAACAGTTAGAATAAGAAACAAATTGAAGATCTTTACATTTTTCCCTACCAAATTTCATTTTAATAGTTTCAGTCTATAAGTTCAGACTCTTATGGTCTCTTGAGATTCTGAATCTGAGCTATCCTTCCACACACTTAATTATTGTGTCATGAATATCCCCACCCCAATCATTAATAAAAAGTACACAGAGTCATCTTAAAGGAAACCTCTCTCTCTAGGTTAATATCAACTCTTCCTCTTTCTCTAGGATCATTCAACCACTTAACTTATATTTTCATTTAGTTCTAATATCTCATTCCTATCCCAAAGCCTATCGACGTCGTTAATCCAGTACCCTGCAATATTACATTCATTTATTCGTCTGTGGAACTGTGTAGATTGTATAGAAACTGACCTTATATCTTGTATTAGTCTCTAGTAATTAATTTCCCTCTCCCAATCAACAACTGCCATATTATCAACACATTAGTAAAAGAAGGGAAATCTTCACTTTAAACATCTAAGAATAAAATAGCAGCAATACTACCACTTACAATTTGCAAAAAGTTTTCAATTATTATTATCCTCATCAACATCATAAGCATCCTCTTCATTTGACATGCAAATTACCAAACACTTTGTTATTATTACTGCCATTTAAAAAATGAGTAAACTGAAGTTCTTTAATAATTAGTTGACTTATCCAGAGTCACAAAGAAAATAAGTGGGAACAGAATACAAACCATCTGACTTAGAGTTTATTTTTATTGTACATTAAACTGGATCACTAGGCAAAACATTTTGTAGATGAATACATAAGATTAATATGAGTTTTTAAGTGACAGATTAAGATAACATCAAGCGAGGGGCACCTGAATGGCTCAGTTGGTTAAGCTCTGCCTTTTGCTCAGGTCATGATCTCAGGGTCCTGGGATGAAGCCCTGCATTTGGCTTCCTGCTCAGCAGGGAGTTTTCTTCTCCCTCTCCCTCTGCCCTGTCCCCTTCTTGTACTCTTTCTCTCTCTCTCTTTTTCAAATAAATAAATAACATCTTTTAAAAAAAAGATGCCATGAAGCCATTCAAAATTAATCTACCTTTTCCACAACTTTTATAAAAAAAGTACATATGTATCTATTAAACCTAAAACTTATACTAATAGAATATTAGTTTAAACCTCAATTGAAAGAAAATACATCATGGTTATTTCTGTATATACTGTCTTGTGACAAAAAAATATTTGAAAATCTAAAAAATAAATCTAAAATCTTTAAAACTGTTAAGTCCATGGGTATCTTAATCTTGCTTTGGAAATTCATCTTATTATTATCTTATTATCTTATTATTGCTTAAAAAGCAATCTAAATAATTGCTTTTTAAAGACAAAGGTCGATATTGAGTAAAAAGATGTTGTATTTTTAAGGTCCAAAGTCAACATGTACCCTTTGGGTGAGTCTTTAATACAGAGATTAAATTAATTTCCCTTTTACATTTCTGATCAAAATTTAGAAATGGCCTGGGTATCATTTTTCTGATTGCTTATAGAAACATTTTCAATTGCCACTACTGCCATATGCCAAATTGTATTTGATTTATGAAAGCTAAGCCTCAGGATATAGTTCAATTATATAGATTACAGAATACCAAAAATCTGGATAGTTAGAAAAACTCCCAGAGATTAATCCATTTAAAATAACTATTCTGGGTGTTATACACAACTAATGAATCATTGAAAACTACACCAAAAACTAAAGATGGGGCTCCTGGGTGGCTCCATGGTTAGGTGTCTGCCTTCAACTCAGATCATGATCCCAGGGTCCTGGGATCGAGCCCTGCATCGGGATCCCTGTTTATTTCTCCCTCTCCCACTCCCACTGCTTGTGTTCCTCTCTTGCTGTGTCTCTCTCTGTCAAATAATACAAAAAAAAAAAAAAGGATGTACTATATGTTAGCTAACTGAACATAATATAAATAAATAAAAGATAAAAATATGTTCATTTAATAAACAAGGTAAGATAATTTTGAGACAAAATAATAAAACAAAATAAAATAACTATTCTCCTTCAGTTTGACATAGAATGGGAAAAAACCTTGGTTATGTCTAGAGATGAGTACCAAATCATACTAAACTTTATATTTCACCAAATTAACTGATAGCAAATCTAGACATGTCAAATGGATATGCATTGCAACTCTCTGATGAATCAGTCTGACGTTTTGCCACTTTGTACACTGCCTGAACTCTGCAGGGAGGATGGCTAGCTAAGTATGCTTGAGTCTGCTGAGTTAATCTAAAATGCAAGATGAGGACAGAGGAAATAACTTACCACTGCCTCCATTAAACCACAATTACTAGTACCTTCATGGACCTTTTTTTCAATATTGACAATTTGTTTCTCTTATTCTATCTTTCCAGTTTAAGATTCCTAACTCTCTTAACTTCCACTTGGGAATATGCTTCTAATATCTTCCTATCTTGTTTACTCTATTGATTTCTAACTTCTCAATAACTTGGTATTTTGGCCCAACTCCTGATTATATTTTTGTTCTGTAGTTTAATATTGGTATTCTTTACCCTGGACTAGTTACTATGGTCATGATGACTCTGCCATAGTTGCTTGGCAGAAGTCTCTTACTCTGATTAGCTGTTGTTTCAGCAAAAACTATTTTTTTGAAACTCTTAAAACTTTTTTATTTATTAAAATAGAGTTTACACACAATATTACATTTGTGTCAGGTTACCACATTCCACAACTCTATACCTCTATGCTTACCACAACCGTAGCTACTGTCACCATACAACACTACCAGCACGATCTCTTGATGCTAACTGATGGTTATTAAGTGAAAAGTACATTCACCTCAACTTGTTCAGGGAGAGGATGGAATCTCTTTAGGGTTGTAAACTCTAAAGTTATATTCGACATTAAGGAATTGCTGCCTGTTAGCATTTTATTTTATTCCATTTACTTAAACACATACAGTTGTAATATGAAAGAAAAACATTTGAGTTTGCACATTTTCCTTAGCTATATAATTAATGAAGTCAGCAACAAATGTTAGGCACAGATAACAAAAGGAAATTGTAAGAAATTTTTCATTGAACATCCTTAAAGTGGTTAGCAATTCATCCATCTTCTGAAAGGGTATGGACTGTGGCAAGAGTGAATTGATAATGTTATAAATTTCCTCCCAGCATTTTGGTTCTATTGTTATATTTGTTTTGTCAGTGGAAATAGTCTGCTGTATATAAATCAGATTGCCATTGCTGTCCATTTTGGTAAAGCATACACATTATAATTCATTTCTCATCACAAATTGAAGGTGTATAGAAAACAAAATCAATGAAAAAAACATTCAAGCAGATCTTCTACTTATAACTAAGTAAACAACCATTATTACAAAGAACAAAGTACTTGTACCCAAGAGATTCATGCAACAATACACAGCCAGAGTCAACTTTGGATTTTTAAGGAAAATCATATGAAGGACTGTTTCTGTCTTCTGCATAGATAGGAAAATAATTTGATGTTTCAAAATACAGAGTTCCCAAGATAACTATCCAGCAAAGTGTCAAAAGATAACTTCTTAATTATTTTTAACTTAGTCATTTTTACATGCGTTTATGGCTAAAAGGTTCAAGGACAAGTGATTGTGTCACATTCAGCTCTATTTTTATATCAGATAGATAACTAAATATAATGTTTATTGAATAACTAAATGATCATCCAACTGATAAAAAATAAAACCATAATCGAGTTATTAGTGAACTACCCTATCTTCATCACCCCAGGCATCCTGGTGAATATCAAAAACACTATTTGATAATGTTGCCACCACCAAGAACTTCCCCTAGTCACAAGAATACCTTTGTTCAGATGAGCAACTCTACTTAACAGTGTACATCACCAATTTAGTCTCCCTTCATTCACAATTAATTTAAGATTTCTAAGATTAGTCCTGAGTGACCCTTAGTACATTTCTTTTGGCTCCCACTTGAGTCCACTTGTCTCATACTTTTGATTGCCCCTCTTCATTTCATTCTAACATGGCCATTGTAATCCTACAACACACAAAGCCTATGAAGTTTCACAGCCACTGAAACTTATAAAATTTTGTAGGACTAAGCATTATCTTGATGTCAGGCTATTTTTCAGAAGCATGTTCCTAGAGGTTAAAGTCTATTGTGTGAAAGTTCAAAGGGATTTTTTTCTTAAATTAATAGGTAGTAGTTGCGTCATTGTCTTTCCAAGTAGGCCTTTACCTTGCTCCCCTTAATTCTCCATGTGAACCCTAGGTTCCCTTGTTTGGTTCCTGCTTCCAGATTCTGTGGAACCACAGGAGACACAACTTTTCTGTTTTTCTGTGTAATATACCTGTGCAAACCCTAACAGTGGGCAGCTTTTCCTATCCTTTGGCAATCTCTGCTAAGAATCCCCCTCTCCATTTTTTCTACTGATTGTTCTTCCTTTACAAAGGACACAGGAAGGATAACCATGAGTGAATTGTGTCAGGGCTTCTTTTCACTCACCTGAAAGCAAGGTGGTTTTTCCAGCTCTAAAATCCATAAGTCTGTGATTCCTTCAACCACACTCTCAGTCTTCATGAGAGTTGACAACTGCTACATTTCTCTGGAAAACTGCAAAAGAAATGACAAACTGAAGGTTACTAGGAGATGTGAATGGCTGCTTTTTCACCTCTCATGCTTTAGAACTTTTATCTTGAGCCTAAAAGCCATAAAGACAAAAGAGAACAATAATTGCACATAAAATGAGAGCCATAAAATCCAAGCTGAATTGTAGCTTCTAGCTCCCTCCGACCTTAGTTATATAACATATATCAGATGAAACTGTGCTTTGTGAGCCAGGAAGTAAGACAAATGTCCTGTCAGAAAGTTAGAATATTTGAAATTGTAACTGTCTCTGAAAATCCAACTTCATGAGAAATATAAGACATGCATTGTTTTCTCTATTTTTCTGATGAGAAAATGGAAGCCTAGAAGGAGGAGAGGTAGCCTAAGGCAAACAGACCCAAGGTGGTATAGAACATGGGCCCAGTCTCGTAGGCCTGCGTTCTTTCAACTGTAAGTTTAGTTTGTGCTTCCTCTGAACACATCTTGAAAACTAGATAGCTAATGAACTTCCAAGTCACATCTCTACTTCCCATATTCATTAAAATTTCTAAAGCAGAATGCATAATTATATTATGGAAATAATTAACATTATGTGAGAAAAAAATCATTACTCTCAAAGTTTCAATCAGCAATAACTGTGCCTCAGATAAACTTCATGAGCTGTTATACTGCCACTGAGAAAGATAGATACATTCAAATTTGATGTCAGGGAAGAAGCTGATATAAAAACCGCTTGAATCAGAGAAATTTGAGAGTGGACATGTTAATACAGAAATTTATTAGTTCCACAACTTTTGTATGATTTGAGTGACCTGAATTAACTGCATAGTTTCTTTTCAAAAACCCAACTTTACTCATGCATTCCACTTGACAAAATTTCTCGCACCATGATGAACACCTCTACTTAAACTTATCCTTACATTCGATGAAACATACATTCTGGTTGTTTGCAAACAACATGCAATTTTAATGTCTTTCACCAGAATTACTTTGTTGCCTAGGCAGAAGGGGGGACTATCACATTAAGAAAGAAAAAGGATAGAATGTTCTTGACCAAAGGCAGTACAAATCAATCCACAATGTTTAACAGAACTGAACTACTAACTAACAACTAACAACTAACAACTAAGAGTTGATAGGGACTCAAATGGTCAACAAATCCTGTTGATGGTCACTTGTTCATACTTTGATCATGTGAATAACTCTTCTGCAGTCTGTCTGTAATGGTCTGCCAGTACATTTACACTCATCATCCTTTGAGACAGTCACACATGTCTCCAAGACCACTGTGGCTAGAGTCTGGAGTGTCACCTATGGCAGCAGCACAGGAAAAAGCTGACTAAGTGGAACACAGCTGTGAGCTTGACCTTATCAGCATCTTAAGCTTGTGCCTACATAGTACAGATCCATGGTAATCATTATGTCAGTAAAGAAATAGGAGAACAAAGCAAATTCTTTATATTTTTGTATCACACTTTGGATTGCAAATGGTGGATGAGGAAATGATGTGAGAAGAAGTAGTGATAATAAGTGTTGATTATTATTTCAAGAAATGTATTGATGAAAAGAAGAAGAGGGGAGCAACACTCCCAGACAGAAGCAGAGTTAAGGGAAGGTTAGGGGAGTTAGGGTGAGAAAGATTAACATGCTCGGTGGCTAATGATGGATGGAAAGATCAGCGAAGCTGAAAGTACAAAAGAGAGACAGAGATTGATAATGTCTAATGGCTAACAGACACATAAAAAAGTGTTCCACATCACTCGGCATCAGAGAAATACAAATCAAAACCACAGTGAGATACCACTTCACACCAGTCAGAATGGCTAAAATTAACAAGTCAGGAAACGACAGATGTTGGCAAGGATGCGGAGAAAGGGGAACCTTCCTACACTGTTGGGAATGCAAGCTGGTGCAGCCACTCTGGAAAACAGTATGGAGGTTCCTCAAAAAGTTGAAAACAGAGCTACCCTATGACCCAGCAATACCACACTACTGGGTATTTACCCCAAAGATACAAATGTAGTGATTTGAAGGGGCATGTGCACCCAAATGTTTATAGCAGCAATGTCCACAATAGCCAAACTATGGAAAGCACCTAGATGTTCAACAGATGAATGGATAAAGATGTGGTGTATATACACAACGGAAAACTATACAGCCATCAAAAGTGAAATCTTGCCATTTGCAATGATGTGAATGGAACTAGAGGGTATTATATTAAGCAAAATAAGACAGAGAAAGAAAATTATCATATGATCTCTCTGATATGAGGAATCTGAGAGGCAGGGCAGGGGGTTGTGAGGAGAATGGCAGAAAAATGAAACAAGTTGGGACCAGGGAGGGAGACAAACCATAAGAGACTCAATCTCAGGAGACAAACTGAGGGTTGCTGGAGGGGATGGGAGTGGTGGGGATAAAGTAGCTGGATTATGGACATTGAGAAGAGTATGTGCTATGGTGAGTGCTGTGAATTGCATAAGACTAATGATTCACAGACCTGTATCCCTGAAGCAAATAATACATTTTATGTTAATAAAATTAAAAAAGAAATTGTTAATGTCTAAGACTTTATGCTTATTTTATTCTTCCACACCCCTCCTCTTTCCCCATACCACTCTCATGCTATCTTTCCCATCTCATATATTTTCATCCCTCTAGTTTCTCAAGTCAAAAATCTAAAAGACATACAATCCATTAGGAAGTCCTGTCAACTTCAACTGTAAAGTAAAATCCAAATCCAAACATTCCACATAGCTACTCACTTGTGTCCATTCTACCTACATGTCATAAGTAAATACAATACCCTCCTAACTGCACTACATCTTTTTGCTTTTGCATTCTTTTATAATTTATTCCCTATATACAAACTAAAATTCTCTTGTGAAAATATTGTAACTCTGGATGCCTGGGTGGCTCAGTTGGTTAAGCATCTACCTTATGGTCAGGTCATGATGCTAGGGTCCTGGGATCAAGCCCCACATCAGGCTCTTTGCTCAGCAAGCAAGCTTGCATCTCCCTCTCCCTCTGCCTGTCATTCCCCCTGCTTGTGTGCTCTCTCTCTCTCTCTCTCTCTCTCTCTCTGTCAAACAAATAGCATCTTTTTAATTTTTTTTTAAATAAAGTATTATAACTCTGATGTCTTCCTAAAGCACGTAATAGAACTCATATTTCATGGTCTACAGAGTTCTATCTGACAAGATTGCTATTTACCTTTCAATCTCAACTTCTATCATTCTCCCAAGTGTTCATTAGACTTGAACACGATGATCTCTTTCTGTCCCATTACTGTTAAGCTCATTTCAACCCCTGACTTATACATTTGTGATTTCCCCTAGCTCTTCACACGTTTAGCTCCTTGTGTGTCAGCTCAAATGTCATTTCCTCAGACAGGCCGTTCTGGATAAGCATATCTAAAATAGACCAAACTCAAATCACTTTCTTGTATATCTCCTTCTTTTAAAATTTTCTTTATGAAGCTTACCTGTATCATACTGTATATTTATTCGCTTTCTTATTTACTATCTTTTTCCTTCAATTAGATGTAAGTTCCACAAGAGACAGATCTTTGCCTGTCTTGTTTGTTAATGTTTCCTCAGTTACTAGAACAGTGCCTAGCAAATATAAGTATCTATTGGCTGAATCAGTGAATGGATAATAAGTGAATAAAACAAGTTGGTTGAAAAAACTGAGACCGTATCATCTGTAGAATAGAAAGGAAAATATACATCTGAGACAGAAGAAACAGAAGTTAGAAAGGGTACATATAGGCTTGGAGATAGGAGACGGATACAATCATTATTTGAAGATGAGCCAAGGTCCTCTTCCAAGGGCAAGTGGGACACCTTGTCAGTTGCTTTCTGTATAGCAATATATAATCTGTTTACAACATATCCCTAAGTATATTCCTGGCACAGCTAACACTGCCATGAATTTTAGCTCTAAATTCTTTTATATCAGTGTTTCCTCACTTACTAATCACTCACTCCCTTTCTCTAATGTCATTCATACATTTTATGGTTGGAGAAACATTTGCCTTAATGAAGATGAGAACATGAGACCTGACCATAGAGATTCGTTCTCTGTTATCTGCTAACATCATACTATTTACCCCAAGCAGAAGACCTAGCCCTTTCTGTTTTGCATCTGTAAACATAGGTGAAATCATTTTTTTAAAATTTTGTCTTTGATACTTTATATAATCCTGAATCTATTCTGGACCTTAACTCCCATGAAAAATCCACACACTCATTGAACACATCCTTGATTATATGTTACTACCATTAACAATACTGCATCAGTTCCCCTCACGTTTTAATCTAACAATTCCTGTTTCCTCTTCTTTTTCTTTCCTTCACAACATTTATTAATTTTCAGAATACAATATCACATTTAAGCTATCTTTTTGTTTTCACAGTTTCTGGCCATGAGATCATACTTACCTTTTTTCTAACTTTCTGAATATTGCTTTGATAGAGAAGCAGGACCTGAACATGACCTATGTCTCTTTTGCATTTTATTTTGGTCTCTTTAACCCCAGTTTCTATCACTTACACAGTACTAGAATACAGATTTTCAAACTCCAGTACATTACTATTATCATTATAATGCACTGGGCAAAGCAGATTTAGTTATTTAAACACCTCTCCCCTGGATTTTTAATCTATTGATATTCTGCAAACAAACTGGTTACCACATCACCACATTCTGGGTTTTCAGGACTTAAAAGAGAAAAATGTATATGTATGAGTAGGTAGATAGGTAGGTAGATAGATAATATTAGAGCAAATCTCACATCTCAGGGGTTCCACAATGACCCACTTAGTCTCACACGACTCAAATACAGTTATACTCAAGGCTAAGATTTTTTTTTCAGATTTTATTTATTTATTTATTTTAAAGAAAAAAGAGAGAGACAGCAGAGGAAAGGGCAGAGGGAGAGAGAGAATCTCAAGCAGACTCTCCACTGAGCACAGACCCCAATGAAGGGCTGGATCCCATGACCCTGAGATCATGACCTGAGCCAAAACCAAGAGTTAGATGCTGAATGGACTGAGCCACCCAGGTGCCCCTCATGGCTAAGATTTATTACAGCAAAGCGTGCACTGCAGTAACAGCAAGGAAAAGATATCCATAAGTAAAGGGTAGAGAGGTAAAAATCAAGCTTCTTGTTCTCCCTTTTTGGGGATTAAACAATTGCCTTTTTTTTTTTTTTTTTTTTTGTCCAACTGTAAAGTTCAGGGACATGTGGGAGATGTTCTCGCCAAGGGAAGTCCATTTGAGTCTTAGAGTTTACAGTTCTTAAAGAGAGTTGTTCATTTAGACACACAACTGTCATGTGGCCAGCCATGATATGGACCCCAAACCAGGAGTCAGGTGCACATCATGAACCTTCATATTTAACTTAAATATACTGAACACTGTTTCGTCTTGACCCATTGCTTCATGAGTACATATAATATTACATAGTAACTTTGTAAATATTCTAGTTGTTTATTTCTCAGAGTTATTGCCATGGTTACAAAGATAAACAAGAATTGAATAAAACAGGTCTTTTTTTTATTATTGTATATGTATATATATGTATATAAATATATATAATACATATACTTAATACACATACACACACACACGCACACACACGTCTTTGTGTTTCATGTATTTCACATTATTTAACCTTCATAGTAATCCTATGAAATGTCCATGACCGTTCACCCCTTTCACAGATAAGGCAACTGGGATATAGAAAGGTTAAAGTCTAAGTAACCAAATCACACAACCACTAGTTTTAAAGCTGAGATCTGATCTCATGATCCCCTCATTGTATGACAATTCAAGGTCAGCTGGGCCTAACATAAGCAAATGAGGAGAGGTCACAGGCATTCAGAAGCCTTCCTGAATCGGAAAGATTTTTGTTTTTGTTTTTCTTTTAATAGCAGCTCATGAAAGCCATTGAAGTTCAGCTGGTATTGAGGGAAATGCTACTCTGTGTCATTTATGAAGGAATGGGATTGCTTTTCCCACAAAGACAACTAGCCTGTCCTTTACCCTTCATGTAATTTGGCACACCCAGGGAAAACTCAAAAGTGGCACCTTGTGTTTTAAGTGCTGCCAAGTGCTGATTACAGCTCAGCACTGTCTATGCAGCTTTCTAAAATTGCCTTTAGGCTATGAATCAAGAGTGGGGCGACAGAGGAACAGAGAGCTAAGGGAACGGCGTACTTGCTCACGTGAGGAGGTGTGACTGAGTTATATACTGAACATATCCCTGCATGTTTACAGCAAATTATCTCCAGGCCTTTGGTTTAAGGCAGAAGTCGCTTAGTTACAGTCAGGGCCAAACCTCACCACAGCTTGGTTTTGTAAATAAAGTTTTATTGGAACACAGCTGAGTCCATTTGTTTATATATGGTCTATGGCTGCTTTCATGCCACAATGAGAGAGTTACATAGCCGCGATAGAAACTATAGGTCCTGCAAAGTCTAAAATAATTACTCTCTGGACTCCACAGATAAAGTTTCACAGTCCCTGGTTTAAGGAACAAAATCTCTCTGCCTATGGATCTCTGTGGAACTGCCCCAGCCCATAAACCAGACCTTTGAGAGGTTTCTTCTTGATTATAGAACAAAACATATGCTTTGCATCTTGTTAGCAAGCTCTCTTAATTGTTTTAATTTGCCTAGCAAACCTTTGCTAAAGGGTCTTTAGGGATATACTTCAGCCACTGGGGGGAAAAAATTCTTTTATTTATTTTGCCTGTTATAAATTTCATTTGAGCCTTTAGAATAAAACTTTCCTTTTATCTTCTTTTTATTATTTTAAATAAGAAATGAAAATAGCTGGCCTCCTCCTCCACCAAATAAAAAATGAAACAATGTTATCAGTATATTCCAGGCTACATGTGAGATTTTCCCATTTTCCCCAAGATTCAGAAAGAAAAGTTGCTCTAACCAATAACTTTTCATACTTGTGTAAACTATGTGTTCCCTTCCAAATGTGTAGCACACTCACTGAGATCCACTGGGCACTTCTCCTCAGGGAAGTTCCACCTTCCCTGGCCTTTATTTTACATGTTCTTATTTTACAACGGTGCTAGTGCAACAGTATCTTCACCAAATTGGTTCGGGCTTGTCAGGTCCCAAGCCCACTAAGTCAGATGCAAGAATTAAAAAGTGTTTGGAGCACGTGGGTTGTTCAGTTGGTTAAGTCTCTGCCTTTGGCTCATGTCCTGATCCCAGGGTCCTGGGATTGAGTCCTGCATCAGACTCTGCTTCTCCCTCTGTTCCTCCCCGACTATGCTTCCCATTCTGCTTCTCCCTTTGCTCCTCTCCTGTTTGTGCTTGCTCTCTCGCAAAAAATTAAAATACTTTTTTAAATAAATTTTTTAAAAATGAAATGGTCTACATATTCTTAATTCTGTGGGAACCCAAGACACTATTATTTTCATAAAATTCGTGATTTCTTTTTATTCTATGGTATATATCTTTCATATAAATGATATATTTCTTGGCCTGTCTTGGTCATTTTTAGCAGCCATAGCAATTGCCTATGTTCTGCAGAGCTTTTCACAATCCTTTCACGTGGTTTTATTTCCTTAGGCATTCATCTTAGGAAGGTTAGAGCCTCTGCACCTAAAATCACTGCTTCCTGCCACTTCAAGAACTTAAAAGTTTTAGCTCCAGAAATCAATAAGGTGAGCAAAGTGACTTTATTTTAGGATCTTGTAGGAGAAAATAAGCATGCTCAAAGCCATAGTTTCTAATACTGATGACTTAAAATTCAGCCAAGTTACCACTCACTTGATTAGTAGCTGAAGAAAGAGTAGAAATCAAAACTAGGAATTGCCTCACAATGTAATCCCTCCATGTGTTAATTCTAGAAAATAACTAGATGGTTCAATACCTTTTTATAAGAGTACATGAAAGGAAACCCAATGGGGTACTAAAAGAATCTTCTTCAACAATGCTACTTTAATTGATCTACTTTACATCAAGAGAGGATTTCAAAAGGCTTCTCCAAGTATTCTTTTAGTCTTAAATTGGTTCTCCTATCATAACAAAATCAAGAAGTTTGGTAAGACTGATATTTTTTCTAATTAGTTCTATTTATCTTTGTGATAGAGGTGATCAGCCTTGTCAAATTACCTGTCTTTACAAAACATAAGGCTACTTCTCTTGGTAACAAAGTTTCTTCTCTTGGTAACTCCTCACTTACAGAAAACACAGAGGCCCTCAAGAAATAGTGAACACAATCTGCCTGTATTGACCTAAAGCATCCCCAGAGAAAGGTAGTAGATATCAGGAGCCAAATGAATCTTGAGACTGAGCTCATCTATAACTAGATAACTAGATAATTTTGAAAACAACCCACTACTAACTGAGTACCAGAATCAATTCAAAGACCTACTGCCATATTGGCCAGTTTGATACAATTTGACTTTCCTTTACTCTCCAAACCAGCTTCTGCAAATGAGTTGTTGCTCTTCAGGGAAAAGAAAGGTCTCTTAGTATCAGTCTGAGTTCTTTTTTCTTTCTTTCTTTTTTTTTAAAGATTCAGTCTGAGTTCTTAATCAACCACCTACCTATTTTTCTCTGCCCAGAGCAACCCGAGTCCCATTATTGATAACAGTCACCATGAACACTTTTCATTTATGGAAGCACAACCAATGTCCAGGCATGAGCATGTTAGAGTGATGAACAAACCTAATATCATGTCCTAACACATCCAAAAAGATAGGCTTTCTGTCCTTCCCAACCAAACCAAATGCAAAAATAAACACAAGATTTTGAATATAATCTATTTCTATAGCAACCAAACAAAACACAAACCATGGGGGATCATACTGTCAAGATAAGAAGGAAAGATGTATAAAGGACTTGAGAAAGCAAATATTAATTCTGAAAATGATTAAAAACTATAAGCATATTTGATCATTTTATTCATCTACATTTGTTTGTTTAAAATCTAAAATATGCAACATAGAAACCCATTTCAGTGTTCAAGTTAATGAGACAAACCAATTTAAATATTTTTACTGAGAATCTATCTGATGGTATTTAAACTATAACAGTCATAGTTTAGAGAAATTTGTAAGGAAAACATGAAATTTCTAACATAAGCTTGATATTTTACTATTACAGATATGCCTAATGTGAATGGTAGGTTTTCAAATTTTGTTTTATTATTATTATAACTATAATGAATGAATTCTAAGTTCATGGACTCCCATAAATTCTTTTTTTTAAAGATTTTGTTTATTTATTTGACAGAGATCACAAGTAGGCAGAGAGGCAGGCAGAGAGAGAGAGAGAGGAAAGCAGGCTCCCTGCTGAGCAGAGAGCCCGATACGGGGCTTGATCCCAGGACTCTGGGATCCCAGGACCCTGAGATCATGACCTGAACAGAGGCTTTAACCCACTGAGCCACCCAGGCACCCCTCCCATAAACCCTTATATCCTAAATATGTGACTCTGGCATGTGAAGTAAGCAAACATTTGTGTTGTGTGCGTGTGTGTATGTGTGTATGTGTGTACATGTGTACAAAGAGGGCCAGCCAGCCCTAACATCTCCACTTTCAACAAAGAAATATTTCTGGAGTATGAAAATATGCCCACATGAAGGAGATGATATTTGTTTAACTGAGTAGTACATTACTGATGAAGAAATTCCTATGGGCTAGGGTCCACTGAATCTTGAGGGAAAGGTAAGATCTAGATAAGCAGAGGGGCAGAAATGAGTACTATATTTGCAGTGGACATTACTGTCTCTGAGCTAATGATTTCCTAAGTTGTGAAAAAAATCAAATGTTCCTTAAATGAAAATTAGGTGTGTATCCATTTACAAATGTTAAATTAAAAGGAAAAGAATAACAGATTTGTTTCATAGACACACTTCTAATAGCTATAAGGTGCCTTTGAGGCAAAAAGAAAATGTAATTTTATTTATTGTTTTCCTCTTTTAAAGGCTATCTAATTCAAGACCTGGCATGATTCAAGCTCTAATTTGTGACTTAATTCTTGGGAGTAATTATGAGCTGAATCTCATTCAAAATTCACAGTAACAGCAAAGCTCTGACACCAAATCAGAAAGTTGGAAGTTTAACACAAACTTTTCATTGCATTTAATCACAATTTTGGAGCTATGCAAATATTATGAATAATTCCTTAGCACACTGCACTTCATTCACAAGCTGGGAAATAAATTACAATATACAGGGTTGAACCAAAAAGTAGGTCTACCTAGTATGATCCCTGGGTTTATACCATTTGTAGTCTTATAGATGCCACAGATTTCACAAGTTAGAGAAGCAATAAATAATAAATTTAATACCTTTCTAAATATAAGTTTAGCAAATCCTTTATTAAAATATAATTTAATGGATTTACACTTACAATATAGAAAATTGCCAAAAGCCATTATTCCTACCCTAACAATGTAAACAATCCAAGTGAGCCATAAAACTATAATATTCAAAATTCACTGAAGATCTGAGAACAAAAATAAAGCTAAATTAAATAATCTCCAGAAAGTGCCAAGTACTCACAAGTAGAGAAGAAACCTAGAGCTACATCTATCCCAAGCAGGCCAGAGGAGGCAGACATAATCAAACATAGACTGGTAACAAGAAGCCAGCAAGACATAAAAACCGGGGTTGACAAAGTATAGGCATACATGATAGATCAACATGTCTTGCAAAAAGCAACAAACATTAAGTAAACTTGTAATCATGCCCTAGTCAGCCACCAACTCTTTGCCTTGGCCTTTACTGATCACACAAAGAAATATGCTAAAAGCTGAGGCAAGGCCAGAGGGCTGAGATCAGCCCTTCTAATGCACTTGCCTTTACTGACAAGTAAAGGCAGTATAGTGTGCTAGATTGCAGTAGCTCTATGAAGGCTGGCAGCAAATCAGCCAGATTGAGATTCCTTATTGTGGCGAATGCAAGGCAGGAGGTGGGGGGAGGGGAAACTGCAAAGCAAAGGGAACTTGACACACACCCAAAAGACTGTCAGCAAAGCTGTGAAGCATTAAGGGAACTCCAGAGTCATACCACTGCTCCTATTTCCAGCAATTCCGAGAAGAAAAACATCACCCCTTTATAAAAGCAATTAAATCCACTGGTGGTAAACTGAATCTAAATAAGATTGAAACAAAGTCAAAATAGTTCAGAGAAACATCAAAAGGTGGCCAAGGAGTTCAAATGAACAAAAAGTTCCTCTAAAATAAATTTTATATGAAAGGATCTAATGGGAAAGGTAGACAACAGAGAGGGATTTGAGCTGGATAAATGGAAACTGTAAGCATAAAATAAAAGAAAATAATAAAAATCAATGAGACTATTAATAGTAAAAACTACAGTATCAGAGAGGAAGAGTAAATGTGATGGCCCTAACAGCAAGCTGGGCACAGGCAGAGGAAAGTATCATTGAATTTGGATAAAGGAGAAACAAAAACAAACCAAGCAAATGAGATATGTAGGCTATTACAGGATATTAAGGACATAACGTATGTGTAATTAGAGTCTCCGAGGGAAGTAGAGAGAATGAGGCAAAACACATATATGAAGAGAAGCAGCCAAAACATTTTTTTAATGTGGATGGTGGATGCCTGGGTGGCTCAGTCTGTTAAGCCTCTGCCTTTGGCTCAGGTCATGATCCCAGGGTCCTGGAATTGATTCCTGCATTGGGCTCTTGCATAGCAGGGAGCCTGCTTCTCCCTCTGTCTGCCTTTTCCCCAGCTTGTGATTTCCCCACCCAACCCTACCCTGATAAATACATAAATCAAATCTTTTAAAAATAAAAACAATAAATGGTATCAAACCACAGAACTAAGAATATTAGCTAAGCTCATAAAGGATAAATACAAAGCTGACACATAAGCACTTCATAGCTAAACTGCTTAAAACCAAAGATAAAAAGAACTTCTTTCCCATCAATAGGAAAAAAGACACATTGTATAAAGGGATACAATATCCAGAATGTTGGCTGACTTCTTGATACAAATGACCAAGCTTAGAACAAAATGGAGCAATATGTTTGCAAAGTCCTGAGGGAAAAAAGCTGTCAACCATGAATTCTATATTCAGCAAAAACGTCCTTCACATATGACAGCTAAGTAAATACACTTTAAGATAGACAAACGCTAAGATAATTCATCTTTACTAGACATACAATAAAAGAAATGCTAAAAGAAGTTTTTTAGGCTAGGTAGAAAGGAAACCTGGTGGAAATCCAGATCTGCAGGAAGGAATGAAAAAGAATAGAGTAGATGAGGATTATTACAAAAGATGTTTTTAGCTGTTTATTGTTTTCTGTTTTATATGCATGTATTACATTTCTTTAAAAGATGATTAACTCGGGCGCCTGGGTGGCTCAGTGGGTTAAGCCGCTGCCTTCGGCTCAGGTCATGATCTCAGGGTCCTGGGATCGAGTCCCGCATCGGGCTCTCTGCTCAGCAGGGAGCCTGCTTCCCTCTCTCTCTCTTTCTCTCTCTGCCTGCCTCTCCATCTACTTGTGATTTCTCTCTGTCAAATAAATAGATAAATAAAATCTTAAAAAAAAAAGATGTTTAACTCATTAAGATTAAAATGTTACGGGGTGCCTGGGTGGCTCAGTGGGTTAAGCCACTGCCTTCGGCTCAGGTCATGATCTCGGGGTCCTGGGATCAAGTCCCGCATGGGGCTCTCTGCTCAGCAGGGGGCCTGCTTCCCTTCCTCTCTCTCTGCCTGCCTCTCTGCCTGCTTGTGATCTCTCTCTGTGAAATAAATAAATAAAATCTTTAAAAAAAAAGATTAAAATGTTACTATGCATGGGAGGTTTATAAAATAACATAAATATAAAAGATAAACTAGTAAAACTTTCAGGACACAAAAGAAGGAAAGTCTAAATGTCATTATCCTGTTGTAATGTACTTAGATTTTTCATGAAATGGCATAAAAGAATTTGAATGTACTTGTAATAAATTAAAGATAGATGCTGTAATCTTTCTAGCAACCCCTAAAATGATACAAAATAAAATGGATTTAATATAGGAGATTAAAAAAACATTATTTAAACTGTTGAGAAATGCTTAAGAAGGAAGGTAAAGAAGGACAGAGAAATAAAGAGTAGATAGGTTAAATAAAAAATAAATATCAAGGTAGTAACCTGAAACTCAATCAAGATGATTATATTAACTGTGAATGAATTAACCACTGTAATTACAAACAGATAGTGAGATTCACTAAGAGAGTAAACACTAACTATATGGGGCTTACAGAAACATCCTTGAAATATAAAGAAACACACAGGACGAAAGTAAAAGAGTAGAAAAACTTATAGCCCAGGAACACTAAGCAAAACAAAGCTACTGTTCTATGTGAATATTGGACAAAAATGCACTTCAAGAGAAATAGCATTGCTAGAGATAAAAATGAACAGCTCATGAAAAAGAGTCAAATGATCAAGAATACACAAAAATGTATGCACCTAATAACAAACAGTGTTTTAAAATATGTGAAGCAGGGGCACCTGGGTGGCTCAGTGGGTTAAAGCCTCTGCCTTCAGCTCAGGTCATGATCCCAGAGTCCTGGGATCCAGCCCTGCATCAGCTCTCTACTCAGCAGGGAGCCTGCTTCCCTTCCTCTCTCTCTGCCTGCCCCTGCATACTTGTGATCTGTCAAATAAAATAAATAAAATCTTTAAAAATAAAATAAAATAAAATATGTGAATCAAAAATATATGAAACTAAAGAGAAAAGTAGATGAATTCAAAATTATAAGAAATTTGACACTTTTTTTCATGAATTGGTATGATAATTAGATAAAATCAGTAACAATATAGAATATTTTAACATTGTTAAACATTATTAACAATTTTAACAATCAATGGCATAAAAGAACATTAGAAATGATGCAAAATTCCAAATAGTTTCAACTATCCATAGTATGCTCAATTATATAGATCATATGAGAAGCCATAAACTATTTCTCAGTAATTTTAGAATGAATGAAAGGATAAAGAATAAATTCTGTGACCACAACATATTAAATTAGAAGTCAACTGGAGTGATGTCAGCAGGACTGGCAAAGTAAGAACCCCTAGAAACTCTCTCCTTATAAAAATAACAAGGACATTGGGCAAAAAAAGTCAAATCAACATTCTTTTTATTTTTATATTAACATATAATGTATTATTTGCCCCAGGGCTACAGGTCTGTGAATCATCAGGCTTCAAACCAACATTTTTAAAAGCTGGGGAAATTAACAAAAGGTTTGCAAAAGCCCAGGGAGTGTTTATTCAAGAGAAGCAGCTGAATCTCAGTAAGAGCAGCAAGCCCTGTGGGGTTTTACACTGCCCAAGACCTATTTCCCTCCTCTCAGTCCTGAGGTAGCCTTAAAAACTAATACTCTAGGGGCACCTGGGTGGCTCAGTGGGTTAAGCCTCTGCTTTCAGCTCAGGTCATGATCCCGGGGTCCTGGGATTGAGCCCCACATCAGGCTCTCTACTTCGGCAGGGAGCCTGCTTCCTCCTCTCTCTCTCTGCCTGCATCTCTCCTACGTGTGATCTCTGTCTGCCAAATAAATAAAATCTTAAAAAAAAAAAACTAATACTCTAAAATCGTAGTGAAAATGAGCAGTCTAATAGCCACTGGAGGGGGCAGAATGGGGTACGACCTCTTCCAAAGGCTGATTTCCAGTTACTTGATATGATTGGACCTGTCTCATAGTTCCCTGACAAATCTCACTCACAAGACTTTTCTTTATTTGATCTGACCCAGAGGTCACCTAGTGGAAACAGCCTTTTTCCTGAGAATGTCTATCAAAGAAAGACAAGCAGTGATGATTGTTTAACCCACAGCACTGCCTGAGGTGGTGATAACAGTCGGAGCAAACAATAAGCTAACAGAATCCTAGAGGAAAACATAGGCAGTAACTGCTTTGATATCAGCCACAGCAACTTCTTTCAAGATATGTCTCCAAAGGCAAAGGATACAAAAGTGAAGTTGAACTTTTGGGACTTCATCAAGATCAAAAGCTTCTGCGCAGCAAAGGAAACAGTCAAGAAAACAAAGAGGCAACCCACGGAATGGGAGAAGATATTTGCAAATGACAGTACAGACAAAAGGTTGATATCCAGGATCTATAAAGAACTCCTCAAACTCAACACACACAAAACAGACAATCATATTTAAAAATGGGCAGAGGATATGAACAGACACTTCTCCAATGAAGACATACAAATGGCTGTCAGACACATGAAAAAATGTTCATCATCACTAGTCATCAGGGAGATTCAAATTAAACACATTGAGATACCACCTTACACCAGTTAGAATGGCCAAAATTAGCAAGACAGGAAACAACATGTGTTGGAGAGGATGTGGAGAAAGGGGAACCCTCTTACACTGTTTGTGGGAATGCAAGTTGGTGCGGCCACTTTGGAGAACAGTGTGGAGGTTCCTCAAGTAATTAAAAATAGAGCTTCCCTATGACCCTACCATTGCACTACTGGGTATTTACCCCAAAGATACAGATGTAGTGAAAAGAAGGGCCATCTGTACCCCAATGTTTATAGCAGCAATGGCCACAGTTGCCAAACTATGGAAAGAACCAAGATTCCCTTCAACGGACTAATGGATAAGGAAGATGTGGTCCATATACACTATGGAATATTATGCCTCCATCAGAAAGGATGAATAGCCAACTTTTGTAGCAACATGGACGGGACTGGAGGAGATTATGCTGAGTGAAATAAGTCAAGCAGAGAGAATCAACTATCATATGGTTTCACTTATTTGTGGAGCATAACAAATAGCATGGAGGACAAGGGGAGATGGAGAGGAGAAGGGAGTTGAGGGAAATTGGAAGGGGAGGTGAACCATGAGAGACTATGGACTCTGAAGAACAATCTGAGGGTTCTGAAGGGGCGGGTGGTGGGAGGCTGGGGGAACCAGGTGGTGGGTATTAGAGAGGGCATGGTTTGCATGGAGCACTGGGTGTGGTGCAAAAACAATGAATACTGTTACACTGAAAAGAAATGAAAATATATATATATAAAATAGGAAAATTTAAAAAAAAACAATAAGCTAACAGAAAATCTTAAGAAAAGATGGGGAATGAGTTGTTCATAAGCATGTTGAAAAGGCTTAAGCAGGGGTGCCTGGGTGGCTCATTCGGTAAAGTGTCTGTGTTCAGCTCATGTCATGATATCAGGGTCCTGGGATTGAGCCTCCTCAGTGTCAGGCTCCCTGCTCAGCGGGGAGCCTGTTTCGCCTTCTGCCCCGCCCCCTGCTCATGCTTTCTCTCTCACTCTGTATTTTGCTCGCTCTCTCTCTCCCACAAATATGTAAACCAAATCTTAAAAAAAAAAAAAAAGCTTAAGCAAAGTCCTTGGAATAGAGTAAGTGATGCATATATGTAAATTTGTGTGTGTGCTCAGGAAAGACCTGAGAAGGCCCTAAGCTCTCAGATTCAGCAGACCTTGAGTTAAGGCACAATCAGAAGTGCAGGACGAAGGTGGAATTGTCAACTGCCTTCCTTAGCATTGAAAGTGTGTCCCAACCCATACACAAAGCCTCCTGACAAAGACTTGAAGAATTATTGATTGCAAACACTTAAGGTAATATCTTTCTGATCATTATTGACCATTAAGCTCATCAAGCAGGGATTTCAGTAGTCACACTTGAAAAAGAATACAGACCTTTTTGAATTAGTTCATAAAATTTCTAAACAACAATAGGAGTAAAAGACCAGCCAAAATAACAACAAATAGCAATGAAAACAAAGACAGAGAAGATCTTGATCCAGAGTTTCCATATTCTTTAAAATGTACAATTTTCAACAACAACAAAAAATGATTATGTGATATGCAGAGAAACAAGAAGTATGTCCATGCATCGCTAGGAAAACAGTGAACAGAAACTATTTCTGAGGAAACCCCAAAGTTGGACTTACTAGACAAAGATTTTGTTTATTTATTTATTTTAGAGAGAAAGAGCAGGGAAAGGGGCCGAGGGAGAGAGAAAGAATGTTAAGCAGACTGCCCACCCAGTGTGAAGCCCAACACAGGGCTTGATCTCACAACCCCAAGATCATGACCTAAGCCAAAATCAGAGTCAGTCGCTCAACACACTGAACCACCCAGGTGCCCCTAGACAAAGATTTTAAATGAAGTATGCATATTCAAAGAGCTAAAGGAAATGATGCCTAAATACTTAAAGGGATTGTATGAGAATAATGTTTGACCAAATAGAAAATATCAATGAAGGCATAGAAATTATTATATTTTTTAAAAACACAGAAAGTCTGGAATCAAAAACAATTACAACAACAAAAAATCTACTAGAGGGATTTCTTTTACTTTGCTAGGGTTGCCATAACAAAAATGCCACAGATTGGGTGGGCTAAACAATAGAAATTTATTTTTTCACAATTCTGGAGCCTAAAAGCCCAAAATTAAGTGTAAGCAAAGTTGGTCTTTTCAATTCATCCTCATACGCTCTCTTCTTATAAAAACATCAGATATATTGGATCAGGACACTGCCTTATGATCTCATTTAATCTTAATTACCTCTCTAAAGATTCTATCTATCTCCAAATACAATCACATTTTAAGGTAACAGAGATTAGGACTTCAATATATGAATTTCAGAACAAGTCAGTTCATAATAGGGCTCAACAGAAGATCTAAGTTTGCAGAAAAAATAATCAAGAGTCTGAAGATAGTAAATTGAGCTTATAAAGTATAAGAAAAATGAACAGAGCATCAGATACTAGTAGAACACTATGGAATGTAACAATATACACATAGTAGGAGACCCAGAAACAGAAGACAGATAGAACAGGGGCGCCTGGGTGGCTCAGTGGGTTAAGCCGCTGCCTTTGGCTCGGGTCATGATCTCAGGGTCCTGGGATCGAGTCCCGCATCGGGCACTCTGCTTAGCAGGGAGACTGCTTCCCTCTCTCTCTCTGCCTGCCTTTCCACCTACTTGTGATTTCTCTCTTTCAAATAAATAAATAAAATCTTAAAAAAAAAAAAGAAGACAGATAGAACAGGGTAGAAAGAATATTTAGAGAAATAATGATTGAAAAGAGTTTTAAGAAAAAATACCTATAAAACCAAAATTTGGTTACTTGAAAAGATCCATGAAATTGACAAAAGTTTCATTAGATGAAGTGAAAAAGAGAAAAAATTACTAGAATTAGGAATGAAAACAGGAACATCTACCAATCCTATAAAAATAGAAAGGATTATGAGAATAAAATGGTCAGCTGTATGATAGTAAATCAGTAACCTAGATAAAATAAGTTCCAAGAAATACACAAACTACCAGAGCTGATTCAAGAATATACTGATAACTGAACAGACCTATAACAGGTGAAGGGATTGAGTCAGTAATTTAAAATTTCCAACAAAGAAAAGCATAGGAACAGGTGGCTTCACTGATAAATTCTACCAAAAATTTAAAGAGAACAAATGGAAAGGAAATATTATATTATATTATCAGTATTACCCTGATACCCAATCTAGAGAAAGATATCACTTGAAAAGAAATATATAGATTAAAATTATTTATAATCATACATGCAAAAATCATTAACAAAAACGTTGAACCCAGCAGCATATTAGAGGGATTATATATCATGACTAATTAGAATTTGTCCCAGGAATGCAATAATAGATCAACATATAAAAAACAGTAATATAATATACCATATTAATAAAACAACAAAGAACTCATTATTATCTTAATACATGTAGAAAAAAACATTTCACAAATAATTCAACACCTTTTCATGATAAAGACACTCATCAAGCATAAATGGGAATTTATCCTTCTTAATAAAGGACAGCTATCAAAATCCCATAACTAATATCATACTTGATAGTGAAAGACTGAAAGCATTCCCTGTGAGATCAGGAACAGTGCAAGATGTCTTCTCTCACCATTTTTATTAAAAAGTGTATTGGAAGTTCTTGCCAGAGCAATGAAACAAGAAAAAGAAAAAAAGTTATGCAGATTAGAAAGGATGAAGAAAACTACTTCTATTTGCTGATTGTGTGATCACTATAAAGAGCTCTAAATATTCTACAAATAAAGAAATAATGAACAAGTTCACCATGGTTGTAGGATATATGATTACCACACAAAATTCAGTTTTATTTCTATATACTAGAAATGAACAATCTAAAGATGAACTAAGAAAACAATTCTATGTACATTAGAATCAATAAAAATAAAATACTCTTGAATAAATATAACCAAGAACAGATTTCTGTACTGAAAATTTCAAAGTTTATGAAGTAAAGTAATGATGAATTAAATAAATGCAAAGATATTTCATAATCATTGACTGAAAGGGTTAATAATGTTATGATACCAATTGTCCCAAATTGATCTACACATTCAATACAATCTCTACCAAAATCCAGCTGTCCTTTCTGCAGAAATAGAAAAGCTGATAATTAAATTCACATGGAATTGTGAGGGACCACAAATAGCCAAAACAATCAAGAGAAAGAAAAAGAAAGTTGGAAGACTCACACTTCCCAATTTCAAAACTTATTATGAAGACAATATGATCAAACTAATATGGATCTAGTAAAAGATATACATACATACACAACTATATCTAGATCTAGATATGTTATATATATCATCTTATATATACCATATATATCATATATACATATATTTATAATGACATATATAAGATGATGATACATAAGTGGAACAGAATTAAGAGTTTAGTTCAGAACTAAACTCTCGTATTAATGGTCAATTGATTTTTCAACAAGAATGTTAAAATATTAAATGAAAAAACAATCTTTTTAATAAATAGGGATAAAAATATAAAATCCACAGGTAAAATAATTAATCTGGACCCCTGCCTCACACTGTTTACAAACATTAACTCAAACTGGATAAAGGATTTAATGTGAGAACAAAATCTACAAAATTCTTAGAAGTAAACATAGGTATAAGTACCCATGACCTTGGATAGTCAATTTTTTAAATAGAACACCAAAAGCACAAGCAACAAAAGAAAATATAGGTAAGTTAATTTAAACAATATTAAGTTTTTGCACTACAATGAGATACACTTCACACTTGTCAGAATTCCTAAAATTAAATAACAGGTGTTTGCAAGGATGCGGAAAAGGGGAACCCTCTTACAGTTGCAGCCACTCTGGAAAGCAATAATGGAGGTTCCTCAAAAAGCTGCAAATAGAACTACCCTAGGATCCAGCAAATGAAGTACTAGGTATTTACCCAAAGGATACAAAACTACTGATTCAAAGGAATACATGCGCCCTGATGTTTATAGAAGCATCATCAACAATAGCTAAATTATGGAAAGAAACCAAATGTCCATCAATTGTTAAATGTATAAAGAAGAAGTGGCATATATAGATATAGATAGATGATAGATAGATAGATAGATAGATAGATAATGGTAGATATAGATAGATATAGATATAGATAGGTAGATATAGATAGATATTACACAGCTATAAAAAAGAAAGTAATCTCACCATTTGCAATGACACGGATACATCTAGAGAGTAATAAGTCAGAGAAAGACAAACACCATATGATTTCACTCATATTTGGAATTTAAGAAACAAAACAGATGAACATAAGGGGGAAAAAAAGAGAGGCAAACCAGAAAACAGACTCTTAACTACAGAGAATAAACTGAGGGCTAATGGTTGGGAAGTGGACAGGGATGGGTTAAATGGGTAATGGGTATTAGGGGGGTCACCTGGGATGAGCACTGGGTGTTGTATGTAAGTGAAGAATCACTAGATCCTATACCCAGAACTAATGTTACACTATATGTTAGCTAACCGGAATTTAAATAAAAACATGAAAAAGAAAAAAGAAAGAAACCAATTTAAATAAATAAATACATACATACATACATACATACATACATACATAAATACAATTTTTTTAAAAGATTTTATTTATTTACCTGACAGAGATCAGAAGTAGGCAGAGACACAGGCAGAGAAGAGGCAGAGAAGAGGAAGCAGGCCCCCTGCCAAGCAGAGAGCCCGATGTGGGGCTCCATCCCAGGACCCTGAGATCATGACCCGAGCCGAAGGCAGAGGATTAACCCACTGAGCCACCCAGGCACCCCCATAAATACAATTCTTTTAAAAATTAAGTTTTTACATGTCAGAGGACACTGTCAAGAAAGTAAATAACAATAACTGGAAGAACTGAGAAAACATTGGCAAGTCATGTATGAGATAAGGGTTTAATAAGAATTCTTACAACCTGGGTGCCTGGGTGGCTCAGTCGGTTAAGCATGTCTTCAGCTCAGGTCATGATACCAGGTTCCTGGAATTGAGTCCCACATCAGGCCTCCTGCTCTGCAGGGAGTCTGCTTTTCCCTCTGCCTCTCTTCCCACTCATTCTCTCAATCTGTCTCTCAAATAGTAAATAAATAAAATCTTTAAAAAAAAAAAAAGAATTCTTACAACCCAACAGTGAAATATAAATGACTCAATCTTTAAAATGAGCAAAGAATGGCTCAAAGAGATAATTCTCCAAGGAAAGTATACAAATGTCCCATAACACATGTGAAGACACTCATCATTAGATATTATGGAAATGTAACACAAAGTTACATGAGATTTCATACCCACTAGAATGAGTACAATATTTTAAAGACTATTTATTTGAGAGAGAGAGAAAAAAAAGCAAGCACAAGCAGAGAGAATGGGAAGCAGAAGGAGAAGCAGGCCCCCAGTTGAACAGGGAGCGTGAAGCAGAACTCGATCCCAGGACCCTGGGATCATGATCTGAGCCAAAGGCAGACACCAAACTGACTGAGCCACCCAAGCGTAATTAGAACACCTATATTTTTTTAAAAAATGGAAAATGATCAATGTTAGCAAAGATGTGATGAAATTGGTACCCTAATAAATTGCTGTGGGAATGCAAAAAGGTGAAGCAAGTATGAAAAACAGTTTGGTATTTTCTCAAAAATTTAAAATAGGTTTACCACATAACATGGCACTTTTACTCCTATGTATATACCCAAGAGAACTGGAAACATGTTCACACAAAAACTTGCATATATATGTTTCTAGCAACATTACTTGTAGCAATGCAGAATGACCCAAATGTCCAGAAACAGATGAGAGGAAAAACAAATATGGTATATCTATACAACTGAATGTTATTCAGCCACAAAAAGGAATTTAGTACTTAAAAAAGGAATTAAATACTGAGGCATTCTAAGACATAAATGAACCTTGACAATATGCCAAGTGAAAGAAGTCATACACAAAACACCACTTATTTTGTGATTCTACTTACATGAAATTTCCCACATTAGATAAATCCATGAAAGGAAGAAGGTAGGTTATTGGTTTTCAAGGATTGAGGAAAAGAGGTAGTTGGCAAGTATAAGATTTCTTTTTGAAGTGCTGAAAATGTTCTAGACTTAGATGGTGGTGATGGTTGTACAGCATTGTGAATATAGTAAAAGCCACTGGATTATATACTTTAAATTGGTTAAAATGGTAAATTTTATTTATGTGAGTTCTATCAAAAAACACAAGAATATCTCAGTAGATATATAGATTATAGAATATCTCAATAGATACAGAAAAAGCATTTCACAAATTTGGACACGTTTCATGATTTAAAAAAGTAATAACAAAAAAAAATTAAAAAGAAGATGAAGAATAGAGTGAATTTTAACCTGATAAAGTGTAACTATGAAAAACTCACTGGTAACACACTTAATGGGTGAAAGACTGAACATTTTCTACCTGAGATAAGGAACAGGACAAGGGTGTCTGCTTTCACCACTTCTATTGAGTATTAGAGGTTTTTGTCAGGGCAACAAGACAAGAAAAAGAAATAAAAGGCACCCAGATATTAAAGGAAGAAATAACACTATCTTACCAGGCGACATTATCTTGTATATAGAAAATCTTAGGGAATTCTACATACATATACAAATAAAACTACTTTGAGCTAGCTAATAAATGAGTCGAGCAAGATTGCAAAATACAGTATCAATATTTAAAAAATCTATGGATATTTTTATAATCTAGAAATATACAATATAAAAGGAAAGTAAGAAGTAATTTTAGTCAAAATAGTATAAAAAGAATGAAATAAAGGTAAACTTAACAAATTTAACAAAATTAAGTGCTAGACTTACACACTAAAACTATAAAACATCACTGATAGAAAATAAGTAGAAATATATTCTGTATTCATGAATTGGAAAAGTTACTTATAGTTAAGGTTTCAATACACCCCAATTTGATGTATAGTTTCAAAATAATCCCTATAAAAATCCCTCTAAAAATCCCAGCTGCTTTTTTTTTTCAGCAATTAAACAGGCTGAATTTAAAAGTCATATAGAAATTCAAGGGACCCTGAATAGTCAACACAATCATGAAAGGGAAGAATCAATTTGCGGGTTTCACACATCCTGGCTGTGATGTTACTTTCTCCTAGCATCTCTTTGGAATTGTGGAAGAGCAGAACATAATGAGAAACTTAGAGCTAAGTGAATTTAGCTCTGGAGGTACTAAAGGAGTTACCATTTCAATAAAAGTTGTGAAAGGCTGTATAGGGCTGCTGAAAAGGATAACCTAAACACTCAAATATCTATGAAAAGACTTCCCTGGCTCAATCTGAACAGAATCATAAATTGGGATGAAAGAATTTTCTATTTTAATTTCATTGGCATATTAATCTCTCTCTGCAGAGAAGACATTTTATTTTTATTTTTCATCATAATTTCTGTAGCATTTTAATAATTCAAGGTGGCTCATATTCAAAATGTACACAAATCATGGGCCTCTCCATATTGCTGTCAGTACATGCTTAAAGCTATGTTACCATGTGGTTCTCATTGTAAAATCTATGGTAAGGTAAATTGGACAATATAGTTTGGCAAAATGTGAGTAGGGAAAAAGAATCAATGATGGGTTTCGATTTTTAAGGCATGGCCTTAAAATTAAGTCCTGGTTTGTTCCATTTTAGAGTCCTCTGGGAGCCAACTCAGTAGGACTAAAGAAGTTTATCTCCTGGCTTCATTCTCTGAGGGAAGAATCAGATCTTTGTTTTCACATAGGATTGACTACTAATCCAAACAGATTAAAAGTATTAATGCAATATAGAAAAAAAGGAACTCTCAGCAACACCATCTTGTCCATATGAGGTGTTTCTTTACATACTTCCCTTCCAGCTCTCTCTGCCACTGAGACCGAGGGTCTTGCTGATACTTACATTTACTAGCACTGATCACAATAGGTTGAAAGTCCAGGACTCCATTCTTAGCTCACTGTCTTTCATGTCTCATCTTCTTTGGACCTGACTCAATAAATAGAAATGAAGCCTACCCTTATCAGGTCCTGTCAGCTCTTTTAATTCCTTTATCCATGCAGCTAGCCAAAAGATGCCAATGTGCAACAATGTGGTTTCTGCCTTTAGGGATATGTGAAAATTCTTTTTAACCTTTTGCTAAGTTAAATACTTCAGCCCATCTTTAGCAGATATCTCAAAATTGGGGTATGCATCCCTGGTATACCTTTAAGGGGTACTACTGTGTATACATAGCTCTTCTTCAGGAACCTTATAAGAATGCGGGAGTTGGAAAAGATGCAATTGGCAAGTTATAAATCACATTCTTGGGATATGTGGCCAAATGCCACCTGTATTAATTTCCTGGTGGTATATAACAATGTACCACAAACAGGGTAGCTTATAAGGACAAATTTATTGTCTCAAAGTTCTAAGGACTAGAAGTCCAAAATCAAAGTGTTGGCAGGGTTGGTTCCTTCTCAGGGCTATGAGGGAGAATCTGTTCATGTCTCTCTCTTAGCCTTTGGTAGTCTCAGGTGTCTCTTGGCTTTTATATTTTTTATTTTTGTTATATTTACATTTTTGTTTTCCCTGTTTTTACATCATCTCTCTCCTCATCTGGCACTTTTATAAGGGCACCTTTGTATTGGATTAGGGGTCCACCTTATTCCAGTATTGACCTAATCTTAATTAACTATGTCTGCAATGATCCTATTTCTAAATAAGGCCAGCATTTAGGCATGGGTGTTAGGACTTCAACATATACATTTGGTGGACATAATTCAACCCATAACAGTCTGCCCTCTAGCCCCTCAAATTTCATGTCCTTCTCACATTCAGAATACATTGATCTAATGACAACATCCCCCCTAAGACTTAACCCATTCCACCATTCAATCTAAGTCCAAATTTAGTATTATCTAAATAATGCATGGGTGATACTTGGGGTATGATTCATCCTAGGGCAAAAGACCTCTCCATCTGTGAACCTGTGAAGGCAGACAACAAGTTATCTGCTTCCAAAATACAGTGGTGAGATAGGTATAGGCCAGACATTCACATTTCAAAATGGAAAAATCAGAAGGAAAAAGGGGGTAATGGGTCTCAAGCAAGTCTGAAAATAGCAAGGCAAATTCCATTAGATTCGAAGGATCAAGAGTAATCCTCATTGAGTTGGTGCTCTGTCCTCTGGGCCCACCATACCAAGGAGGTGGCCCTGCCATCTAGAACTGAGGTGGGAAGGTCCTATTCTGCAAATGCACACTCTGGGCCCTCAGTGGCATAAACAGCTGCATTGGTCTTTGAACTGGAGTTCTCTGGAAAGCATGTTTTGTTTTGTTTTGTTTTGTTTTATTTTTTTGTGACGTGAATAGGCTAAGAATTTTCGAACTCATCAAGTTTTGTTTCCTTTTTGCTTAACAATCTCTCTTCAATTTACCTATATCCTCTCAAATTTTTTGTAAGCAGAACCCAGGCTGTACCATTACCACTTGGCTTGGAAATCTCCTCCACTAGATACCCAAGTGTACCGCTTACAAGTGATAGTTTCAATCCAACAAAAAGCACTTCAGCCAAGAATTCTGTCACTTTATAATAAGGATTGCCTTTCTTCCAGTTTCGATTAATGTTTCTCATCTCCCTCTAAGACCTGACAAGAAGCACCTTTAACATTCATACTTAGCAATATTCTACTCATGATTATGATCATGATCATGAAATAGACAGATACAGTTTTTCTCAGATGAAAACCACTTTCTCCACTGCTCTCCTGTCTTTCTGAGCCCTCACCAGAATCTATTTTAATGTCCATATTTTTACCAACAATCTTTATGAGGCTATCTAGGTTTTATCTATCAATCATCTAAAAACATTTCCAGCCCAGGGGCACCTGAGTGGCTCAGTCAGTTGAATGGCTGACTCTTGATCTTGGCTCAAGTCATAATCTCAGGGTCCTGAACTCAAACCCTATGTCAGGCTCTGGCCTCACATCGAAGCCTGCTTGAAATTCTCTCTCCCTCTCCCTTTGCCCCTCCCCTTTTGCACATGTACTCTCTGTCTCTCTCTCAAATAAATAAAATCTAAAAAAAAAAAATAAAAAAGGAAGTTTATTATTTTAAAAAATGAAGTTAGCCCAATATTACCCAAGATGACAACCACAAAAGCAGCCAGTAGTAGGACAAAATCAAATCTTTCCTACATGTTTGGCAATTTCCTGCATTATCTAGTTTCTACCTCTTGCCATTTGATACACCACAAGTCACTAAAACATGTCACACTCTCTCTTGCCTGGAGGTTTTTACACTTATTCGTCTTGCTACTTGAAATACTCTACCTGAACCTTCTTTAGCCAGCATCTTTTTATTCTTTAATATTCTCTTAAAAATTCCGTCCTTATGGATATACTTATGTACTCTATACTAGGCTAAGCTCCCTGGCTGTGTGCTCCTGTAACACTGTGTCATTTCCCTAGTATTACACACATCATACATTATCGTAATCACATATTTATGGCCTGTCTTTGCCAATAAACTACAAGCACCATGAGGTCAGACAATAAAAATTCCTGGTTCAATGATTTATACCCAATTTCTAACACCACGTCTGGCACATGGTCGGTGTTGAGTAAACAAATAAATGAATGATAGAGTCATATTCGCCTCCAGAACAGTCCTGTGTCAGCATTACTTTTCATGCTCTCAAAAAGAATTTCTGATGAACAATAACTTTGCACACCTAATCACTAGTTGATAGCTCAGAGTCAGTTTTTTTTTTTTAATTAGGTAACATTGTTACATATGATTAGTAGTAGTGTAGGTGTTTGTTTCCCCTAAGCAGTTTGTTCAGTGCCTTGGGACCCAAAGATAAGAACTCAAGAGAGAAGTTCACAAATTGCAAATCAAACCCACTTAACATCTAAATTTCCCTAAAGTACCATACATGGCATGCAGAATAATCACTCCATCTAAATGCTCCAAAACTTTAAGAGGTAACTTGAAGGCTAACTCCTGATGGGTCTCTAATGGCGATGAGCCAAGGTGAAACCAGAGAAAGACAAGCTGGCCCTGTAAGTTGCCACCTTTATCATCCCACATGCGAGTAAATACTTTCCTTAAAACATCCATGTTAGAAAAAGGCTCAATAGCCCACTTCTTTTTCTATCTGAAAAATAGGATTTTTTTTTCTGGAGCTTTTTTAAAATATGCAAACTGAAGATTTCTGAGATTTGAGAAAAAACTTCCCATTCATATTAACTCAGTTTCACATAAGTCTGACAAAAACCCCTGAGAGTTTCCCCTTCAGGTTTTAGGATATAAGAAGGGCTTTTTCTGCTTTCCACTTGAAAAAGCAATTTTAAACATTTATAACAATCTCCTTTACTGGTTTCTGATACAGATAAAGAATGTATCATAAAGTGCTTTGGAGGGAAATATTACTGTCATCACCATTCTTTTCATGTATAAAAAATAAATTTTTATTTCAGCAGCAGTATTTATCTACTAACTTCTGGATTTCCATAAATCTGGTTGTAACATTTTACTGTGGTGACCATACCTGGAAAGTTTGCCACCTACTTTATTCCTTTCCTCATAAAAGTATATTTTCTAAGAGCATAGCTTCTGATATTATTTTGCAGGCACTAATTTTTATCTTTTTGAAGTGTTTTATAAAGTCAAAGTATTCTTAGAACCTGGAAGGACAGAATTAAGTTAGTGTCTTGCTATCTGTGGCTTACCTGGTTAGAACAAAGAGGGCATAAGATTTAGTGAAGAGACAGAGACAAGGGAGGAGCTAGTAGACATTTTAGTCATTTGAAAAAGCAAAATAGGGATGCCTGGGTGGCTCAGTTGGTTGGACGACTGCCTTCGGCTCAGGTCATGGTCCCCGGGGTCCTGGGATTGAGTCCCACATCGGGCTCCCAGCTCCGTGGGGAGTCTGCTTCGCTCTCTGACCTTCTCCTCGCTCATGCTCTCTCTCACTGTCTCTCTCTCAAATAAATAAATAAAATCTTTAAAAAAAAAAAAGAAAAAAGAAAAAGAAAAAGAAATTTGAGCAATCTGATTTTTCTACACTGAATATTAAACACTCTGAATATCTCAGGACTTTAAAGATCAGGCATAAACATACCATCCACAAGGAAATCACAACAGTGCTCTTTTGCTTAAAAACAATGCTTTGACTCCTGTGGTTCATTTTAATTGTGCTTATTCAACTTTACCTTCATGAGGGTTAAGATAAATATATAAGCTGTGAAGTGTGTAAGCCTGACAATTCACAGACCTGTACCCCCAGGGCAAATAATATATGTTAATTTAAAAAAATTAATAAAAAAAGACAAATATCCAAATTACTACCAAAGTAAATAAGAAGCAGTACAAGAAAATAAAGAAAAGGAGGAAGGAAGCAAGATAAAAAAGACTAAGAAGAAGAGGTAAAATAAGGGAAGGAGAAAATAACCAGAAACTATTTTTTTCAGACCCTATGCTGAAGTGACAAGTGTTATGGAGAACTTCCTACTCTGATACCAGATTGCTTTTTGCAAACAAACAAACAAACAACCACAAAAATCCCCAAACCCCTTTCCTTTATTCAGACGCTGCTAGCTATCCTTAATTCCCTTTCCTCAACTTTTAACACTAGGCTATGGAAATCAATCTTATAGCTACAATGTATCTAATGGGAAATCATACAGTTTATGGTTATGCAGGGATTATTCTTGCTAAGATGTATTATACTGGTTACCTAGTCCCAAAACTAAACTACAGCAATATACTGTAACATACAATGCCAAATTCTGAAGGAATATTTATCTGAACCATTTGATCAATTTCATAATTTATCTCATCTGTACTTAAGAATTAACTTATCACCTATCTGCATTCTAAATTCATTAACTTTCTATAAAGTGGAGGTAAAGTGGCTAAGCCTCCTAACATGCTAATGTCAGAGGCTGTGCTCAATGTCTCCCAGGATGTGAAAGAAACAAATTTTATGTGAAGATTTATCATCTTGCCCAGATAGGAAACAATCAATAAAATGAAAATGCAACCTATACTTTGGGAAAAATATTTACAAACCTTATATTTGATAAAGGGTAAATATCCAAAATGCATAAGGAACCCAACTCAATAGCACAAACAAATAAACAAATACCCAATAAGAGGCAATGATCTTGAATAGACATTTGTCCAAAAGGAAAATACAAATGGCCAAAAGGTATATGAAAATGTGCTCAGGATCACTCATCATCAGGGAAGTGCAAATCGTAAGCACAATGGGATATCAGCTCACACCTGTTAAGATGTTAACCATCAATAAAAACAAGTGCTGGTGAGGGTGTAAAGAAAAGGGAAACCTTATACACTATTGATGGTAATATGATGGTAATGACACTATGGGAAATAGTATGGAGGATCCTCAAAATTTCAAAAGTAGAATTACCATATGATCCAGCAATCCTACTTCTAAGTATATATCTGAAAAAAATGAAATCAATATCTGGAAGAGATATCTGTGCTCCCATGTTCATTGCAACATAATTTACAATAGTCAATACATGAAAACAACTTAAACATCCATTGACAGATAAATAAATAAAGAAAATATCATATTCATATGTGTATATATATACATATATATATATACACACACACATACACACACACACAATGGAATAGTATTCAGCATTAAAAAAGAGGGAAATTCTGCCGTAAGTGACAACATGGATGAAACTGGAAGGAATTGTGCTAAATGAAATAAATCACTCACAGGACAAACACTGTTTACTTCCACTTATCTGAGGTATCTAAAATAGTCAAAGTCATAGAAACAGAAAACAGAATGGTGTTTGCCAGGAGCTGGGGGAAGGAGTCGATGGAGAATTGTTATTCAATAGGTATAACATTTCAGTTGCACAAGATGAACAAGTTCTAGAGATCTGTACAGTATAGTGAATATAGTTAATAATACTGCATTGTCCATGTAAAAATGAAGAGCTCACGTTACGTGTTTTTACCACCATAAGGAAGAGAGTAACTCAAGTAAATTATCTATAAAGGAGCTGAGAGGCAAAATTCCACAGGATAAATGATCTTTTCTTTGAGATAAAGAAAGCAGTGTGATTCTCTGCATGCATACTAAAATTTTTAAATTATCTTCCCTGGATGGGCAGTAAGTAGGCATTACAATATTCTTCCCTTCCCTATCTAATGCAAATCACTAGTTCCCCAAGATCTTCATTGGTCAGGTTTGCCTTATCTGGTCCTGCCCCCTCTTACCAGTGCCCTGGCTCCAACTTCTTTCTTCCCTAAGCTTCCTTATGTGAAGGAGGAAGGAGTGAGAAGGAAAAATTGCATGTGTGTGTGTGTCTTCTTTTCTTAAGAATCCTGACATTAACATAGTAAACCTCAAAGAAACTCTCAATGGCTTGCTATTGACTGTCTAGCCACATTCTGACTATTTTATCATTTTAAGTCATTTACAATCTGCTCCAACTGACCCTTAAGTAGGAATCATTTATCTTCAATTTCATACTGGTTTCTGCTTAAACCAAACTGTTCCACACATTGTACACTCAATGCACTAAGCTCTTTCCTACTCCTGATATCTCACTCCATCCTAACATTAGTACTTCTTCTAAGAAGCCTTTCCCAACTGCAACATCTCACCTTGATATTGTCATCCACTGAACTTTCTGGGTTATACCACACATATATGTTGTTAATACATATATGGCATGCTTTAACATTTTTTTCTCCTTCGAATAATATTTTAATCTTTTTGGAAGAAAAAAACACTTCATGTCCTCTCATGCTGCTAACAATATGTTGGACATATAGAAAGAACTTAGTAAACACCTACTGGAATGACCTAGTATTTTATTGCCATTATATAAATTTTCTACAGCTATGCCACTGCCATTCTTGCCTTTCTGTAATCAGATTGCAGGTGTTTATTTTGACCAAAGTTATAGTTGCAAGCTCTCTTGTATATTGGCTCTGCTGCCAAGGGTAGACGTCTAATTACATATTGTTAATTCACAAACTAAGTTTGTTCTTACACACATACTCTCTTCTCTTCCTCCAAAGAAAATTGAGAAACCTTGTGGTACAAAAACTAGGCCTACTCAAGTGTCAAACTCTTAATTGTTCATACATATGGAAGTTCAAATTGAATATCATATTTTGATGAAATAGAGAAAAACACCCGGAAAATAATGTATCCTTAGCTGGCATGATGAAAGAGTGATGTGTATCATTTAATTTGCTATTAGAGCTCTGGAAAATATAACCATTTAGAAGAGCTTTATTGATTTTGTAAATGTGCTAACGCTTTGATGCAGTACTGAATCAGTAGCTGCCATGCATGAATTTTATTTCCTTATTTTCATTTCAATGAATAATTTCCATTGAGTAGTAACTAATGGAATCATAAAGAGGGGTCATTAGATATTAGTTCAACAAATGGCATTTGATGTAATAGACTTCTGAACACATTGGCAGGGAGAACTATTATTTCAAAAAAATACTAATGTAAATTTTTTCTAGTTGTCAAAAATATCTCTGTATATGCATAGAACACCACAGCTTTAAACAGGCTAGCGCATGATAATAACTTTCAAATGGTATGAGAAAATGCTTTTAAAATCTATCTTCTTTTGTTTATTTTAAAGATAAATTTTGTGTTCTTTTTGTTCCCAGAAATAAATGAAGATGTTATTTGCCAATAAAGTTTTATAACAAGTTTCAGTTGCTCTATGAGGCTGAAATATGTCATTAAGTAGAGATGGAACTATCAATTCTAGTTATATCATGTAACAACTTTGTTATATTTGGATGAAAATAAGGGAGAAAAGGAATTCAATCAAAGTCTTTATAGCCAAAATATAATGTATGATTAGTGAAATGGCCCATGTAATAGAAAACAAAAGCAAGCCTGCTTTGTTATAAACATTCAGATAATTCAGAAAAAGCACTATTTTTCTTTAAATTTCCCCAATAAATGGTACTTAAATTAACAATAATTGAACCTTACTATCCCCATCATAGTATGACAGATGCTAAGAATACAAAAAGGTATAAACATCTTCCCCCACTTAACTCACAATCTAGCAGAGAGAAATGTTTAAACAAAATTTGCTATGAAAGTTATATGGAGCAGTTCAGTTTCTGGTAATAAAGTAGATTATACAACTTTAAATCTCTCTTTCTACAAAACAAGTGGAGTGTTGGATAAAGTAGAACTTTCCAGAATTTGCTAAGAAGTTTGTCTTTAGATTCAAGATAAATGTGAAGTTTCAATCAGAGTTTAGAACTAAAACAGGAAGAATCATAGTGAAGCTAAAGAAACTCAAAGGCAAAGATCTTAAAAGCAACTAATAAGAAAAGTTATATTAAATTCAGTTTTGTTCCTTGGACTGATAGTAGACTTCTGAAAACAAGGAATAGCCTTATGTGTTAGCAAAAATAGATACTAATCTGTAATTTTATATAAAGATAATCCAATATCAAAAAACTAGGGCAAAAAAGATGCATTCAAACAACAAAAAGAGTGAACAATGAGTAAAAAAAAAGTAGTAAATGTAGATAAATCTGAAGAAATAATGTTTGCTTAGACAACAGCAAAAATCATAATGACAAACTTGAGAGGATATAAAAACAATGTGGAACTAAAATATTGGATGTAACATGAAAGAAATGAGACAAGTGGTCTAAGTTAAATCAGCCTAAGGATCTTGTATTGTTCAAAATAGTAGAAGTACTGGTTAATATTACATCATGTTAATTGAAGTATGCATGTAAAACGTTTAATGGTAATGAGTAAAAAGAAATAAAATACAAATATATAAATTTCAAATGAGTAGTAGGAGCAAAAAGGGAACAAAGATATTATATGCCCTTCATTAAGTGCTTGCAATGTGAAAATAATAATATAGCACTTAATTCTAAGTAAGTCAAAGCCTTAAAAAAAAGTAGAATTTGATTGGATTCTTGAAAGAAATAAGTATTTACATGGAAGAACATGAAAAGTTAGATTAAAGAGAAATCCATAAAGGAATAAAGTATGATAAGGGAGCATAAGTCAGCTAAGGACAAAGCACAAGGTGACACCCTGCAACCTCCCCAGACACACACACACACACACACACACACTCCCAGTAGAATATGCTTGACCTTACTTCAGGAAACTTCTAGCTATCTTAAAGTTAATGCCTTGGTAGAAGGAAAAGCAACCTTAACTTGACAATAGCAAGGCCTCCAGTATCTAGTGAGTCTTCGTTAACATATGAAAATCCTTTTGAAACCTCCTTTATCTTTACCCCCACAACTCCCAAGTATATAATCAGCCACCCCCTCACAACCCCAGTGCAGCAGCTCTTTCTGCCCATGGGTCCTGTCCCCATGCTTCAATAAATCCACCATTTTTCTCTAAAGACATCTCAAGAATTCTTTCTTGGGTGTTGGCTCCAGACCTCACCTCACCAAACCCCACCAATATTCTAAAATCATATCAGAGTATATTTAGAGAACAGCTATTATTAAGATCAATCTAAAACATTCAGGGACTAGGGTGGAGGGAAGAGAGCAGGAGTTAGGGAGTTATACTAGATAGAGATATAAGGTCAGGGATTAAAAATTAAAACACTTTGTTAATATTAACAAGTCATATTTGTATCCTAAGATACAAACGTGGTGCTCCGAAGGGGTATGTGCACCTGAATGTTTATAGCAGCATTGTCCACAATAGCCAAACTATGGAAAGAACCTAGATGTCCATCAACAGATGAATGGATAAAGAAGATGTGTTATATATACACACAATGGAATACTATGCAGCCATCAAAAGAAATGAAATCTTGCCATTTGCGATGACGTGGATGGAACTAGAGGGTATTATGCTTAGAGAAATAAGACAATTGGAGAAAAACAACTATCATAGGATCTCCCTGATATGAGGAAGTGGAAATGCAATGTGGGGAGGTTGGGGGGTAGGAAAAAAAATGAAAGAAGATGGGATTGGGAGGGAGACAAACCATAAAAGAACCAATCTCAAAAAGTGACTGAGGGTTGCTGGGGGGAGGGGGGACAGGAGAGGGTGGTGGGGATATGGACACTGGGGAGGGTTATGTGCTATGATGAGAGCTATGAAATGTGTAAACCTGGCAATTCACAGACCTATACCCCTGGGGATAAAAATACGTTATATGTTTATTAAAAATAAATAAATAAATAATTTTTTAAAAAATTAAAAAAAAATCGTGTCCTTTAGAACAAGAATCTCCATAATTTTTATTACTGCTCTTACCAGAAAAATATAAGCATGTGTCTTCCATAAACATGCATATTTATTTCAAAACATTATTGCTGTTCTATTCTACTAAACATTATGTATATTAAAATTTGATAATAATAGGCTCTCAGCCAAAAAATTTTGATAAGAATAGTAATTTTTAAAAGTGAAATAATTTAATAATACAAATTATTTTGATAATTGACACAATTATTATTACCATTTTTCATGTTCTCAATATTTAGCTTTTAAATGGCTTGGTAATCATGACTTTATATTATTATATTACTATCTCAAGGTGAAACAAGCACCTAACCCAAGTTCATTGTTTATAACAGCAGATGTAAGTCATATTTGAAATGTTCTTCTTGAAAATATGGAACATTTTTAGCTGACTTCTTTTCACATTTGATTACATTGTCATTGTTTTTATATGCTTAATAGTGTTTATATATATTATTACTTTGTATGATGGACAAATATCTTGTACCATGAGTAGAATTGTAAACTCTGCCATGTTTTGCTTGTTCATTTAAATTTACATTAGCTTTGTCTTAAATCCAATAATTTTTTCTAAGAATGTTAAGATGCTTTTCCATTTTGTAAAGTTGAATTCATTTAAAGCTAAATTATATTATCTGTAAATCCAGTTAACTAGACACATGCAAACAGTAACATACCATGATATGTCAAAAGCAACAAGGGACTAAGGGCATTGCAGTCAATTCTAAATAAATTGTGATGTTCATAAAACACTATATAGCAGTGAAAATTAATAGAATTACAAATGTCAGTAAAAATGAAACTCAAAAATATAGTATTAAGCAAAATAATTTGTAGCATATGTACATATAGTTTATGTATAGCTTAAAAGAACAAAAAGTACAATATATTACTCATATATTCATATATATGTAATAAAATATAAGTGTAAGGTTTTATAAGTGAGATAAACACGACACCAGGTGAAGTGGGTGCAAGGCAAGGTTTATTAAAGGCACTCTCAGGTGAAGTTTCATGGCTCAGGATAAGGGGAGCCAAGAAAGTTGTGCCAGGAGGAGGTGGGCACCCTCGGGTGAGGTTCCGTGACTCTGGAAAGCAGAGTGGGGTAAGTTGCACTGGGAGGGAGTTGGTGGGGGTCTTTTATCTGTTTCCTGCATAGGTATCGGGTTACCTATGGAGACGTGACCTAGGCATACATCCTTTTGGCGGGAGAGTCAAGGGTGAATGAAAGAGGGGGAGGAGGCTGGAAGATGGCGGGACCCGGCAGTCATTTCTATTGTTCCTCCTGCACTCCTGGAGTTCGCTGACCCAACAATAAGGAAATACATGGGAATGATAAACATCCTATTTATAACAGTAGCTCCCTCTGAGAGAAAATGGAGGAGAGGCCACCAAAGAGAGAACAAAAGGTACTTTCAGTGTTTTGGTAATGTTTTATGGCTTAAGCTCAATATTAAATATCCTGTTGTTCATTGTATTATTTTTTACACATTTTCAAAATACGTTTAATTTTTTTTTGAAAATTTATTTTTAAAAAAGGAAAGGAACAGATAAAACAGACTGACAGAGTTCCAAAATGTAGTCAGATAAATACAAGAGATCGGTCTTATAGAATAAAAAAAATTTTTTTCAGATCTAAGGGTCAGTAATGTCAATTAACTAAGATGATAGCAATGAAGTCACCAAAATTAAGAATTGGGAAATGGGTCAAGATGGCAGAGGAGTAGCAGATTGAGATAACATCAGGTCATAGGAGTTCAGCTAGTTATCAAACCATTCTGAACACCTACAAACCCAACAGGAGATCAAAAAGAAGAAGAGCAGCAATTCTAGAAACAGAAGATTGACCACTTTCTGAAAGGTACGACATGCGGAGCAGTGAATCTGAAGCCATGGGAAGATAGACTGCATGGGGAGGGGCCGGCTCCCAGCAAGTGGTGGAGCAATGGAGCACAAAATTTGAACTTTTAAAAGTCTGCTCCACTGAGGGGCATTGCTCCAGAGGCTAAGTGGGAGTGGATCCCCTGAGGGGACAGTGTGGTCTCAGGTCCCGTGGGGTCACAGAAGGATCGGGGGTGTCTGAGTGTAGCAGAGCTTGCAGGTAGCAGAACTGGGAAGCTGGTTACAGATGGAAAGCCGAGCAGTGAGCTCTCAGCTAGGGGTTTCCTTAAACTGATCTGCAGCACAGGCAGGCCACTGCTCTTTCAGCAGGGACCCCAACAAGTGGCATACCTGGGGAGACCAATCTTCATCCACCAAAAGAGCAGAGCAGCAAGATCTTCTGGGTTTGGAAACAACAAATGGGGCTGTGTGCCAGAGACAGAAACACCCAGTCACAGGCTGGGTGAGCTCGGAGAGCAGTCGGAGACCAGGGAGACAGAAGTGATTGAGCGCTTTACTCTGAGGGCACACTGAGGAATGCAACCCTGAGCTCTCAGCTCCTCTGGACTGGAGATTGGGAGGCTACCATTTTCATTCCCATCCTCCAGAGCTCTACGGAAAGTGTTCAGGGAACAAAAACTCCTGAGAGTGAACCTGAGCAGATTACTTAGCCCGGCCCCTGGCAAGGGTGGTGCAATTCCACCTTGGGCAAAGACATTTGAGAATCATTGCAACAGACCCCTTCCACAGAAGATCAGCAAGAACATCTAGCCAAGACCAAGATCACTGATCAAGGAGAACAGCGGAATTCCGGAGGAGGGGAAAAGCAAAGCATGGAATTCATGGCTTTGTCCCCATGATTCTTTAGTCTTGCAAGTTAATTTTTTTTAATTTTATTTTTTTCTTATTCTATTTTTAACTTTTCCTCTTTCCTCTTTTAACGTTTTTTAACTAGTTTATATTTCTAAAAAAATCTTTTTAAACCTTCATTATTATAGTCCTATTTTATTCTTCATTGTATCTAACTTTATTTTTTGTACACATATAGGGTTTTTTCTTCTAAAAAATTTAGGGATACAATTTCTTCTAATAGATCAAAATATACCTTAAATCCAGCATAGGGCTTTTTTCAGTCTTCAGCCTGAGCAAATTCTCTCCACTTTCTTTTTCTTTCTTTTTCCAACCAACTTATCTTATCAATATCTTTTTTTAGAATTTTTAAAAATTTTTCATCTTTACAGTCGTATTCCATCCCTTCATCATGTTTACCCTTATTTTTGTATATATATGTTTTTCTTTCTTTAAAATTTTGAGAAGTAGTTTCTTCTAAGAAACCAAAATACAACCAAAATCAAGTGGGTGGCTCTCTTCTATTCACCAGGCTTTAAACTTCTTTTTACTCCCTTACATCTCTCCCTGATTTTGGGTCTTTTCTGATTTGGTTAGCATACATTTTTCTGGGGGTCTTTGCCACTCTTTTAGCAGTTTGTTCTCTTGTTCATATATTCTTATCTGGATAAAATTACGAGGTGGGAAAACTCAGCAAAAAAACAAAACAAAAACAAAAACAAACAAACAAAAAAAAAACAAGAGGCAGTACCAAAGGCTAGGAATCTAATCAATAGAGACACTGGTAATATGTCAGATCTAGAGTTCAGAATGACGATTATCAAGGTGCTAGAATGGGCTTGAAAAAAGCATGGAAGGTGTTAGAGAAACACTGTCTGGATAAACAAAAGCCCTTTCTGGAGATATAAAGGAACTAAAATCTAACCAAGATGAAATAAAAAAAGTTATTAATGAAGTACAATAAAAAATGGAGACTCTTACTGCTAGGATAAATGAGGCAGAAAAGAGAATTAGTGACATAAAAGACCAAATGATGGAGAATAAAGAAGCTGAGCAAAAAAGAGACAAACAACTGGGCCATGAGGGGAGAATTCAAGAGATAAAGGATACCATAAGGCGAAACAATATTAGAATAATTGGGACCCAAGAAGAAAAAGAAAGAGAGAGGGGGACAGAAGGTATATTGGAGAAAATTATTGTAGAGAATTTCCCTAATATAGCAAAGGGAACAAGCATCAAAATCCAGGAGGCATAGAGAATCCCCCTCAAAATCAATAAAAATAGGTCCACACCCTGTCATCTAATAGTAAAACTGACAAGTCTTAGTGACAAAGAAAACATCCTGAAAGCAGCTTGGGACAACAGGTCTGTAATCTACACTAGTAAAAATATTAGATTGGTAGCAGACTTATCCACAGAGACCTGGCAGGCCAGAAAGAACAGGTATGATATACTCAGAGCACTAAATGAGAAAAACATGTAGCCAAGAATACTATATCCAGCTAGGCTACCATTGAAAATAGAAGGAAAGATAAAAAGATTCCAGGACAAACAAAAATTAAAAGAATTTGAAAACACCAAACCGGCCCTACAGGAACTATTGAAAGGGGTCCTCTAAGCAAAGAGAGACCCTAAAAGTAGTAGATCAGAAAGGAACAGAGACAATACACAGTAACAGTCACCTTACAGGCAATACAATGGCACTAAATTCACATCTTTCAATAGTTACCCTGAATGTAAATGAACTAAATGCCCCAATAAAAAGACACAGGGTATCAGAATGGATAAAAAAGCAAAACCCGTCAATATGTTGTCTACAAGGAACTCATTTTACACTCAAAGATGTATCCAGATTTAAAGTGAAGGGGTGAGGGACGCCTGGGTGGCTCAGTTGGTTAAGCAGCTGCCTTCGGCTCAGGTCATGATCCCAGCATCTTGAGATCGAGTCCCACATCGGGCTCCTTGCTCAGCAGGGAGCCTGCTTCTCCCCCTGCCTCTGCCTGCCATTCTGTCTGCCTGTGCTTGCTCTCCCTCTCTCTCTCTGATAAATAAATAAAATCTTTTTTAAAAAAATAAAATAAAGTGAGGGGTGGAAAACAATTTACCATGTTAATATACATCAAAAGAAAGCTGGGGTGGCAATCCTTATATGAGATAAATTAGATTTTCAGCCACAGTCTATAATAAGAGAAAGGAAGGACATTATATCATACTCAAAGAGTCTGTCCAACAAGAAGATCTAACAATTTTAAATATCTATCCACCTAACATGGGAGCAGTCAACTAAATAAACCAATTAATAACAAAATCAAAGGAACACATAGACAATAATACAATAATAATAGGGGACTTTAACACACACACACACACTGAAATGGACAGATCATCCAAGCAAAAGATCAACAAGATAATAAAGGCTTTAAATGACACACTGGACCAGATGGACATCACAGATATATTCAGAACATTCCATCCCAAAGCAACAGAACACACATTCTTCTCCAGTGCACATGGAACATTCTCCAGAATAGATCACATCCTGGGTCACAAATCAGGTCTCAATCAGTACCAAAAGATTGGGATCATTCCCTGAATATTGTCAGACCACAATGCTCTGAACCTAGAACCCAATCACAAAAGGAAAGTTGGAAAGAACTCAAATCCATGGAGGCTAAAGAGCATTCTACTAAAGAATGAATGGGTCAACCAGGAAATTAAAGAAGAATTTAAGAAATTCATGGAAACAAATGATAATGAAAACACAACTGTTCAATATCTTTGGGACACAGCAAAGGCAGTCCTGAGAGGAAAATATATAGTGATACAAGCCTTTCTCAAGAAAAAAGAAAGGTCTCAAATACACAGCCTTACCCTACACCTAAAGATGCTGGATAAAGAACAGCGAAGAAAGCCTAAACCCAGCAGGAGAAGAGAAATCATAAAGATCACAGCAGAAATCAATGAAATAGAAACGAAAAAAAAATTAAAAACCACAATAGAATAAATCAACAAAACTAGGAGCTGGTTCTTTGAAAGAATTAATAAGATTGATAAACCCCTGGAGAGACTTATCAAAAAGAAAAGAGAGGGGTGCCTGGGTGGCTCAGTGGGTTAAGCATCTGCCTTCGGCTCAGGTCATGGTCCCAAGGTCCTGGGATTGAGCCCCACGTCAGGCTCTCTGCTCAGCGGGGAGTCTGCTTCTCCTTCTCCCTCTGCCTGTCTCCCTGCTTGTGCTCTGTCTCTCTCTCAAATGAATAAATAAAATCTTTAAAGAAAAAAAAAGAAAAGAGTAAGGACCCAAATTAATAAAATTATGAGTGAAAGAGGAGAGATCACAACCAACACCACAGAAAGAAACAATAAGAGAATATTATGAAAAGTTATATGTCAACAAAACGGGCAATCTGAAAGAAATGGATAAATTCCTAGAAACATACAAATGACCAAAACTGAAACAGAAAGAAATAGAAAATCTGAGCAGACCCATAACCAGTAAAGAAACTGAATCAGTAAACTAAAATCTCCTAACAAACAAAGCTCCAGGGCCAGATGGCTTCCTAAGGGAATTATATCAGACATTTCAATAAGGATTAATACCTATTATTCTCAAACTGTTCCAAAAAACAGAAATGGAAGGAAACTTCCAAACCCATTACTTTGATCCCCCAAACCAGACAAAGACCCCATCAAAAAGGAGAATTACAGACCAATATCCTCGGTGAACATGGATGCAAAAATTCTCACCAACATAATAGCCAATAGGATCCTACAGTACATTAAAAGGATTATTCATTACAACCAAATGGGATTTATCCCTGGACAAAATGGCAATGAAAAAGTGAATGATTTTTCTCCAACTGGAAAGATGAGGGAAGCTTTCACTTAAGAGGTGACCTTTGAGGGGAACCCTCCTACACTTTTGGTGGGAATGCAAGATGGTGAAGCCACTCTGGAAAACAGTATGGAGGTTCCTCAAAAAGTTGAAAATAGAGCTTCCCTACAACCCAGCAATCACACTACTCTTTACCCTAAAGATACAAATGTAATGATCTGAAGGGGCACATGCACCTGAACGTTTATAGCAGGAATGTCTATAATAGCCAAACTATGGAAAGAACCTAGATGTCCATGAACAGATTAATGGATAAATAAGTGGTATATAGATATACAGTGGAATAGTATGCAGCCATCAAAAGAAATGAAATCTTGCCATTTGTGATGACGTGGTATCATGCTAAGTGAAATAAATCAATCAGAGAAAGACAATTATCATGATCTCTCTGATACGAGGGATTTAAGAGACAGGGCAGGGATTATGAGGAGAAAGGATGGAACAAATGAAACAAGATGGGATCGGGAGGGAGACAAATAATAAAAGACTCTTAATCTCACAAAACAAACTGAGGGTTGCTGGGGGTGGGGAGGTAGGGATAGGGTGCCTGGGTTATGGACACTGGGGATTGTATGTACTATGGTGAGTGCTGTGAATTGTGTAAGACTGAGGTTTCATAGACCTGTACCCCTGAAGCAAACAATACATTACATGTTAATAAAAAAAATATTGTCATTGGAAGCACCTGGGTGGTACAATTGACTCTTGGTTTTAGCTCAGGTCATTATGTCAGGGTTGTGGGATCAAGGCCCACACTCGGCTCTGAGGTAGGCACAGAGTCTACTTGGGATTCTCTCTCTCTCTCTCCCTGACTCTCCTACCCCCAACTTGCACTCTATCTCTAAAATAAACAAATCTTTAAAAAATATATTGTCATCAAAATAATAAAGCCAAAAGACAGGTAAGTAACAAATCAGAAAAAGCTAAGAGAAATTTAGAAATCAGGATGGAGATAAACCATGAGAGACTTTGGGCTCCAGGAAACAAACTGAGGCTTACAGAGGGAGGGGTGTAGGGGGAATGGGGTAACCAAGTGATGGGTATTAAGGAGGGCATGTGTGGTGATGAGCACTGTGTTTTACATGTAACTAATGGACCACTGAACACTACATCAAGGACTAATGATGTACTATAAGTTGGCTAACTGAACATAACAATAATAATAAAAGAAATTTTAAAACTGGAAAATCATTTGAAAAACAGCCTACCAAAATGTAGCATTGAGAAGTATAAAGATAAAAAATTTGAGAGAGTTTAAAATACATAGAACATAAAATGAAAACATATAATATTTTTTTAAGAGTTCCAGAAGGAAAAAAGATAGGAAAAAAAATGGGAAAGAAATGATATCCAAGATGGCAATGAGTGGAAATTTCCAAAACTTATTTTTAAAAAACGCAAATCCTCAAATTGAAGTGTGCCAGCTACCAAGCATTATTCCAATTATGATAAAAATTACAACAGTAACTACTATTATTATGTGAAATAAATCAAAAGAGAAAAGCCAAACCATAAATAAGGAGGGAGAACAGATTACCTAGAAAGGAATGACACCTAAAATGACAACATACTTTTGGGAAGCAACAGAGGCCAGAAGACAGTGGAATTATACCCGCTAAACTAAAAGTGAGAGTGAAACAGACATTTTAAAACAAAGACTTAGTTTAGTACTTCATAAATCCTTGCAGAAAGAGATGTAACAGATATACTTTAGCAAAAAGGGAAACAGAACTTACAAGAAGAGCTTGAGATGTAGAACAAATATATAAAATGTCTTGATAAATACCAAAAAAGCTATGGAATGAAGACCAATTTCCTTAAATTATTAAACAACAAAAAATAATCAAATTAATCCATTACTCTCATAAAAACAAAGAAAATTTCTAAGTAATTTATGTGCCAAAGTAGAAATTATAAAAATATTTAAAATATTCATCATATCTGAACTTCATTAAAAACAAAATGGGAAAAATATGGAGGTGCTTCTATGGCTAAAATTAGAATGAAATTCATAGCTTTAATGATATATATCAGAAAAAAATTTAAAAGCTTAAAAACTTAATGAGATTTAAAAATTTTGTTACATGTGTATATGTACCTAAATGATACATTTATTAGTATTATTTATTAGTTAAATCATTAGTTAATTATCAATTATTAGTTATATTTATTAAATTATTAATAAAATTAGTTTTATTTATTAGTTTTTTGACTCTTATTTAAATCATATCTTAGTGTATATAGCATAAAAGATAAAGTAATAATAAAAACAAAAGTTAGAATATGGTAGGTATGTGTACTAACCATGTTTATTAGTTTATGGATCTGATATTTTGTCATCATAGCATATTGCTGACTAGAGAGGAACTACCTTTCCCAGGGCCAGCAGATTCCTAGACATAACAACAACCCAGTAAGCATGGCTTTCATAAACAAACTAGCCAATCCAGGTCCCATACCCTACCCCAGACCCCACCAAATGCCTGCTTCATCATGGACTAGCACTTGTGAGACACTAACTTCCTTCCCTAATCAATCTTGGGTCAGATACAAGACAACTAGGAGTAGCTCCTACATCCTTGAGCACACTGAAATTACCCCAATCATCCAATCTGAAATTTGGTCAGCCCACTTACAGTGCTCTGCCCATTCCTCCCCCCGCAAAACTATAATAAAGTCTTTCCCACAGTTCTCCTCACTCTCTCTCTGCCTATGACCCATCCCAGTGTTCTCTCTTGTGACCCTGTGTAGCATGGCATACTGCCCTCTTGGGAACTGTGAGGAATAAATTGTATTTTTATTTTATTTTATTTATTTGACAGAGAGAGCACAAGCAGGGGGAGTAGCAGGCAGAGGGAGAGGGAGAAACAGACTCCCTGCTGAGCAGCACCCCTACACACCACCATGTGGGACGTAATCACAGGACCCTGGGATCATGACCTGAGGCAAAAGCAGATGCTTGACCAACTAAGCTATTCAGGTGCCCCAGTAAACTGCATTTTAAATAGGAATCATATCCTAGTCTGTTGGCTTCACTATGCCCATATTAAACTTGGGTATATTTTAAATAGGATAGAAGGAGTAACATCACCAAGATAGTGAAGTAGCAGACATCAGCCTCTCTTGCTCCACAAAGATCAGCAATTAGAGAACTATCCACAGATAGGAACAGCTCTAGGAAAACTCAGGAGTACAGTTCAACAAAACAGTGAAACAAAAAACCTGAACACAATCACACAAAATGGGAATGAAGACTAGTGTGATTTGGCCTGCATCGCTGCCCCAGCTTCTAGACCAACCGTGCTCACCACTAAGAGGGAACTCTCTGGGTAGAAAGAGTTTCCCTTCTCAAAAAAGGGAGAACAGGGTGAGTGACAAGCTTCCCCAATCTTTTGGGGCACTACACAAAAGATCTGCTTTGGTTTCACCCCACCCAGAGACTTACAAAGCTGACACACACAGAAATGGCTAGGAACAAGGAAGATGAGAAGGGGCTACCAATATCAATAGGCAGCAAGAGCAAGGGCAAGTTCCTAGTGAACTGCTCTACAGAAAGCCCAAGTAACTTTCTCCATGAAAGAAACCAATAGCCAGCACAGTTGTCAAGAACCACCTACAAATTTCACCACTTTTCATCCCACAGTATTCAAATTCCCAGACACCAGCTGCCTAAGTCCCTCCCCGCTTCTTCCTGCCCTGTTCCTTCCAGAGCTCAGAATCCAGCCAAGGCCTTTGCAGCTACATGAGTGCAAGATGTCAGTAGACTCCCACAACTGACTCCCATGATTATGTTTGGGCTTGGGCTAATCCCTTCTACCGTGTACCTGTACACCACTGGCCTAGACCCTACACTTATAGAAGTGCATGCTAACAGCCAACCCCCCGCCCCGCCGCACACAGCTAGTCATGGGACCAGATTCAGCTCTATCTCCAGTCCCTAGTCTACACAAATAGGCTCACCTGCAGCTAACCCCACAGCTCTGCAGCTGGATACCCCTAGTCTGACCTTCCTTACCAGCCTCCACAGCAGTGTGCCTGCCTGTTTGCAGATTGCAGCCACAGGAGTGCATGCTGACAGCTAGAGTCTGGCAGCTGCTTGTGGACCTAGCAATGGCCCTGAGTTCTGTCACTGGCCTGTGCTGCTGGACTTCCTGGCAATTAGCCCCTCTAACCATGCACATACACCATGCCATCCCAACTCCTACCACTAGCCTCCATTGCTGTGCATATGCCAGCATCCAGAGCCCCAGAGCTAACAGTATAGCTAAGCTGTCCCTGGCCCTTGCTACACTGTGTGTGTGTGTGTGTGTGTGTGTGTGTGTGTGTGTGTGTCTGCAACCAGCCCATACCACTGCACAGATATCTGCAGCTGACCCTGTAGCCAAGTGTGTGCAATGACTGTCCTGATCCCTAGATGCTAGACCTGGAAGCACTGCTGAGGACCCCAACAGGCATTGCAGCCATTGTGGAATCCCTGCAGTGCTTGCCAAGGACCATGCAATAGTCAATGCTATGGACCTTAGCAGCCTCAGTCAATGAAACATCACACTCCCTGGAACCAGAGCCTCCTACCACATACCCCTGATCTTGGCACTGTGCACTAATAGACCTGGGGTCAAACCACACTCTAGCATGCCCCCCCCCCAGCAAGTGAAGGTCTTTCCTTACTGAAGTCAGCCCATAAAGACTTGAAGAAATCACTCCTTCAAATGTATACATATGCAAGGCTACAGAAATCACAACTAATCAGAAAAACATGATACTACCAAAGGAACATAATAAACTTCCAGTAACTAACACCACAAAAATGGCGACATATGAATTTCCAAAGAAGAACTCAAAATAATTATTCTAATTTTCCTCAGAGATCTATGAGAACACAGATAAACAATTTAACAAAATCAGGACTGCAACATTAAAACAAAATAAGAAGTCCAACAAAGAGACAGAAAACATGATAAAGCACCAAAAGGAAATTTTGGTGCCAAAGAATACAATGACTGAAAAAATCCAATAGAGAATTATAAATTATAAGTAAAGAAGGAGACAGATATCACAGCAACATAAAATATTGCCATATAATGAGACTATAAAAAAGACTGCAGGTAAATGTCTCTGGTGATCATAAGTGCAAAAGCCCTCAACAAAGTACTAGCAAACTGAATTCAATGGCACTTGAAAGGATCATAGTCCACGATCAACTGGAATTTTTCCCTGGGATTCAAATACAGTTCAGTACACACCAATCAATAAATGTGATATGCCACATTAATAGAATGAAAGACAAAATCACATGATCATCTTAATATGTAGAAAATTCATTTGAGAAAAATCAATGTAATAAAAATGTCATAATAAAAATTCTCAAGAAATTCAGTTTAGAAGGAATACACCTCAATATAATAAAGGCCATATGTGACAAATCTACATCTATTACATTCAGTGGTGAAAGGTTAAAAGCTTTCTCTCTAATTTCAGGAATAGGACAGGGGTGCCTACTCTCACCAGTCTTATTCAGCATAGTACTAGAAGTCCACACCAGAGAAATTAGGCAAAAAAAGGAAGGAAGAAGGGAAGGAAAAAAGGAAGGAAGGAAAGGGAAAGAATAAAGAAATAGAAGGCTTCCAATTCAGAAAGGAAGAAGTAAAATTGTCTTTGTTGGCTGATGTCATGATCTTGTATACAGAAAATCCTAGGCTCCACCAAAAACTTTTATATCTAACAATTAAATTCAATAAAGTATCAGGATATGAAATCAAGACAAATACAAATACAAAATTCAGTGGTTTTTCTATATACTAATAATCAACTATCTGAAAATGAAATAAAATAATCCCACTTACAATAGCATCAAAATAGTAAGATACTTAGAAATAAATTTACCAATGAAATGAAAGTTCTATACACCAAAAACTATAAGACACAGATGAAAAAAAATTAAGAAGATGCAAATAAACTGAAAGATATTCCATAATCACAGATGAGAAGAGTTAATATTGTTAAAATGTCCCTACTACCCAAAGCCATCTATAGATTCCAGTATCTCTAATAATTCCAATGGCATTTTTCACAGCAACAGAAAAAAAATACTAAAATTCATATGGAAGTACAAAAGTCCTTGAAGAAATCTTGAGAAAGAACAAAGCTGGAGGCATCACATTTCTTGATTTCAAATTATATTACAAAGCTGTAGTAATCCAAATTGTATAATACTAGCATAAAAACAGTCACATAAACCAAAGGAACAGAATCAAGAGCCCAGAAATAAGCCCAAGTATTTATGGTCAACTAATATTTAAAAAGGGAGCCAAGAATAATCAATAAAGATTACTTTATTATAATCAATAAAGAATAGATAAACTTGTCAATAAAAAATGTTGAGAAATTTAGATATCTATATAGAAAAGAAAGAAATTGGACCCATATCTTACACCACCCACAAAAATGAATTATAAATGGACTGAGAACTTAAACAGAAGACGTGAAACCATAAAGTTCCTAGAAGAAAATAAGAAAATCTTTTTGACATCAGTCTTTGAAATGTTTTTTGGCAATTATACTGAAAGCACAATTAAAAGCAAAAATCAACAAGTGGGACTACACCAAACTAAAAAGCTTCTGCACAGCAAAAGAAATAATCAACAAAATGAAAGGGGAGCCTACAGAAAGGAAAAGAAAGATTTTCAATTCATATATCTAACAAAGGGCTACTATACAAAACATATAAGGAACTCTTACAACTTAACACTAAATAAATAGATAGGTGAATAAATAAATAAATAAAATGCCCAATATAATTTAAAAAGTTGGCAGAGGTCTTGAATACACATTTTTTTGAAGAAGATACACACATGGCCAGCAAGTACATGAAACGGTGCACAACATCACTAATATTAGAGAAATACAAATCAGAGTAGAATGAGCTATCTCCTCACACTTGTTACAATGGTTATTATCAAAAAGAAAAAAGATAGCAAATGTTGGTCAGGATGTGAGGAAAAAGGAAAATGATACATTGGTGGGAATGTAAATTGGTACAGTCACTGTGGAAAACAGTGTGAACATTCCTCAAAAATTAAAAATAAAACTATCGTATGATTCACCAATCCCACTTCTAGGTATACATCCAAAGGAAGTCACTATTTCAAAGAAATATCTGCACTCCCATAGTCATTGTAGCATTTTTCACAATAGCCAAGACATGAGAACAACTTAAGTGTCCGTTGATGGATGAATGGACCAAGAATATATGGTGTGTAGACACACACACACACACACACACACACACACACAGAAGTATTATTCAACCATAAAAAGAAGGAAATCCTGCATTCATAACAATATAGATGAACAATGATGGCATTACACTGAGTGAAATATGTCAGACAAAGACAAATACTATCTGACCTCACATGTGGAATCTATAAACATTACACTCATAGAAACAGACAATAGAATGGTGGTTCCTAGGGACCTAGGGGAGTGGTTGGTTAAATGGTGCAAACATTCAGTTATATGATGAGTAAGTTCTGGGAATCTAAGGAAAAGCATGGCAACTCTATTAATATAGTTATACAGGTTAATAATACTGTAGTATATATTTGAAAGTTGCTGAGAGTAACATTTTAATGTTCTTACCATATGAACAACAATAAAAGTGGTAATTATTGAGGTGAAGGATATGTTAAGTAAACATTTTTTATAAAAAATTTTTATAAACATTTCACTATATGTTTGTATCAAATCATAATATTGTATACCTTAAACTTACATAATATGTTAATTATATTTCAATAAATCTGGAGAAAAAAGAATATGTAAATCTATATCTTTGTCCAAAGGTTTGAAATATTTCCTAATAAAATACCCTAATGAGTTATGAAAGATAAAAACATTTTGATTATTTTTATAAATATGATACAAACTTTATAAAATATGTTTGAATATATATATGAATATCTCAAATATATACTTGACTCATCTCTTTCTCTCACAAATCATATACAGATCACCAGCAAATATGATCCATTGTCTGTCACTGCAGTCTATGCTGCATCCAAACACTTTTCAACAACCCCAATACTTCTACCCTATTTCAAGTCACCATTGTTTCTAATCTGGACTATAACACTAGCCTCTCTACTGTTTTCCCCTTTCCGTGAGCTTGTTTCTTCACCATCCACACATGTTCTATTTAAAACATAAATCTGGGGCGCCTGGTTGGTTCAGTGGGTTAAGCCGCTGCCTTTGGCTCAGGTCATGATCTCAGGGTCCCGGGATCGAGTTCCGAATCGGGCTCTCTGCTCAGTGGGGAGCCTGCTTCCCTTTCTCTCTCGCTGCCTGCTTCTCTGTCTATTTGTGATCTCTCTCCGTCAAATAAATAAATAAAATCTTAAAAAAAATAAAATGAAACATAAATCTGAATACATCACTGCTGCTAAAGGCTTTTAAACTTTTTTAACAGAGTTACTTGTTTTGTTTTGTTTTGTTTTGCTTTTTGGTTTTTTGGGTTTCTTTTTTTTTTTTTGCTATTGAGTTGAGTTCCTTATGCATTTTAATTATTAACCACTCATCAGACATTAGGATTGCAAATATTTTCTCCCATTCTGTAGCTGGTCTTTTCGTTCTGTTGATTGTTTCTTTTGCTGTACGGAGCTTCTTAGTTTGCTATAATCCTACCTGTTTGTTTTTATTTTGCTAAACGTTCTTTTAGGGCCACATATTAAAAAGAAAAAAAAAACTACCCAGACTAGCGTTAAGAAGCCTTTTGCCTGTGATTTTTATAGTCTCATGTATTATTTTTTCAACTTGAATTCATTTTACTTACTTTTTTGTATACAATAGGAGGTAAGTGTCCTATTTTTTTCTTCTGCATGCAGATATTCAGTTATTCAGTTTTCCCAACATCATTTGTTGACATTCTATTCCCATTGTGTGTTCTTGGCACTCTTGTCAAAAATGAGTTGATGGTAAATGTGTGGGTTTATTTCTGGGCTCTCTATTCCCTTGGGTTTTATGTCTGTTTTTATATTAGTACCATACTGTTTTAATTACTATAGCTTTATAATACATTTTGAAATTAGGAATTATGAGACAAGGAAGAAGACATGATATAGGGTCATGGAAGATAGTCATTAAAGTCTGGAATAGCCACATAAGATAGCATTAGGTTGATTAGTGATGAGTACAATGATTACCAAGCAATGCTGAGGGTCGAAGAGAGGTTAGAAGCCATCAATCTGCAGAATTTAATTTCTTCTTTTTGAAAATGTAGGCTGCAATGGCTAGGAGGCTGAAGGTTAAAGGGAGACTTTTGTTAGCAAGAATGTCTTCATCTTTAAAAGTCCATAAAGTGACCTCCAGATCAACAAGAAATGAAGTAAAACTCCTTTCTCCTCCCACATTGTTAAAGACAGTACAAGGTGTAAGCAAATTAAGACATGACCACTGCTGTGGAAATGTAGCCATCACAGAAAGGCTCTCTGTTCCAGAATACCCCTCCATCTGGCAACACAGACCCCCTACACTCCTACCAAGAGAAATTCTTAATCAATAGATTAAGACACATCTATCCTAGAAATCCTTTCTCAGAAAAAGGAAGAAAAGCTTAGCCATCAGTAGAACTCTGCAATTAATTTATTTATCATATTTCTTTATCTTGGTAATGTAGCCTAAGAACTAGCTCTGATGTGGAATGAGTGAGGCATCAATCAAAGGCAGCCTTCCTTTCTTCCATAGGTTTTCCTATGACCAGAAATAGGGCCATACAACTTCAAGACTCTCCCATCAGTTCACCTAGATCCCAAAGCGACAGATCTCTCTATCAGCCCCTTCCTGTCTTGCCATATGGATTTGTTTTTGTACAGATCGTTCACATGTTACAAAATCTTTCCTGTAAGAATCAAAGCTAGGCCATCAGTTTAGATACATGTAGTCTCCAACTGAGGGAGTTTCCAGCACTTTGTAAATCACATAAAGGAAATGATTTGTATATCAGTCAATAGTGCTAAGCTTTATGTACCTGAAAATTCAAGTAACATGCTTAAATACATAAGTTTTTTTTTTCTCATGTAACAAGAATTCTAGATGTACCTATCAAGAACTATTGTAACAGCTTTAGAATATGATCAGGGATGCAGACTTCCATCTTTGTGTTCACTGGATGGCTGCAGGAAGAGGTAAAAGGGAGAGTGGCAAAAGCACATTTCACATTTCTGTGAAAGTGTCTACTGTGAAGACCCTATTTAAAAGGAGATTGAGGTGGGGAGGTACCTGAGTGGTTCAGTTGACTAAGCATCTGGCTTCACCTCAGGTCATGATTTTGGGGTCCTGAGATCAAGCCCTGCATCCGGCTCCCTGGCAGCAGGGAGTCTATTTCTCCCTCTTCCTTTGCCCGCTCCTCCACTTGTGCTCTTTCTCTCTCCCTCTCTCTCATATAAGTAAATAAAATCTTTTATGTTTAAAGAGATGAGATAAAATATGAATTCCATCAAGAACATTCAAGTAAAAAATAGATCATTTTCAGTATGCTTAACCTGAAGGAAACTAGAGAATACTTTTATAATCAATGAACCATTAAGGCTTAAGGACAAGATTTCCCTCATGGGGTAGTATCCGTAAAAGATACAAGCTTCCTGACATTTTCTCATATTTTTCTCCACCATGCAATAAATAAGTTCCTATTTGAATTACTTATCAGCATGAGGATAAGAAAGCAAAAACAGACCATTAATGTTTAGATAATGTAAAATGAAAATGAATGATAAGCAAACTCTTTTCTCTGGAGGACAAAAAGTAGTTGCAGGAAACAGAATTCTTAAAAACTCATTGAGGCTCAGCCCTGATGTGTTCAAAGATACTGTTTGACTGATTAGAATGAGTTTTTCTATAGTCAAATCACATTATTTCTCCTGGCAACTGCTGTGACAAACTCCTTATCTGCAAAAGGAAAATTAACCTTCTTATCTATTTAACTTAGTTTGTGAAAAGGCACAAGGTCAGCCTGTGGGAAAAAAATCCCATTTTTAAAACAAGTTTCTTCACTTTTGTGTAGAAATTCTATAGAATTGATAGGATTTGAGAAAAAAACAGAATGTAGAAGAGACCACATAAGGAAATTGCCCCATTTGGTCAATTGAAGACTTTGGTAGCACTTTAGCAAATCTAAATAGTACATTGCTAGGTTGATCAGGTTGTTTCTGAGAACATTTTTCACCTTGCCCTATCTGCCCACCAACTGAATAAAGAAATACCATTACTACTCTATATGATAGTCAACACAACTTAGAGCTTGTAACAAACTGGGCCATTGCCCAGAAACCAGGCATAAAGGGAGGACAAACATGAGGGGGAAGATTAAGAAAGAAAAGCAATCATGGTATGTAGACTTTTAGGATGGCCCCCAGGTATATGTGCCCTTGTGGGTGCTTCCAACCAATAGAATAGAGCAAAGATAATAGGATGTCATTTCCATGAGTAAGTTAAAAAAGACCGTGACTTTTGTCTTGCCAGCAGACTCTCACTATTGTTTCCTTGGTTTATAGGTTTTGATGCAGCAAATGGCAAGGAACAGAAGGCAGGCCCCAGCTGACAGCCTGTGAGAAACTGAGACTCTCCGTCCAATAACCTACCGAAGATGGAATCCTGCCAAATATTACAAAGTACACATTTTCCTAGGCAAGCCTGGCCCAACATCTTGAATGAAGGCTTGTAAGAACCCTAACCCACAGAAATTGTGGGAAAAAATGTTATATAGCAATAGATAACTAATATAAAACAAAATCTAATTCTAGGGAAATACGAAAAACTGTTAGTAAATTCACAATGTCATACCTCAGAGAATATCACTGGGAAATGAGAAGAGAGACCTTTCACAAGTTTCTAATACCAAATGTACCCACATATCAGCAATAATGTTATTATACTCAGCTTCCATCCTATTACTATAGATGAATTATTCACGTGCCTAGCTAAAATTAACATCTCTACTTATTCGCTGGACCCCATTCTCTCTCACTTACTCAAAGATATTGATCTAGCAATTCTCACCCTCTCTTTCTCCCTCATTCTTTCCCTCTCCCATTCCTTCTCCCTCTCTTTTCTGTATCACTGGTTTTTCACTTTACCAGATCTTTTCCATCAACTTTAAATATGGTTTTAGCATCCTAAAAACAAAAATTAAAAAACAAGTGAATAACAACAACAAAGACTCTCCTGGTCCCATTTGCTCCTACTTTTGAAAATATTGGCTAATTAGTGTTTCAGATTCTGATCTTCCTATACTTTCTTGAATTAATTTGTTATGAGTTCAATTCTATCCCCCCACAAAAGATACACTGAAGTTCTAACCTTGGTACCTGTGATAGTGACCCTACTTGGAAATAGGATATTTACAGATATAATAAAGTTTAGATGAGGTGATTAGGGTGGGCCCTAATAAAACATGACTTATATTCTTAGATGAGTGAAAGAAAAACACAGAGGCAGATAAACAATGGTAAGAGGACAGAAGACAGAGGACAACACCATTTGAAGACAGAGACAGAGATTGGAGTGGTGTGCCTATAAGCCAAGGAACACCAAGCACAGCCAGTAATCACTGACAGCTGGGAGAAATGAAGGGAACATTAGCCCTCAGAACTTCCAGAAGGATTAAGGTTGGCTAATACTTGGATTTCAAACTTCTAGCTTCCATAGCTATAAGAGGATGAATTTTTATTGTTTGAAGGCATACAGTTTGTTATGACATCCTTAGGATTTTAGGAAATTAAAGTCCATTCAGACTGGACTTTCACTCATACCCTTATCAGTGAAACTATTCTTGTCAAAGTTATCAATGACTCTATGTTGCCAAATCCTAAAATCAACTCTTACTTGTCACCTTAAACTATCACCAGCATATGAGAAATTTAATCACTCACTCTTTAAGTTTCTTCCTTTGGTTTCCAGAACACCACACTCTTGGTTTTTATCCCAACTCACTAGTCACACCTTTTCTGTTTTGTTTTGTTTTTGCTGGTTTCTCCTTAATATTGGAGTGCCCCAGGATTTAATCCTTAGATTTCTTTTTTCTCTTTCAATTGCCTCCGTGGGGATATCATCCAGTCTTATGAATTTATGTTATTGTCATAGGAGGTCATTGAGAGGACATGACTGCAGGTTTACATATGAGCCAGTCCCAGGAAATCAGAGGGTCCTCATCTTCTTCCCTGTCGTTAGAATGTACTCTCTGTTTGCCTTTCCCATATTAGAAGCTGCCCAAGGACATACCCTTGAGACAGTAATGTGATTTTGACACCATCTGGATGGTATACATGACTAAACCCAGTTAAGACTTCTACATGAACTTTAATATTCTGGCAGGCAGGTGCAGAGAACTACTCATCTTGCAGCTGCCTAAAACAAGTGTCATATGCAAGTTTCCTTGCTTATTAAACCTGACACCTACCAATCTGCCTCTTTCTTTGATTTTTCTCTGCCTCCCATGTACAGGAACCAGTGTCAGATTGTACATAGTAAGTTACTGAGGTTGCAAAGTTACTGAGTTTGCAGAACAGCTATACATATACTGATGAATCTCAATTTTATATTCTCACTCTTGATATCTTTTATGAATGTCAGTGTCCTATATTTGGATTTCCAGTAGGCTGATGCAACTTCTCATGGGAAGGCTAAGTCATCAATAAATCAGGTAGGAGGGCAAATGGTAGCACAATGTACCATGTGACTATCAATTTTTTCTCACTTTTCCAGAATCAATTATAAACTCTGAGTTAAGTAACTAATTCATGGAAGGGCTGTCAAAATACAGTCTATTACCACATAGAAAACCTTGCTTTTTTAGATGATTAAGCTTAAATATAAAGTCCAGATGATGGTGTAAAATACTACTTATATTTCTAGTACAGTTGTCTATCATGCTAAATCCATTCCACTTCTGAAAGTCATCAGGGAAGGGAGACCTCCTATTTGTTCTCCCTCCTTTTCTCCTTTCTCTCCTCCTCCCCTATAATTCACTGATTTCATTATTTCTCCATACTTCCCCCTATGGTTCATCTTGTTTGTCCCTTGGCAGAACTGGGTCAGGGGGAGGTGCTGTTACTTCAGGTCCTGTGAATTTAAAAAAAAATGGAGGAAAGTGAAAAGTGACACCCCCATCATTGAGTGTTAGAACAAAACACCTATAAGACAAACCCTTCTCTTGCAACATTAATCACCCCTTTGAGCAATACAACATACTTTCATTACAAAACACTCAACAAACTAGGAATAGAAGAGAACTTCCTCAACCTGACATGAAAACTCCACATATAACACCACACTCAATAGTGAAAGACTGAAAGCTTTCTGCCCCAAGATCAGGAATAGGACAAGGATGCCCATTTTCATTATATCTATTCAACATGGTACTGGAAGTTCTAGCCAGAGCAGTTAGGCATGAAAAAGAAATAGAAGGCATCCAAATTGGAAAGGAAGAAGTTAAATCATCTTTATTCACAGATGACATGATCTTATATATAGAAAATTCTTATGAGTCCACCAAAAACCTATTAGATCTAATAAATAAATTCAGCAAAGTTGCAGTACACAAGATCAATGCACAAAAATCAGCCATATCTTTATATAGTAGCAATGAAAAATCCAAAATGGGAATTAAGAAAAGAATTCCATCTAAATAGCATGAAGAAAGTATAAAATACTTAGAAATAAATTCAAACAAGGAGGTGCAAGACTTACAAACTGAAAACTATAAAACATTGCTGAAATAAATTAAAGAAGACTTAGATAAATGGAAACACATCTCATGTTCATGAATGGCCTACTTAAGGCCAAAATACACATAATGACAAAGCAAAGTCACATGAGATCGAATAAGTTATTAGTAAAGAGAAAAATATCAAGTTTGCAATGCAACACTGAGGAACAGAGATGATATGTGGATAATAGATCATTTGATTCTATAAAAGACAGAAAGAGTATCCCTAATTTGTAACTTTCCAGTTTCAATCCCCATGTGGCAAAACTATACTTTGGTTTCCTGTTCTTGTGTATCTAGAAAATTGCTTCCTTGTGTCCTTAAATCATGGGTCACAAACTTGCTACCCACATGCTAAATCCAGGCCACAGACAAATTTTGTTTGGCTTTCCACAGTGTTTGTTTTTTTTGGTTTTGTTTTCAAAACAAGTTATCAACTTTGAGTCATCTGGACAAGTCATACTAAAATCAAGATCTTTCCTGAAAAGCTGGAATACCTGGCAATACTGAATATACATTCACACATGGCAATGCCTGACTAGAGTGAGTACTGCCACTTTCTGGTGCAATGCAGAAGCCAGCTTTATTTTTTCTATCTGGCCTTTGTAGGTCATCTATACTTGCAACACCACTGTTAACATTAAAAGGGTTAAGAAGATTTCTTTTTCAGAAATCAGTTTTATTTTTATACACTAACAATGAGACAGAAGTAACAGAAATTAGGAGTCAATCCCATTTGCAATTGCACCAAAAATCATAAGACACCTGGGAACAAACCTACCCAAAGAGGCAAGAGATCTGAATTTAGAAAACTATAGAACACTCATGAAAGAAATTGAGGAAGACACAAAGAAATGGAAAAATATTCTATGATCATGGATTAGAAGAACAAATATTGTGAAAATGTCATGCTACCTAGAGCAATCTACACATTCAAGTCAATCCCTATCAAAATACCATCAACTTTTTTTTAACAGAACTGGAACAAATAATACTAAAATTTGTATAGAACCATAAAAAAAAAATCCCAAATAGCCAAAGGAATATTGAAAAAGAAAAACAAAACTGGTGGCATTGTAATGCAGGACTTCAAGCTCTATTAGAAAGCTGTAATCATCAAGATAGTATGGTACTGGCAAAAAAACAGACACATAGATCAATGGAACAGAATAGAGAACTCAGAAATGGACCTTCAGCTCTATGGTCAACTAATCTTTGACAAAGCAGTAAAGAATATCCGTTGAAAGAAAGGACTGTTTGGGGGCACCTGGATGGCTCAGTAGGTTATGTGTCTGCCTTCTGCTCAGGTCATGATCCCAGGATCCTGGGATCAAGCCCCACATCGGGCTCTCTGCTCGGCATGAAGTCTGCTTCTCCCTCTTCCTTGGCCTGCTGCTCCCCCTGCTTGTGTACTCTCTCTCTATCTATGTCAAATAAGTAAATAATATCTTTTTAAAAAAAAAAAAAAAGGAAAGAAGACATTCTCTTCAACAAATGGTGTTGGGAAAATTGGACAGCCACATGCAGAAGAATGAAATTGGACCACTTCCTTATACCACACACAAAATAGACTCAAAACAGATGAAAGAACTAAATGTGAGACAGGAATCCATCAAAATCCTTGAGGAGAACATAGGCAGCAACCTCTGTGACCTCGGCTGTAACAACTCCTTGCTAGACATGTCTCCAAAGGCAAAGACAACAAAGGCAAAAAATGAATTATTTGCCTTCATTGAGATAAAAAGCTTTTGCACAGCAAAGGGAACAATCAACAAAACTAAAAGGCAACCTATGGAATGGGAGAAGATTTTAACAAATGACTTATCAGATGAAGGGCAAGCATCCAAACTCTATAAAGAACTTACCAAGCTCAACACCCAAAGAACAAATAATCCAATCAAGAAAAGGCCAGAAGACATAAACAGACATTTCTCCAAAGAAGACATACAAATGGCCGACAGACACATGAGAAAATGCTCAACATCTCTCAGCATCAGGAAAACAAATCAAAACCCCAATGAGATACCACCATACACCAGTCAGAATGGCTAAAATTAACAAGTCAGGAAAGGACAGATGTTGTCAAGGATGTGGAGAAAGGGGAACCCTCTTACACTATTGGGATGCAAGCTGGTGCAGCCACTCTGGAAAAAAAGTATGGAGGTTCCTCAAAAAGTTGAAAATAGAGCTACCTTACAACACACCAATTGTACTACTAGGTATCTACCACAAAGATACAAATGTAGTGGTCAGAAGAGGCACCTAAACCCCAACGTTTATAGCAGCAATGTCCAAAACAGCCAAACTGAGGTAAGAGCCCAGATGTCCCAAAACAGATGGATAGATAAAGAAGATGTGGTAAACACACATACACACACATATGCACACACCATGGAATACTACTCAGCCATCAAAAAAGAATGAAACCTTGCCATTTGCAATTGTACGAATGGAACTAGAGCGTATTATGCTAAGCAAAATAAGTCAATCTGAGAAACACAATTATCATATGATCTCACTGATATGTGGAATTTAAGAAACAAGAGTATCATGGGAAAGAGAGGGAAAAAACATGATGAAATCAGAGAGGGAGACAAACCGTAAGAGACTCTTAATCATAGGAAACAATCTGAGGGTTGCTTGGAGGGGAAATGGTTGAGGGGATAGGTTAATTGGGTGATAGACATTCAGGAGGACACATGATGTAATGAGTATTGGATAGCATATAAGACTGATAAATCACTGACCTCTAACTCTGAAACTAATAATATATGTTAATTTAAACTTAAATTTAAAAAAAAAATTTTTTTTAAGAGGATATCTCTTCCTTTGAATAGAATTGGGTATCTGTCCTTTGCTCCAGCTCTAAGAAGCCCTTCTGGGGTGAGTAATTAAATGTTCATAGGAACAGTAGAGGGCAAGGCTCTGCTAATAATAGGGATTATAGCCCAAACAGAGGAGTAGAGACTCTGGAGAATTCAACTAATCCTCTTTTTTAAATAAAGATTGTATCTTATATTTAAGATACACAACATGATGACTTGATATACACATATATAGGGACATGATAACCATAATCAAGCTAATTAGCATATCCATCTCCTCACAAAGTTACCATTTTTTTTTGTTTGTGTGATGTGCACACCTATAATCTACTCTCTTAGCAAATTTTCACTGTACACTACATTATTATTAACTAAAGTCATTGGGCACCTGGGTGGCTCCTTCAGTTAAGTGTCCAGTTTTTGATTTTGGCTTAGATCATTGTCTCAGGGTCATGAGATGGAGACCCACATTGGGCTCCAATCTCAGCAGGGAATCTGCTTGAGATTCTCTCCCTCACCCTCTGCTACTCCCACTACTCACTCTCTCCCTTTCTCTAAAATAAATAAATCTTTAAAAATCTGTAGCCATAATACCATACATTAGGTCTTTAGAATGTATTCATCCTATGTAACTGCAACTTTGATCTCTTTGAACAATATCTATGTCTTTCCCCACCTCCCCACACCTGGTAACCAGCATTCTGTTCTCTGCCTCTATAAATTTGATTTTTTTTCAGATTCCACATATAAGTTAAATCATATAGTATTTTTCTTTCTGTATTTGGCTTATTTCACATTGCATACTGCTCTCCAGTTTCTCCTTTTTTTGACTAAATAATGTATCATTGTATGCATGTATTACATTTTGTTTGTCCACTCATCTGCTAACAAACACTTAGGCTGTTTCTATATCTTGTTATTGTGAATAATGCTGCAATGAACATGGAAGTGCAGATATCTCAAACCAATGATTTCATATTCTTTCAATATATACCCCAAAATATGTGGCTGGATCACATGATAGTTGTATTTTGAATTTTTCGAGGAACCTCCATAGTTTTTTTCATAATAGCTATACCAATTTACATACTCACCAACAATACACAAAGGTTTCAATTTCCATAACCTGGCCAGCACCACTGTTATTTTGATTTGCATTTCCATGATGATTAGTGATGTTCAACACATTTGCATATATTGGTTTGCCATTTGTGTGTTTTCTTTGGAAAAATGTTTATTCAGGCTCATTGCCAATTTTTTAATCAGGTTATTTTGTTTTGCTATTGAATTGTATGAATTATTCATATATTTTGGATATTAACCCTTTATTAAATATAAAACTTGCAAACATTTTCTCCCATCCATAGGTTGCTTTTTCAGTTTCCTTTGTTATGCAAAAGCTTTTAAATTTGATGTAGTCCCACTTGTTTATTTTTGTTTTGTTGCCATAGCTTTTGGGGTCATATCTAAAGAATTATTGACAAAACCAATGTCAAGGATATCTGTCTCTATGTTTTCCTCTAGGAGTTTTACAGTTTCAGGTTTTTATGTGTAAGTCTTTAATCCATTTTGAGTTGATTTTTGTATATAGTGTAAGGGCCTGATTTTATTCTTTTGCATGTGGATATCCAGTTTTCCCAACACCATTTATTAAAAAGACAATCCTTCCCTCATTTTGTATTTTTGATGTCTTTGCCCCAAAATTAGTTGACTGTATATACTTGGGTTTATTTCTGGGCTATTTTGTTGACATTAGTCTGTAAATCAGTTTTTATGCCAGTACAATTATTCTCATTACTATAGTTTTGTACAACATTTTCAAATCAAGAAATGTAATGCCTACAACTTTGTTTTTCTTTCCTAAGATTGCTTTGACTATTCACAGGGTCTTGTAATTCCATAGGAATTTTATAATTGATTTTTCTATTTCTGTGAAAAAGTTTCATTGGAATTTTGATAGAGATTTTACTGAATCTGTATATAGCTTGAGTAATGTGCACATTTTAACAATATTAATTCTTTCAATCCATGAACACAGGATATCTTCCCACTTATTTGTGTGTTCTTCAAGGTTTTTGTCAATGTCTTCTATTTTAAGTGGACATATTTTTTTTACCTCCTTGGTTAAATTTATTCCCAAGTACTTTATTCTTTTTGATTACTGCCATAAATGGGATTGTTTTATCAATTTCCTTTTCACTAGATCATTATTGATGTAGAAAAAATATAACTGATTTTTTGTATGTTGCTTTTGTATCCTGCAACTTCACTGAATTCATTTATTTATTGTAAGGTGTGTGTGTGTGTGTGTGTGTGTGTGTGTGTGTGTGTGTATTTGTGTGGTGTTTAGGGTTTTCTACACACAGAATCATGTTATCTGCAAAGAGCTAATCTTACTTCTTCCTTGCTGATTTGGATGCCTCTTCTTTCTTTTTCTTTTTTTTTTTCTTTTCCTTCTCTTTTCTCCTTCTCCTCCTTCTCCTTCTTCTTCTTTCTCTACCTCCTTCTCTTTCTTCTCCTTCTCCTTCCTCCTCTTCTTATTTTTTTTCCTTGTGGCTATTGTTAGTACTTCCAGTATTTTGTTGAATAAGTGGCAAGAGTGGGTATAATTAGAGGAGAAGATTTCAGGTTTTTCCCATTGATTATTATGTTACCTTCAGACTTTGAATAAATGGTATTTGTTGTGTTGAGGTTAACCTCATTCTTTACCTATTTTGATGAGCATTTTTATCATAAATGGATGTTGAATTTGGTTAAATATTTTATGCATCTATTGAGATGATCATATGATTTTAATATTTTACTTTGTTAATATTGTGTATCACATTGATTGATTTGCATATATTAAACCATATTTGCATCCCAGAGATAAATCCTACTTGGTCATAGCGTATAATATTTTTCATGTGCTCTCGCATTTGGTTTGCTAATATTTTATTGAAGACTTTTGCATTCATGTTCATTGGATATTGATCTATAGTCATCTTGTGGTGGGTTTGCCTGGCTTTGATATTAGGGTTATGCCAGTCCCTATCAAGTGAGTTTGAAAGTATTCCCTCTAGTTCTATTTTTGGACAAGATTAAGAAGTATTATTATTAATTTCTCTTTGTTATTAATTCTTTAGGCAGAAGTTAGCCATGAAGACATCTGGTCCCAGACCTTCTCTTGTTTGAGAGCTTTTTGATTACTTCTTCAATCTCCTTATTTGTTAGAGGTCTGCACCGACTTTCTATTTTTTCTTAATCCAGTCTTTGTAGGTTGTATATGTCTAGGAGACAAATGCCTACTACTCTATTTCTTTTAGAATATCCAATTTGTTGGCACACAATTGTTCATAATGGCCTCTTGTAATCCTTTTTATTTTGGTGGCAACCTTTGTAATGTCTTCCCTTTCATTATTTGAGTCTTCTCTTTTTTTCTTACCTAGCTAGGAGTTTGTTAATTTTATCTTTAAAAAAAAAAAAAAACAACTCTCAGGGCACCTGGGTGGCTCAGTTGGTTGGACAACTGCCTTCAGCTCAGGTCATGATCCTGGAGATCCAAGATCGAGTCGCACATCGGGCTCCCTGCTCAGCAGGGAGTCTGCTTCTCCCGCTGACCTCTCTCCTTTCATTCTCTCTCTCACTCTCTCTCAAATAAATAAAATAAAATCTTAAAAAAAACAACTCTCAGTTTTGTTGACTTTTTTCTATTGTTTTTCTGTTCTTTATTTCATTTCTCTTCTGATCTTTATTGCTCCCTTTCTTCTGTTAATTTTAGTTTGTTCTTCTTCCTGTAATTCCTTAAGTAGAAAGTTAAATTGGGATTTTTGTCTCTTTTTAATATAGGCATTTATCACTCTAAAATACTGTCTTATGCCCCCAAAATACAAAATATAATAAAATAAAATACTCTCTTAATACTGCTTTTGCTGCATTCCAAAAGTTTTGGTAAGCTGTGTTTTCATTTTCCTTTGTCTTAAGACATTTTTTAAATTATCTTTTGATTTTCTTCTTAACCTGACAGCTGTTCAATAGTGTGTTCCTTATTTCCTACCTCTGTGTGAATATTCCTATTTTCCTGCAGTTATTTTTTAAGATTTTATTTATTTATTTGACACAGAGAGAGAAATCACAAGTAGGCAGAGAGGCAGGCAGACAAAGAGAGGGGGAAGCAGGCTCCTCGCTGAGCAGAGAGCCTGATGTGTGTCTCAATCCCAGGACCCTGAGATCATGACCCAAGCCGAAGGCAGAGGCTTAACCCACTGAGCCACCCAGGCCCCCCTTTTCCTGCTGCTATTGATTTCTAGTTTCATTCCATTGTGGATGGAAAAGATATGATTTTGATTTCCTTAAATGTGTTAAGACTTGTTTTGCTACCTAACATGTGATCTGTCCCAGAGAATGCTCTGTGTGCAATTGAAAAGAATGTGTTTTCTTTTGGTGTTTGGTAGAACATTCTGCATATGACTATTAGATTCATATAGTCCATAGTGTTGTTGATGTCTACTGTTTCTTGATTTTTTGTCTGAATGTACTATCTATTATTGAAAGTGAGGTACTGGAATCTCCGACTATTATTGTATTGCTGTCAAGTTCTCCTTTCAGATCTGCCAATATTTGCTTTGTATATTTATGTACAGTAATGTTGGGTGCATGTATATTTATAGTTGTATCTTTTGTTGAATTGAGCCTTTCATTATTATGTAATGATTTTCCTTATCTCTGGAAAAAATTTGAAGATTTTATTTATTTATTTGACAGAGAGAGGGACAGCAAGAGAGGGAACACAAGCAGGGGGAATGGGAGAGGGAGAAGCAGGCTCCCCACAGAGCAGGGCAGGGCTCAATCCCAGGACCACAGGATCATGACCTGAGCGAAAGGCAGGGGCTTAATGACTGAGCCACTCAGGCACCCTTCTAGAGAAAGGTTTTGACTTAAAGTCTACTCTCATATAAATATAACAACTCCTGTTTTTATATGGTTACAATTTGCATGGACTATCTTATTTCATTCCCTCACTTTCATCTTATGTGTGTCCTTGAAACTATGACAAGTTTCTTGTAGACACTATAGTCGAAACTATGACAAGTTTCTTGTACAGTTGGATCTTGTTGTTTATTCATTCAGCTACTCTATCTTTTTATTGGGGAGTTCATTCTATCTACATTTACGTTATTAATAGGGAAGAACTTACTATTACCACCTATTTTTTACTGTTTCCTGTTTGCTCTGTAATTCTTTGTTCCTCTTTTTCATCCTTGCTGTCTTCCTTTGTGTTTGTTTTTAAGTGATAGATTTTTATTTCTTTCTCTTTTTCTTTTGTGTTGTTTCTATAAGTGTTTTCTTTGAGGCTTTCAAGAGGCTTAATAAAATATCTTATAGTAACATGTTTTAAGCTGTTAACTTCTCTTGCATACAAAGTTCTCAGTAACCTTGAACAAAAAATATGAAATTTTATTTGGGGGCTTTAATGACATTGACCCCAACACTCTTTACCTAACACTCTCACTTGCTGCTACAACCTACATTATGCTTTCTCACTGAGTTGGATAAATTATTGTTCTCTGCACTTTTTCAAAAGAATTTATTTATTTATTTGGCAAAGAACAATCACAAGTAGGCAGAGAGGCAGGCAGAGAGAGAAGAGGAGGAAGCAGGTTCCCTGCCGAGCAGAAAGCCTGATGTGGGACTCGATTCCAGGACCCTGAGATCATGACCTGAGCTGAAGGCAGAGGCTTAACCCATTGAGCCACCCAGGAGCCCATGTTGTCTGCACTTTTTAACATAACTTGTATAATCTCTTTGATAAAGCATGTCCCTTTTACCTAAGTTCCCTTTTATATGAAGCTTCTCAATCCTGGATTGTAGTTCAAATTCTGTCACATGTTGAGACTCACTGGATATGTAATTTCTTTGTTCCAGAGCAGAATAAATTTTATGGATGAACCCATAAAATATATTAATTAGATATCAGTGATATATAATACTTCTAATTACTATAGAATATTACATGATAGTCTTACCTGGTTTCAGTCTCTCCAACTACCCTGATGGAGCCCCATGTTCATTCTTCTTCTTATGTAGATCATTTACCATGTATGCATATTTTCCATATGATTGCTATCCCATATATTTGTTACTGTTTTTTTAAATATATCTACATGCTTTAGTGTTTTGAAGACATTAGTGGTTTCAATTAATCAAAAAACAAAATTGAAAATATTGGGTTTTGAAATTAAATATTCATTTTCTCAAAATTTTGCATTCTTAATTTCTAGGATAGAAACACTTTTTTGGATTTTATTTTTATATTGCTCTAGACTACAGAATTAGAACCAACAGATGAAATTTAAAAGCAGTATATTTTTAGCCAAATAAAAGTAAACTTTTGACAAATATGTAAAATGGGTAATTTTATGAGGGAGTGAGTTTCTCATCACTGAATATGTTTAGGCAAAGACTGAGTGACTACGGAATAGATGAAGTAAAGATGATTCATTCATACTATACAGAGTAATAATCAAGGACTGAAGTACTCTAAGTTCTGTTCAAATGGACAGACTGAGAATCTAATTCCTTAGGGTAATTCCAAAACTTACTTACCTTTCCTGAAATACACACCAACTAATGAAGAGAGGCTTTCCAGTGGCATACTAGGCTTAATTGAAAGAAATTTAATGTACATAAAAATTGATCATGGATGTTGATTATTGATAGTTAATAATCATAAAATTATCATTATGATAATGCACTGAGGTACCTTGGTATCCTGTCTTCAGAGTACATGATGGAAATTATTCATATAAGGAAGACTTCCATAGAATGAATCACTTGGATGTAAATTTCTTGGATATTTAAATAACTATATTTTATGAAGCAGAGTCAAAGAGAGATATGTCCTACACAAAAATCTTTTTCTTGACAAATAATAATATATTGAGATTTCCTCATATCATATTATATGAAAGTTACATTGTAGCTTTCAAAAGTTAATAGCATGCATTGTCTACAGTGTGTTGTCAATTTGTGATGACCAACTAATAATATATTCAGGTAGGTTTTCAATAAGAAGCAATGTTGAAGGTATCATCCTGTTCCTAAAAATAAGCCAAACTCTTAAAATTTGACAGATAAAATGTACAAATATTATAGATTTGGGGAAACACCATATACTTTTCATTTTTACTATTAGTGGTGACTATGAGGTGATCCACAAGCACTAGAAAAAATGGAAAATAAGAAAACAAGATAGTCCTTTGAAACATAATTCAGTAAAATCCACTAATATGTAAATAACCACCTTGGAAAATAAATAAGGGATTATGTATAAATGGGCAATTCAGAAAAGTTTGGAGATACCAAAGACTCCAATCAAGATGACCCAAAGAGGCAAGGCAGGAATGCGGTTTTAATTAACTTAAATGGAAACATAATTAACTGAATTTTCTCTTGTTTGGAAACTTAATGGACTGTTCGGTACTCTAAAGAGACTAGGTGAACAGAAGAATTAGCTGAAACTACAGAATTGGTAAAGCCCAGAGAGCTGGATATGATAGTGCCTACCCAAATATTATCCAGGAAAGAAAGTTTTCTGTGACACTCCTCTTGCTCTGATTCCATACTCATTCAGCAAAAAATTCAGTCTGAGAATTTCTCTTATACTACAGGGAGAGACCACCTAGATCTGGGGAAATAAGCAATCCAGTCTTTTTGATGGTTTTATTTCTCAGAATAAATAGACATTCTGTTTTATAAATCCATTTTGCTAACTTGATTAACTAATCTTTCTTTAACTAAACTTTCTTTAACTTATCTTTCTTTAATTAACTTAGCTTTCTCCCCACCTTCCTTCTACTCCCTCAAAAAGGAAACAACTATTCTTGGTGTGCTAAGACAATCAAATTTCTGATGGCCAACCTCTGGACCACAGCGAATTTATCAGGGCAAACAGTAAGTTGTGAGGCTTTTCAGCACTCAACAAGACTTCAGTTAGTATACTGTGGAAGGAAGTTAAAACACTTAAATTGATCAGTATAGTCCTTATTTATAATCTTCTTACTGGCCTAGAATACTTTCCAATTATTCTCAAAAATAAGCCTGATTCCTCAATATAAAAAAAAAAATGGCACTGCACCAAATGAATTACTGAATTCAGCTACTGATTCTATTATCTGTGTTTTCTGAAGCTCCCTTTAGAACTGAGGAAAAGAAAGGATGACTTTAAAAAAAAAAAACAGGGGTGCTTGAGTGACTCAGTGGGTTAAGCTCAGGTCGTGATCTCAGGGTCCTGGGATCGAGCCCCGCATCAAGCCCTGCATCGGGCATTCTGCTCTGCAAGGAGCCTGCTTCCCCTTTTCTCTCTGCCTGCCTCTCTGCCTACTTGGGATCTCTGTCTGTCAAATAAATAAATAAAATCTTTAATAAAAATAAAAATAAAAATAAAAATAAAAAAACAAGGTCAGATTTATTTTGAAAATGGAAAATTGAGAAGAGGAAATTAATCTATTCCAAAACCTTAGGAATCCTCCATATTTTGTTCATCTTTTTTTTCTAACAGCTGATACTTAATATTAGAGGAGAGATAGAAAAAAAATTACTGACCAAGAGAGCAACTAACACCACCACCTGCTAGCTTGACAACTCACAAGAACAAGAAAATCATCATATTTTCTCAGAGCCGTACTTTCAAATTGTCAGATCCCCCCAAAAGGTCCTGACTTTTACTGACAGTTGAAGTAATAAATATTTTCAGTGAGGACTCTGGTGGTAGAAGTGCTATTTTATGGCCTTTATATTTCAGGTCTTTGAAAATGTAATACAATACTATCTCACCTGTTTGGAATGGAGTTCAGCAACAAACCAAATTATCCATTTCAGAGCTGAGAACCAGAGGATAAAAAATGAATTGCTTCACTCAGTGAAAATAGTCGATGCACTAAAAATCATGTATTTTACTCAAAGGGACACTCTCCAGTCCTCTATTAACAGCCCATGTCTATACAGTGCTAACAACCTCAGTGTGTGCTTTACCAATTTAAGTCTATATATTATGAAGGAAGGCATGTTGATCCAGGAAGTCACACTCTGCAAGAAGTAACAGATGATAGCACAGGAACAGATAGAATATAGAAGTGGCAGATGTAACCATCGTTTTTCTCCATAAAAATAAAAAAAAAATGCTCTTGTCTTAAGCCACTTATTACTGGAGAAAATATTAATGAGCATCTGCACATTTAATGAAGCCTAGAGGGTATCAGTACATTCTAGCATAGCATAAGCTTGATGCTAATAATGATGGTCCTGAATCATTAGTAAAAGGCAGACTAGAAAGAAGAGTATGTTTACTCTAATTTAAGGTGATGGAAAATTGAGTCATGTATTATTAAAACATTTTTTAAGTATTAAAAAATAATTTATAAAGGAATGCAGCCAACATACAAGGTAAATTCAGATATCCAAATAGTTAATTTTCAGAGAATTTCTAAATGGTTCAGATTTTATTGCAATGATGTCTAAGACTATTGGCAACCCCAGACTTCTGGACAAGAGGCTTTGAATTAAAGTAAATTGCCATATCTATTTATACATCTAAATATATTTCTGGAAGTCAGATGTTGTATATCAGAGGTATGAAAATTAGAGTTCTATGGATCTTTTCAGAAATAAGATGGTAAAAGACCTTTTCCCTATTTTCTGTTTTAATTATTGGGCTTCCAAGTAAGAGTTTATTTGAAGAAAAAAAGGTCTAATGTATTTTTTAAAGTTTAGTGAGGTATAAATGACAAGATATAAACTGAACACTTTGTAGTATACAATTTGATGAGTCCTGATATCTATACACTCATGAAACCAATAACACAAGCAAAATAATGAGCATATCTACCACTCCTAACAATCTATGTATTGTAGTTACTAGCCCTCTTCCCCATCCCCCTCAAGCAAGCACTGACTTTTATTCTGTCACTATTGATTAGTTTGCATTCTTTAAAAATTTTTATTAATGGAATCATAAGCCATGTACTTTTAGTTTTCTGGCTTCTAGCATGTCTCAAAATTATTTTGAGATTAATATTATGGTATGGATATGCATATGTGTGTGTAGTATATACACGTGTGTGTGTGTGTGTGTGTGTGTAGTATAAGTTCATTTTATTAATGAGAAGTATTTTATTTTAAGATTATACGATAAGTTGTTTATCCATTCACCTTTTGAGGAACATTTGTTGTTTTCAATGTGAAGCTATTGTAAATAAAACTTCAATGAACATTTGTGTGCAATTCTATATGTAGACATATTCTTTCTTTCCTCTTGGGTAAATGCTTAGGAGTGGAATAGCTCAATCATGATAGATGTATGCTTAACTTTTTAAGAAACTGCCAAATTGTTTTCCAAAGTGGTTGTGCCATTTTATATTTCCACCAATAATATGCGAAAGTCCCAGTTGATTTACAACTTCACCAATATTTGATACTGTTGCGCTTTTTAATTTTAGCCATTAAAATAAATGTGTAATTGTATCACACTGTGATTTTGACTGATGATGTTAAGCATAGTTTTATGTGTTTATTAGCCTACTATGTATATTCCTTAGTAAAGTATCCGTTCAAGTATTTTGGCCACTTTTTATTTGGTTGTTTATTTTCTTATTAAGATTTCTGAGTTGTTTATAAACCATGAAGGAAAGTTCTTTATCAAATGTACTCTGGGCAAAGATTTTCTCCCGTTTGTGGCTCTCTTTTTCATCTCTCAACAGTTTCTGTTGAAAATATTACATTTTGATGAAGTATATTTTATTAATTTTTTTGTGCTGATAATGCTCTTGGTGTCATAACTAAAAAGTCTTTGCCTAACCCAGGAAGTATTTTCCCTATGTTTTCTTCTAGAGATTTTTTAAATATTTTATTTATTTGAGAGTGAGGGTGGGGGGGGGAGGGGCAGAGGGAGAGGGAAAAGCAGGCTCTCTGTCTCTGCTCAGCAGGGCTTGATCCCAGGACCCAAAGGCAAACACTTAACTGAGCCACTCAGGTGTCCCATGAGAATTGTTTTCATTTTCAAAAAACTGATTATTGACTTAGACTCTTTTTTAGAAGAGTAAATTTTTTATTTTTTAATTTATTTTTAATTTTTTATTTATTTTTACTTTTTAAATTTTTAATTCCAATGTAGTTAGCAGACATTGTTATATTCATTTCAGGTGCACAATGAAGTGATTCACTTACTCTATGTATTTCTCACTGCTTATCACGATAAGTGTACTCTTAATCCCCTTCACCTATTTCACCTATCCCCCCACCCACCTTCCCTCTGGCAACCATCTACTTTTCTCTATAGTTAAGAGTCTGGTTTTGGGGTTGTCCTTTCTCTCTCTCTCTCTCTCTCTTTCTCTCTCTCTTTTAGCTTTGTTCATTTGTTTTGTTTCTTAAATTCCACATGAGTGAAATCATATAGTATTTATCTTTCTCTGACATATTTCACTCAGCATTATACTCTCTAGATCCATCTATGCTATAGCAAATGACAAGATTTCATTCTTTTTTGTGGCAGAATAATATTCCATTGCACATATATACAACCTCTTCTTTATCCATTCATCTATCACCTGGGCTGCTTCCATAATTTGGCTATTGTAAATAATGATGCAATAAACATAGGGGTGCATATATCCCTTTGAATAGGTGTTTTTGTATTCTTTGGGTAAATACCCAGTAGTAGAATTACTAGATCACAGGATAATTCTATCTTTAATTTTTTGGGGGAACCTCTCTACTGTTTTCAGAGTGGCTGCAGCATTTTGCATTCCACCAAGAGTGCAAGAACCTTCCTCTTTCTCCACATCCTCACCAACACTTGTTGTTTTTAAGTTTTTTCTTTTTAATTTTAGCCATTCTGACAAGTGTGAGGTGATATCTCACTTGGTTTTGATTTGCATTTCCCTGATGAAGAATGATGCTGAACATTTTTTCATGTACACTGGCTTTTACTCTTGATATGCATTCTCCATAGAGAAAATCCTCATTAAAATTCTTTCAATTTGTCTCATGAGCCCTGTCACTTGTAAACCCCACTCTAAACCCCTGTTGTACCCATGTGTAAGACCCTGTATAAAGTTGTCTACATTGTTTCTGACCACTATTCACATGGACCTGAATATTTTCAGGAGTGTCCAAAATATATTATAATGCATGAGAAAATTTTATCATATTAGAGAGTAATTGGGATAAATATAAGTAACCCTTTGTCATGTATTTGGTTAACTAAAGGTTAGTTGATGTGCCCTTGGTATTCAGAATTTATCAAGATATGAATTCTTTGGAGAGTTTATAAAGATATGAATTCCTAGGACCATCTTCAGATCTATTAAATGAGAATCTGGGAATTGGGCATGGGGGGTGGGGTGGTGAGCATGCTAGGTATCTCCATTTTAACCAAATTCCCCAGATAATTCTTTTGCATGCTAATGTCTGAGTACCACCCATTTTGTACTAGGCTCTGTCCCTAGCTCTCATATTTGATGCATAAAAAGTAAGACATAACCTTCCTCTTTAAAATAAATTCAATGTAATATTAATATATTTATGTATGTATTATTTGTACATATAAAGGTATCATGTAATACACTGTATAAATATAAAAGAAGAAATATGTACAAAGTACTGAGTAAAGACTCTGAAGAGAGAGTCACATATAAATGGGGTCTTGAGAGATAAATAGGAATTTTATTCTACCAGGTAGTAACATGTGTTGGAAGGCACTGGGGGTCTAATGAATGAATAAATTTACAAAGCAATGGCACTGCAAAAGGTGAGATCATTTGAAAAAAAACAAGGAGAAATTTGAAGGAACAGGTAATAGGCCAATGTTTTTTAAATCTGAGCATGTGAATCTCCTGAGGGCCTGTTAAAAATTCTTATTCCTGTGCTCTATTCCAGAACCACAGAAGCACAGTCTTGGGGATAACTTCAGATTCCCATTGTCAGCAAGTTCTCTTGGTGCTTCTAACACGCACCAATATTTAAGAACCATTGATAAGGTTGTGTTGCCTTTACTTTTCCATTGATCTTGCCATTTATAATGAATGAATACAAGGCAGTTATTTAAACATGCCAAAATCACCAGTGTTTATAAAAGCCATATCAGACAAAAATTGCCTTTAATCCCTCCCAAACTAACAAAGAGGAAAAAATGGAAACACTACACCAATCCATATGTAGTCTGGTTAGTATTTTGGCAGAAAACTTTCTAATTTATATGTAGATTAAGCACTATCAGCATGCTGGCCAAAGATTTTTAAGTTATTGTTAGAAAGCATAGTTTTTACCAAATGTAGTTTAAGCTATATTGAAGAGTATGGCACCACATTCAAAATAGGAAAAAAAAAAAAAGTCCTTTCAAACAAAGATAGCCTTAAAATATGTTGGTTGTATTCTTCAATGCCTATTTTATACAACAGCCTAATATTAATATATATAACATTCATTTATATTTTTACTATATAGTTTGAGCCTTTTGAATGCAATTTTCAAATATATTCCACTTAGTTAAATTTAATACAAATGTAGATTTATGTCCCTATATTTTCTGTGTCTGATCACTTTATAATATACTCCTAAGTGTGTTTTAAAATAAATTTATTTTAGGGGCGCCTGGGTGGCTCAGTGGGTTGGGCCGCTGCCTTCGGCTCAGGTCAGATCTCAGGGTCCTGGGATCAAGTCCCGCATCGGGCTCTCTGCTCAGCAGGGAGCCTACTTCCTCCCCTCTCTCTCTCTGCCTGCCTCTCTGCCTACTTGTGATCTCTCTCTCTGTCAAATAAATAAATAAAATCTTTAAAAAAAAATAAAATAAAATAAATTTATTTTATTCAAAATATGTGGCAATTCATTCCTTTTGACAGAAAACATGTCAATTAATAATTACATTCAAAATAATATGTGTATGTTTTCATTTCCTGGGGGGGGGCTTTCTTTACTATGGAGCCCCAAAGAACTTACATACCTTATAGGCTTTTAACTCCCTAATAAACTGGCAAAGTCTATCTGACAAAATCAAGACCACTATACTCTATTGCAGATTACACCTCATTAGACTTTAGACAAAAGAAAAAAAAGTGACTCAAGAAATCACTGTGAATGATAGGCAATTTTTATTAATTACAGATAGTAAGAGTCATTAATCAGGGAAAATGGATAATCGACTTGAAGATGGAAACATACTTCATGTAATTATGTTTCACTCTTGCTCATCATCAAGATGAGTTAAATGTCTAATTAAGTAACATACTAAAGCAAAATTCTCAATTTTCAGCCTGTGACAATTAACTAATACTTTATATTTGGCCTTTCCTGGAGTCCCCAAACTTATTTGTACATCAAATATTAATTAAATACTTTTTATCTTGTACATCACCTATAAGATTCAATTCCTAAATTTGAGCACATAGTCAAGTGAAAGAGATCTCATATCGGATTTACATGATATATTTATGTCAAAGTGCCACAACACATATATGTACCACATGCCATGAAAGCACAAACATATGAGGAATAATCCAAGTATTTCCCTCTAGAAGTTGATTAAAAAGATGAAATTTAGAGGGTGCCTGGGTAGCTCAGTGGGTTAAGCCGCTGCCTTCGGCTCAGGTCATGATCTCAGGGTTCTGGGATGAAGCCCAGCATCGGGCTCTCTGCTCGGCAGGGAGCCTGCTTCCTCCTCTCTCTGCCTGCCTCTCTGCCTACTTGTGGTCTCTGTCTGTCAAATAAATAAATTAAATCTTTAAAAAAAGATGAAATTTAGGTAGAAAAAGAATTAAGGGGGGGGGTTCGCCTGGGTGGCTCATGTGGTTAAGTGACTGACTCTTGGTTTCAGTTCAAGTCATGATCTCAGGGTCATGAAATGGAGCCCTGCATCAGGCTCCACACTCATTCAGGAGTCTGCTTGGAAGTCTCCCTCCTTCCTCCCCTCCCTCCCCCCCCTTTCCCTCTCTCTCTCAAATAAATAATTAAAAAAAATAAATCATGAAGATGATGAGCTGGAAAGCAACATTAAAGTGTTGGGTAGAGAAAGTGGAATCAGCAAAAATGAAAAATAAGTACTGAGAGGTAGAAGAAGAAAGAGTGAACTGTGTCACAGAAGGCCAAAGGGAAGAGGTTCCATGATTGAACATGAGGGTTACGAGGCTTCAGAGAAACCAGGTACAATGAGGAGTTAAGAAACCAAATTCTGGATTTGGCAGTGTCAGGGACATTGATGAGGAGAGAAAACAGACAGCAACTGGTTAAGAATGCAAGAAAATGGAGGCAGCAAATGTAGACTACTCTAAGAAGTTTGGTAGTGAAGATAAGAATACTAATACTAGTATATTACAGACATCCAATAAATCTTTGTGCAAGGATGAAAGGGAGGGAGGGAGCAAAGAGGGCACTTAAGAAGATAACCTGATGTTCCTCAAAAAATTAAAAATAGAGCTACCCTATGACCCAGCAATTGTACTACTGGGTATTTACCCCAAAGATACAGATGTAGTGAAAAGAAAGGCCATATGCACCCCAATGTTCATAGCAGCAATGGCCACAAAGAGCAGAGATGTGGAAAGAGAAGAGATGCCCTTCAACAGATGAATGGATAAAGAAGATGTGGTCCATATATGCAATGGAGTATTACTCAGCCATTGGAAAGGGTGAACACCCAACTTTTGCATCAACATGGATGGGACTTGGAGCAGATTATGCTAAGTGAAATAAATCAAGGAGAGAAAGCCAATTATTATATTGTTTCACTTATTTGTGGAACATAAGGAATAGCATGGAGGACATTAGGAGAAGGAAGGGAAGAACGAAGGTGAGCAATCAGAAGGGGAGAGAGAACCATGAGAGACCACAGACTCTCAGAAGCAAATTGAGGGTTTTAAAGGGAGGGGGTAGGGGGAATGGGTTAGCCCAGTGATGGGTATCAAGGAGGGCATGTATTACATGGAGCACTGGGTGTTATATGGAAACAATGAATCTTGGAACACTACATCAAAAACTAATGACATTCTATATGGTGACTAATGTAATTAAAAATAAACAGAGGGGAGCCTGGGTAGCTCAGTGGGTTAAAGCCTCTGCCTTCAGCTCAGGTCATGATCCCAGAGTCCTAGGATCAAGACCCGCATCGGGTTCTCTGCTCAGCATAGAACCTGCTTCCTCCTCTCTCTGCCTGTGATCTTTGTCTGTCAAATAAATAAATAAAATCTTAAAAAAAAAATAGATAGATAGATGATAGATAATCTGATGGATAAACGAGAAAGTTTCCTCTGTCTGAGGATCTTACTAAAACCAAAAAGTGGGGGCGCCTGGGTGGCTTAGTGGGTTAAAGCCTCTGCCTTCCGCCCAGGTCATGGTCCCAGGATCCTGGAATTGAGCCCCGCATCGGGCTTCTGTTCAGCTGGGAGCCTGCTTCCTCCTCTCTCTCTCTTTGCCTGCCTCTCAGCCTACTTGTGATCTCTATCTGTCAAATAAATAAAAAAATAAATAATCTTAAAAAAAAAAGTGATTTTACCAATTACCCAAAGCAAGTTCTTTGTTTAGCCAACAAGAAGCTAAAAGAGCATGCCTAAGTCATTGAAAATTATAAACAGGTATACATTTAGAAGCAGAGGTCTTGTTCTATGAATAAATCATTAATCTATTTCTCATTCTAGGCTCTAAGAACAAGGGGTGCAGGGCCTTTGCATGCTGCTTCCTCCCACTGGAATATCATTTTCCTTAGAGAAGTATCTTCTAATCTCCCAGAGGAGGCCATAGTCTCTCCATGATAGTATCTCTGCTCTAGTGCCAAATGCCTCTCCTTCATGATTCATGTCTCAGTTTGTAATTACACATCTATTTGTTTGTGGGATTCTTAGCTTATCTGCCTCCTCTGTTTAACTACAAATTCTATGAGATGATGTGACAGATCTGTCTGTGCTCATCAAAATGCCCTTGGTGCCTAGCACAGTGCCTGGCAAACAGCACCTACTCAACAAATACATGCTGAATAAAGGACCAAAAGAAAGCCTCTAAATGATGAAAGAACTTCTTAAACTCAGAGCCTTGCACTGGATAAGTGCCCATGGTTTCTGTGTCTTCCTTTTTAAGGCAAATGCAGATAAAGTGCAATCAAACTGAGATAACTTTAATCAGAATTTTCCTGTCCAAGTGTCATCTGTAATTCTTGATGAACAGGTGAGACTCATCTAGAATGTGGGAATTCCTTTTTGCTTAATAGCATTTCCCAATAGCTTTCTAAATAAAGTTTTAATATTCATCCCCTTTAAATGGGTACCATAGCCTCACTACCCACAATAGTAGCAGAAGTTTCATGTAAAAATAAGGAGAAAGTTAGGTTATCTTATTTTTTTAAAGTAGGCTCCACACCCCATATGGAGCTTGAACTCACAATTCTGAGATTAAGAGTCACATGCCCTACTGACTGAGCCAGCCAGGTGCCCTAATATCTTCCAAGGTGAAGATAAGAATTCTGAAGACATAGAGATGACAGAGAAAATAGAAACCAAGTGTCTGAGTTCAAATTCTAGCTTCATTTTCTATATTTGTAACCCTGACAACTTATTTAACCTGAGAGACACAGTTTCCTCATCTCTGAAAAATGGATACTAATACGGACACAGTATTAGCTACTAATAGTTGTTCTGAAAATTAACTTAGATAACATATGTAAAAGATGTAGAACAGTGCCTGTCACACAGTAAGTGTTCAATAAATATTAGTTTTTTTTTTATTATTATTGCTCAATATATATCACGAGCCTTGTTCCAAAATTCGGTATTTATGATCCAGTGAACATACTGTCTAAACCATAGGGTAATGCAGTCCACATTCGCCACTTTTATCCATTCAGTGGCTTTTCAATTAAAGGGATGTAAACTCACTTTGCAAGACTTTTTCCACTATCCCCATTCCAGTAAACTAAAGGAAAATAAAAACATCATAGATTAGTCTTTGTTCCCTCCTTCCCTACAACTCTCCCAGGCCTTCACCTCCCACTCACCTTCAGGAATATCTTCCAATCACTTCATCCATTTTTAAAGGGAGGATTCTGTTCCTCTGTGTCTCCTGCAAGAACTGACAAGATAAGCTGACAAGTCTCAAGCAAATAAGCTTATAGGGGCCACCCACATAGATTTGTTTAGTTTGCAACCAACTCATACTATTTACCTACAAAAAATATCTTTGGTCTTACCCAGCTGTGTTTAAATCAGCTTAACTTCCAAGGAGGTTAAATTTTCAGATAAAAAGGAAACATCACTCTTTCCAGATTATATTCAAAGAAATACTCATCTGCAAGTCAGGGCCTGCAGAATGCCACTGTGTCTGAAAGGATGGCCTCAGACACCTTTACATATTGAAAAGCAGGGGACACAAGGCTAAACCCTGGTGATTTTGTTGATTAAAGGTCTTAGGGACAGAAGGATAGTTGCTTCTGAACACTTCCAAGTTTTGTTTGTTTAGATAAGTAATGATAATATAGGATATGACATGATGCATACCAAAAGAGAAGTATAGACAAATTGCTCTGCCTTCATAACTCAGAGGAACTATAACCAGGGCTTCTAGCAGACTTTTTATATTCCAATCCTAAAACACAAACTTTGGAGTTCAAAACATGCTTTCAATAGGAAGATTTACATTTGTAGCTCTTTGGATTTCTGACATCAAAGGAGGTGTGTTCAGTGCAGAGACACACATCTTACTTTGTGTACAATTAGTGGCAGAGTTATGTTGGTCTTCCTGTCTAAGGGTCTGAGTTGCTGCTAACTTGCTATGTGTCCTTAGCAAAAACTTCACCTCTGTGGTACAGATATTCAACCTTATAAATGTTTTGAGAAACTCAAATTAGATAAAATACAAAAATGCTTTGAAAAAGTTTCAGGCCCTCTACTGCTGCCTGGTGTTATTACCATAGACTGAAGTCAAGAAAAATTTGCTTAACTCGTAATACTGAGTTAGTGTATATGCTGTTAATTGATTTTATTACTTTTTTATTTTAAAAGGTCATGCATATCAACTTCTGTTCCTAGAAATATAACAGATTGGACATCTTTAAAAATCCATTAAAACCTCCAAGAAATCCTGGATAAACTATAATAAGCATTCTATTAAATTCAGTTGATCCAACTATAAAGTTAAAAATATTCATGTATATGAGCCCAAGAACAAGAACAAATTTTAGAGCCAGGAGGAAAGGGAATAAGAATTGGGGGAAGAAGAGAGATAGATACACGTGCACATACAAACACACACGTAGAAATCAGAGAGATAAGCCAATTATAAAATTGCAGCTGCTTAAAAGAGATTTACTAGTATTAAACAATCCAAGCTATTTGGCTTAATAGCCAATAGAGAAAGAATTTTGTATACTGTGGATAATGGGAATTGAGATACCACATAAAACTAGGAATCTAAAAGTTCCACACCTCAGTGAAATGGCAGACTAGAAAAAAAAAAATCCACCCACTAGCAAAGACAGAAAGCTAAGAACTCTTATCTGTTCCAACTTAGCCTTTGATAGAAAATATCTCCTCTGAGAATTCAAATACACAGGCCTATAACAGGTTTGTGTCTAAATACACACTTTTTGCATGTTCCTTAAAATCCAAAGCTAAAAAAGTAACTTAACATGGCACTAAATTAGTAGCTCTCTGATGTGGCTAGCAGAAGCAAATGCCAATTTCTGTGAAAGAATGAGTCTGCTGGTGGGTATTAAGGAAGGCACATATTGCATGGACCACTGGGTGTTCTATGCAAACAATGAATCATGGAACACTACATCAAAAACTAATGATGTATTGTATGGTGACTAACATAACACAATTTAAAAAAATAATAAACCATGGACCTGCACCTAATGGATTTCTATAGATAAAGCCCCATGCATGTGACCACACAACCTCAAATTATAAGGCAGTCAGTCCAGTTAGCCACCACAGTTAGCAGATAAAAAATAAAATTTAAAATTAGATCCACAAGGATATGAAATACTGAAATTAATGGATACTGAATAGAAAATACAGGAAATGCATATTGAGAAATTAAAAAATAACAATAGTCAAAACTTAGTCAAGGAAAATGACATCATTTTTAAAGGCCAGCTATATTTCAAAACCAAATAAAGCATCTAGAAGTAAAAAAAAGTGAACTAAAATACTAAGTCTCAATAAATGGACTAAGCAACAGGAATAGACGCTAATAAAGGGCAAATCTGGGAACTATTGATCTGAAAAATATTACCCAAAAATGCAGTTCAGAAAGACAAAGAGATGGAAAATATTAAAAGAGAGGTTTAGAAACATGGAAATAGAATGAGAATGTCCAATGGCTATATGATGGGAGTCCTGGAAAAAGAGAATTCTGAGAATGGGGGAGAGACAACAGTCAAAAAATCATGACTGATGCCTTTGGGTCTAGGAGACAGAATGAATCACAAGCAGGATACATTTTTCAAAGTCCGCATCGGACATGTCATAGTGAAACTGCACAACGCCCAACCAAAAAGATGTTATAAACAGCCACAGAGTGAAGACAAAATATTTTGTATCAATGACTATTAAACTGAGAGTAGACTTCACCAGAGCAGTAACAGAAAACATGACAGGGCAATAGTAACTTCAAAATACTGACAGGATAGAGCTTTTAATTCACAATCTGACATTCAGATTAGCTCTCATTCAAATTCACCTTTCTGAAAAACAAAAATGGAGAAAATTTACATAAAACAGACCATGAAAAAGGAATTAAAAAAAATATATTCTTTTTAAGTAGGCTCCACGCCCAACATGGGGTGTGAATTCATGAGCCCAAGATCAAGAGCTGCATGCTCCACCAAATGAGGCAGCCAGGAACCTCCATGAAAAGGGAACTTTAAAGGATGTACTTTGGGAATAAAGAAAAGGAAGACTTCCAGAAGGAAGACTCAAGACTCAAAAAGGAATGAGCAAAGAACAATTTATATTTTATATAAATATAAACAAATGTTAATTGAATAAAAAATAATAGTATCTTACTAAGGGAGTAAAAAGAAAAATAATACAAAACTAAAATACAGGACACTGGTAACATGTAAGATGGAGGTAAAGTGGTCAGAGTCAAAGCATTCTAAATCCTTAGATTGTTCAAGAGAAGCCTAAAAATGGTGACTAACTTTAGACGCCATTAAATATTCATCTTAAATTTTTAATAGTATCCACTAAAAGAATGGAATTAGTGTATTTACTTCCAAATTATTAGAAGGAGCAAGAAAAATGTATAAAGGAAATGATAAATATGTGGCCATCTGGTCAGAAGCCTGGAAAGAAAAGGACTGGCAAATCAGAGACAGAAAGGTCTAGAATAGAGGCATATGAACATATGGGAGTGGGCACTAAATATAAATATTTTGTGTATTACACATCAATTCCCAGCAGAATGCATTCACCATGGAAGACACACTGAAAAACACAACTGGACAAAATAACTCCACCAGTTGTCATCAGCTACCCTGGAAATGGCATAATGGACCCATGAACAAATCGTCAAAGGGGAAGGTTATATACAGGCCTTCTAGCATATACTTCCACTTTCTAAAGCTAGTTCAGCTAGTGATGCCTCTGAATCTCTATCCTTTCACACACCAATGCTGAACTCCTGTTACAGCTCTGTGTCTCACAGAGACCAGCAAGCCACTTAGCGGCAAGTCCCCTACATCAGACCCATTATTTTGAGAAAGGTCAGTGGCTTCTTCTCACAGGGATATATATATCTTCCAGGAATGGGCTTGCCTTTCCCAACAGAAAAGCCTCAGCCAGCACTGCCATCCAGAGGCTGAAAGAAGGCTCAATCCATGGGGACAGAATCCTACACAACATAGTATCCTAGTATCCAACATATCACCAGTGTACAACAATTCAAACAAAGAAGGTGCAAAAATGACCCCATGACCATGGTATCCACAGTCAATATTGCATACTGCACTGCCCAGAGGGAACTGGCTTTACAGAGCCCTGGAATAGTCTTCTAAGGGCACAGCTAAAGCAAAGCTCAGATGCAATGTTCTCTAAAGGAATGCCATCTTCCAAGGCATGGTAAATGTATTAAATTAGAGACCTCTAAATGGTATTGTGTTCCCAGGAGGAAGGCTAAATGAGTCCAGAAAACAGGGGTTCAAAGCAGGAGTGGTCCTGGTACAATCACTTCCAATGAGGAGGACTTTGTGCTTTCCATCTTTACTTTTCTAGGTTCTACATGGTGGGAGGTCCTGGTCCTCGAGGGGGGTGAACTTTTGTCAGTGAACACGTTTTTTACACTTTGAAAAAAAAATAGCTATATTGAACTATAATTTGCATACAATAAATTTCACATTTTAAAGTGTACAAGTCAATAAATTTTGACATATCTACACAAGCATGAAACCATCCCTCCAACCAAGCCATGAATGCATTTACCTCCCTCAAGTGTTTCCTTATGACTCTTTGTAATCCCTCTCTTCCGCCCGTCTTAACACTTCCCACTGAACTACCAATGATCTGTGCTTGTAACTATGAACTTGTTGTCATTTTCTTGAATTTTATATAAATGGAATCATACCGTATGAATTCTTTTTTTTTTTACTTTATTCATTCAGCATAGAGATTCATTCATGTTATTGCATGTACCAAAAATGAATGTACCAGTTTGTTCATCCATTCACCTGTAGGTGAACATCTGAATTGTTTCCAGTGTTTAATAATTACATGTAAAACTGCTGTGGATATTCATGTACAAGTAATTATAAGGAGATACGGTTTTATTTCTCTTGTGTAAATACTTGTGAGAAAAGGTAGACACTTAACTTTTAAGAGAAGTGGCAAAATGTTTTTCCAAATGGCTGTACAATTTTACATTCTCTTCAGCAGTGTGCATATATCCAGTTCCTGCACATCCTTGCCAACACTTGGTGTCATGAGTCCTTTAAATGTAGCCATGCTAGGGACGCCTAGGTGGCTCATTTGGTTAAGCGTCTGCCATCAGCTTGGGTCACGATCCCAGGGTCCTGGTAATCGAGTCCCACATGGGGCTCCCTGCTCAGCAGGGAGTCTGCTTCTCCCTCTCCCTCTCCCTCTCTCTCTTCCTGTTGCTTCCCCTGCTTGTACTCTACTCCTGTCATATAAGTAAAATCTTAAAAAAGAAAATAAAGTTTAGCCATTCTGACAAGTATGTAGTGGTATCTCATTGTGGTTTTAATATACATTTCCTTAGTGACTGATGATGTTGAGTATTTTTTTGTGTGTGCTTATTTGCTATCCATAGATGTTCAGTGAAATATACTAGTTCAAGCATTCTGCCCATTTTATTATTAGGTTGTTTGTACTTTCTACTGTTGAGTTCTTTCCATGGATAAATGTTCTTCATCAGATATATGATATGCAAATATCGTATCCTAAGTCTGCAGCTTATCATTTTATCCTCTTAACAGTGTCTTATGAAGATTTATAGACAAATTTCAAATTTTGATAAGTGCAACTTACTTTTTTTCTGTTATGGACTGTGCATTTGTTGTATCTAATAAAGGATAGTAAATTTTTCTCTAAAGAACTAGATAGGAGGGGCGCCTGGGTGGCTCAGTGGGTTAAGCTGCTGCCTTCGGCTCAGGTCATGATCTCAGGGTCCTGGGATCAAGTCCCGCATCGGGCTCTCTGCTCAGCCGGGAGCCTGCTTCCTCCTCTCTCTCTCTGCCTGCCTCTCTGCCTACTTGTGATCTCTGTCAAATAAATAAATAAAATCTTAAAAAAAAAAAAAAGAACTAGATAGGAAACATTTTAGGCTTTGTGGACCATATGGTCTCTGTCACAACTGCCCAACTCTGCTTTTGTGGCATAAGAGCAGCCATAGATAATATGCAGTGAATAAGCAAGGATATGTTCCAATAAATTTTTATTTATAAAAACAGATTGTAGGTTGGATGTGGACTGCAAACTAATGTTTGCCCGTCCTCCACTTAAGAAAGCTTTATATTTAGGTCTATGAAACATTTTCAGTAAATTCTTAAATGTGTTACAAGCGATAGATTGAAGTTTATTTTCACATATGACTATCCAATTATTCCAGTCCCATTTGTTTAAAAGTCTCTCCTCAGGGCGTCTGGGTAGCTCAGTCAGTTAAGCTCTGCCTTTGGCTTAGGTCATGATCCTAGGTCCTAGGATTATCAAGTTCCTTGCTCAGCGGGGAGTCTGCTTCTCCCTCTCCTTCTGCCTCTTCCCTCTGCTCATGCCTGCTTTCTCTGTCTCTCTCAAATAATAAAATCTTTTTTAAATTTATTATTATTTTTTAAGAGCTCAGATTTTTTTTAAAGATTTTATTTATTTATTTGACAGATAGAGTCAGAGAACATAAGTGGAGGGAATGGCAGAGAGAGAGAGGGAGATGCAGGCTCCCACTGAGCAGGGAGTCCGGCATGAGGCTTGATTCCAGGACCCTGGGATCATGACCTGAGTTGAAGGGAGATGCTTAATTATCTGAGTCACCCAGGCACCCAAATAAAATCTTTTAAAAAGTAAAAAAACAAAAGACTCTCTTTTTCCCACTGACTGAAATCTCATTGCACCATTATCGAAAATCACTCTTACATACATATGTATGTGTCTACTTCTGGACTCTTCATTTTGTTCTGTTGACCTATTTGCGTATCTTCACACCAATGCTACGTTGCCTTGATTAATACAGGTTCATAATAAGTACTGAAAACAGGTAACGTTCATCTTCTAATTTTTGTTCTTCCTATTGTTTTGGCTACTCTAGGTCCTTTACATTGCCATGGTAATTTTAGCATCAGTTTGTCAATTTCTACAGAAAAAGCCTGGTGGGATTCCAATAAGCATAGAGCTGATTCCATAAACCAATTTTTGGAGAGCTGATAAGGTTAACAACTTTGAGTTGTACCCATACACTCTGGCCACCAAGAAATGGCTACCTAAATTTGCATCACACACCTTGTCTGACCATCGGCTATAGCTCCTCAGGGTCCACCACCACATTTGTGCAAAGGCCACCCTCTCTCTAGGCTGCTCCTAGCCAAAATTCAAGCACAGTAGAGAAACACACACGAGCCTATTCCTGCAGACCATGGGTATTCTCGAACTGGCAGGAATTTCTAGTCCAGGAATACCCACCGCCTTGGCCAAAACTTTCTTAGAATAGCACTGCAGTCTGAGACTCTTCCTTACTCATACCCCTCTTTCTTTCCTTTCTTTGCACTCTCCTACAGGGGTCAGACTTACACCACGTTAGGAATACACTCCCAGTCTACAGAGCCCTTCCCTTGGTCTTTCATAGATTATTTCACCTAAGTCTCTTACAGGTCTAATCCTGCCTTGACATCTGCTTCCTGAAGAATCCAGAGTAGCACCTATGGAGAAGATTTTTTGGTTTGCACTACTGCTTAGCTAGAATTTGACAGTGCTCTACAGTGCAGGAAGGAATTGAGCAGCACATTTTCTTGGTAGTGATAACTAACTTATCAAATCCTTCCACTTACATGGTATAAATGCAACAGATGGTTGCATAATAACATTTCATTTCAGATTAGCGCCCAGCATCCATTTTCTTGCCTCTCTTCCTGATACAATTTATAGTTCCTGAGAAACTCATAAATTCAGCAATTATACATGTTGTTTGAGGAATATTTCACATTACTAAACAATTCATTTTATCCCTGAAGGTATATATGCATCTGTCTAGGCATGGCATGGGTAAAATTTAGTTACCAATTCTTTTCTTTGGTTATTAATGCATATCAAACTATAATTTTTTGATTAATATCACTTTATGTAGTTAATAAGGTTTATTTATATTTGAAATATTAAAACATTCAAATCATGTAATTTTGACTTAAATGTGTGATAAGTTGCTTTTTAACTTTATCAATTTTGTTTTATAAAAGGTAACTTAAAATATAAAAAATAATTTAATTTTTAATTTATTTAAATACATAAAATTCAAATTTTACAAATTTTGAATACATTTTTATTTTAATCCTTCAAGTCAGAACTGCAAGGGGAACACAGATTGTATGAAAACCTTGATTATAACATCCTGATGTTGATCTTTTGGCAACGAAAGCAAGAAAAATAGAGTTAATAAAACAAATATATACTAGCTTATGAAGTATATATGCATTTATTACTCACCCAAACACCACCGGACTGTAAACAAAAAGATATGTAAAGTAATAGTTCACTATTTGGGGGCATTTTACTAATTTTCAGCATAGAAAACAATTGTTACACATGTATGTTTTGATCTTACCATTGCGAAGGCAGAGTTGTCAGAGATTATTATTAAACCTTTTGTTACATCTATATGCAACTTTTCAATATGTATAAAAATGGTACACCTCCTTCTGTTGGCATGCTTGTTCTGGGAGCTGCAAATGTGGGGGATAGGCATAGCTTTCATTGTGAGTGTGGAAGGATCAAGTAGGCGTCTTATCAAAAGCTCCTAGCATTGGGTCTTCCTCTTTAGCCCTTGATAAAAGTAAGAGAGGGATCAAAGTTACCAGGAGCAAAGAGAGCTTGAGAACTGCCTCTTCACTCATACCTGTGATGGTTTCAAGGTTGGGAGAAAGGAGGACCTGATAGACACACAGCTTTAAAAAGGCTGCAGGCCATGGTTCTATGTTTTATCATTTTCCTTGGTCTTATCATCTTCTTTCCCAGATCAGGAGAGCTCCACCCTAGCTGCTGATTTCCCCCTGTGAATTTAGCTTTCCCCCTCCACATATGCAATGCTTTTGGCTCCTTTATTCCACATAAGTCAAATTATCAATAACTTCTGCCTGTATCTGAAACGAGAACTCAGTTATGCCTGTACTTTCACCACTAAGTATGTCTCATCTCTATTCCTGCCCACAGAGTACTTTATTTTTTTGTCACAACCATGTTTGTCTTAAGTTATTTTTGTATAATCATTTTTAGGTGTTTCAAGTGGGGCACAGGGAGGATTAAGGCATAAACTCATTGTACATCTTTTTCTACATTTTGACTACTAAAGACAAATCTTGGTACACATTTATTTGTATTCATATTTCTTCTTTTGTAAATTTTCTCTCATAGATTTTGCCCTTTTTTTATTAGGACGTTATTATGTGTGTATTTTTTTTAATTATCACTGATCTGCAAAATTTCTTTACATATTAAGTGCATTGGCGCCTTATCTGCTATATTTGCAAAAAATTTACCCCAGATTGCCATTTGCTATTAAATTTTTTATTCATTCAGATGGACAAATGTTTTAGTTTGTATATGTTTATTTTTAAATTGTAAATAGTCAAATTACAGCATTTTTTATAATTATTATCTCAATTTATAGCCTATAATATCAATATATTCTATAGCTCTACTGTGGCCATGAGGTTTCTCTCAGTGTTCCCTTGACAATATTAAGAATCCTTTGTTTGAAAGGTCTTTGCTGTCTGTGTTCCCCCTAAATAGTGGCAGTAAATTAAGGAACCTACCAATTTCTACCTACAGTGCTTGCTCAAAAGCTACATAATGTAGCTCCATTATTCTGAATCCCTCCTTTATGACTAATTGAATCTACATGCACAAAGACATTTTGCACAACAGCTGGAGAATTAAAATATTAAACTCCCACTGCTGATCACTAATTATTTTCTTTTTTTCTTCATGACAGATCTCAAATTGTCAGAATGCAATGGCAACGTACATTACAAATAGAAATCACATTACTGTGAATTCAATTTACACACATCTTTATAGGAGAAAGACACTAATCATGACCTACCAAAGATAACACTGTAGCCTAGAGCACTCACATTTAATCCTTCTTAATGAAAATAATGCAGAAATGTTCCTGAAGTCTCAAAAAAGTGCTCTCCCTGTGGGAGTCAGCAAGTACCTGTTGGTTTCCTTCCCTGTGGATTTTTCACTTAAAAAAATGTGACTTAGCTAAATTCAATAGTCACATCTCAGATTGTTTAATTCTCAGCTTCATTGTCTTGTCTACCTTTCAAGGTTTTATTTCTCTGTTTCTGCCCCCCCCCCCGGCTTCCTTTCTTTTTCATGAAGTATAATGGAAAAATCACTTGATTTAGAATGAAATATCAAGCATTAGAATCCAAAATAATTTCCAACTGTGTAATCTTGGTCCAGTTATATAATCCTTCTGAGCATCATATCATCACAAAGCTGTTATGACAATTACATGAGATCACATATGTAAAAATATCAAGCCTAGCACACAGTGACTAATCACTAACTGGTATTGAATCCAAATCTAAATTTACCCATTGACTTTTGGAATTCATCATGGTTCAGTCCTAAGCTCTCTGTTCTTTCCCTCTAAATTCCACTTCCATGTACTACCTCTTCAAAGTCTAACTGGCACCCATCAAATCTCTTCCTTCATTGACCCAAAAGTGTGGTCAACCTTTATGAGGCAGGAGATTTATTACAAAATCAATGTACAGTTGTTGATATTTTGTTTTGGCTGGGTTTTTTTTTTTTGGTAATTTGTTTTTCAAATATTTCCCACTGTGTGTGTTTAATTGCACCAACTAAGATGATCCACTTGAGGAGTCATAGGCCACGTCTTCAGTTTTTGGAGGAGTTGCTGTGAACATAATACAATGAATGTGGCACTCCATAACACACAATGTTTTACATATCCCTTCTTAAATAAATGTTTCAGCATTCTGTCTACTTACAGATTTGATTTAACTAATATGACAGCCTGATCAATCAAAAACTATAAAACCATTCTGCTTTTTCACCAGCTTCAATGATGTGAAAGTATACTTTCCATGCTATGACTATGCATAGGAAGGGCCAGCTAAACTATAAAGTGGCAAGAAAGGAGACAGCCAGTCTGCCAGCTTAGCGAGGTATAACTGGTAAGCAATGAATGAGAAAGGAGTCAAACAAATTGTGGGGGGGAAGTGATGTGTAGGGAAGTTGAAAGAGGTCATTTTAAACTATAGTTCTAATAAATAAAGGATAACAGCTCATGTTCATTGACTATCATCCTTTTTCTCCTTGAAGTTTGTATTTTGACCTCTATGCACCATATAAGCAGGCACTCACTCTGCTGCTTCCCTGCCTGCTGCCTTAGCAGCTATTAATAAGCAGGGTTCACAGTTAGATCAGGGGAGTGAGTAACAAAAAGAAAGGAAGGAACTGAGGTAAGGTGTAAAGGATATATAGTCTGGGAAAAAAAAGATGCCAGGTAAAGTTGTGGCTCCTGGGTGGCTCAGTTGGTTAAGCCTCTGACTCTTGGTTTTGGCTCAGGGCATGATCTTAGGGTCATGAGATCCCACCCTGGGTGGGGCTTCAGGCTCAGTGTGGAGTCTACTTGAGATTCTCTCTCTCTCTCCCTCTCCCTCCCCTTCTGCCCCTTCTCCCACTCATGCATATGCTCACTCACTCTCTCTCTCAAATAAATAAATTCTTTAAAAAAAGATTCCAGGCAAAGTCAAGGATATAGGGATTTTAAAGATCTCTTGTACTGCATTAAGAAGTTGTTTTTTATAGAGAGCACAGATTGCATGGAGCACTGGATGTGGTAAAAAAAAAAAATAATGAATACTGTGTTTCTGAAAATAAATAAATTAACTTAATTTTTTTTTTAAAAAGTTGTTTTTTATAGCTGCCCTCAGTGGTTGAAGGGGACCTATACCTAGGATTTGACCACATCCTCTTTTATGGATACTGGTAAAACAATGGATGTTCTAAGAGCCAGATGAGAAGGCTGAGAAGTTTCTTCTGAAATACACCCTTGCCCTCTTCTCCATCTGCTGATCTCTCCAGTATTTTCCTTTCATTCTTCTCCTCAACTTTCCATTTTTTTCTATCATTCTGCTGGCCTGTTTGTGAAAATACCCTTAGGATTGTTGTTAATGAAATTCAACTGAGTAAATTTTAAAGATTTTATTAGACTTATTCAGTGATTCACGAATCAAGCAGCATCCAATCTAGCAGATACAAAGAAGTTCTGAGGAATTGTATAAAATGAAAGACATTTATAAGCAGAAGGGAGTAGGAACAAGAAAACTCTACTAGGCAAAAAACTGGGCTGGTTATTGCAAGATTACTCTCTTTTAGGGGATAGCAGGAGCCTATCAAGCAGATTACTAAACTAGTGCTGATTGGGAGATTCTGGTTGACTGGATTGAGATTCCAGTTATGGAAAAGCCGAAACTGTAATCAAGTGTAGGTTTGGTGACATGGAGTGTAGCAGAAGTGACTCCATTTGGGGCGTATTGTCTTATTTTTAACACTGTGAAAGGCAACAAGGCAAACACAATTGTATTTTGCCTCTTGCCTGTAGCCAAGTGTGAACACTAAATGGATCATGGGGCCAGCTATACTGGGCATAAGCTCTGTGAACTACATCTAACTTCCATCCACTCAAAACCCACAGTTTGTCCAGGACAAAGGTGGTGAGGGTAGAAGTGGGAATCCATCACTTTGAATATAAAAATCAAACCTAATCAAAGAAAAGAGATGGAGTTATCCTGAAAAACTCAACACATACTGTATGAAATATAGATAAAATGATCAAAGAAAGAAATGTAGAAGAGAAGCATGCTATCAAGAACTTATGTAAATATTTACTTCCCCCACAAAAAAGACTTCTGGTCTTCTGGATATAGGACTATTTCAGCAAATATCATTCTCAAAGCCAGCACCACAGTTCTGGATTATAGTTCGATTTTTTTTCCTTTGCCTCCCAAGAAGCAACTTCATTAGCTGATAGCAAAAAGCATAGCATATAAGGCATAACTGAGAGTATACATTAAGGAAATGGTTATCGACATTGTGAAATATTCTCTTCCTCACCCAGAAATGGGAGGCCACATCAATCAGTCAGATTTCACAGATGAACTATAAGTGATCCAATAAATGCAAATATTAGAAAATAGGAATAATTGACATATTTTGACCTGAAGAGAGAGCTATTTACATTATGATATGGTTTATCAAAATACTCTGAAGGGAGGAAAGTGAAAGACAATCTATTTCCTCATGCTTAATTTATGCAAAACATCAGATTAAATGAACCTAAATAATTGAGGCTACTTAAAATTGCAAAGATTTCTAAGAGGACACTAGGGAGTTTTGAATGGAAAGTATAAACCTGGGTAAAAATGCTAGTAGGTCAAAGAGTTAATAACAGATAACAGCTATTAAATGCTTGGCCTGTTTCAGGGACTTTTTGAAGCAATATATATATCATACATACATACATACATATGTATACACACATATATGGATACATATATACAGTTCTATCTATATGTATGTAGAAACATATATATATATATATGACATCTCTTTTTATCATCAAAAGAATTGTATGTGTATGTGGTAGATATTCTTGTTGGCTTTATTTTATAGATAAAGGAAATTAAAGCAGAGGGAGAGACTGAGTAACTTGTTCAAGGTCATGCAGTAAGTGGTGAAGTCAAACACCTACAGTCTGGCTCTGGAGATCAAGTAGTTAAATGCTGAACTGTAGATGGGAACACAAAAGCATTGAAGAAGGGAGACCAGTTAGGAGAACAGAGTCAACATGGAAGGGTAACGTGCTTGAAATGATGATAGATGTAGTAGGAATTTAAAAGATTTATAGGAGAGGTAGAAGAAGAATCAGTAGAATTCAACATGTTATATATGAAGGATGAGAAAGAGTTAAGTTGACTAAGTTTTAAGTCTGAGTAATTTGGTGCAATGTTAACTAACTGAAGAGAAAGAACTATAGCTGCTTTATGAGGAAAGATGGGTTCAATTTTAAATGCATAAAATTGAGATATCTAGAGGATATTCTGTGTATAAATAAGTTCCCAGAAGGCAGGTAAACATATAAACCTGGATCCTAGAAACAAATGGGGACATACATGTGTAGAAAACGATCTGGGGGAGGGGGCGCCTGGGTGGCTCAGTGGGTTGAGCCTCTGCCTTCGGCTCAGGTCATGATCCCAGGGTCCTAGGATCGAGTCCCGCATCGGGCTCTCTGCTCAGTGGGGAGCCTGCTTCCTCCTCTCTCTCTCTCTGCCTGCCTCTCTGCCTACTTGTGATTTCTGTCTGTCAGATAAATAAATAAAATCTTTAAAAAAAAAAAGAAAAGAAAACTGATCTGGGGACTGAATCTTTGAAAAATCTATAATGAGTGTATACAAGATGAGTCAGAAAGGGAAACTTGATCAGTTTCCCAGAGGTAAGAGGAGAATGAGGGAAGCCCAATTCCAGAAACCAAGAAAACTTTCCAGCAGGAGGAGGTTTTCAAAAGTGTATAATGTTGCAAAGAAACTGAGCAGCATCAGGACTGAGAAGATGTAATTGTACTGTCAGAACGGCATGAAAGATAGTTTCACTAAAGTGGTGAGGGCGGAAGACATATTACGAGTCACTGAGAACAGAGAAATATTAGTGGAGATAAGAGATGATACACAACTCTTTCATGACATTCATTCTGGAACTTGAATGTGAATGATAAAGCAGAGTTTTAGGAAGAAAACGGGGTCAAATAAGGACTTCTTTAAGCCACTGACTCTTTAAGCACACATGTAGACAGAGATAAAGGAACCAGTGGAGAGAGATTTAAAATAAAAGTCAGAACAAATAATTTATTTCCTTTCCTGAGAAGCGATGAGGGTAGGATTAAGATCCCAACAACATAAAGGCAGAAGATGATGACATCAAGATGAATGCTTTCCAAATGCCAGTTCATAAACTGATTTCACAAAGATGGTGTCAGAATCACCCTGGGAGTTTATTAAAAAGATCAGTTCCTGGGCTCAGCCCTCACAGGTTCTAATTCTCTAGGCCTTAGTTGTGGCCTAGAAACCTGTACATTTAAATGTTAACACTGTTGCATAGGTATAGATGAGAGGTTTTTCACCTCTAGCAGACCAAGGCCTCCTTGTATTAAATACTTTGTAATGTCCTCTTCATGAAAACCATAAATAATATAACTCATGTACACACAAAATTTCAAAATACCAATATAATGCCATCACAAAACATAACAAGAGAAATACCAGAAAAGGGCTTCATTATATGATACTATGTAAAGATTGTACATCACATACTTCACTATGTAAATGTTTGGGCATGAAGATACTTAAGGACATAATGAAGTAGTTACATATTTGTATCTACTTAAAATGAAGAAGTTTGGCTTTCACGTAAGTAAGATAATATTGAATTGAGTATTTTCACTACCTTTTCTTTCTATTTGACATTTCAAAATAAGGGCTATAGAAACAGATTTATAAAATTGCCATGTGTGTGATAAAATTGCCTTGGATATGCCAACTATAAATGCAGACTAATATAGGGATATTGTACTGACAACTCAAATGCCACCAGTGGGCATTGACATTGATTAATTACACAATTTTTTGAAATAAACAGCCCTAGATGAAGTTCTAAATAAAACAAAGTAATATCTCCCCTTGACTTATATACAGCAGTTGCATTTCTGGAAAAGTCAGCATATATTAAAACTGTAGAAAACACGTCTGCATTCATATAAAAAACTGGAGTTATATTCTAGGCTGACATAATTTTAGGGTTTTCCCTACATGAATATCTGAGGGCCATTTGAAAGTCATATGAGATACTGGAAGAATCTTCATTGTGTAGGCTTGTCCCATGTACTGCAGGGTAATACCATGAATGCCTGGTTCCCATCCATCAGATGCCTGCACCATCCTCAAGCACTGTGACAACCAAAAGAAAATACCATTCCTTCCATTTCTAAAACATCCCCAGGAATGGGACTGCCTATCTGGATAACCACTGCTCCAAAAGAAGATAACAGAGGCTGCAAGATTAAGTGCCTTTGGGTATTTCACAGATCCTAGAAATAAGGGAAATGTATGGATATTAAGCAATAGGGTCTGTGGGGCTCGTGATAAACTAGAGAAAACAGGCCTTGCCTAAAGGCATTTACAACAACAACAAAAAAGTTTTCAGTATTATACAAGCATATGTACTTACTTTTCAAATGAATGAATTTAACTTGTAATGCAAGGCTAGCATGTATATGTAGCCTTATGTCATATCCACAGTTTAACAAAAAGCATTCTTTAAACATAAGAATTTATCCTTAAAGAAAAGTGTCCAAGCATTGGCCAGAAATAAAATTTTTAAAATGAAGTTTTGATATTTAACAAATTGTGACCACCAATGTCATAATCAAACTAATTAAAATAGACTAGAATAGAAAATATCAGAGCACATCAGGCTAAGTATTATTTTGTCAAGAGTGTATTTCAGGTGTGTGTGTGTGTGTGTGTGTGAGAGAGAGAGAGAGAGAGAGAAAGAGAGAGAGAGAGCGCATACCAGGCACAATGCAGACGGTATTTTACTGGGAGTCTTAATAAAAACAATTTTGGAAAACACGGGGGTAGATAAGTGATAATTGGGGGTGCAGAAGGATCTTTCCCAACCACACTGTACCCACCTAACATTGTGATCTTCTTTTGCATATTTGTTAGGAGCAGACTTTGGAATCAAAGAGAATAGGGTTTGAGTTCTAGCTGTACCCCTCAAGTTCATGACTATAGGCAAGTTACTCCAACTCTTTTTGCCTCGGTTTTTTTATCTATAAATTCGACGCTCCCTGGTGGTCTAGTGGTTAGGATTCGGAGCTCTCTTTACCTATAAATTGAAGATAGTAATGTATTATAAGATTTTTGTGATAATTAAATGAGATAATGCATGTCTAATGCTTAGTATACCATTTGGCACACAGTAAGCAATAAGTGACACAGTAAGTAATAATAACCAACATATAAGTTTTGCCCAGTTGATCAGCAAAATATGAGATATAAATGTTAGGTGTTTAAATATGCACCAAAGGTTTTCTTCCTTTTCTAGAAATATTATTTGAAATATCTAAAGCCATAATCTTTATATTAATCATTTATTGCTCTGTAATAAATTACTCTGAAATTTAGCAGCTTAAAACATTTATTAGCTCACACAGTTTGGGAAAATCAGGAATCTGGTATCAGCATAGCTGGGTGGTTCTGGCTCAGAGTCTCCCATAAGGTGGCAGTCAAGTCATGACTAGGGATGCACATACCAAAGGGACCCAAAAGTACTCGCATTAACTCCTAGGGGAGTATTGGAGGGAGGCCTCAGGTCCTTGCCAGGCGGGCTTCTCCATACACCTGCTCATGACTTGGCTTTCTCCAAAGTATGTAAGCCGAGATCGAGAGAGAGAGAACACCAAAGATAGACCCCACAGTCTTGTATAGATTCATATCTGAAGTGACATAACATCACTTGCACCATACGCTACTGGCCACAAAGTCTAACCCTGGTATAATTTGACAGAAGACTACACAAGTGTGTGGATACCAGGGAGCAGGAATCATCATTGGGGGCCATTTGTGAGACTGGCTATCACAATATTTATTGAAAGTCCATCCTCTTCAAGTAAATTTTTCATGCAAATATGATATTTCTCCAAGCATAAGTAATTATCGCTGACTGCCTGAGTTAGCATTAATATAAATTTGAGGAGTCATCAATTTTGTTAATGATGTGTAACACCAGCTTACTTAATAAATCATATGTAACTATAAGGCAAATTTTGCATAATCTTAGCATTATCTTTCTTTTTAAAAACTGAACTTTAGTAAAGGTATTTTAAATATGCCTCTATGTTTTCCACCACATAATATTTGGTTCCTTCTTAAGAAAAATTACTTCCTCTAGCTACACTTTATTACATTCTAAAAATAAATGTTTGAAGGCAGGCTTCCTTTTTTGGGCATGCAATCAGATAGTAATATAGGGTAAAGATTTCAAAAGTAAAAATCAATGAGGATTTTTTTTTTTACCATAAACCTTTTCAGAGATGATGAAAGTAGAATGTGAAATGTCAATACTCTTAATGCCAAATATTTAACAAACTACAATAATACATGAGAGTAACTGCAAAAGATGACCATAATGTAGATATGTTATCCAGGTAATGTTAATGAGAATAAATAACCAAAATCAAGCTAGGAGACTAATACTCCCTTATAAAACAAACAAAAAAAACCCACATTAATTTCCAGGGAGTCATCTAATTTATGAAAATGCTTGTAGTTATGAAAATGCTTGTAGTTATGTTTTTTAAATACTTTAAATATTTATTTATTAGAATTTTTTTTTTTGAGAAAGAGAGAGAGAAGAAGAGAGAGCGATATCCAAAGTCAACAAGCATGCAGGGAGAGGTAAGGGGAAAGGGGCAGAGGGAGTAGGAAAGAATGTCCCAAGCAGGGTCCTTCTGAAAGCAGAGCAGACACAGGGCTAGATCTCATGACCCTGAGATCATGACCTGAGCTGAAATCAAGAGTAGGACACTCAACAGACTGGGCCACCCAGGCCCCTCTGCTTGTACTTACTTTTTAAGTTTGACTTTTAATATAAAGATTATTTTGTCTTCAATATTGGTCATTGTATATTTCAAATTAGTTTCTGAGCTCATTCACATTTTTAAAGTAGTAGATCACTCTGGCCTTTGGCAAAATAATGTTACTGACTCTCCCCTCCCCATCTGATCCCTCCCCTTCACTCTTGCTTGCTTTCTTACCCCGTGCCCTCTAGTTTCCACACTTGGCCCATTAAAATGTTTTCTGACACTCATACTGAGGCAAAAATGACTGAAAAAATTTTAAAAGTACTAAACACATATGTATCCCCATGGGGTAGTGTAGTCATTAAGATACACAAGTAGGGGCACCTGGGTGGCTCAGTGGGTTAAGCCGCTGCCTTTGTCTCAGGTCATGATCTCGGGGTCCTGGGATCGAGTCCCGCATCGGGCTCTCTGCTTGGCAGGGAGCCTGCTTCCTTCTCTCTCTCTCTGCCTGCCTCTCCATCTACTTAAAAAGAAGAAGAAGAAGAGGAAGAAGAAGATAACACATGTAAACTGCCTATCAGAACTCCTGATACAGCTTAGACAATTAATTGTCAATTTTCCGTCTTTTGCAGCTTTGCACTTCACTGACTAATAATATTCATTCACACATTTAAATCCTAACTTCTTGCCAGCCATCCTGCTTAACACATTTACATATGTATTATCTAATTGAATCATCACAACAACTAGGTACTAGGTATTATTCTCATTTTACAGATGAAGAAACTGAAACTTAAAGCTCATCACAGCTAGCCACTGATAACGCCAGATTCAAGTTGAGGTCTTTTTTGATTCCTGGATCTTTTTCTAATCCTCTACTCTTTATCCTCATATTTACATTAAACCTGCCCTATACTTCTTGAGAGCTTTGCTTATTCTTTGGCTTTTATCCCCTGCCCACCCCCTACGAGTGTACAAATTCAAAACAACACCACACGCGAGCCAGTGTAACTGCAAATAACAACAAAGCAATGGATACTGCACACAAACTTTTCTTCAACTCTTTTATTTTCCATTGAAAATAACTCAATAGATCAAGTTCACAATGACACACACTCCCATTGACATTGTGATTCCGGATCTTTTAGTTTACCCCTCTCTTTCTTACGAAAGTGCAGAAATACAAGTAGGGCAGAGTGTGCTAACCATCCAACAAAACCAGTTAGCCTATTTCCCCAGAGGAATAGGAATGAACAACTAGACATCATTTTCCCAAACCTTTCTTGCAGTTAGTGTGGACCATATGGCTAGTTTTGGTCAACAGGATGTGAATTAGTATGATGTGTATAATTTCTACATGATCTCCAATAAGCTAAATGACAACAACAACCTTAAATCTTTGCTTACCCCTGAATTCTAACATGAAATGTCCAAGACTCAGTTATGACCATACTGACAAAGGCATTTCTTCAGGGTAGCAATGGGAAAACTTTTTCTATAAAGGACCAAACAATAAATATTTTAGGTTTTGCTGGCCAGACAGGATCTGTGTTGCATCTACTCCATTCAATCATGGTACAAAAGCAGTCATAGGCAATACATACACAAATGAGCATAAGTGTTCCAATAAAAATCCATTTACCAAAAACAGATAGTTAGTGGCACAGATTTGACCTACTAGCTATGATTTGCTAATCTCTGTTCTGGTGGGTAGTAGAAAAACAAGAAAAAAAAAAGAGAGAGACACCTCAGAGTCCTTGAATGTCTACCAGGCAGTCTGGACCACTGGTATCTGGATTCCTTATTAAATGAGAAATTTCTTTCTTCAGCAAGTCATTCAACTGGGGGAGTCCCTTTGTTACAGCATCTTTAACTTTATCCTAACTAATATAGTGAGTGATAGAGATTGATTACATAAAGCTTGGATGTGCCAAGAAAAAATGTAAGTAAAATCATCCAGTGTGTCAGCATTTTATTAATAGTTAAATAAACAAAAAAATACTGGGCACATACTTTCTAAACTGATTGCTGTAAGTTCAGGAACGAAAAATGCCAAAGGGGAAAAGCAGCTGCTGGATGTGATCAGCTTTACCAGTTTCTAGAAACCGAAATTAACAGAAAACTTGGGATCACCTTTATTTACATTTTTTAAAGGAATCTAAACTTTCAGCTCTACTGCTGAATTTCAGTTAGCAAATAGTAGGAGGATAGGAGAAATGTTTAGGGGAGACAATCTAGGACTCCCACCCTCAAAACCTAGATCATAGGATAAAAGCAGTGGCCTACTTTGCCTCCCTACGTAGCTATCCTTATTAATGCAAGTATGCTAAAAGGCCACACCAACACAATTCTACATACCATGAGTATACCTTCCCCACCATGTTTGTAATTCATTCAACAAGTAAGTTGACAGACTCCCAAATAACCTTTGAATTCCTTGTCAGAACTGATAAATATATGAGGAAACAGCCTTTTCCTCTTCACTGAGTAGGCTGCTTTGCAGAACAAATCCACCTTAATGGCATTTTTCATCATGCATAGTCATTGCTAAATATAACCATACTTCTGTCTTACTGAGGGAGCAGATTTAAAATGCATATTCTCAGGTATTACTCCCAAAGTGTCTAGTATAACAAATCTAGTATGGAACTCTGAAAGTATATTTTTAAGAACCAGATGATCATAATGTATCCAATGAGCCACTTATCCATATACTCAGTTTGGGAAATGTTGTTGTAAAAAATTACAGGAACTATACAGTTTGACCCAAGCTTGATCATTGCATAGGATATTTGTCACAACTTTCCAAAAAGACACATTAATCTATTAATAAATGGCCTTGGAATGTAATTATTAAATCAAATAAAGTGGAAAATGCTTACAATTTTTCTTCTCTAAATCTTCTTTTTCCTATTTACCCATATTGTTAGATGAACAACTAGCTTCCCATTCCCTCAGGCTTATAAATGTTAACTCTCTCCCCTGCATTTTTCATAGAAAAGATGTCCTCAGCTTATATTTTTCTGGTACTTTCAAACCCTAGAAAGAAGGGATTATTGTTCTTCTGTCCCTTTATCCTCAATGCTAAGTATAATGTTTATACTTTCAGACATTAGTAACAATGATAATACTTATTTTATTATATATCTGATAAGGATTATTATCCAGAATATATAAAGAACATTACCACTCAGTGATAAAATAATACAGAACACAAATTTAAAATGAACAAAGGAAATAAAAGACATTTCTCCAAAGAAGACATACAAATGGCCAATAGGTACATTAAAAGATGCTCACCAACATTAGTCACTAGAAAAAGGCAAATCAGGACCATAATGAGATACCACTTCACACTTACTAGGATGGCTATAGTAAAAAACAACAATAATAAACGTTGGCAAGGATGTGAAGAAATTAGAGCCCTCGTACACTGCTGGGGGAAAGACAAAAAAAAATAAGGTAGCTACTGTGGAAAATGGTCTGGAAGTTCCTTTTTTTTTTTCTTTAATTTTATTTATTTATTTGGCTGAGAGCACAAGCAGGTGGAATTGCAGGTAGAGGGAGAGGGAGAAGCAGACTCCCTGCTGAGCAAGGAGCCCAATGTGGGGCTCAATCCCAGGACTCCAGGATCATGTCCTGAGCTGAAAGCAGTTGTTTAACCAACTGAGCCACCCAGGTGCCCTGGTCTGGCATTTCCTTAAAAGGTTAACCACAGTTGGCATATGAGCCAGCAATTCTGGCTGTATACCTTAGGTATACATCCAAGAGAAACAAAAACATATCCACAGAAAACTTGCACGTGGATGTTCACAGCAGCATTATTTGCAACAACCCCAAAACTGGAAATATCTCAGATATCTTTTCTTATTGAAGTATGAGTGAGACAAAACATTATATTAGTCTTAGGTGTAAACACAGTAATTCAACATTTGTATACATTAGAAATGATTACCATGTTAAGTCTATTTACCATCTGTCACCACACAAGTTTACATTTTTTTCTTGTGATGAAAACTTTTAAGATTTACTTTCTCAGCAACTTTCATATTTGCAATACAGTACTATTGACTATAGTCCCAATGTTATGTATTATATCCTCATGACTAGAATTTATAACTAGAAGCTTTTACCTCTTGATCTCCTTTACCCATTTTGTTCATTCCCCAACTGCTATCCCCTCTGGGAGCCACCAATCTTTTCTCTATATCTAGTTTTATTTTGTTTTGTTTTGTTTGGTCATTTGTTCTGTTTTTAGATTCCAGATAGACAAAATTAAATGGTATCTGTTTTTCTCCAACTGACTTATTTCACTTAGTATAATACCCTCTAGGTCCATCCATGTTGTTTGCAAATGGCAAGATTTCTTTCTTTTTAATACCTGAGTAGTATTCCACTGTATATATAAATACCACATCTTATCCATTTATCCATTGATGTGCATTTAGGTTGTTTCCATATCTTGGCTATTGTAAATAATGCTGCAGTGAACATGGGGATATATATATAATATGTATATATATATATATATATATATATATATATATATATATCTTTTTGAATTAGTATTTTTGTTTTCTTCCAATAAATATTAGTGAGCTATCGTGAGACTAAGTGAAAACTCAAAGGTGGTATCCCCTAGCCTACATTCCCTGATAACACTTCCATAACTTCCAGATGTGTGGTAAACCTGAAGGCTTAACCCTCAAGCTGAGGCTCCAGGTCAAGTAGATAGGTTTTTTTTTCCTCCTCCACAGGAAGACTGGGGGTGTGTTTCAGTCTGCTGTCTGTATAGTGCCCTGGGGGTGGTAGCCGCCATAAACTGTGTATACAATTGGCTCAGACTCATAGAACCCAGAAACACAAGCCCCCTTGATCAACAGAGCCAGACATTCAAAGGGTATCTCCTGTGTGAACAGCATGTGCTGGCCAGTTTGAACCTGGCCAGCTTGAATGAGACCAAAATAGAGCAGAGCATGGTGGTGGGGTACTCACCTGTTTGGCTTTGGCAGGGTCACATTGAAGGAGCATGGGGGCAGAATAGGGCCAGATGTCTTTTTTTTTTTTTTTTTTTTAAGATTCTATTTATTTGAAAGAGAGAAAGAGCACAAGTTGGGGGCAGAGGGAGAAGCACACTCCCACTGAGCAGGGAGCCTGAATTGGGGCTCAATCCCAGGACTCTGAGATCATGATCTGAGCCAAAGGTGGACACTTAACCGAATGAGCCACCCAGGTGCCCCAGGATCAGATATCTTTTAATGAATGAATGCTTAGCCACAGTGTAGCATATCCATACTATGGAATATTACTCAGGAGTAAAAAAAAAAAGTTATAAACAGCAACTTGGATGAATCTCAATGGCATTATGCTGAGTGAGACTAAACAGTGTCAAAAGGTTAATACTTTATGATTCCATGTATTAGGCACTTTTAAATAGGTGGAAAAACTATAGTGACAGAAAACAGATCAGTGATTGCCAGGAGATATGGATGGCTTGAGAATAACTATGTAGATATACTATAGAAGAGATTTTTGAGATTTTGTATCCTGATTATGGCAGTGGTTGCATAAATCTATATATCTATTAAAATCCAAAGGGAAAAAAGTCAATTTTTCTTCATAATAATTTTGAAAATAAAAAAACATTTAAAAACAATTAAATGGTTATTTAGTTGAACAAGGAATCAGTTGTATAAAACAAGTTTCATTATTAGATGTTAAGATTATATAGTCATGAAAAATTATACCATAGGTATGTATTGAAAGACAGTAAAAGTTATTCACAATATTTTAAGATTTTAAGAAAAACATCAAATAATATTTTTACTATTAATCCTTTTTTATAAAATTATAAAGTAAATGTATGATACATAAACAAAAAGGCTGGAAAAAATAAATCAATATATTAATGTTTTTTTCCATGTAGTCTGTCTTGAACTTTTTTTGCTTATTTGTATTTTTGGAATTTTCAATGATGAAAATGTATTACTTTTGCAATTTAAAATAAAATTTTAATACCACAAATTGTTAATCAAGGATTCTAACATCCTCTATCAAATGCAACATTACTTTCCCACTCTGTTCCCCAATCTAATTAATTTCCACTAAAAATTCACCTCATCCAGTACTCCCACTTGTGGGTATATATCTGAAGGAAACGAAATCTCTGTCTTGAAGAGATATCTGTACTTCCACGTTAATTACAGTGCTATTCACAATAGCTAAGATATGGAAACAAACTATCTGTTTGCAGATGGATAGATAAAGAGAATATGGCATATATATGCAATGGAATGCCATTTAGCTTTTTTTTTTTTTTTAAAGATTTTATTTATTTATTTGTCAGAGAGAGCGAGCACAGGCAGACAGAATGGCAGGCAGAGGCAGAGGGAGAAGCAGGTTCCCTGCCGAGCAAGGAGCCCGATGTGGGACTCAATCCCCGGACGCTGGGATCATGACCTGAGCCGAAGGCAACTGCTTAACCAACTGATCCACCCAGGCATCCCATATATCAATCTTTTTATAGTAACTTTCCCCTTGAAAGTGGGACTGCTTAGGTCAATGAGATAAGAAGGCTTTTAACTCATTAGTTTTTATGTATTATTTGAACTTTGGCTCAAGATTTTGGTTAAAAAGATTGACTTTTTATACTTTTTATATATAATGAATCTTTAAAATCTATGCTTAAGTCTTTAACATCTTTAAAATCTATGCTCAAATTCAGTAACATTATTTTCAGTTTTAAGGAAATCACTAACTGTAACACACTAATATCACTAATATCATTTGGTGGCAGCAAACCAAACCACAAAGGTAGTTTTTGAAGAGTGGAACAAATTTATTTACAGTTTAAACTGGAGAGCTTGACCTCTTAATATGCAGAAACATCTGAAACCCTCCACCAAAAAGTATGATGGTAACAGTCAAGAGACCAACAACCAGGATAATTCTCGGGAGGGAGAGTACGCTACGCCGGCACCATATTGTGCAGTAAGACTGGGCTCTTATTGCACACCATGGGCTGAATGCAATAAAGGTGATTTATCTAAATGGGCACAGTAAATGAATCAAGTACAGACAGTACAGAGATGCCAGTATGAACGGGGACAGGAAGTTTTACATTATACATAGTGATCAAGGCTAAAACTAAACTAAAGGTGATAACTAAGCCATAGTCAAGCCAGGCCCACAGAGTACCTTTGTGCAAATTATTAAAAGGCTCCTGTTCCTCCAGGCAATAGAGCCCCATGCCAGACCCCATGTTCCCCCTCATCCTGCTGTTTGAATGCCTATACAACTAAACAGCATTAGTACGGGCACCTGACTAGCTCACTCTGTAGAGCACATGACTCTTGATCTCAGGGTCATGAGTTCAAGCGCCATGTTGTGTGTAGGGATTACTTAAAAATTAAAAAACAAATTTAAAACCCAGCATTAGTAGAGAGTCAGTTTCAGGAAATCAAGGAAGAGCTAGAATATGAGAGCTGGTATGTGAAATTTAGGTCAAGTTAGGCTCTAATTGGGTTACCTACTTCTGATATGACATAATGCCAAGCCAGACTAAAACAAGATGGGGGCCAGACATGAGTAGGTCTTTTCAAGGTCAAGTACATATGAGACCTTCTATAAGTCCAGGCTGACACAAAAAATTAGCCATCACAAATCCAGATAATAACCATGAGGTAATAGTTCTGTTATATGTTTAGAGAAATGATTATTGAAGTGGACCAAATGAACTTACATTGAAACTAAGTATATATAGATATTTAAGATTTTATAAAAATAAACATGAATATCCTGGCAAGCAAAAAAATTCAGTGTGACCAAGTTTGATCACATTTATTTTAGTGATGCAGCTATGTTCCTAAGATAAAATTTTCTACTACACTAATGTTGATGTTATGTGTCTGTTGGTCAATGATGAGAATATGATGAATTAAATAAAGTTTATCCATTAATCAGGCACCTTAATGGCATATCCTTCAAGGCATGCAAGTGTCACATTTGTTTTCTCAAATTCGCACACAGTTCATGTCACTTAAAATCATTTTTCATCAAACCACATTGATTAATCAATCATTTAATCAAGGACCTTCTATGTGTCCAGAATCATGCTAGAAATGGGGAATCATGGCAGTAGAGAAAGGACATCCTATTATTAAGGCAAGTGAAAACTAACTGAGAAGCAAGACACACAAGACAATGAAAGTATATACTAAAATGCTAAAGTCCGTGATATCAAAAGTAAACAAGAAGATCCTTTTTGTGTGATACACACAATAAATGTAAAAAACAGAGTAAAGAAGGGAGAATTCATCAGAAAATGTTTCACAACAGAGGGGATAGATGGGACTTGAATTAAGCCTTAAAGAATAGGTTGGATAAGCTTTTCTGTGCTATAAGCCTTTTTGAGAGCACAAAAATTGCATAGAAAAGTCTATTTTTCTCATTTAAACTGAACATCAAACAGGACTTCTAGAGAGCGCTAATGTGTTTCTAGCCCTCACTTCTTTGGGGAAAGGGGAGGCGAGGGCAAGGTCTCAGCTATCAGCATAGAAGGCCTGTTTATGCTTTGTTGAGGGAGACAATCTTAGCTTCTACTTTGCTTGGTCATTCAGATTTTAGATCAGTGCTGCTTCATTGCTGCGGGATATTTTAAGTAACTGGAGTATTTGCATTCTCTATTTTCTTATGACCAAGTCTTTTCTGTCATTTCTAAGGTTAGATATTTCCTTTAATGAAAGCCTTTAGAAGGGTTTGAAAATCCAATATGCATTCTCTTCTATCTGTGAAAAGATCTTATTCATTGTTTTTTTAAAGGGGAAAATAAGACACAGTTTGCAAGAGCTGATCAGGGTACTTCATTCTTCGATTACTTTAGCAGTAATTAGCCATCCCAATTCTCATATTTTATCATTCTGCAGTAGGAGGTTGTTTCCTAATTACCACATGGCATTTATGCTTGATTACTGAGCAGTTGTATGACTAAAGAGATATGCACATGCTGAAGATACAAATAATTTATTAAAATGACTATAAAGAACAACGATAAATTTCTGAATTCTTATGGTGTCCGACTTATTCAGCCATGGGGTTCCATATTGTGTTCCTTAGCTCCGACTGTAAATGCCATTGGAAATATATATAGTAACTAGCTTCTTTCCAGGGCTCATCTTATAGTCATAGATTCAGGGAATATCATCACTGGAATTCATATTGGAGATCGTCCCTCATTTTACAGAAAGAAAATAGCCAAAGAGGGAAGAACTAGCTATTGACAGAGTCAGAAATGGAATTCATATCTCCTGATAAGAGTTAATCCAGAGTTTGTTTTCAAAAAGGTTAAATTGAGAAGAGTCAAAGTGTTGGCAGCCTATAGTTCTGGGCATCATGAGTGGAGGTACACTTTTCAAAACTCTAAAAACCCTGATATCAGCTTAAGGTTGATCTTCTACCAGTACCATGATATCATGGAATAGTTCTTGGGGTAGGCCCAACGCCAAGTCCTATAGTAGGATCCAGAGGAAATACTACATATTCACCAGCAGCTATAGGTTGTTCTAAAATATGCTGTAATTCTTTCTCATTGTAACCCCCAATTCAGGCCTGTATTCAGACCCACTTACACTCCACAACTCTGTTCCCAACCCACATGATCACTGATTAATTTGGGGTATATACCATATAAATACTAAGGAAGAAATCCCAGCAAGGAACTTTTAGTAACTGAAAGAAAATTAGCATAGGTGATAGGCCCAGAAAAGCATCAAAGTATTAATCAAAAAGCCATACTGAAAAAAAAAACAGTAATGGAAGACCAAAACATTCTTTTTATCAAAATCCAGTATCTAGCAGTGCTCTGTAACAAGTGTTCAATAAATATTTTACTCTAATGAGCAATGTATAAAGGGATGTTGTATTGGAATATGTACTAAATTTCAGAATTATAATGACTCTAGTGGGAAAGGATTTGTAAGGAGTGGGGAATGAAGGTAAAGTAATAAACAGAGATAAACAGACCAGTTATTAGACGAAATAAAGAGAATTGAGGACTTCTCTGGGGTGGCATTTAGAATCAACTAATAAACTAGATTTAGAATGCTAGAAAGGCATAACAATTACTAGTAATTGATTGAGATAGGCCATGGTACACAATCATAAGATATGGTAATCTGAACCTCAAATAGAGCATGATCCCTAAGGATTATATTTTAAAATAATCACAACTGTAAATGGATGGTATATTAGCTCATGCTATGATTTTAGCATGTACAAGGTGTCAACTTTGTTTGCCCCCCACTTTCAACCATGATGTGTGAGGTTTAATAAGCGGCTCAATCAGAGCAATAAAACCTCAATTATCTACCCCCTTTCCTCCTAAGGGATCCTTCTGGGGTGAACAGAGATTCATGGGAAGTGTAGGAAATTTCTTGTCATTCACTCATATGGAGGACTAACTGCTCTGACTTCTGGATACAACTTTACTAAAGGTCAAAAGTAACAGTGGCATCAGGATACATGGGATCTATGACTTCTTAATATAATATCTCAATATCACAGAGGAAAAAATTAGGTCAAAAATATATGAAAACTTCACAAATTATGAATTAAGGGACACGGTACTATTTGTTCTGTGACTGCTGTAAAATTTTATATTAAGATAGAAAATACAAATCAGAAGAGAACTATCTCATTGGAAGACCTACCCTTATTATATCTAAATTATCAGTTTTCTTCCAAAAATTTTCTAACAGGGACAGAAATTGCCTTAGAAATTGCCTCCAGACAAGGTTTCAGGAAAGTCTGTAGGGGGAAAATAAAGTTCATAATGCATACTATGATAAGCCATGAAATCTGACCGCTTTGGTTGATAGTTGTTTTTTTTTTTATCCTGCCTCCCAAAACTTAGGATTCTATACCACAATTAGAGGCCCTAAGAGGTTGCCAAAGGATCCTAAATCAAGCGCTTTCCATATCTTCATGGCCTGATTCTCGTTTATTTACTCAATAAAATGTTATTAAACACCTATTATTTGCTAGTCACTATGACAGCTTTTGACAATTACAATAAATATCAGTATAGTACTTTAGAGCTATTAGTAACAAGATCAATAAAGAAGGGGCAGCAGCTATCCTGAGAAAGCTCTTTCCATGGCTCTATCAAAAAGGGCAAGAGTGCCTAATTGCAAAACATTTCAAGTCTGCTTGCTTATATCTATTCATAGCCAATTGTCCAAATTGGTTCTAACAATTTACCTGGCCAACCATAACAACACTGGAGAAAGGAAATGTACTCCTCTAGTAGAAGAGGAGTAGGTAGAAGGATTTCCTGAACAGTCATATGATCTTCCACATAGGACACTGTAGTAGAATATGAGTATGGAGGCTTCTCTAGCTAGGATTTTGAGGACAAGCTCTCCTAGGAGGTAATATTAGAGTTGGATCCCCAGTGTTAAGAGTAACAGCCATGGAATTTTTGGAGGAAGGGCACTTCAAACAGAAAAAAAAATAAAAAACCAACAAATTCAAGTATTCTGAAACAGAAAAGAGCTGTATGCATGTGTTCAGAAACAAAAAGGTTAGGGGCACAAGGGTCCCACTTGATTTTGGCTCAAGTCATGATCTCAGGGTCATAAGACAGGGCCCACACAGGGTTCTGAACTCAGCAGAGAGTCTACTTGAGATTCTCTCTCTTCCTTTCCTGTCCCTCCCCCTGCTCATGCAGAACATCTCTCTCTCTAAAATAAATCTTGGGGCGCCTGGGTGGCTCAGTGGGTTAAAGCCTCTGCCTTCGGCTCAGGTCATGATCCCGGGGTCCTGGGATCGAGCCCCGCGTTGGGCTCTCTGCTCGGCAGGGAGCCTGCTTCCTCCTCTCTCTCTCTCTGCCTGCCTCTCTGCCTGCTTGTGATCTCTGTCTGTCAAATAAATAAATAAATAAAATCTTTAAAATAAATCTCGAAAAAATTTTAAAAAAAAGCCAACAAGATTAGCAGAATGAGGGGGATAGGGAGAGATGAGTCAAAGAAGTAAAATTATGTAAATCTTCTAAGACTTCTATAAGGGGTTTGGCTTTTATTATAAGTGGTTTGAGTAGCCATCAGAGATTTGATTGCTTTTTATTTAAAAAAAAAAACCGTAAAAATATATTGAAGAGAATGGTGTAATAAACCCCATACATCTATCACCCAAATTCATTAATTATCAATATTTTATATTTGCTTCATCTGTGCTTTTTTTTTTTTTGCTTATGTATTTTAAGCAAATCTCCCAGACTTCATGTCACTTCACCTCTATATACATTATTCAGTATGCATCTCTGAAAAGCACGGATATTTTCTTACATAGCTACAATGCCATTCTCGCACCTAACATTGGTAACAATTAAGTCTTTGGTGTCATGTAATAACTAGTCTGCAATAAAATTTATCCAGTTATGTCACAGATATCTTTCACCATTGGTTTATTCAAAGCAGGATCTGCACAAGTTCTACACATGATGCTTATTGTTATTCTTTTATCACACTAAAGTAAAACCCTCCTTTTTTTCTTCATGTCATTGAGTTGTAAAAGAATATAAATCTATTTTACTGGAGGATATCCCAATATAGTGGATTCACTTCCTTGTGATGCTGTTTAACTTGTTTATCTAGTTCCCATATTTCTTTAAATGGAAGCTAGTCCTTAATTAGACTCAAGTTCAACTTTTAAAGATATATCTATCTAAATAGATACATATTTAAGTTATATCTATAACTTTTAAATATATATAAATAGATATATATTTAAATATATATACATATATGTATATGTGTGTGTATATATATATATATATATATACATGTATATATATATATGAAGGCTGTGCCATGTTTTTCATCTTGAGAAGACAATTTCTGGTTGTAATTTTTGGTGCTTGATCAGATCCATGTGATGGTAGCCTGATCCCTTCATTGTAAAGTCCCCCATAAATCCTTCACTCACTGCTTTCATCCTTTAAAGATCATTGCCTAAATCAATTTTCTCATTAAGTGCTACACAGTATTGATTTTCTTTTCTTTTTTTTTTTTTTAACTTTTTATTTTTTATAAACATATATTTTTATCCCCAGGGGTACAGGTCTGTGAATCACCAGGTTTACACACTTCACAGCACTCACCAAAGCACATACCCTCCCCAATGCCCATAATCCCACCCCCTTCTCCCAAACCCCCTCCCCCCAGCAACCCTCAGTTTGTTTTGTGAGATTAAGAGTCACTTATGGTTTGTCTCCCTCCCAATCCCATCTTGTTTCATTTATTCTTCTCCTACCCCATTAACCCCCCATGTTGCATCTCTACTTCTTCATATCAGGGAGATCATATGATAGTTGTCTTTCTCTGCTTGACTTATTTCGCTAAGCATGATACGCTCTAGTTCCATCCATGTTGTCGCAAATGGCAAGACTTCATTTCTTTTGATGGCTGCATAGTATTCCATTGTGTATATATACCACATCTTCTTGATCCATTCATCTGTGGATGGACATCTAGGTTCTTTCCATAGTTTGGCTATTGTGGACATTGCTGCTATAAACATTCGGGTGCATGCGCCCCTTTGGATCACTACATTTGTATTTTTAGGGTAAATACCCAATAGTGCAATTGCTGGGTCATAGGGCAGTTCTATTTTCAACATTCTGAGGAACCTCCATGCTGTTTTCCAGAGTGGCTGCACCAGCTTGCATTCCCACCAACAGTGTAGGAGGGTTCCCCTTTCTCCACATCCTCGCCAGCATCTGTCATTTCCTGACTTGTTGATTTTAGCCATTCTGACTGGTGTGAGGTGATGAAAAAGTGCTCCATATCACTCGGCATCAGGGAAATACAAATCAAAACCACAATGAGATATCACCTCACAGTATTGATTTTCTAATCCTTCATTGTTTCTCCATTTATCAGGTAGGATTTTTAACTAGAAAAGGAAAAATCTCACTCATCTACAGCTATTTCAATATCCTAAAATACAGTCAGTAGAAGGTTTTTAGTCATATGATATGATTTATTCTTTAGAAAGATGCACTGTGGGCTGGAGAAGGGTAAGTATAAAGGAGGAAAACTAGCTAGAGAGCTGGAGAAAGGTTCAAGAGATAGAGGTGTCCTGAAGTAATATTTTAACATTGGAAATGATGAGAAGTAGTCATAAATAGGATACGTTTTGGACGTAAATCCAAGAGGACTTACTGAAGAAGGACTGCATGTGCACTATGAAGGAAAGAAAAAAATCAAGACTATCTCCTAGGCTTTTAGCTTAAGAAACAGGGTGTCATTTACTAAAATGGGAAATGTTTGAGGAGAATGGATTTCAAAGAGTGTAAGGTGGAGAAAATTCAACTGTTCTGTTTGATCATATCCAGTCTGTTATATTCATTAGATACCTAGATCATGAGTAAGCAATGATATCCAAAGTTTAGGTCAGGGGCACCTGGATAGCTCAGTCAGTTAAGTGCCCTGACTCTAGATTTTGTCTCAGGTCATGATCTCATGGGTGGTGAGATCAAGCCCCACATCGGGCTTTGCATTCAGCAGGAGTTTGCTTGAAGATTCTTGCCCTCCACCTCTCCCACAATTTGCATGTACTCTCCCTCTCTCTCAAATAATAAGCCTTTTAAAAAATGAAATCTTTTTTTTTTTATTTTAGTAACATAGACATTCAGGATCATATACACCCAGTAAAGTATACATATTAAAGTTCTCAACAATTTTTCAAGCATTCCTGTATAACAACACCAAGATCAAGAAACAGCATGGGACACCTGGGTGGCTTAGTCAGTTAAGCCTCTGCCTTTGGCTTAGGTCATGATCTCAGGGTCCTGGAATGGAGCCCTGCTTGGGACTCCCTGATGAAAGGGGAGTCTGCTTCTCCCTCTCTCTCTGCCCCTCTTCCAGCTTGTGCATGCTCGCTCTCTCGCTCTCTCTCTCTCTCAAACAAATAAAACCTTTAAAAACAAGAAACAGCCATAACTAACATCCAGAAGTATCCTGTGTGACCCCGCACCCTGTCTTCTCATTCCCAAGGGATAATCAGTATCTTGATATCTAAAAAGCATATATTGGCTCATATATCTGTTTTTGTACTTTTATATTAATAAAATCATAGAGAATTTATCTTGTGTCTTTTCTTTTACTCAATGTGTTAGTGAGATCCATAAATACTGTCAATCCTTTTTTATTGCTGTATAGTATCACCTTGGTGAATTTTGCTACTTTGGTTTGCTATGAGTATTTTATTACATGTTTCCTTTTTAACTTATATACGACTTTCTTTTGGATATTTACCTAGGAGTGGAATTGCTGAGTGATAGGGCATCAGTTTATGGTTTTATTAGATACTATCAGTTTTTCAAGGTTTTTCAACCAATTAACACTCATGCTAGCACAGTTTGAAAATAGCAGCGGTCTATATCCTAACCATTCTCTTTTTTTCTTTTTTGTTTGTTTTAGACATTCTGATTGGTATGTGGTATTTTATTGTGGTTTCAATTTGCATTCCTCAATGCCTAATGAAGTTGAGCAACTCTTCTTCCTTTTTTGGCATTGAATAGTCTCTTTTGTGAAGTGTCTGTTTAAATCATTTGTCCGTTTTTCCTTCTTCTTCTTCTTCTTTTTTTTTAAGATTTTATTTATTTATTTGAGAGAGACAGAACCTGAGAGAGAGGAGGGAGAGAGGAAAAGGCAGAAGCAGACCCCCTGCTGAGCAGGGAGCCCAATGCTGGACTCGATCCCAGGACCCCAGGACCATGACCCTAGCTGAAGGCAGACACTCAACCAACTGAACCATAGAGGCACCCCTTTCTTTTTTGTTACGAAACAATTTATTGATCTGTAAGAGTTCCTTATTCTCAATGCTAGTCATTTGCTAGTTTTATGTGTCTCACAAATATCATGTCCCATTTTATAAGTTACCTCTTAATTCTCTTAATGGAATCTTTGATAAAAATAAGTTTTAAATCACAATATAGTATAAACTGTCATTTTTTTCTTTTATGATTAACTCTTATAAGAACTCTTTGCCTTCTCTAAGATAATAAATATATTTTCCATGTTTTCCTCTAAAAGCTTTTATCAATTTACCTTTCATATACAATACATCTAAAATTGTATATTATGTGAAGTAAGGGTCAAGATATAATTTTCCCCACTTGGATATCTGATTGAGCCAGTCCTATTTTAAAAAGTATCTATTCCCTATGTACTGTGGTGTCATTTTGTCATGAAACAGGGGACTGTGTATATGTAGGTATATGGGTTTTTTCTTTTTACTACATTTTGTTCCATTAAAAAGTTTGTTTATTTTTATATCTGTTTTAATCACTACAGTTTTATAATAGACCTCAATACCCAGTACTGTAATTCTCCAGCTTTATTCTTTTTTAATTATGATTGTCATGGCTATTCCTTTGAGAGGTAAATTTGAGTTACTGGCTTTTAAGTGGTATTTTAAGTTCTGTGATTACTTGCAATGCCTAAGGAGAGAGTATAGATAGAGAAGAGAAAGTGGCCCAGGATATAACTTAACCATTTTAACAGTTACAAGTCATGTAAAAGAGGGGCGCTTGGGTTAAGCATGCAACTCCTGATTTTAACTCACGTCATGATCTCAGGGTTATGAGATTGAGCCCCGCATTGGGCTGGCACTGGTGTTGAGCCTCCTTAAGATTCTCTCTCTCCCTCTCCTTCTGTCCCTCCCAACCCACTCTTTTAAAAAAAAAAGAACTCATATAAGAGAGAGTAATCACGTTTAGAATATGTAGTTAATGAAATAGGAAGAAACCATGTAAGTGTAGTGTTATGGAAGCCAAGAAAAGAAAATATTTCAAAAAGGAGGAAATGACCAATCATGGCAAATACATTTGAAAAATGAAAATAAGGATAGAGAACTGGCTGTTGGCTTTGGCAATATGTAGGTCTTTGGGGTCTTTAATAAAAGCTGTTTGAGTAGAGTTCTGGAGATAAAAATCCTATTAAAATGAGGTGAAATGAGAATGGGAAGTAAAATTTACATAGCTGACATTAAAATAATAAAATATAAACCTAAATAATTAGAAGAGTGGTGCTAGTGCCAAAACAGAACAAGAAGAAGTACAGAAAGCTTAGGAACAAACCCAGGTGTGTGTGTGTGTGTGTGTGTGTGTGTGTGTGTGTGTGTGTTTTCCAGTTAGCAAATACTGATAGCATTTCAAATTTCATGTGGGGAAAAAAAAGAATATTAGTATGTGGATTTGGTTATTTAGAAAAAATATATATTACATTATATTAAAGCAGCAGTTCTCAATGTGTGACCTGAAGACCATTGGAGGTTATTGAGAACCTGGGAGAGTCCACAAGCTTTAAAACAATTTTCATAAAAATACCAAGAGATATTTTGTCATTTTAGTTTTGGGTGCAATGTTGAAAATAGAGCTACCCTATCACCCAGCAATTGCACTACTGGGTATTTACCCTAAAGATACAAACGTAGTGATCCAAAGGGGCACGTGCACCCGAATGTTTATAGCAGCAATGTCCACAATAGCCAAACTATAGAAAGAATCTAGATGTCCACCAACAGATGAATGGATAAAGAAGATGTGGTATATATACACACAATGGAATACTATGCAGCCATCAAAAGAAATAAAATCTTGCCACTTGTGATGACGTGGATGGAACTAGAGGGTATCATGCTTAGCGAAGTAAGTCAATCAGAGAAAGACAACTATCATATGATCTCCCTGATATGAGGAAGTGGAGAGGCAACATGGGGGGTTAAGGGGGTAAGAGAAGAATAAATGAAACAAAATGGGATTGGGAGGGAGACAAACCTTAAGTGACTCATAATCTCACAAAACAAACTGAAGGGTGCTGGGGGGAGGGGAGTTCGGAGAGAGGGGTGGAGTTATGGACATTGGGGATGGTATGTGCTGGGGTGAGTGTTGTGAAGTGTGTAAACCTGGTGATTCAGGTGATCCAGGGGTACAGACATGTACCCCTGGGGATAAAAATATATGTTTATAAAAAATAAATAAATAAATAAATAAATAAAAGAAAAAAATTAAAAAATTAAAAATACAGTTACTTTCATTTAAACAGGTGTATATTAGTATGTAGTAGATTTCATATTCTTTTTAAATAGGTAAATATAGTTTAATTTTTTTAGCTTTAATCTCCAGTGCCAACACTGATATATATAACCTATATGAACAAAAGCTTTTGGAATTCCTCAATGATTTTTAAGAGGGTAAAGAAATCCTGAGGTAAAAAAGATTTGAGAATCAGTGAATTAAAAATAAAAATTTACAAAAAATTAAAATACAAATATACTAGGAGAATACATATAATGATGAGATATGAAAGAACTTTTTAAAAGACAGCAATATAAACCAATAAACTTGAATCATTTACAACATGCTAAGTGTTTTACATACCTTATCATCAAATCTAACAACCTCATGACACATGATCATAATTTCCATTATTTCTGCCAACTGGCCTGGCACTCTGGCACTCAACTACCACAAAGGGTTAATTCAGCCTGTCTCTTTACCCCAGTTCAATTTCTTTTTTTTTTTTTTAAGATTTTATTTATTTGACACAGAGAGAGAAATCACAAGTAGGCAGAGAGGCAGGCAGAGAAAGAGAGGGGAGGAAGCAGGCTCCCTGCGGAGCAGAACGCCGGACATGGGGCTCGATCCCAGGACCCTGGGATCGTGACCTGAGCCGAAGGCAGAGGCTTTAACCCACTGAGCCACCCAGGCGCCCCCACCCCAGTTCAATTTCTAACTAATGTAATTATTGTTTAGTAATTTAAAGTTTTAATATTATATATAGACCAAGTGTATTAAATTCTTATGGGTGAGATACTTTCTTAAAAAGACTAATCAGAATACTGGCTTGTTTATGCGTTTTAGGGAAAGCACTGCATTTTGCGGTGGACCCCTCATGGAGGAGCGCAACTCTGCTCACAAATAACCGTCATTAAAAGGACCACTAAATGCAGAGTAAGGGCAGTGGCTGGGAGCAGGGATCTGGTACTGGAAGGTACCCTCTCTGATGGCTAAAGGAGATTTTCTAACCGAGGGTCTTCCCTACCAAGGTCCCGCCAAAGACCAGCAAAGGCATTCAGAGAGGCGGGGTTGCGCGAGGGATCTGTGGTCTAGGCATGCGCAGTGGGAGAAAAAGACATCCGCCCCGGGGAAGGGGACAGACAGACATACCTCCTTACAGACTAAACCCGCTCCTTGGATACTCTAGTCACCACGGTGACCCGAAAGGGGTTGCTGGAATGGAAACCAGACTTCTGTCAGCCTCCGCAAGGCCAAAACAACACGGTCACAGGTCGAAGTAGCTGGAAACATCCGCGGCATTGCTGCGGCACTTACGCACCTGGTATTCGTCTACATCAGGAGGGCTGCCCAAGATACACACCAAAAGGTGAGGCCGAATGCCCACTGTAGCAGAGGATGCTGGTCTAGCTGACTCTGTGAGCCAAGGGCGGGAGAGTGACGTGGGCCGGGTGTCCGTGCTCCGCTCCCCCCACCCCCCCCCACACCCAGTGGGCAGGGAGGGTGAAGCCTGGGACTGTAGGCAGAGGGCCCCATAGACCATTAAATGTCTATCTGTTGTCTGATAGTTGAGTAAAAAGTAAGAATCAGGCTAACTATTCCTCAACCTCCAATTTTATTTATTTTTAAAGTTATTTTTATTATGGTGACCATGCTGGTTTGAGGCAGACTGCTAAATAGAACCATCTTGTCTTTAAGCCTTTTCCATCTGCTTTCATTTGCCCTTCTCTTGTTTTTTGATAACCATTTTGAGTCACTACACAGGGACTGCCTGCCCTCATTACATTCTAAGTACTATAATAAACCCCTCATTACTACCAGTGCAGAATTTCACTTAAATACAAATTCAGTTATTCCTACTACTTTCTTTGATTTAATGAATAGTACAGGCTATATGTAGAGAGCTTATATAGGTATTCATATAAAGGAACATCTGCTCTATTTTATGCCTAAAGTAGGTAGCCATGACAACAAGAACATGGAATCAGTATAAAAGCACAAAAGATGCACTCCAAACATACATTTATTCTTTGCTCACATATACATATACTAACCATCAACTGAAAAATAAAAATTCAGTCAAGCCAGTTATTTCTCATCATATAGACTATCAGACACATTCTGAAATAAGCCATTTCATTTTTTCTCAATTCACAGCTTTCATTTACAACAAAATGCTCCACTATTATACATTATTAGGGTACTAAATAGTTTTTAAATAAATAAGATTTTATTGGGCCACTAGTGAAAGAAAAATAATCTCATTTAATATTTACATACTATGGGCCATATTCATCTGTCATCTAATTATTGGATCCACATACCATTACAGTCTGCTCAAAAAAGATGAAAAATAAAAAATGCTTCTCACCTTCTCATCTCTATATCTTTGCTCATGTGTCATCTCCATGAAATTCCCCCTCTCATTTTGGCAGATTGAATCCCACTCTTCCTTCAAGTTCCTGTACTTTCAAATTCCTATAATTTCATACTCCTGCATTTTATTTATCCTTCTTCCTTTGTCTGAAATATATTTACTTCCAAACCATGTCCAAATGTTTACCCACCATGTAGCTGTCAAAGGCCCTTTTGCACCTATAATGTTCACCCTGATTGCATAAGCCAAAAATAGGGTTTTTTCCCTCTTTTAACTTTCATAGAAATTCATTTGTGCCTTTTCTTCCTGAATGTTTTATTTTTACCTTGTATTAAAGTTATTTATATGCATACATTATCTTCCCCACTAAAAGGCTCCTTGAGAGCAGACATGGCTCTATAGGATTTATTTTGTATGCCTTAGGTACCTAATACAATTTCTTTTTCTTAGAAACAGCTTATTATTTGTTCATTAAAAGAAAAAAATCTGCTTTTAATTAATTCATTTGAGGCTTAAAAACACAATGTATTCTTTATTTCATTCATTCATTCACTCATTCATTCATTCATTCATTCAACTAACATTTATTAAGTACCTATTATGTTCTGGACAATGTTTTAAGAAGGCTGAATGTGGCAGTAAGCACAACAAAGTCCTTACTGTCACAGATGTTATATTTTAGTGAATAGATACATAAAATAAACAGGTAAATATAAAATATGCCAGGTTATAATAATAATGTGGAAAAAAATAAACCATGGTAAAGGAAGAAAGAGAGAAGATTAGTAAGATACCATTAAAAATAAGTTGATTAAGTAATGAACAGCATGATGATGATAGTAAGTGATCCTGTATTGTATATTTGAAAGTTACTAATAAGAAAGTAGATCTTAAAAGTTCTTATTACAAGAAAAAAAAATCACAACTGTGTGTAGTGATTCATGTTAACCAGACTTACTGTGGCGATCATTTCACAATTATACCAATATCAAAACACTATGTTGTACACTTGAAACTAACATATTGTTATATGTCAATTATGTCTCAATAAAAAATAAAACAAAATAATATATATTTCTTAATAACATTCCTTAAAGATATCAGATCAAGGGGCATCTGGGTGGTTCAGTTGGTTAAGCATCCAATTCTTGATTTTAGCTCAGGTCATGATCTCACAATGGTGGGATCGAGCCCCATGTGGGGCTCTGTGCTCAGGGACGTCTGCTTGAGATTCTCTCTCACTCTCCCTCTGCCCCTTCCCCCACTCACATTCATGTATGCTCTCTCTCTCTCTTGCTAATAAAATCTTTTAGATATCATATCAAAAGTAAAGGTTTGATTTAGAAATAAATAAGCAGATTTAGATTCATCAATTCCAATAAAGTGAAGCTTAGATTGAAAAAGATTAAGAAACTTCAACAGCATTCAGAAAAATTTAGGAAATATATTCCTGGAATAAGCCAATCCAAAATCCAATTATTAGATTTGAAATATGCTCCTGGAGCTAACCATCTCTTTAAAAGAAAAAACATCTTTAACAATATGCATATTAATAACTCAATATTATGGTCTATCGACTAATTTCACATTATTTTAATGAGTTAGAGCTGAAGAAAGATAGATGAACACCAATTTAAGTTTTGCTTCTCTGTTAAGGAATACCTTCCCTTGAATGAATTCAAAGGACTACTTGTACATTTCAAAATGTAAGAATTCTAGAATTTAGATTCACGCCCAGGAGCACGGTTCACCTCTAGTGTTCAGTTTTTGGGGATCAGTCTTTAGTTATATGTCAGCTTGTATTGTACTAATGTCTTCATGTGTATTCATGCAATGAACATTAACTGAAATGTGCCTCTCAAATGCCTGGCACTGTGCTAGGCACTCAAGATAGGAAAATTTATAAGATACGGTCCCTTCCCTTGGCTCACAGCTTACCAGGGAAGGAAGCAGATACACAAAATGTGAGACATAATATTAAACAGTTATAAGAAAAGTTTGGTAATAACATAGACAATAAAATTTGCTTTGGAAAAAGTGTATGGTGTGACAAAAAGGTTTTTATAAGAGATTAGACATGAGCCAGGCTTTAAAGGATAAGGAAGTTTTCTGGGTTGGCAAGGGGGAAAAAGACATTTTACGGCCTCTACTTCCAGTAATGAGCTACCAGATGTATCCTCCTCACCCCGTGGGAAAAAAAAATAAAATATGGTTATTTAGAAAACTGCAAATAGTCCTGTGACAGAGCAGCATTTCCCAAACATGTTCTATGAGAGAGCTCTTTGCAGGGTGTTAAGAGGTGGTCTTCAAAAATTGGTTCCATTATCAAATAAATTAGAAAATAACTGATTCTTGTTAAATCTCTTCATTACAGTATTTTTTTCAGAGTTTTTAATATACGATATTGCATGCATTCTAAGTAAGGAATGTAGTATGCAGCACTGCCCAAACTTATATGACCACAAAACCTTTTTTCCCAGTGCTAATAGAGTTAAGGTTCTATAGAAAATTCTCTGGAAAAAAAAATTAGACTATGACATAATTTGCATTGTGAAAGAAGTATAGGTGGTGAATGATATAGCTAGATACAGAGGTGGAGTCAAGTTTTGAAGTACCTTAAATAATTCTCTAAGTATATTAGATTTGTTTTTCTATAGGTAATAGGAAACATTAAAAATTTTATAAAAGGGAGTTGCTAATCAGACCTACAAAAAGATACACCAGGCATACACCAGGCAGTAAAATAAACATTGGATTCGAGGGACTAGAACCAAGGATATCAATTGAGATGTCATTGCCATGGGAAATAAGATGAGGGCCTGCACTAGATGAACACTAATGACAGACACGGTGGTATTGTCTCAAGTGAATGGTGACTTATTTGAAAGTTAACACTATGTTAAATGTTACAGTTCTTACACTCTACTCCTCTAACCATAAGATCTAAGCACAATGCTGAGAGTGTCAGAAGTGTGTATTGTTTTAAAGGCAGTTCATTAGACATCTTCTGAGAGGTAACTGAATGTGCCATCTCTGAGCTCCTGAGGAACACAGAAAAGAAATTATTCTAGAATTCAAGACATCTAAGTAGAAACTTCATTTTTTTCAGATGGCTCTTCTAAAACTATTGTAGGATCCAGTCTCCAAGCCAGCCCCAATGACACACACCTCCTAGTATTTTATACTTTTGTATAGTCTCAAATTATACCAAGTTCATCTGGATGACCAACATAATATACTAGAAACAGACTTAAGTATAGGGAACAAACTGGTGCTTGACGGAGGGGAGATGGGTTGAGGGATGGACTAAATAGATGAAGATTAAAAGGTATGGATTTCCAGTTATAAATAAATCATGGTGATGAAAAAAACAGCATAGGGAATATACTCAATAGTATTATCATGCTATATGATGACAGATGGTGACTACACTTATCATGCTGAGCACTGAGTACAATGTATAGACTGTCAAATTATTATGGTATACACCTGAAACAAATATGACATTGTATGTCAACTATACTTTGACAATAAAATAAAATTAAAAAAAAACACAGCAGAAATAAAGCTTATGGCACTTCTGAGTTGAGGTTTTAAAATCTATCTTGGTCATTCATACATCGCTGGAGCACTCACTGTTGGGGAAGCCAGCTGGCATGTCATGAACGGCCTTATAGAGAGGCCCATGTGTTGAGGACCCAAAGCCTCAGCCAACAGCCCTGTGATTAAAACTTAGAAGTAACATCCATGCAAACAGTGAGCATGAGATGCCTAGAGTACCTATAATAATTTCTAATCAAATACATTTTTAAACAAAATATATAACCAGAGATTATATATTATTACCATTACAATAAAAAAGTCAATTCAATAGGACAGAATGATCATAAGTGCATTTACCCAATGAAAAGCTTCAAAATACATGAAGCAAAAATCACAAAATTGAAGGGAAAAACAGATAATTCCTCAATAATGCTGGGTATATTAACAGCCCTCTCTTAGAAATTGATAGAACAACCAGACAAAAATAAAATCGGCAAAAACTTAGATCTGAACAAAACTACCAGTCACTTCAATTTACTTCATATTTATAGAACACAAACAAAAATGGAAGTATACACATTTTTTTCCAAGCACATAGTACCGTTCTGTATTTATACAGTCAATTGATATTTAACAAATGTGTCAAGTTAATTGCATAAAGCAAAGATGATCTTTTCAACAAATGATGTTGGAACTGCATAGTTGTATAGAAAAAAAAAATGAACCTTGACTTTTATTGCACACTGAACACAAAGATAACTCAAAATGGGTCATATATCTAAATGTTAAGAGTTAAATTGTTAAACTTCTAGAAGAAAACACAGACGAAAATTTTTGTGACATTAGGTTAAGTAAAATTTCTTAAACAGGACAGTAAAAACACAAAATAGAAAAAAAAAAACTGATGAAATGGACTCCACTAACTAAGAACGTTTTCTGTTTGAAAAACTAATTAAGAAAAAAACATAATTAAGAAAAGAACAGAAAATTACCTACAGCCTGGGAGTATTTACAAAACATCCACCTGACAAAGGGCTTTTGCATCAATAATATATAAAGATCTCCTGCAACTCAACCACAAAAACATAACCCACTTTAAACATAAAGGATTTCAATAAACATTTCTCCAAAGATACACATATGGCCCATAAGTACATGAAAAATGCTTAGCATTAGTAGTCATTAGGGAAATACAAATTGTAACTGCAATGAGATAACCACTACTCACCCATGAGTATGGCTATACTCAGAGTGATGAATGATAACAAGGGTTGTTGAAGATTTGGAACAAGGTGGGAATATAAAATGGTTCATCCACTTTAGAAAACAGTCTGGTGGGTACCTGGGTGGCTCAGTGGGTTAAGACTCTGCCTTCAGCTCAGGTCATGATCTCAGGGTCCCGGGATCGAGCCCCACATCAGGCTCTCTGCTCAGCAGGGAGCCTGCTTCTCCCTTTCTCTCTGCCTACTTGTGATATCTCTCTCTCTCTCTGTGTCAATTAAATAAATAAAATCTTAAAAAAAAAAAGAAAAGAAAACAGTCTGGCATTTCCTCAAAAGGCTAAGCGCAGAGTTATCATATAACCTAGCAATTCCTCTCAATATATTTAACCAAGAGAAAGGGAAACATATATCCACACAAAAATAGCTATGTGGAAGTTCATAGTAGCTTTATTTGTAATATTCCCAAACTGGAAATAACCCAATGCCCAGTCACATACAACTAAAAAGATAAACTGTGTTATATTCATAAATCAGAATACTATTCATCAATAAAAGAGTGAACTTTTCACACATATGGCATGGATATGTCTCAAAAACATTATGGTCAATCTATAGTTCTTGACCAGGCATGATTTTGCCTGCCCCCCCCCCCCGGCAATATCTGGAGGCATTTTTGATTATCACAACTGGGGAGTGCGACTGGCATCTCATAGGTAAAGGTCAGCAATGCTACTCAACATCCTAAAAAGTACAGGCCAGGTCCCCATAACAAAGAATATAGCCCAAATGTTCATTAGTGTCAAGCTGAGAAACCATGCACTAAGCAAAAAACATCAAATATAAAATATTACGTTCTGTATGATTCCATTTATATGAAATTCAAGAAAAGAACTATAGTGACATAAAGCAGATAAATGATTGCCTGGGGTCAGGGATAAGAAGGAATGAAGTTTAATGGGACATGAAGAAACTTTTTAGGGTGATGGAACATTCTACATATTGATTGTGGTGATGTTTACACAATTGCATGCAATTACCAAAATTCATTAAAATGTATACTTAAAATTGATAGTAAAAATATTGCATGCATATTAGTCACACTTTAAACAGAAAGGTATCACAATAGGGACAAAAGCACTAAAAGCGAATATAATGGAACTCCAAAGATAAGCTTTGCAAGCCTCATCTGTGTGAGTGAAGAGAACTGACTTTAAACTCTATGGACACCTCCAGGTCTCTGAGCTGTTATTCAGGAGAACATCATACCAGCATACCTGTTATCTTGAAAATAAGGAGTTAAATCAGTTTCCTACTCGATTCTAGGATGGACAGTGAATTACAAAGAGCTTTTATACTCTTTTAGATTTTTTAATTCTTCAAAGAATATTCTCATTAATAGCAAATCTGGTTCAAGATTATTCCACCAAGTGAGCATTTTTAAGAGATTATTCACTATGGTAGGTAGTGTGTTACACATACTACTTTTATAAGTTTTTATAACCTTTACTATAAAGTTTCCTTGATAAATGAATGAAACCCTTCCGGGAGCTGCTGAGATGAACTTATTTCTTTGAAATTCTGGGAACACTGGAGCTCTCTTTAGAACAGAATACATTTGCTCAAAGGCCATGAAAGAAACACCTATTACACTTCCTTAACAAATACTTCTTTGACTGTGAAAAGTAAAGAAGGTAAAATTACAGTTGATGAAATCTAATCAACAAGAGGTGAGAGTTATTTCTCCTATTGAGGTTAAATCAGAACTTTTCTTTCATTTTGAGTCTTGTTGAGACAGTTATATAGGAATATCCCCTTACCTCAGCTACTCTGAAAAAAAGTTATTTCTCCCATATGTGTCATTAAACCCTTGGAAAAAAAAATCATCTTGGAAGTAATAGAAATCATTCCATTCAACTCTGTGTAGATTTTTTATGAAAGCAGAGAAGTACACAGCCAGGTTGCCTCCAGAGTTCCTGTAGGCTCCAGAGTTCTGGGTGAATCCTGGTAATCCTACTATAATTATTTTTTTAAGATTTATTTATTTATTTGAAAGAGATCTAGTGAGCACAGTGGGGGAGGGATGGAGGGGAAGGGAGAGACAAACTCAAGCAGACTCCATGCTGACTGTGGAATACGAAGTGAGGCTCAATCTTAAGACCCTGAGATCACCACCTGAGCTGAAACCAAGAGTCGGGCACTTAATCAGCCATACAATCCAGGTGCCCCAGTCCTACTACAATTAAGGAAAAAACCCCAAGAAGATGCAGAAAGCTCTTGTTCGGCGTTTAAACTGAGAAATAAGCATTTTTAATGCTGACTTTTAAATTACCTCGATTTTCCACATTCTTCCAAGTTAGAGCCTTTAACATTTATTTATTTTGAGAGAGAGAGAATGCATTGTGAAGGACAGAGGGAAAGGGAAAAAGAGAGAAGATTCCCCACTAAGCATGGAGCCCAGTGAAGGGCTTGGTCTTAAAACCCTGAAGACAAGACTTGAGCCGAAATCAAGAATTGGACCCTTATCCACCTGAGCCACCCAGACACCCCTAAGTGAAAGTCTTTCAATGTTAATAGCCTACTTTTTTATATTTTTCAAATGCCTTGCATAATCTTTTAGGCCTCATTTCTGTTGATGTGAGTCAAAGGGTTTTTTATTTGGGAACTTCAAATAACCACTCTGGAATGATGGCCACAGCCAGAAATGCTATCAGTTGGGCCAAGATGGTCAGTCTAATGATATGGAGCTAGCTTTTTGAAGTTGACTCATAACCATATCTTAGCACTAGTTTGGAGCAATGTGACTGTAAAATAATTAGTTGTTTATACCAAATAAGAAAATAATATTATATCTTGGGTCTTATGTTGAGTTTCTCGAAATCTATACACAGTAAGCAGGATTTTTCCAGTAAGATCCTCACTAGGAGCCAAGGCTGCAAAATATCATAGTGGGGTTTGTTGTCCCATCTTCCCCACTCCTTCCACCTCCATCTCCTGCCTGTGTCTGCTTGGTATACAAAGCTTGGTTGGAGAAGTAGAAAAAGAGCTTATTAGGGGCCTCGCTTTAAAATAGCAGAAAATGAGAGTTTTGAGGAAGAGGATTCATGATTATTTAAAAATAGAACACTCTCAAAATATTATTACTCAGTAGCTAGGTTCTGTATAAATGTGTATTTGTACACATTATGCATAATTGCCTAATTACCTTTAAATTATCTTGCTATACAGAAAGTATAGGGATTGCCTACATCATATACAAAAAGTTACTAAGCAATAAATTTTCAAAAATACTCAATTGTTTTGAAGTACATTGTTTTGATACCTTAAGTAGCTCCAAATACCTCAAACTTGCAATACCATGAGTAAAACTAGCCCTGGAACATTCTCCCATCATGTGATTTCAATGTGCTATATATGCTGGACATAGAAAAGTAAAGGTCTTTGGAGAATCAAGCAATATTTTAGGTGTCCAAATAAGCCATTTTTTTGGTCATCCATGTCTTCTTCTTATACTCTATGTTCTGAACAATAATTCTCTTGAAACACCAGGATTATGTTGCTCTATTGCCTTGTCAATGGTCCAAACCCAAGTATGTGAAACTCCCTCTCCCATTCTGTTTCTCATTTATTAATATTGTCCCTCTCTCCTCTTTTCTCGCCTTCTGCATCCCTCCTTCCCTCTTTCCCTCTCTTGCTCCCTCCCTTACTCTCCTTTGTCTCTCTCTCTCCCCTCCCTCCTACTCTCTCTTTTTCTCTTCTTTGCTTTCCCTTCACAAATCCCATCATCCCCTAGATCATCTTCCTTCAGGCCCTTGCTCTCAATCAGGCAGCATACACAGAAAACACACAGCTGATCTTAAGGAGTACTTATGGATTGATAGGCCAGGCAACCCAATGAATTTTAGTGCTATTCAAGAACCAGCTCCTCTTGGAATCACAGCATATCCCTTCCTTGTTAGAATGATTCCAAAGTACAATTTTCCTTTAGAGAGTTACTCTAATTAATCCCACCCCTTCTCAAACCTGCCAACAAAAACTCAGCATCCTCAAAATATTTCTACGAGCAGAGGCACATATTTATTGGCACAAAAAGCAAGCTTCATTTCCAAATATGACTGCAGCACCACTGAGAGATTCCAATTCTGCCTCATCAATCTACAGATAGAGTGAACATATTAACTTCCTACATAACCCTACAGTCTACTCTTCAAAGTAAGATCTTTGCATAGACATACTCAGATAATATTTCTCAGTGAGAAACTAATCCCCTTAATTGTAAGAGAGAAAATGGTACTCAATGATAGGATAACTCAACTAGTTGGAAAGAATGTTGAAAACTCAAAAAAGAAAAAGCTTATTTGAAAATGATGTTTTGATACGGAGTCAATTAACTGTCAGTTCTCATGTCTGCCCATACCAGATTGGAGAAACTCAGAGATGAGATACATAAAATTGATTTAATGTCCATAACATGCATACTACTGCAGGGCTTAGAGTTTTCTTTTTAATGTCAAGTAATTATTGTGGTCAGTTCATACAGTTGTCTGTGCACTAATCATAAGCATTGCATGTTGCCATTTAACTGTTCAATGTGGTTTTTCATGTTTTTGTGCTTATATGTCTATGTTATATGGATAAGGCTTTTCCCCTATGTAGTCCATAAATCCCTGATGGGTATGTTCAATAAATAATCCTTGGGCTGACCTGAATTGAATTGGGGGGGGGGGGAGCAATAACATCAATAATCTACAGCTCATCCCTACCTGGCATTTTGATGTGTGTTTGTATTTCCATTTCAATAGGGATCTGTCTGTGTTATTAGGACTTTGCATAATTTCAAATAATGAAGTCACACTGGGAAGAGGTGATTTTGAAGAAAATGGAAAGTAATCCAGTTTATACTCATGCTGAGGACTAAAGCAAAGCACCAAGGCCAGCCTTGGGGGCTTTTGACAATTACAGGCTGAATGACTCACATCTTCCCCAGGGAATGGAAGAATGGATCATAACGCCCCTGAATATAGATCAGGATGGGGAGGAGGGAGGTGGGCAAGAAGATAGGGGGAGAGGTTTACACACCCTGAACATTGCCTCCTTTCCAACTCCTCCGAGCAGCATGCTAAATTAGAAAAAGAGAAAGCTAAAATAAATATAATAATGTCAACAAATGAACTGGAAGGGGAAAAAAACTAGCATGGCTTTGTTACCTATTCTAATCACTTAGAGAAGAATTTAAAGATTCTTCTGATAAGTCTTAATGCAATAACTGAGAGTTAACTCTATCACTGGTCCCACACCTATCAATCATTTACCACACACAGACAAGCAAATCCTTCTGAAATCCACTGCTAGATTAATCTTAAGGCACTGCTTTCAGCATGTCATTCCTCTACAAGGCCATCCATTTGCCCATAGGATAAAGCCAAAACTAATCAACCTGGCATTCCAAGTCTTCCATCAACTGACTCCACCCTATCTATTCATTCTAACCCCACACTAATCCCCAACATGATCGCTGGCCTCAGTTCTGTCAAACTGGCCCCCTTAAAATCACATACCAGATTCTTGCCTCTAAGCCTTCACTTGTTCTACTTCCTTATATCTGAAATGCTTTCTTTCCTTTCTTCTCACCATTCAAACCCCAATTTCCTTCTTTCAAAGCGCTAAGTTCAAGATTCATCTTTTCCATAGGAGCTGCCCTATTTAACCCCATCCTTCAGTGACCATTTCCTTACTTGAAATGCCCACCACATGAATATGTATGTCGGTACCAAATACTTCCATGGACTTTAATGTCCTCAATATATGACTAGCTTCCACAATTAGTTTCTAGGCAAATGACAAAGGATCTTTTTGTCATCATCGGCATCACTTAACACAGTACCCAAGATACATATGTAGCTTCATATTAATAATCAATAAATAGAAGCCTGTTTTTAGGTCAATTTAGGGTTCACTTGGCATGAAATGGTATACTTGTTAGAACTTTCTTTTCTCTACATGGTAATATGGCATTTTTAAGTGTCCAGATCCCTTTACTTGCTTCATTTTTCTAAACTGAACTCATTTTCATTTTACCTTCTTTTTTAAAAGAACATGTTCTTTATGTTCTATTTTTAGAGCTCTGATTTTTAGTGCACCACTGAGGGTATGAACAACCATCAGGTCTTAAATGTTCCAGCTGAGGTACTGTAATTTAACCTTTACATATATCTGCAGTTCTGTAACCTAGACTGATGAAAGAGGAAGAGCTATCCCACCAGGAGGCCTCAAGGAAAAGATGCTGTTCTTTAGAATTGAGTTTCACAGAGAGAATCACTTTCTCTCCCACTTGGATATAAGCTCTCCTTGGAGCCTGGAGGATGATTTCATGACTCAAAACAGATGGATTTTTTTTTCCCTTTATGTATTAGTCTTTACTTAGGTAAAGCACAGCTGCTTCCATTCCTTTTTTTTTTTTTAACCAAGTATTTTCTAAGTCACACTATTTCTTTTAATCTCTTCTGGGTATTTGGAATTTCAATCAGGGGGAATAATTCATTGACATTCTTATAACTAAATTCATTCATTTTCTTGTCCCTTATAGACAGAGTATTGAAGGAAAATTTAAAATCTGCTACTGCAGTGAGTTGACATGGCAGATAGAGATCATGATGGTATTATTTTTAAGGGCAGGAATCCTTACTGGAAATTTATTAGTTTGAATCTGATCTACTTGCCCATGCCAAAATTCTGCTAGAAAACACAGTATCTTCTCTGGGCATCTTCCTATAAAATTTAAGTGTCCCTGAAAGCATTAGCAAATGTGTCATTATACTATAGTTTAGACTAGTTTATCAAATTTCCCTCTTAACTGATAACCAGCTGTGTGCATTGAGGGAATGGAATTTGCAATAGTGTGTTCTGCTAATTAGCCATTCTGGAAATCTCAGAATAAGTCTGGATTGACTATATTAGTCTTATATTCCATATCTCCCAATACACTCACTATTTGCAATCATTCAAACCATGAATTGTTTTTAATTCACGTGACTCTGTGGCTTTGTCCATGCTGTTTATTTACTCCTCCATTGATTCCCTTTTATACGGTCATAACTTTTTGCCATAGCCCAGATCATGCACCACATCCTTCAAGAAACAGTCCCTTCATATGTCACCTGGTAACATGCCTCATTCATCTTTTATCTATCAGTTAAAATGTTACCTCCTCTATGAAGCAATCTTTGACTTTTCCAGGCATCTTTTGGTATTCTTTTCCCCTAGGTTCCCACACTATAGCTTGAATCCTACCCTAGTATCTAATTATTGAAATTATTTTATTGTATGCCTCTCCTTCCCATAAGACTTGAGTTTTTCAATGTCATGGACTAGACTTCATCCATCTTTATTTTCTAGCCTATTTTCCCCCAGATATTCAATATTTGATGAATTAATAAATCACAGGATTAGACTAAATAAAAAATTTAACAGGATCTGAATTCACATCTACAGGTATCAGATGGTTCCTTCAGCCTCAACCATGAAGACTACCCAACCACAAACATGTATTTTATAAGGGTAAAAGAACAGAGCATTTAGCTGTGTGTGGAAACATCAAAATAAAAATTTGGTATTCTGTTATACTGAAAAGAGTTCCTAAATATATTTTTCATGTTTGGTCATTAAAGTCTCCCAGGTTGTCCTTTTCTTACCTTAACTTTCAGAGTTAAACAAAAGAGTCAGATGGAGAGTAGTGATTATGAAAATGAACTCAAACTTTTTTTCATTAAATATTTATCAAATATATACCACACACAAATATACAACAGTGATTAAAACAGACATAACCTCTCCCTGCCCTCATGAAACTTAGCATATAGTGGGAGAAAAGAAAGTAGATATAGAAGATAATATCATCTAATGATAAGTTTATACAGGAAAATTCATCAGGATGAGAGGATAAAAAGTAATGGATAAAGACATGGCTATTTTAAATAGGCATTTTTGAGATGATATTTGAAAAAAATCTAAAGGTAGAGAGTGAATAATGCCACCATCAGGAGAAGGAGGGGCTGGGTCAACAAATGCAAAATCCCAGGACAGAGGAGAACCTTTCAATAACCTAGCAACAGGAAAGAAGCCAGAGCAGCATAAATACTATGAGCCAGGAGTATCCTGTTTAAGAGATGAGTTTAGAGAAGTAGCAGGAATCTAGATCATAGACAATCTTAGAGGTGATAGCAAGGTGTTTGGACTTTGTTCTAGAATTGATAGAAAGTCATTTGAAAGTTTTGAGTAGGAAAATTACATGATCTAATTTATATATATTTTAGAAGGATCTTAGTCAGCTCAGGCTGCCATAAAAATCACCAAAGATTAGGTGGCTTAAACAATACAAATTTATTCCTTACAGTTCTGTAGACTGAAAATCCAAGATCAAGGTGCCCACAGAATAGATGTCTAGTAAGAACTCTCTCCTTAGATTTCAGACAGCTAACTTATTGGTATGTCTTCACATGGTCTTGCCTCCATACATACAGAAACAGTGGGAGGGAGCAAGTTCTCTTGTGTCTCTTCCTATAAGGACACTAACCCCATCATAGGGACCCCTTCCTCATGACTTCTTCTAAGCCTAATCACATCCCAAATTTCTTATCTCCAAATATCATCACATTGGGGGGTTAGGACTTCAACATGAATTTTAGGGGGACACAATTCAGTTAATAGCTGAAAGCTTAGTCTGAATGTTATATGGAAAACACACTATCAGGGGACAAAAGTAGAAACAAGAGAACTAGTCAGAAATCTATTGCAATAATGTAAGTGAGAGAGGATAGTGGCTTTGACATAGGCAGAAGTGTTTAGTTGTGAAAGCTGTTGACATTTTAGACACATCTGAAGATATCTTATGATAAAGCCTATAGGACTTGATAATAAACTGTACATGAGTTATGGAGAGAAAATAAGGAGGACTCCAAGGATGGTGAAGGTGTGATGAAGATATAAATTTGGGAGCCTTTAGTGTGTAGATGGTATTTAAGGTCAAGTAATGACATCACAGATGAAACAAATGTAGATAGAGAAGAAAAGAGAACTAAGGATTGAGTCCTGGGACACTCCAACATTTTAAAAGGTGGGAGTAGAGAAGAATCCAGAAAATAAGACAGATAGAACAGCTAGTGAGGAAACAGAAAAATTTAAAAAGCAGACTAACGTAGTTTACTGGAAGCCAAGTGAATAAGAAATATCAACTTTGAAGGAGTGATCACCTGTGCCAGTTCTGCTGAGAAGTCAGGTAAATGACAGCTGAAAATTGACATTGGAGTTTAAAACATAAGCCTCATGCCGTTTATTAATAACAGTTGTCAGAATGTAAATGAACTTGATGAATAGTAGCCACCTTCAGAGAGAATTTAAATTGAAATAAGATAAAACCACAGGTTAGAAAAGAGGATTTTTATCCTGACAATAGTTTATGGAACATTAAACATTAACACTGCAAGGTTGTCTCAAAAGCCGTCTCTACAAATCTATAAAACATGATAGATAATGATTTAGGGCTGCTGGTGGGAGAATTATTCAAAGGTAATCCTGCAGGGAGGTGTAGGCTAGGTTGTCTACAGATCATTTTCAGCTTTCAGGAACTTTTACTATCTTTTATGCAAACCAATGGTTTTTTTTTTTTTTACAAGATGCTAATTAAAACTGTAGTTCACTTTTATAGAACTCTTTGTGCATGGAAATGTTCATGAGGCTTACCTCACATTTAACAAAAAAAGGGGAGGTTCAGTGTTAGAAGCAAATGAAAGATTGGAGAGTGGTGTGCAGAGAAAGAAGAGAATTAATGTAAATACTGAGGAGTATATTCCTGGTAATTGTTCATAATGAGAAGATGTCACGTGTGGAGTGATTATTTTGATTCCTACTTATAGTAAATGAACTGCAATTTTTTTGGTCCAGGGATGATAACAAAGTTATTAAAATTTTGTGATGAAAGCCAAAAATCTCCTTTATACATGGCTAAATGTTAGTCAAATCTAATGTTTGGAGACAATAACACAGTTAGGGTTAGACATAGACCACATTCCTGTATTCATACACAAAGGATGAAAGAAACTTGAGATCTTAAAGTCATAGAATGTGTTTATAGTTATACGTCTTCTTGCTGAAAGACAAAAATACCAGAGGAATTACTCAAATAAAACTTGTTTAAATAAACGCCCATCATTTTCTGAAAATTTGACTGGTGCTTTTGCTGATAAAATGAGTTTCCCTTAATAGCAAATATTCTGTGCAGATCATGTTTTTCACCCAAGCACGAATTCTGTCCAGAAAAAAAAAAAAAACTGTCATATTTATCTGTTTTATAAGAAAAAAAAAAAGAAAGAAAGAAAGAAAGAAAGAAAGAAAGAAAGAAAGAAAGAAAGAAAGAAAAGAAAAAGAAACCTTAAGGAGTTTTACTTAATGTAGAGCATCTAGATTTTATATGTGTCTCTTGTGAAATCTTAGGTTCTGTCTAGATGATTTGTCTAACAAATGTAAATGAATAGGGGCGCCTGGGTGTCTTAGTGGGTTAAAGACTTCCTTCAGCTCAGGTCATGGTCCCAGGGTCTTGGGATCCAGCCCCACATCGGGCTCTCTGCTCAGCAGGGAGCCTGCTTCCCCCCACTCTCTCTGCCTGCCTCTCTCTCTGCTTGTGATCTCTGTCCATCAAATAAATAAATAAGATCTTTTTTTTAAAAAAGTAAATTAATAACAAAGATATGCAAAATTTAAAAAGCTAAGCATTACTACACACCTATTAGAATGGCTAAGATCCAAAAAAATGACACCACCAAATGCTGGTGAGTATGGGACTCTCATTCATTATTGCTGGAATTGCAAAAATTTTATAGCCACTTTGGAAGACAGTTGGTAGTTTCTTACAAATCTAAACATAGTCTTATATCATCCAGCAACTCTGTTCCTTGATATTTATTCAAATGACTTGAAAACATGTCCATATAAAATTTGCACATGAATGTTGATAGCAATTTTATTCATAATTGCCAAAACTTGGAGACAACCAAAATGTCTTTCATATAGGTAAATAGATTTTAAAAAAAAACCTCTTATACACCCATTGAAAGGGATAATATTCAATGATAAAAAGAACTTAGCCATCAACCCACAAAAAAGACATGGAGGAATTTTAAATATATATTCCTCAGTTAAAGAATCCAATCGGGCATTCTGAAAAAGGCAAATCTATAGAGATAATTAAAAGATTAGTGGTATTCCCAGGGATAGGAGGGTGGGAGAGATGACTACGTGGAGTCAAAAGGATTTTTAGAGCTGTAAAAATATTCTGAATGATACTATAATCATAGATACATGTCACTATACATTTGTCAAAACTCATAGAATGCACAACACCAACAGTGAACCTTAATGTAAACTGTGGTTTTTAGTTAATAATAATTTATCACAATTGGCTCATCATTGTAACAAATATACCACATTAATGCAAGATGTTGATAATAAGAGAAACTGTGAAGGAGGATCTTTATAAAAACTGTACTATGCAATTTTTCTGTAAACCTAAATTTTTTCTAAAACACAAAGGATATTAATATTTTAAAAATCCCACAAACTTCTAAAACTGACTCAGTAAGACATAGACAATCTAAATAGACCTATAATAAAGGCATGAAATTATTAAAAAACCTTCAGACAAAGAAAAGTCCATATTCAATGACTGCTCTGAAATCTACCAAATATTTTAAAAATTAATACCAATCCTCAAGATTTTCCAAAACTAGGACACTTCCCACATCATTCTATAAGACTCTGATACCAAAACTAGACAAAATAATGCCAAGAAAATTAACTGACCAATATCTCTTATAAATATAGACACAAAAGTCTCAACAAAATATGAACAAAGTAAATTAGGCAATACACAAACTATGGAAAGAACCTAGATGTCCATCAATAAATTGTATTTTTTAAATTGCAAATTCTAATTTTCATTGCTGCAATATAGGAAAACAATTTTTTATTGTGTAATAATCTTTTATACTACAATCTTGCTATAACTGTTTATAGTTCCTGTTTTGTTAACTCTTTGGGATATTCTACATACACAATCATTTCATCTGCAAACAAAGACAGTTTTATTTCTTCCTTCTCATCTATAAACCTTCTATTTCCTTTTCTTGTCTTATTGCATTAGTGAGGATTTCCAGGATGAAGTTGGCTAAAAGTGATGAGAACTGACAACATTGTCTTGCTCCTAATATTAGCAGGAAGGTACCTAGTTTCTCATCATTAAATAGGATATTAGCTGAAAGCATTTTGTAAATATTCTTTATCAAGTTAAGGAAGAGCTCCTCTATTGCTAGCTGAGTTTTTATCATGAATAGTTGTTTATTTTGCCAGTGCTTTTTCTATATCTATTGATATCATATGATTTTTCTTCTTTAGTCTGCTGATGTGATGGAATGCATTAGCTGGTTTTCAAATGCTGAACCAGACTGAGTATTTGGAATAAATTCCACATATTCATGGTGTAAATTTTTAACATGTTGTTGGATTTCATCTCCTATTATTTTTGTATCTGTGTCCATAAATGACATTGGTGTCCAGTTTTCCTTTCTTGTAATGATTTTGTCTTATTTTGAAATTACTGGTCTCATAGAATGAATTAGAAAGTATTCCATCTGTTACCTTCTAGTAGATATTTCTTCTCTGATATTTGTTATTCTTCTTCTGCTTAGATTTAATTTGCTCTTTTTTATAGTTTGCTATGGTAGAAGCTTATTAATTTTAGATATTTCCTCTTTTCTAAAATATGCATTCAATGCTACAAATTTCCCTCTAAGCTTTGCTTGTACTGCATCCCACAAATTGATAAGTTGGATTTTCATTTAGCTCAAGCTATTTTTAAATTTCTTTTGAGATTTCCTTGACCCACATGTTATTTAGAAGTGTTTTGTTTAATCACCAGAGTTGATGTTTTCCAACTATCTTTCTGTTATTGATTTTTTGTTTAATTTCTTTGTAGTCAGAGAACATATTTTTTGTGATTAATAATCTTTTAAATTTGTTGTGTTTTATGGCCCAGACCATGCTTTATCTTGGTGAATGCTCTGTGAGTTTGAAAAGGACATTTATTCTCCTGCAGTTGGATAAAGTATTCCATAAAAGTCAATTACATCCAGGTGACTGATGGCGTTGTTCAATTTAACTATGTCCTTACTGATTTTCTGCTGGCTGAATCTGTCAATTACTGGTAGACAGGTATTGGTGAATCCACTATTGTAGTTGGAGTCATTTGTCCTTGCTGTTCTATTGATCTTTGTCTCCACACCTAGAACATAGTTTGGCCAAGTTCTTTGTCACTTTATAACATGGATTGTGTTTCTTCCAGTTTCCAATAACATGTGCCTCATTTCCATTTGAGACTTCATCAGAATCACCATTAATATTCTAACAATATTCACCATATCTCTACCAAAAATCTCCTCAAGGCAACCTAGTTTCTTCCTAACATGCACTTCAAAATGTTTCTGGCCTCCAGCCATTAACCACTTCCAAAGCAATGTCCACATTTTTAGGTACTTGTTACAGCAGCATCCCACTTCATAGTACTAAAACTTGTTTTAGTCAGCTAGAACTACCACAAAATAATGCCACAGACTAGGTGGCTGAAAACACAGTTTCACAGTTCCAGAGCCTGCAAGTTCAAGATTAGGGTACTAGCAGGGTTGATTTCTCTGGAGGCCTCTCTCCTTGGCTTGTAAATGGCCACCGTCTTCCTTTGCCTTCATGTGGCTTTTTCTGTGTTCTTGAACATACCTGGTATCTGTTTCACTTTTAGTCGCATTGGATTAGGACCTTATCCTTATAACTCAGTGAAATTAATTAATTCTTTAAAGGCCAGATCTCCAAATCCAGTCTTAATGGGGGTTAAGGCTTTAATTTATGCATCTGGAGTGGAGGACATAATTCAGTACATAACAATATATTTAAAATTATTATTCATTCCTAAAGTATTGTCTTTTGTCATTATAAAATGTCTCTATTTCTAGTAACATATTTTGCTTTAAACTTTATTAGTATAGCCACTCCAACTGCTTATGGTCACATGATATCTTTTTCATTGTTTTGCTATTCACATGTTTGTAACTTTAAAGAATGCCTGCTGTGAACTGCATATGTTTGGATTTTTTTTTTTTAATTTGGGCTAGTAATCCTTACTTTTTTTTTACTTTTAATAGACCTTTATTAGGAATTGATAGATCAAGTAGATAAAAAGTAATGATTTTGAATAAAACTGATAGCTTGATCTGTACCCCAAAGTAGAAAATATACATTCTTTTTAAGGATAGATGAAATAATAATAAACGTGGGCCAAGTATTAGTTCTCAAAAGAAGTTCCAGTGAAGCTGGAGTTGGTCATCTGAACACAGTACATTAAATTAGAAGCCAAGAATAAAGAATTATTTAGAAAAACTCCATAGACTTATAAACTAAAAAAGTAATACTGCATAAGAGATAAAGGGGAAATCAGAATGAAAATTATAATCTATTTAGAATTGAATGGCAATGAAAGTTCCATTCATCAGAGTTGCTAAGAAAAGTACATAGAAGTTCATTTGTAGCTCATTTTGAAAATAACTCAATTTAAACAAGGGCTCAGAAAGCTAAAGAAAATCGATGAAAGGAATGAAGAAAAATAAGAGAAATGAAACAAACAGGATCTAGAAAAACAAAAGCTTTTTTTATTAAGATTTAGGCTGCATTTTGGTATATGTGAAATGTTCTTTCATAATTACTCTTATAGAGATGAAGAAGGAAGAGATGTGCATTCAAAGAGGAGAATTTTAGAATTTTTCAATGAAGTTTTGGTGTCTGTTGTCATGTTATTTAATTACACAGATGTCTTTCTTTCCTTACTTTCTATTGTCAGTTTATGTTCTGAGAAATAAGAAAATATTTTCCCCTTTGGAGTTCACATAGTTTAGGAAGTAAATAGATTTTCTGAATACATATTCTCAAGTATGTTTGTCTTACTATAAATTCAAAGCAAAATATTTAAGACAAAATTAAATATAAATGTAAATATGCATGTTTAAGACAAAGATAGTTACATGTTCCTCACAAAAGGGAATAGAAAGTATAGTGACAAAACCCAAATTCCTATCTAGTTTGAGTTAAAGTAGAACGTTTCAGACATACATATAAGAATGTAATCCCTACCTTTTGATGGGATTTTTTTTTTTTTAATTCCAGTGTAGTTAACAGTGTTATACTGATTTCAGGTGTACAATATAGTGATTCAACAATTCCATATATTACTCAGTGCTCATCAAGAGGAGTGTACTCTTAATCTCCTTCATTGGTTTCGCCCATTCCCCCAACTACTTCCTCTCTGGTAACCATCTGTTTTTTCTCTATAGTAAAGAGACTATTTTTCAGTCTTTTTTTTCCTTTCTCCATTTCTTCTGTTTCTAAACTTCCACATAATGAGTGAAATCATACGGTATTTGTTCTGACTGGCTAATTTTGTTTAGTATTATATTCTCTAGTTCCACCCATGTTGTTGCAAATGGCAAGGTTTCACTCTTTTTTATGGTTGAGTAATATTCCTGTGTGTGTGTGTGTGTGTGTGTGTGTGTGTACCATATCTTCTTTATCCATTCATCTGTCGATGGATTATCTAATCTATTCACATTTAAAGGTATTATTGATATGTTCAATTTACATCTGCCATTTTACTTGTTTTCTGTAGGTCTCATGGCTTTTTTGTTCCTGTCCTCCTTGACTGCTTTTTTTATGTTTTTCATTGAATATTTCCTACTATATATTAATTCCCTCAAATATTTTGTAAACATCTTTTATTTTCTTTTAGTGGTTGTTCTGTTGCTTAAAATATACATTATAGCTTATCAGAATCTATTTCATATTTATAGTATCCTATTTTCTGTGGGCTATAAAAACATTATACCTATTCCCTCTTATTTCCTTTTCTGTGCTATTGTTGTACATATTTCACCTATGTATGTAACAAGTTTAAAAGTGCATTTTTATAAGATAGGTCATTTAAAAATCTGAAAAGAGAAAGGAAACAAAGTATATATTTATAAAATTTGTTATATTAATCTTATTGTCCATTTTTGTTTCTCTTAATTTCTTAATATGAACTCAAGGTACCATTTGATATAATTTAAAGTCCTAATACACTGAATACATTTTTACATATTTTTTCTATAAAGCTTAAATGATTTTGTTAAAACAGTTCTTTGGCACTATATTTTTAAATAGCACCAAAAGCTATATTTCCTTTTTATTTCATTTTCTGTGTTTTCAGTGGAGCACAGAAAAGTATTTTCGTATCTTATTTTGAATTCAGAAACACTGCACTCTTTACAACCTAATAATATAACAATCTAAACTATGTGAATTTTCTATGGAGGCAATCACGTTTATAAAAGATAACCATTCTCTGTAATTGTAAGAATGGTTTTCTTATTCCCAATCTTAAAATCAAATAAAGTATACCATAACTTCCAATTTTGGTATTCATTAGTAGAGGAATTCCCTTCTACTCTTAATTTAATAAAAATGTCTATCATAAATGGATAAAGAATTTTATCATTTTTTCTATTCACATTGATTTGCCTTGAAATTAATGCTGTGAATTATATTAATTCCTTTTCTGCTGTTAATCTGCCCTGGAATTTTTGGAATAAACTCAGTGTGATACAGATTCTATATTACCCTTTATAGCCATTGTGGGATCCTGCTGATTAATACTTTGTTTGGGAATTTCATCTATATTCAGAGTAATATTGTTCTATAATTTTCCTCTCAGATATTTTTGTCAGGACTTGGTATCAAAGTTATGACAGCCTCATAAAATGAAATAAGAAGTATCCTTTCTTTTTATATACTTTGGAATAGTATGTAGAAGATGAAAATAATTTATTCCTTAGATATTTGATAGAATTCACTATTAAAAATTGTATGGGCATAGAATTTTATTTGTAGACAGATTTAAATCAATTACTATCCCTAGTGATTATAGTATTATTCAGATTTTATATTTCTTCTTGAAATACCTTATATCATTTTCTATGTAAGGTATCCAATGTACTGCCATAAAATTTTTCATTATATCTTATCTTTTTAATAGCAGCAGCATTTTTTATTATATGTTTTTGCATCCCTAATATTGTGCATCTGTGCCATATATTTTACTTTATTGTTTTCTCACATTTACCAGTGATTTATCAACTTTATTTTTCTTCGTAAATAACTAACTCTTGGCTGTGTTGGTCCTTTCTATTATATGTAGGTCTTTTTTTTATTTCACTAATTTCTACTTTTAGTTCTTTTACTTATTTCTTTGAATTTCTTTTTCTATGTTTTCTAAACTCCTGAAATGTATGATTGTCATTAACTTCCAGCCTTTCTTTCTTTTAAAATAAGCACTTAGGATTATTTTAACTTCTAATTATTACCTTAACTAGATCTAAGCTTTGTTATATTGGAATTCTTTTTTATATTGGAATTACTTTTTAATTTCCAAGTATTTCAGAATTTCAATTTGTTTACTTCTCCTTTGCTCTTACCACACACAAAAAACCCACAAACAAAATAAAAAAGAGAAGAAAAGTATATCTTTGGGGTGCCTGGCTGGCTCGGTCAGTAGAACATGCAACTCTTCATCCCCTGGTCATTAGTTCAAGCCCCATGTTGGGCATAGCGATTACCAAAAAGAAAAAAAAAAGTGTATCTTCTTTTCCAAGCATATGGGGGCTTTATGGTTACATATTCATTTTTTTAAGTTTATTTATTTAAGAAAGAGAGAGAGAGAGAGTTTGGAGAAAGGGGCAGAGGGAGAGAGAGAATCTTAAGCAGAATTTGCACAGAGTGGGGAGCCCGGCTCAGGGCCCAGTCGCAGGACTCTGAGATCGTGACCTGAGCTGAAACCAAGAGTCAGTTCTTTAACTGACTGAGCCACCAAGGCACCCTGGTTAACGATTGACTTTTAACGTAATCCCACTGTGATCAGACTGTTGTCTGTACAATAACAATCACTTGAAATCCTAAAATTAATGAGTATAGTTACCCTCCCACTGAATACTATAAGAACCTTATGATACCCTAAGCCTGATCTAATTTGATCAAACCTTCTCTTGACTTAAATGCTATTATTATCTACTATTCAGTTTTTTCTTGTTCCAAAGGCATCATTATTGTTTAAATATTCTGTGTATGTTTATGTTTACTTAAATACTTTTTATTTTATTTCTTCATTATTCCTTCTTGCTTTTCAAACCTTCTATCTTGGATTATACTTGTTCTGCCTGAAAAAAATGTTTTTGTTGGGTAGAGAGTTCTAGTTTCCCAGGTTTTTATGTTTGTTTCAAATTTTTTTCAGTATCCTAGGATTTCAACATAATGTTTCTAGGTGAATTTTTTAGGTGAGTTCTTTTTAAAAAATCTTGCTTGGGATTAGTTAAGCTTTTTGAATCTATGTATTGATGTCTTTTAACATTTTTACAAAAAGTTCAACCATTGTATCTTCAAATATTCTTCTGTTTTACTTTTTCTTCTCTTTTTGGATCTCTGATTATATGTATATTAGATCTTTTCAGTCTATCCTATAGTATCTTATATTAACCTGTAATAGGTGAATATTAATATTATATAAATATAATATTATATCTTATAATATCCTATATTGACCCCTCTCTCATTTCTCATCTCTTCTTCTCTTTGAGCTCTATGTTTTCTTCAGTTATTTAGTATAGTTCACTAAATGTTTATTTAGTTTTGGGTAACCCAGTGTTAAAGCTATTTATTACATTTTCAATTTTCATTATAATATATTCTATTTCTTTTTTTAAAAGATTATTTTTAGAGACAGAGATCAGGAGAGTGGGGAGAGGGGCAAAGGGAGAGGAAGAGAGAGAATCTCAAGCTGACTCCCTGCTGAGCACAGAGCACAAGGTGGGCCTCAGTCTCATGACCCTGAGATCATTACCTGAGCTGAAACCAAGAGCTGGATGCTCAACCAACTCAGTCACCCAGGTATTCCCAATATATTCCATTTTTATGGGTTCTGTATGATTTATCTTTATATCCACTTGCTCTTTACTCACATTTATAAATTCTCTTTAATTTATTGAAATAGAGAAAATTATTTTCTACTGAGTTTGATAGTTATACAAATGAAGCTTTGTGGATCTTATTCTGTTGTCTTTTGTTTCTACTGGCTCTCACTCATGGTGACATTTTCTGCATGAATTCAATGATTTTTTTTCCCTATTATTTTCCTTCAACCTCTATCCGTGGAAATCATCCTTGGCTCGTGATAAAGGTCAGTTCCCTCAAGAAAGGATTTGAGTTTGGGATCTTTCAGGCCTTTGGATGAACAGTCAGTCTAGACTGGCTTTAAATACTCAGCTTTAGGTTTTCCAGGCCACCCATGTGTTGTCTACTTGGGCTGTAAACCTATGTGAGGGCTACTGTGCTGTTATAAAATCTCAAGAGAGGATTGCCCCACATTCTTACCAATGTTCAAAGCAGGTATTATAGTATGGAACAGATTTATTTCTAATCGACCCTTCAACTATGGGTATGACCCTTTGGGGCCAAAGCTCTGTGGAAGGACCTTCTGTTAGATGCTCCAACTTAGGTGGGCTTTGTCTCCTATTCCTTGACCTCCAGAAGGCTGTGAAAAACTACCTCATTAGGTTCAGCAAATGCTCTTAAGGTAAAAGTTGGCTTTGGAGAGCTGCTTAACTCTTTTACATCTCTTCCTTCATTTCGTCACTAGATGATAACTTATTTTCTTTCCACCTACCTTATAGAAGTATTCAAGATTTATAAAGTGTTTTTGTTTTATTTAAAAGAGTTAGTCTGGGCATCTAGTCTGCTAGTTTAAAGAAACAAAAATGATTGCCATTTTTTTCCATGTGGTAATAATTCTGGTAAGAATATGGTGAAATAGATACCTATATTATTTTGGTATAATCTTCCTGGATAATATGTGCAATAAGCCTTATAAATATTTACATATTTGGTCACAATAATTGCAAATATAGGTTTATGACCTATCGAAAGGATCAGAAATTCAGGAAAGTAAGTTTTGTTTATGGCAGTATGGTTTGGGTATTGTATGGTTTACAATATGCCATGTATAAAGGCAATCTAAATATCCTGTAGTACAGAAATAGTAAAAAAAAAAAAAAAGGTATATCCATAGGCTATAACATTATCTAGCAATTACAACTGTGTTTTAGAAAAATATTTTGGGGTCTATGAAAAAGCTTTAGGTATAATATTAAATACTGGGATACAAAATTATAGATAAAGCATCATTCTATGCTAGAAAAAAAGTGTTGAGATGAATTACTTGACATTTTGTTGTGTCTTTTTTGTATAAATATGAGCACTTTTAGTTAATTTTGAATTTTCTGTATCTTCAAAGTACTTTTTACAATGAACTCTTATTTTTATAAGATAAAAAGGAGAATATTTTTGTTTTTAAACAGAAGTCTTAGACAATAAAATGGTCTAAAATGTTGGTACTCTGAAAAATTGACCTTCCCTAGTGTTTCAGTAACACACTTCATTTTGCCAGTGTTTAATGATTAAGAATACCCTGTGTAAAAAAGATAACACTTTCAGTGAATGATTTGAAAAATTATACCTGATTAAAGGTGATTAAGAAACAGTCTGGAAAATGGCCAGTCTGGTGTTCTCAGACATTTTAACAAGCAGAAAGGATTTACTGCAAAGGTGATCCCATTGATTATGCAAAAGTACAATCATTAAGAGGTCTGAAAAAAACAACTGGACCTAAAAAAAAAAAAGCAAACAAACTTCTTTTCTCTAGCAAAAGTGAACTTAGACCAACTTTGCGTGTTTTTCCATCTCTCTCTCTCTCTCTCTAAAGCTCAAAATCTTGCTATAATGATTGTCATGACATGGCCTCAAAAATGACTAAGCCTTGATGGATCTGTCACATTTGGCACAACTTAGATTTGTGAAATGTTTACAACTAGAGAAGGAAAAGCTCATAACAAAGTAATAAGAAGTAAACAGGTCCAGTCTATGCAGAGAATAAGATTTACAAAAAACCCAGGAGCCATGGAGGAGGTGTCAAAGTGGTAGTTTAATGCAAAATGAAAGGAAAAAGATAAAAAAAAAAAACCCTCAATATAATCAAGAAGTGGTCCAACTACAATTGACTCTTGGAAAACCTGGGTTTGAAATGTGTGGGCCCACTTATATGCAAATCCTTTTTGATAAATACAGTATTATAAATGTATCTTCCCTTATGATTTTGTTAATATTTTCTTTTCTCTAGCTTACTTCAAGAATACAATATATATGGGGTGCCTAGGTGGCTCAGTCAGTTAGGTGGCCAGCTCTTGATTTTGGCATAGGTCATGATCTCAGGGTCCTGGTACTGAGTCCTGTATCAGGCTCCGTACTCACTGGGGCATCTGCTCAAAGATCCCCTCTCCTTCTCCCCCCTCTCTCCTAAGGGAATAAATCTTAAAAAAAAAAAAGATTTGCTCTCTCTCTTAAGTGAATAAATCTTTTAAAAAAGAATATAATGTATACTACATATAAACATGCAAAATGTTTTAATTGACATTGGTAAGGCTCCTGATCAACAGAAAGCTATTAGTAAAGTTTTGGGGAAGTCAAAAATTATATGTATTTCAATTATATACATTTTCAATTACATGGGGTATTGGTATCCCTAACACCCTTGTTGTTCAAGGGTCAATTCTAATTCTACATATTGGTTGTAGAGGGGACCATTTTTAGTATAACAACTTTATGGAGGCTGCCTTTTGTCCTCAGTGGGAAATACTCTGGCACCAAGCATTCTTTTACATGTGTAAGTTCTATAAACACACAGACTGTTTTATTCACTGCTTAGTCTGGACTGATAGTAAACACTGGTATAACCTACTGGACTTCATGGCTTTGGATTGGTGGAGGCCTAGAATGCCTGTGTTGTACCAATTGTTTAAAAATCATACACATGACCCCTGGATGGTTCTCAATGCCTATCGCATTGCCTGGCATACATATATATATGTATATGGACAGATGGAGAATTTTTGAATAACTGCAATAGCAATAGCTATATAGATATATATATTCATTTTGCATTAGCTATATATATAGCTAATGCCTATTGCATTTCCTGGCACATATTAAGCATACATACCCAAACACACACACTATATATAGTATATATATAGTATACACACACACACACACACACACACACACATATATACACACACACATATATATGTATGTATATATATATACACACACATATATATGTATGTATAGTATATATACTATATATATAGTATACACACACACACACATATATGTGTGTATGATTATATATAGTATGTGTATGTGTGTGTATATATATATACTATATATATAGTATATAGATACTATATATATAGTGTGTGTTTGGGTATGTATGCTTAATATGTGCCAGGCAATGCGATAGGCATTAGCTATATATACAGCTAATGCAAAATGAATATATATATATAGCTATATAGCTATTGCTATTGCAGTTTTTTTTTAAAGATTTTATTTATTTATTTGACAGACAGAGATCACAAGTAGGCAGAGAGGCAGGCAGAGAGAGGGGGGAAGGGAAGCAGGCTCTTGGCTGAGCAGAGAGCCCAATGTGGGGCTCGATCCCAGAACCCTGGGATCATGACCTGAGATGAAGGCAGAGGCTTTAACCCACTGAGCCACTCAGGTGCCCCGCTATTGCAGTTACTCAAAAATTCTCCATCTGTCCTTACCTGTCTGTTTCTGCTACCATGGCATAATTCCATGCATGACTTTCAATGACATATCTTGAACACCCTCATACTTAGCCATCATCAATGCCAAACTCTACCTGTTGATAGCTATCCTATCATTAGAATAATAGGTCTAAAATGCTATTTTTGTCAGGTCTCTCTCTCTCTCCTGTTAAAAACCAACAGAACATACCAATGCTTGTCTTTCATCTCTAAGATAAAATCCACGTTCAAACACTTCAATTGGCATCTAAGACTCTCCAAAATCTAGTCTAAACCTATCTTTTCAATTTTAGCTTCCAAAATTCTTCTGCATCTTTGCTTATAATGTTCTTCCTTATTGGATTATTCTCCTTGTTTCATCCAACAGCTCAAGTTCTAGTTTCCCTATGAAGTCCATCCTCATTACTCCAACTCATTGTAAATTTTTCCTCTTACAAAATCCAATCTCGAGTTTTATATTTTTGATGCAAAGTATAACCTACCTTGCATTTTTAATATATACAGATCTTATTTCAAAATTGTACATTGTCAGAGTATAGGAACCATATTTGTTCTTTTTTTTTGCTTCTTTGCTCACAATCTTAGACCAGTATGTGAAAATAGTAGATAAGAACACAATCCTAGAATAATAGTTGAAAACAGTGGACAAGAACACTGATATGTGCTGGTTGATTGGCTCACTCTTCCCTTACTTCCCTTCCATTTATTCCACAAATACTTTTGTCTCTACTCTGTGCCTGGCAGTGAGGACATAAAAGTGACAAGACAAAGTCCCTGATTTCAAGGACTTTACTGTCCAGATTTCTACCACCAAAGATACTAAATAATCCACTCACTGTCCAATGGAAGAGGTCTGAATTATATTTTTTTTAACCTGATAAACATTGCTGCTTTTGTAGAATTCTTTTTGTCTGAACTCTTTTATTGTTACATTTTTTAAGGACCATCTGCTGTTAAACTGAGGTTAGAAGTTTAAGCCAAATAAGAGTCATGTGGAAAACTCTGGGCCAGTGATTCTCAATCGGCTGCACATAACAATCTTCTGAGGAGCTCTTAAAAGATATCCAATGCTTGTGCCCTAATGGAGACCAGCTCATCTAGGCATCTACTTTTTAAAAGCTTCCTAGGCGATTCCAATGTGCAAAAGGTGAAAACCACTGCTCTGGGCTAAAACTGCATTTCCACAGATTAATTAGAATTATGTTGAGAGAATAGTAACAAACGTGTAATATAAATATTCACAGGGAAATAAAATCATGCCATCATATCCATTAGTTTAAATAACTAAATTAGGTAATATTTGCTAAGGAAACAGTTTCAAAATTCTTTACTATTTTTACCAGTGTGGATAAAGGAATAATCGGCTCTGTAACATATCAGCTCTTTTATTTTTATTTTTCTAAAATATGAATTAAATCTCTTTTCACGCATTTTTAAAATACTGGTTTGAACACAGGATCTAACAGCAAATGTGAAGGTCTACTACATTACACAAAGCCAATACTATTCTAGAACAGGGGTTCTCAAACTCCTCAGGCATCACAATCAACTGGAAAGCTTGCCCAAACCCAGATCGCTGGGCCCCATGTCCAGACTTTCTGATTCAGTAGGTCTGAGTTGGCGCCCCATAATTTTCCTTTCTGACAGATTCTCAGATGCTGTTGATGCTGCTGGTATAGAGATAACTTTAAGAACAATTATTCTATATAGAGTAACAGCTTATAATAGAGGCTTGATAACTTGATCAAATGGTACATGTTAGGGTATAGTAACCTATGATACATCCCAATATGTGTAAAGGTAGACTATATTTTCATTATTTTTTTCTAGGTCTTGCTCATGAATCACTAGATTAAAAAAAATCACCTGAAGTGCTTGTTTAAAATGCTGATTCCTGAGTTCCATTCCAGGCCAATCTAATCAGGATCTCTTTTGGTGTGGCCCATGAATGTGCATTTTAAATAAAATCTCCATGTGTTTTTTTTTTTAAAAGATCTTATTTATTTTAGAGTTAGAGAGAACACAAGTGGGGTGAGGAGCAGATTAAGTGGGACAAGCAGACACCACACTGAGAGCCAAGCCTGATGTGGGGCTTGATCTTATGACCCTGATATCATGACCTGAACCAAAATCAAAAATCAGATGCTCAACTGACTGAGACACCCAGGCCTCACTCCCCATGTGCTTCTTTTGCACACTAAACTTTGAGAACCAATGTTCTGCTCTCTTATGCATTTGCTCACACTATTGCTTTTTCCTAGATGCCCTTTCTCCAAATCTCTGCAAATATCCTGCCCCTTTCTTCAAAGTCCTGCCAAATACAGCTTCCTCCAAGCACTCCCCCTTGATTTCATGACTACCACACACAATAGATGGAATAGAGAAATACTGGGTGTTCTGGGATGGGGGCAACTGGGACAATTGTAAGGGAATTATAGGATTGACTCTGAATTTTGTACACGGAGGTTATACATCTGACTTCTTTATCGTGAATGTGAAACCACAAGAGTTGTAAAGAAAGTAAATTCAAACAGTACTTAACCCTGAATCTCTTGGTCAAAGTAACTGTATTTGGGGGCAGAGGCAATGACGGACCTGCCTGGACAGGAAAGAGGACAGGAGGAGAGAAGGAGACATAATGGATAACTTCAAGTGTGCAGTAAGTGAATTGGATAGCTAACATTGACTTAGAGGTCTTTCTTTACCTGAGAGGAGAACAAAATAAACAATCGCCTTGCTCGTGGGTCTGGAGCCTGTAATGCGGGACAAGGAACACAGAGAAGTTAGGTCTAATAGGACCTCTGAGAGGGCTGGGGAGCTAAGTGTGGAGCTAATAAGTGACGGAGTTTTAAGTCTGGATTCAGGAACTTCAAGATCTATGGTCGTTTCCTCTAAGTGGGGTACCTGTCTTACCAATAAGAATTTGCAACTCCTGGGAACTCTCTAGATGATTATGGTGAAGTTTAAGAACTACTGGTCCACTCTACTGGAAATGTGTATGTGGCGACTACCTACACTTGAAAAAATCCTTGTAGCTGCCTTCCATTCAGCAGCTAGTAGAAATTACACAAACTAATGTCCTACATTGGAACAGATGATACATATTTGGAAATCACAAAAAGGACTCTCATGACTGGAGTTAGGCATTTTCTTCTATTTTTTCATCCTCAACAGTTTACATAAGTTACTCAGCCCATCAACAAATATTGAATGTTTCTGACCTATTTGTTAATGGAATTAACAAGATAATAGAATTGATAATTTGTTGTCTTAAGTCTCTGACAAAGAAAAAAAATGGCTAAAACACTACATTTTTTTTTTTCTTAAAGATCATCGAATTCCATCATTTCATTCTGGAGACATGGAATTGACTGCAGTTCAGAGAGATCAATGACTATTACGTTCCAAGTCCCTAGAGTGACATAGCCAGTGACCAGATTTCTCTCCCATCAGTCCTGTACTTTCTTAAATATGTCAAGAATTAGTGAATATACTGGCAGTTCACATCTGTAGAAAAAGGAGCAAACTTGATGACTTCAGGGCCATATACATAGTGCTGTGGAGACGGGTGTATAGCTTCAGAATTTCACTTCAATATACATTTTGCAAAGCTTTCACATAAGGGCTAGAAATTGGAAACTCGTTGCCATATACTTTTATATTAATATGTGCTTTCTGGGAGTAAAATGTACCTCCACACTCTCAAAAACTCGACTGCTAGATTATCTTGTAAGCTAAGAAATATAAAACATTAAGTTTAGTAGATCAGTACATTCTCCAGGCGATACTTATTCTCATTTGACAGTTGACGTTCACACCTGCTTTCTTTCCCATAATATGCACATGGAATTATCTTATATAGAAAAAGGCCCACCAGACATTCAATTAACCCAGCTGTCACACATCTGTTGCTAGCTCTATAAATGTGGCAATTTGCTGGTGATTACTCTTCCGATAATAATCAAAAACTTCACACCTCTTTTTTATTGTGATAGTCTCTTACTTCCTCCATCCAAACTGCCTCAATGGCTTTGTGATCCAAAGATTCCAGAACATATCCAACTATTTCAGATCTCACAAATGGACTTGTAAAAAAGTCTGGCATCTACATTTAATGATTTGGAAGCTTACAGATATGGTCTCAGTGTATTCTATAAAATTTCAAAACAAGAACCCAGACTAGCTAATAAAGTTCTGAAGCTGTTATTCTACTGAAAACATAACCATGAACTTGTTATGAGAGCATAAGTAAATTGTACTACTGCTTTGTACCTAAATTTTCTAATCTGTAGTATATGCAGGAAGACTGAGCTCTTCATTCCACGTTACAGAATTTGGGGGGGCATAATGCATGATTGCTGTGGTCTGAATGTTTGTGCTTCTCATTCCAAACATTCATATGTTGTTAACTTAATGCCCAAGGTGGGGATATTAGGATGAGAGATCTTTGGGAGGTAATTAAATCATGAGGGCCAAGCCTCCATGAAGGGGGTTAATTCCCCTATAAAAGAGCCCCAGGGGTGCCTGTGTGGCTCAGTGGGTTAAGCATCTGCCTTCAGCTCAGGTCATGCTCTCAGGGTCCTGGATTGAACCCTGCATCAGGCTCCCTGCTTAGCAGGGCATCTGCTTCTCCCTCTCCCTCTGTCCCTCCCCAGTTTGCTCTTGCTCTTACTTTCTCAAATAAATAAATAAAATCTTTTTAAAAAGAGGCCCCAGAAAGCGATCTCACCCCTTCCACCATGTGAAGATACAAGAAATCTGCAACCCAGAAGAAGTTCCTCACCCAACCATGCTGGCTTCTGATCTCAGAATTCAGCTTCCAGAATTGTGAGAGGAAAAAAAACGTTGTCTAAAAAGCTGGTCTGTGATATTTTATTAGAATAGCCCAAAATGGGGATGCCTGGGTGGCTCAATTGGTTAAGGCTGCTTTCGGCTCAGGTCATGATCCCAAGATCCTGGGATCGAGTCCCCCATTGGGCTCCTTGCTCAGCCAGAAGTCGGCTCTGCCTGCTTGTGTTCTCCCTCTCTCTCTCTCTCTCTCTGACAAATAAATAAATAAAATCTTTAAAAAAAAAAGAATAGACTAAAATGGCTAAAACAATTGTTACATAAATTTCTTGGAGAATTAACTATGTCATGGTAAAAGCTTCTCCTGGATTTGAAATATACAAATCTGGAAGCACAGTGGGTTTTTCTGAATAATAAGTATTACCATTTATTTTCATAGCACTTTATATTATTCCAAATGTTCAGACCTAAGGCATTTAGTACCTGCTATGTGCCAGACACTGTGCTAAGTGCTAGAACAATAAAAATGACTAAAAAGGACTAAAACCTAGCCCCTTGCTTTTGAGGGTCTTTGAGGCAGCCCCATAAATAAAATACCTCTTTCCTGCTTAAATTCTGAACCAACTCTATTGGCCTATTTAGGACATAGTAGTAAGTTAGGTAGATACCAAAATATTAACTTCACTTCTCATAAAACAGATATTCAAGAATCTGATGCTTCTAAAGCCAAGGAGATTTAATAATGTGAATCCCAGAATTATAGGCTTAACCATTTAGCAGGTTAGGACCTGGAAAAACTGTCCCTGGAGAACAGGACATTCTATATGTTCCCTGTAGGCAGCTGCTTCACTAAGGACACTTAATTTCTGCAACCAAAATCACCAAAAAATTTTCTCCTCTCGCATCCTCAGGAGAGAATGAGTAGAGAATAGAGGCCAGGTGTGTCACAGTAATGGCTATCCTTCTATCTGGAAAGAAATATCAGGAGTGGAGAGGAAGCATTCCCTTCCCCAACACCTGCCCTCAAGGACCTCATCTCATTGATATTCACAGAAACCCTCAGAGGTAAACAGAAATGTTTTGCCTGTTTTATATAAGAGGCAGCTGAGTTCTACAAGAGGCACACAGCTAGGTTGCAATCAAAAGAATAACATCTCAATTCTTTAGGGACATAGTTACCAATGCAATTAGATCATGGACTTGTCTACATTTTTGGCTCTTGCAAGTGAGACACAGGCCTGGATTCCAAATGGTCTTGTGACTATCTAAGGTTTTGACAATACCATCTATCATCTTGTGTATAGATATGGTTATTTACTTATTTGAATCTTCTACCAAAAAGAGCAGGTAAGGCTTAAAAAATTGAATGCCGCTATTGTAAACTTTTAGAGAGAAAGCAGCCAGGCAAAAGTGAGACAAACAGTTCAGGAAGACAAAATAAAATGAGGTGGTTATCTAATGCTCAATATGAGAAAGAATACTTAATTTGGTAAGCTGGTACTGTGTTGCCATAATAGCTGTGTATCATTACTACTTACTAAGTATCTAATATGTAAAGTTGTGGTTAAGCACTGCTTATGTGCACAATATCATTTAATTTTCACAACAAATGTATGAGGAAGTTACCGTTCTTCAGATAGGAACAACTTATTTAGATCAGGTGACTTGTCTAATTTCACATAATCACTAATATGTGCCAGTGTCAGGATTTGAACCCAAGACTTCTGCCGTCAGAACCCACACTCTTAACCAGTACATTCTACTGGTCTGTCAGCGAAGAGCATAAATTGAGTTACCTCTGAAGGCAATGTATCCATTGAGGGACAATAAAATACATCTAAGAGAGCAGGTTTATTTCTAAACTTATAATACAGTTAGGTACCTACAACACAAATATTAAAAAGGCTTAAAAAAATTTTACAGTGCAGAGGTGAGCACAAATGAACAGATTAGCAAGCACAGGACTCCTGAGAGGAGCTGAAATGAAAAAGTGATCACAAGCAAGAGTTAAGCTGAAGGCACCTGGGTGGTTCAGTGGGTTGAGCCTCTGCCTTCGGCTCAGGTCATGATCTCAGGGTCCTGGAATCGAGTCTCACATCGGGTTCTCTGTCCAGCAGGGAGCCTGCTTCCCTCCCCCCCACCCCGCCTGCCTCTCTGCTTACTTGTGATCTCTCTTTGTCAAATAAATAAATAAAATCTTAAAAAAAAAAAAGAGTTAAGCTGACAAGCACGTGCTAACAGAGTGAATTGCTTAAAGATGGGGTAAGCTACCTCAGGAATTAGTAAATTATCATTACGTGAGGGGCTTCCCACAGAGGCTGGATGGACAAACACTTTGTAGATCAAACTGGGTTGTTTTCCAGGGCATCGAAAGTTCCCCAAGTCCTAAGATTCTGTGATTTAGTCCATTTATTTTGAATAGCCATAGTGCACCAAGTATTGGGATAAGGTCCTCTCATAAAGGAGAATAAGTCATAAGTTCAGAGAGACCACAGTCTAGAGGACAAATAGCACAAAACCATACATGTAGAATGAAGTGTTATATGGCACAGGGGCAAAGAGAATCACACCTAACTCAAAAGGGAAAGGGAAGTTAAAAGTGCAAATCAGACGTTCCTTGGAGGTGATGCCTAAACGAACCCTTGAAGGAAGAGTAAAAAACTAGTCGGGTGTTCCAACTCTCTATTGCTGTGTAACAAAGTATCTTTAAAACTCCAACAAATATCCTACCTCAGAATTTGGGTACTTACTTAACAGCTGGGCTGGTTGGTAGGCTGCAAGAGGTTTCACTCGCATGCCTGGCACCTTGAAGGAGACAGCTTTAAAGACTAGTCTCTCTCTGCTAAAACCTTCCTTTCTTCCATGAAGTCTCGGGGCTTCTCCATAAGATCCCTCCGGCAGGGTAGGTAGAGTCTTACAAGGTGGCTCAGGGCCCCAAGAACTTCACCCCGACAGATCAAGACAGAGGCTCCAAGGCTTCTTATAACAGCCTCAGAGGTCAGGCAATATCACAGTCAACACAATTTATTGGTTAAACGTGAGCTGGTGTGGGAGGGAACACATAAGTGTGTTCCCATACTTAATAAACCACACCAGGGAGGTGTGGTTTATTCGAAACTATCATGGATAGTTTAGACTGGATACCACGCCAGGCTAAGAAGATTCTAAGGGTACAATTTTCCGCTAGAAGGAATATTATGCACAAAGGCAATAGCTCAGGTAAGAGTAAATCCTGAGAAGCATCAGGCTGCCACTGTTAACCCACACAATGTGCAAAAGGCAACCGAAGGGAGACCTGGGCTGCACTTAGCAGGCTCCTGAGTCCTGGGCCCCACACAGATGACCTTAAAACCAGAAATGAGGACTCCTTCTAACAGCCTGTTAAAACATGTGGACTACTCTGAAGGTCTGGGCATGCGCAGACATGCCTTAACCAAAAATATTAACAAGTCATTATCAGAGGGATGCCTGGGTGGCTCAGAGGGCTAAGCCTCTGCCTTCGGCTCAGGTCATGATCTCAGGGTCCTGGGATGGAACCTCGAATCAGGCTCTCTGCTCAGCGGGAAGCCTGCTTCCCCCTCTCTCTCTGCCTGCCTCTCTGCCTACTTGTGGTCTCTTTCTCTCTCTCTGTCAAATAAATAAATGAATAAATCTTTTAAAAAAGCCATTATCAGAAACTGGCACTGAAGTGGCATCCAGGTAAAAAATCATGAGAATAAACAAGCAGGAGATACAGAATTCAAACAAGTAGCTGAGGTATATGACATATTATTCAGGTGCTAATAAATGAGACTCCTATGACAAATATGGTGAAGAAGGATTAGGTGGTGGAGGTGGAAGTCATTTTGACAGTCTGTTTGAGTTGGGCTTCACCTTGCATAACTCAAATGATGCCTTCACAGATTGATTGATTGAGTGAGTGAGTGAGTGGATGAGACCGATTTTTATTGAACTTCTTTGAAAACCCACTTGTGGAATTTTGTGGGGACTCACAGGGGGTGCCCCAAAGAAGCTGAGGCAGAGAATTGTTTTTCACTGTCTTCAGTGATTTCCGCATTTCGAAGGGAATTCGCTCTTTCCGATATAGGATTTATGTCTTTAGGTTCACTGGGTCATGGAAGCCTCACTTCATTCTCTTCCATGTCCTTTTAGGATAGTTCGACAGGCAGCTTCAAATCCATATCAGCTTTTACTAAAATTGTTAGTGGCAAGAAACTCACTGCAAAGAGAATAATGTTGAGGGACGCCTGGGTGGCTCAGTGGGTTAAAGCCTCTGCCTTCAGCTCAGGTCATGATCTCAGGGTACTGGGATCGAGCCCTGCATCGGGCTCTTTGCTCAGTGGAGAACCTGCTTCCCTCTCTCTCTCTCTCTCTCTACCTGCTTCTCTGCTTGCTTGTGATCTCTGTCAAATAAATAAATAAATAAAATCTTTTAAAAAAAGAGAGAGAGAATAATGTTGAAAATGGTCAAGAAAGAGTCAAAGCTGAAGACAGCCAGTTAAAGTCCTTAACCGTAAGTGGTAAGGGACAGCTGCTATGCTTTGATAACAAGTAATTCAATGCAACCAATTAGTGCAGAAGTTAACTATACAAGCACCATTTGAGGATTAGCAGGAACTTCTTTTTTGAAGATTTCAAATGAACTTGACTTTCAGTGTTACTGTACCTAATCTTAAGTATTCATAACCACAACTCATGTTAGCCTCTATTTGTCAGACTCTTGACTTATTGTTGGGGCCTCATAGGACTATTTTATTTTGTCTTTAAAATTCTTGTAAATCTTTGTGTGCATCTTGCTTTTTTTAAATTATTAAATATAATCCAAGGTGGCTATGGCTCTTTCATGCATTAATACCAGCATGGATCTATTTTTCTCAATGTGTTTGGAGTGTGAGACAAGTCGTGTTAACTTGCTGTGTAGTTCATATTGCCTGGATGAATCTTCCACAACAATAATTTCATTTTTTCCAGTATTTAGTAGTGCAATATATTAATGCATAATGATAATACATTTCTGATTTAATATAAATTGAAGATGCTTTCTAATTGTGCATGAATGCTGCCAACTTAGTGAGTTTTGACAACTGTTTAAATATATAGTGTTAAACTTAGGCTGGTAAACTGGGTCTTTGTCATTTGCTTTTATTTTTTTTTAAGATTTTATTTATTTATTTGACAGAGAGAGATCACAAGTAGGCAGAGAGCTAGGCAGAGAGAGAAGGGGAAGCAGGCTCCCCGCTGAGCAGAGAGCCCGATGCGGGGCTCGATCCTAGGACACTGAGATCATGACCTGAGCCGAAGGCAGCGGCTTAATCCACTGAGCCACCCAGGCGCCCCTGTCATTTGCTTTTATATATATATATATATATATATACACACACACGCACACACACACACATATATATATAATGTGAAAATCACTATAGATAGATAGATGATAGATTGATAAAAGAAATGTAAATGTGCATTTAGTGCCTTGAAAAAAAAAGTCCTGAGAAACACCAAGCCACAAAACTATGGTGTTATGGTTAAGAGTGCAGGCTCTAGAGTTAGACTTTGGAGCCAGTTTTCTCCAGTGCAAATTTTGTGTCCTAGAACCAAATTGTTCAAGGTTATTAAATTTAAGTTAATTAATTAAATTAGTTAAATTAAATTTCAGTTCTCTAGCTTCCCCTCAATCACAGTGGCCACATTTCAAGCGCTCAAGAGCTACATGTGGGTAGTGGATACCATATTGGACAACACAGGCATAAAACATCCCCATCACAGAAAGTTCTCTTGGACAGCAATGTACTTGAAGGTTTTTTAATAGGCTTCCATTTAACTAACTTGCCTCTTTAACTCTGTATTCCCATTACAAAACTTATCAATTGATAGCCAAGACATACTGAAATGAATGGGTAGCCACACATTTTTTCACCTCCCAGTTCAACTGCTTATAAAACATCCAGTTGTGTTTGTTCCCAAACCTGTGTATTCCAGTTTACTTTTTACTTACATTGAAATTACATAACTTAGTTCAATTTGTCAACAGATAAAATACAGACGGGAAAAGTCTTCTATGCAAATTAAGCTGAATGCCTTGTTAAGAATCAATAAAGACAAGTTGAAATTTATTTGCTGCATAATGAATCATAGGATAGAAAATTATAAGATATTAGAAGGAAAAACATCCAGAACTCTATGCTCAGCTAACTTCAAGAGTCCTTAAGTACTTACTCCACTTTAAAAAGCCTGAAACTGAAAAGTATTACACAATAATGGATGAAATTTATGAAAGAAAAATGAAGCTAAACTCCAATAAATAGAACTATATATCAAATGATGGATAAACACATATGATATTCTAAATTAATATAAATATATTTATGGAGATAATCAGACATTGTATGCTTCCTATGAGATATGACAATACCATATATTAAGTCTTGAAAAAAAGAATCAAACCTCTACATCCAATCAAGTCTCTAGCTCCAATTGTGGCTATTCTCCAGCCACAATTACAATTTTATAGGAAATACAAAGGACAAAGGAACTTGTTAAACTACACCATGGGAATGCAATCAGCAAAATCCATACCTTGGGAAACTCTACAAGACAAACTTTTTTTAAAAAGATTTGATTTATTTATTTGAGAGAAAGAAGTGAAGGCAGACGCTTAACCAACTGAGCTACCCAGGCACCTCTGACCTGGTTTCTTCAACACATTGCAAAGAGAGAGAGATGGAGGAGTAAGTAATGGATTAAAAAGAGACTTAAAATATAGAGCAATTAATCACAACATGTAGACCTTTTTTGGATCCTAATTCATAAATGGTGTGCAAAGTATTTTAAGATGAGACAATTGGAAATTTGTACAATAGCAGATTAGTTGATATTATTGGGGTAATTATTATTGTTATAGATGAAATAATTGTCATTATGTTAAAAAAGAGTCCTGTTCTTTTACATACATACTGAAATATTGACAGATGATATGATGACTGAGATTTGCTTAAATATACTATGGGAAGGGATAGTGAATGGAGGTATGGAGGAAGCATGATGGGATTTTTTAAAAAAGATTTTTACTCATTTGAGGGGTAGAGAGAGAGTAAGTGAGTAGGAGGGGGCAGAAAGAAAGGGAGAAGCAGACTCCCTTCTGAGCAGGAAGCCTGAAGCTGGGCTCAATCCCAGGACCCGAGATCATGACCTGAGCTGAAGCAGACACTTAACTGACTGAGCCACCCAAGCATCCCTGACAGATAGATTATTATTGGGCCTGGGTATTGGATACATTGGGACTCATTATATTATTCTATCTACTTTGTATACATTCTAAATTCTCCATAACACAAAGTTTTAAAAATATAATGTATCATTTTTCTTACCAAGTTTTTCTAAGAGACCAACTAAGTCCCAAAAGCATCAGAGGAGGGAAGTGAAACAGAGTAATATAATAAAGATTAAGAACGTTCTAGTTATTTTCCATAATGACCCCCTCTTAATATCAAACCAAATTAAAAAGAAAAATATGTCCCTGCTTCAAACATGGGCGGAAGGCACTAAAGACTGCCTATTGGGTATTCACCACTGATTCTGGAATCAGCATTGATTGTAATCCCAGGTTCAGCACTAATTGCATTACCCATGGACAAAGTAATCAATGTTTATAACACTCAGTTTCCTCATCTGTGAAGTGGAAGTATTATAAAGTCATTATGAAAGTCATCTGTGAAGTGGAAGTATTATAAAGTCATTATGAAAACTCAATAATATAAGCCAATGTAAGGTGTTTTGCTTGTTTGCCACAGAGCCCACCTCGGGAACTAATAAGAGAGTACACAATGGAAATTGTTAGTGACAGCTTTGAAGATCATACCAATGAATCTGGATTTGCTCTATTACATGAACTCTGAACATTCGAATCACTTGAGTGAGAGAAAATAATGTTTGAAAGAATTGATTTTGATGGGACAGAAATAGAAGGTAAAAAAACCACATAGTTGTTGCAATTTTTGCAAGAAGACCTACACTTATGTGGTGGCTATAGAAATGGAAAACATGGGTGCCTGGGTTGCTCTGTCAGTTAAGTGTCCACTCAGGTCATGATCTTGGGGTCCTAGGGTGGAGCCTCACATCAGGCTCTGTGCTCAGCAGGGAGTCTGCTGGAGATTCTCTCTCCCTCTTTCGGCCGCACCCCTTCAAATAAATAAATAAATAGTAAAAAGATAAGAAACAGAAAATAGAGGACATCCAGACACTCCTGTGAAGAGGCACTAACGTTAGAAACAGCAAGGTGTCCATTTGACTCCTGACTACTAATTATCAGGGAGCCTCATCTTCAAACTATTCACCTCAGGTAGGTAGAAACACAGAAGAAAAGAGATGGAAAGAAAGGTGGAGAACAAAAGAGACATTAGTCTTGGGTTTCAAAGACTGTTGTGTATTTACTGACATTACTCAGCGCTAACACTAAAGATGTCAGAGGCTTTATGCGGAATCAGGATAAATGTGTAAAGTAGCAGCTGAGGTTTAATAAGACCTGATGGCTCGAGATGGGGTGAAGAAGGATCGGGAAGATACCCAATGCAGTTTCCTGCGAATGACCAGATACATTGCTCTCCTGCCGCTCTCCGCTTCCTTGCCTATAACTCCCCACTGTGGGCAGCTAATTGCTCACAAAGGGAATTATGAAAAAAGCTAAAAGTCATTTACAACTTTCACTGTTACTCAACAAAATAGACTGTTTTCCTCCAGGAAGTGGTATTCTTTATAAAGTTACAATTTCTTAAGCAAACTTTCTCCAGGCCCACAGTAGTAAGAAATGCATTTAAGATTCTCATTCCTTCCTAACTCCAATCTTCCCCAATGTTATTTTTCCACTTTAAAATTGAGCAATACTCCAGCTCTTCTTCCATGATAGAGCCAGTCTTGTAATGTTCAACTGGGTAGCTCAGAGGTTTCCCTCGGGCTACTTCCATCCCTGTTTCTCCTGATCAGCTAATTGAAAGGCAGCTCAAAAATGACAAGGTTTCTGCAGCTAGACTCCTAAGAGAAGACAACAGGGAACTGGAAGTTCTGTCCCCGCCAACCTTCTTGACGACAGGTGACTAGAGCAAATCCCTTACATCTGTGCTATCAGGATACCTACTTTCAAGGGAAGGTCTTTTAACTCTGCAAGCATCATGGGGCCTGATGAATCAAACTGATTTCTTTGAGTCAAATGAATTCTGGAAGCATTAAGCACTATTACGGGATGCAGAAAAAGACTGAATTACACAATAGAAAAAAAATGCTTGATTTTTTTTGATGGGACTGTAACCTTTAAAATGAGAAATTTAGAGCTTACAAAACATCTCCTCTCAAATGCACTTCTTTTGTATTGGATCACTTTCTCAGCTGTGTATTTTTACAGCATATTCAAGTGTAAACCAGATCACTGAAACAATAAGCTCATTCACAATTCATAGACTGTCCACAGCCACGTAAAAAAAATATTCCCCTCTGCCAATAATAGGCACAGTTTCTGCATTACTCTGAATTCCATAAGGAAGTATTCTCAAAGGTTGTTTCCTAACCTCTTTTTTGAAAACAATAACACCTTATTAATTTAGATGGCTGGGGAACTTACTATCACTTCATCAATATTGGTTTGCATAATCTGTCCCCAAGTTTTTTTTTTTTTTTTTTTTTTAACGTGCTAGATACATAACCCTGCTATGAGAACATGCCAACACCAGATGGCAGTTGTATGCCACAGCCCCCAAGGTTTGAGCTGTAAGGTATAAACTGAGATGGTTTGAGGTGAAAGACAAATGTCCCTTTGCACAGTGTTCGTATCAAAAGCATATTACATATAACACCCACTTCTTAGCACTCAGTGCCTTCCTTAATGCCCATCACCCAAGGCAAGGAGAAATTATTGAACACTACATCTGAAACTAATGAGGTACTATGAGTTGGCTAATTCAACTTAAATTTAAAAAAAGAAAAGGAAGCATAATATAAATTTAAATAATAATTAAATCCTAAAATAATTCTTTAGAGGAAATGTCAACCAACTGAATTCCAGAATATAATTTTGTTCACTGCTTCTAAAAAGTCATCACACAACCTACCGCACCCCAAGCCCCAACCGTGTAATAATATTTCATTAGAATGTTAATCTTCGGGGCGCCTGGGTGGCTCAGTGGGTTAAGCCGCTGCCTTCGGCTCAGGTCATGATCTCAGGGTCCTGGGATGGAGTCCCGCATCAGGCTCTCTGCTCAGCAGGGAGCCTGCTTCCCTCTCTCTCTCTCTCTCTGCATGCCTCTCCATCTACTTGTGATTTCTCTCTGTCAAATAAATAAATAAAATCTTAAAAAAAAAAAGAATGCTAATCTTCATATCCGTTATCACTTGCACTTAACTACTTTTCCTGATTTTTTTTTTATCTTCAATATCTTGTTGTTGACTTAGTCAAGCATGATAGAGCCACCCTGCCTAGCTATCCCAGCTAATTGAAGGAACGGTGTTTCTTGTGGTCTCTTCATCTTCCTGCAGCTTTCTTGTTCTATTTGCTTTCTCTCTCTTCCTCTTCACTTAGGGAACATGATTTACCCTCCGCAGTTAGTGGTAGGTTCCTCTTCACAATTTTGTCCCTGATTTTCTAAATTAGTTTTATTTTTCTTGATGAGAAGAATTTACTCTGCTCCATCGCTGAAGCGGACTGGAGCTTAGCAAAAATAGCAATTAAAAATGTACCCAAACAACCCAATTCAAATATAGGCAAAGGACTTGAATAGATATTTCTCTACAGAGAATACACAAATGCCCAATAATCAAATGAAAAGATGCTCAACACCATTAGTCATTAGAGAAATGCAAATTAAAAACCACAATGAGATACCACTTCACATCCATTAGGATGGCTCTAATAAAAAATATTGGGGAGGGTATGTGTTTTGGTGAGTGCTGTGAAGTGTGTAAACCTGGTGATTCACAGACCTGTACCCCTGGGGATAAAAATATATGTTTATAAAAAATAAAAAATTATATTAAAAAAATATGTGGAAAATAAGCCTTGGCAAGGATGTAGAGAAACTGGAACTCACATGCATCATTGGTGGGAATGTAAAGCAATACAATCACTACAGAAAGTAGTTTGGTTGTTCCTCAGAAAGTTAAACACAGAATGACCATATGATCCAGCAATTCCATTCCACGTACCCAAGAAAAATGAAAGCAGAGACTCAAAGAGACATTTGTACATACATGTTCTGACTGACATTTTTCCAAAGCAGACATCCAGATGGCCAACAGCTGAATGAAAAGATGCTCAATATCACTCATCAGCAGAGAAATGCAAATCAAACAAAATGCAATGAGATACCACCTCTTTCGTCAGAATGACTGACGTTGAAAACACAAGAATCAACAAGGTTTGGAGATATGGACGTATGGAGAAAAAGGAATCCTCTCTCACTGTTGATGGGAATGCAAACTGGTACAGTCACTGCGGAAGAGAGTATGGAGGTTCCTCAAAAAGTGAAAAATAGAGCTACTCTATGATCCAGTGTTTGCACTACTGGGTATTCATCCCCCCAAAATACAAAAACACTAATTCAAACAGATACATGAACCCCTACATCTGTTGTAGCATTATATACAACAGCCAAACTATGAATGCAGCCCGTGTCCATCAACAGACAGATAAATAAGGAAGAAGTGTTACACACACACACACACACACACACACACAAATATTACTCAGCCATCAAAAAGAAAAATCTTGCCATTTGCAATGACATGGAGAGAGCTAGAGAGTATAATGCTAAGTGAAAGAAATCAGAGAATGAAAAATACTATGTGATTTCCCTCATATGTGGAATTTAAGAAACGAACAAAGAAAAAAAGAGACAAACCAAGAAACAGACTCTTAACTATAGAGAACAGACTGATGGTTACCAGAGGGGTGGTGGGTGGGAGGTGGGGGAAACAGGTGATGGGGATTGAATCCACATTGTGATGAGCACTGAATAATGTATAGAATAATTATAATGTACACCTGAAACTAACATAACACTGTATGTTAACTACACTGCACTTAAACTTTTGAAAAAAATTAGCAACAAATAAGGAACCAAAAATATCTTAAACGTTTCTCCCAAACCACTAAAGTAACCTAATTAAGTTACAATTTGATTTAGCAGTCACAAAATTATATTACAGACCAAACATATGCCCATTAATCAAAGACTATAATAATTCCTGAGTAAATGGTATAAAGTTAGCTTATGCCAAAGTTGACCTTGAAAAACCTTTCAAATATGGTTTAGTGTTGTTGTAAGTTACATGTGAATATGTTTTCATAAGGATGTGTCAGTTATTCCTCAGTGTATTTTTTTAAATAAAATGTATCTGAGTAGCAGAAAAAAAAAAATGTGCCCATAGGCCACTTGCTGATAGTGAAAGCCTAAATAAAAATTATTTCAATTTTAAGGACAATATGCCACCAAGGAAATTTCAAATAAAGGAAAACAACCAGAACTTTACCTGGCTGTATCACAAACCCATTAGATCAGAACTAGCCAGACTAGACCAATGTTGACATTTAAGTGGCTATCAAACAATTTCCTCTAGTAGATATAAACAAGAGACAGAATTAATCAACTTAAGAGAATAACAACTTAACAGTTCTTTAGCATATTTATGGTCTACATAGACATGAATGTTACTAATTAGGACTGATTGCCCCCAAAGTTGAATTTCCCATAAATAGGAGTACTTAAATCCACTAACCCATGTCCCAGGCAGAGGAAAGAACTTGGATTCTCCCTCCACATCACACTGGCTGGGAACCTAGTTTATGAGACCACTGCACTAGTACTTTTCCTCTGTTATTTCTAATTCTTTAAAACCCTGGGAGACAGACATTGGTATCTCTATTTTAAAGATTACAAAAATGAGGCAATAGCAGCTATGTGTCTTTGATCAAGGCTACACAGCTCTTCAGTCCTGCGACTAGGTTTCAATCACAAGTCTTTCCACACCAAAGCCTGGTGTGTGGCCTTTCTCATAACAGTGCTAGCCTTCAAAACACTGGCTTACAATCAGACTAGGTATATGAGGATTTGTGCTAGTCCTCAAGAAACAAAGTTGAATTTCTGAAAGAACGTAGAATCTGAGCTTTTCCCTTCAAGTGGCCTTGCTCTTTAAATTTTTCTGATTTAGTGCAGTTTGACTGTGAAAGCCTTATAGCTCAAAGGTCCCTCAGTTCTTAGGTTAATGTTAGAGTGTCTCAGGGGACAGCTTTCTTCCTGATGACCTTGGCAGGAAAAGAAGTTAACCCCCTCATCAACTCAGTCTGTACGTGACACCAAAACATGAGAGAGCCTCAGTTTTTTAATTCAAATATTGCTTTATGTAAATCCCCAGAGCCCAGCCAAGCATCCAGGGTAAAGCAAATGTCTTCTGTAACTGCAAAGAATTCTGTTTCCAGGAAGCAGGGGATCTCACAAGCAGCCCTCAGCCCTGCTGTCAAAGAACCAGCAAAGGAATCAAGAACAGATAAGGAACAAGCAGATAAGGGAATTTCCAGTATAGCCTAAAACAAACTAGTAAAGATGAGATAAGATGTTTGCAGAAAAAAAAAAATAACCTTTGGATGTCCAAAGGGCTAGCCTTTGACAAAATTGTGAAGGAGGTTTTCTGTTTTCTCTTTCTCTCCCTCTGCCCTCACCTCTGCTCCCCTAATTCTACTCCTCCACCCTAAGTAGTCTCAGAGCTAATGATGTTTTTTGAGTGCTTGTCCAAGCCTCCTAGAGTGGGTCTCTCTCCTCTCTGCTACCCCCTTAATATATTTTATGTCCTATAGCATCCTCCCGACCTCTCCTTCCTGTGATTGTTCTCATTTAGGAGCTCTAATTAAACTCATTTGGTGAATTTATATAGCAACGATCTTGACCGCTAGTAATGATGTAAAGCATTACCCCTACCAGATCACACATTTGCATTGTGATTGGGCTTTACAAAACCTTAGACCTGCCTTTCCTCCTAAACTATTTATTTCTTTCCCTTCGTCTACTTGTGAGCCCATAAATTCTGCTATGGTATTTTTACAACCTCTCCAACAGCAGGGAGAACATTTTGACTCCACAAGATAAAGGACTAATGGCCGTAAGAGATGTGGCATCTGTTTGTAAACATTAATGGAGCGATGCCTGTTAGCCTGGTACTACTTCCTAACTTGCAGAAGCTTAGAAAGTAGCTGGGGAGACAAAGTTAACACCTAAGAAAAGTCAAACAACTTCACCAAATAGGATGGCATTCCTTGATTTGATGATCTGAAACACCAGGTGACTCCAGTGTTCTGACACTATCTAGAGGAGGTGGGAGGGCGGAGGGAAAGACCCAGAAGCAGTATCCTCGGAGAATATGGCGCAGGAACTAAACGGTGGAGGGTAAATGAAGCAGTGACAGGGTCACAAGGACACTGTGAAAACAAGCCCATAACCCCAGCATGTACTTCCATCCATCTCGGTGTGTGCTGGATTATTCCAGTGGTGAGGGAACACATGGATGAATCACTGTTTGATAAATACCTCCTGAAAACTGCCTTCCATCATTTTCCTGTGAACACATTGGAAATAGAATTGATGGCTTTTTAATTAATTCTGTCTCTAATATCCAGATGGCAAGTTTAGCAATTACACGAAGCTCTGAAACCATGATTAAGTAACTGAATTTTCACACACATAAAAAAAAAAAAAAAAGATATTTAAAAGCACTACTTCCAGGAGTGGTTCTCAACCACGGCCCAAAGGGATTGGAGGATATTGGGGAAAGGGAGGCTTAAAAAGAACTATTGTGCTTTTTTTTATCCCTCCAAATACAGGCATGGAAGAAACAGCTGCATACATCCTTCTAAATATGGAAATGGCGGTAAAATCATTCAAATGGTCTGTTTTCAAATTATTTGAACTTCTGTCAAATTGAGATAAAATATTTTTTTCTAAAGTACTTTTCTCTTTTTGTAGGCCTTATGGTGCCAAGTATAATGTTGTTCACATAGAAGAAATTCAACAAATATTTTCCCATTGGTTGGTTATTCTGGGAGAGATCCCAACCTTTTCAGAAAAAATTTCTGGTGTAAACTGCAATTTTCCTAACTTTAAGCTCTATTTCAGAAAGCTGTCTCTGAACTAACTGGGCCCTGCCTACTAAAGAGGTCCATTGAGTATTAACCACCAGCTTCCATTAGATGAAGATAAGATACTGATGTGCAAGGAGCGGCTAAGATTGGAGTAGCGCCCCCAGCAAGGTAAAAGGGAAGAGGTAAACAAAAAGACAGGTGGGGCAATAAACTCTTCCTTCCCTCCTTGAAGAGACAGTATCACGTAGGAGGAAACCTTACAGGATTATAATCGTGGTATATATAGGCACATAATTTTGTGTACCCCTGATATAGTGCAAAGTCAAGGATATGTCCTTGGACTTTCTCATCCCACTCACCCCCACACCTTATACAATTTTCCTCCCCGGCACCTACTGATACCTACTTCACTGTACATAATATACTTACTGGTTGGGTTTGTTATCTGTTTGCCCTCCCCCCCAGGATTTAAGTTCCATGAGGACAAAGGTAGGCCTGTCAAATTCACTACCATTCAAATGCTCCGAAAAAAGACAAAATCACAACATTCACACAAATACAGAAATAAATATGTGTTAAAGATTTTATTTAACTCAGTAATGAAGAAACTGGGAGAGTGTTACAACCAGTTAAAAACAGAATCCAAAGAAAGGCACATTTATAGATCAAGAATGCTGACATTTCAGAACGTAAAAATGGGAGGCAAAACTTTTTTCCACAGGGGTGGAGATGTCCTGAGAGAAACAGATTTGCTTGTTTATAGACAAGCATTATTGCCTGTAAACAATGACTATTTTGCATTAATATCAGTTATCTCCGATCTACAGGGTTGCAAGATAACTGCCATCCACGCAGGATTAGATAACCCTGAAGGTCTGCTTCAAACATGGCCTAGCTTTCCACTGAAACACAGAATCCTCCCTAGACCAACAACAGTGTCTAGCACAGTGCCTGGCACACAATGGACACTTGAAAGGGCAGCAAGAGGGCCAATATTATCAACATGAACCTCATTCACCAAACCAGATACTTGGACATCATCCCCAATTGCCCTCTCTTTCATGCTGTCCTCCCTCCATACCCAATCAGTCCCCCCATGTTATCCTTTCTACCATCTGAAAATATTTATTATCCTGCATAAGAGAAATCTGTTCTAATGTGTGCATCTCAGGATGCCATTCCTATTCTAAAACCAACTACTACCCTCAGAATAAACCTTAAATACTTTAGAAACTAAGGCCTTTTATTCTGGGAATATCTAACAAAGAAGTACACGAAAAGATCATAGACAAATCACCAATTTAGCATAGTTGTTGGTACATCATGGATGCTCAGTAAGTATATGATTATTAATTAGTTAACGGTTATTCAAAGCAGGACCTGTATAACTTGTCTTTCCCCTGATATTTTTCTGATTATAATTACAGCTTATTCTATAAATGTATCTTTTTACTTTTCCCATTTGAACTCATACCTCATAAAAAAAAAAAAAGAATACTTGGAGTCTATGAAAACTATTACCTTGAATCTAAGGTACTAGCATGTGAAAAGCAGAGTTAGCATCTCCAGACTGACAAGATTTTACTTAGTTACAAGCCCCACCCCATGCCCAAGGGAGTCTCTACATGGTACTGTCAAAGTTCAGATTGGTGTAATGAAAATTAAAGGCCAATATAAGAGTTTCATAGATGGAAAAATTGTTTCTAAATTAAGTGGAGCTGGCTGGAATGGATAGCCTCTCTGACTTCACTATGACTGATGTTATTTGGAATTTTATTCTCTTCAAAGGGAGGCTGTTGTCTAAAGAAACCTTTAGAATTGATGACTAAGATGCAGCTTGGCTCTATGGCTGTGTTCTCTCCAAGAGTGCATGTTTTCTCTTGGGAGAATTTCCTTATGGTTATTGTGCACAAGACCTCACTAGGAAAAGAAAATGTCAATTTAAAAATTTACTTCCCAGGGGTGCCTGGGTGGCTCAGTGGGTTAAAGCCTCTGCTTTCAGCTCAGGTAATGATCCCAGAGTCCTGGGATCAAGCCCCACATCAGGATCTCTGCTCAGCGGGGAGCCTGCTTTCCCCTCTCTCTTTGCCTGCCTCTCTACCTTCTTCTGATCTCTCTCTGTCAAATAAATAAATAAAATCTTTAAAAAAAATTTACTTCCCAGATGCCCTTCACTATGGATTCATATAATGAAATGCAGCAATTTATATTTAGCAGAATAAAACTTAAAAGAAATTGCAAAAAGCACTAGTGAGACCATTTTGAAATGCTGGGAGAGAATGTAAGGCTGACCTCAGAAAAACTCTAAGTTCTGATTTGGTATCTTCCAGCCTTCCTTTAACTGCCTATCCTCAAGGACACTTCTTCCTATAATTCCCTGCTGATAACCAGGGTCACTCATGTGGGAGCCATGCGAGGTGTGCCCTCCTTGGACACTATCCTGTCCTTGGTCTCCAACCTCCCCTTACCCCAACTAAACTTACCTGTTACGGGCATCTCAGTGAACTTTCCTGCTGGGAAATATCTAAGAAACCCTATTGAAAGGTGTAACCCAGTAATAAAATTATGTAATTCTCTTATCAAGTACAGTTGTATTTCACTATTTTTTTCCATCGACGATAAATAACAAAGGTAGAAGTTCAGGCATTATTAACAGGATGCTATTTCTGGAACTAGAATTCTTCCCAGGGTTCCTCAAAACACAAGGAATAGGCCTACTCATTGGAACAGCGTATGATTATCAACTACACTGACACTATACTTGATATGAAATTGTCTTGTCATTTATCTTGTTCTTTTAAAATTCAAGTGGAGGTTTTAAAAAATCCTGTTAATTGAAAGTTCAGGTTAGTTAGATTCAGGTCAATCAAGGTTTTACTCTAACAGAATTTACATAATGTGGTGACTTTCAGGCATGAGAGAATTTTTTGATTAATCAGTTCAGTTTGCCTGTAATATTGATTTAATGACCTGTTTGAATGAGTCACACTAATTGAACTAAACTGTGTTGTTTACAAGAGCAGCTGGTAATGAAAATAATGTATCCTATATCCTTCTACAAAGTAGACAATGCAGCTCATTTTACTTATTGTTTAAAATTGGCTTGCATGAACTCTATTTTGCATGTACATTAATTTTTCATTTTACTTATTTCATATTGGTATGTCCTTTTATATATCACAAAGTGAGCTGATTTCAAGTGGAAAACTAGCATAATGAAAAAAAGGTGACAAAGTAGTCTTTTTAATCTTGCTCAAAAGTTTAGTTTTAATTTCTGTGATAGTTCTGAGAAAAAGTGGTTCTTGGTGCTCACATAAAATATTTTGGCAGGCATCAGATTGAGGATATATGCTGATTGCTTAAGGTATGTCCTAGGAATATTTTTGAATGTGGACAAAAATGATAAATACATCCTTTCTAAGGTTTTACCTGTAGCCATTTGAACTATGCCAAAATACCATTTCAAGTGTATGAGTTTGTCTGGAAATATAATTAGTCACTAAATTAAAACATTCGAATATTAAGGTCATGTCACTATAACTTAGAAGTTTTTAACCATCTATAGTTCTGCTTAAACTCTTCTTTTCCTCCCAGCCGATACCCCAGCCCCATCTATAAGATACTATGAAAATACAGAAACATGTTTTGTACATCAACCCTACTCTGTCTGGGTCCAGGATCATGCTAGGTACCATGAACAATACACAGATAAAACATTTCCCAGTTAAAGAACTTAAAATCTATTTGAAAAGGCAAGATAAATACCCATAAGCAATAAATCTAAGTATGAAAGAAAGGATAACAGGAGAGCAGAGGAAAGGCTGCAGAGCAAAGATGGGAACATCAGCTGAGCCCTAGAAGAAGGCCAATTATTAATGGGGAAAGAGGAGTAAGGGATCATTCTAGAGCAAGAGAACAGCACAAGCAAAAGGGCAGAGAACAAAGTTGACATGGTACATATTCCAATGGGGAGGAGAACAATTAGCCTGACATGGCTTTAATGGTTATATTGTCTGCAGTGAGCTAGGAGGCTGCAAGAGTATTAGGTTTTGTCTCACACACGGGATAATTTGCTCTTCAAGAGCAAGAAACATGTGGGAGAAAAGCATGACAATGAAAGAGTAAGGGACCTCATTAGATCTGGTCCCTTGAATTTAGCTAGATAACTATCAAATCATTCTGAACACCTATGAATTCAAACTGAGATGTAAGGAAAAAATTGCTGGAACTTTGCAAATACAAAAGTGACCACTTTTTGCAAGGTAGGAGTTGCGGAGAAGTGAATCTGAGATGATATATGGGAAGATAAAGGTCAGGGGGAGGGAGCCTCTTTAAGCTGGAAAGTGATACAGCACCAGAGCCCCAAACTGGAACCTTTAGAAGTCTGTTCCATTGAGATAGATCCCTTCCTGAAAGGTGTTCAGGTGGTGAAGTGGGACAGAATCCTAGGTGGGACAGTGATGTTTCACGATCCCCAGGGTCGCTAAAGTACAGGAGTGCCTGTGCCGGCAGAGTTCCCAAACACCGGAACAGGGAAACTGGCTATAGTCAGCAAGCCTGGGAGTGGGCTCTTGGATCAGTTTGCTGTAAAACATGAACCACAACACAACCAGGCAACTGCTTTCCACGTGGAACCCCTGCAAAGGGCAGAGACACAGTGACCCTCCTTCTTCTCCCAGGAGGATGAGTGCAGGTCTGCACTACAGGAGTCTGCAGAGTTTGGCAGATATAAAAGTGAAGATTGTTTTTCCCTGAGAGTTTACTGAAGAGAGGGGGCCACAATGTTTCAACTCCAGGGCTGGGGACCTGGACATGGCCATTTTTATTTTCATCCTCTAAAGAGGCACAGAAAGCCTTCAAGGAACAGAAGCCACATAGAAGAACCCAGAAGAGCTTACACTGAGCCTGGCCCCTGGAAGGGTGGTGCAACTCCATTCAGGCAAGGACACTTGAAAATCCCAACAGCAGGCCCTTCCCTCAGATGGCCAGTTGAAACATCGGGGAAATACCAAATTTACCAAGTACACAGAAATGCAAAACTCCAGCTCTAGGGGAAAATAGTATATAGAGGGGCACCTGGGTGGCTCAGTGGGTTAAAGCCTCTGCCTTCAGCTCAGGTCATGATCCCAGCGTCCTGGGATCAAGCCCCACATTGGGCTCTCTTCTCAGCAGGGAGCCTGCTTCCTCCTCTCTCTCTCTGCCTTTCTGCCTACTTGTGATCTCTGTCTGTCAAATAAATAAGTAAACATTAAAAAAAAGAAAATAGTATATAGAAACCTAGAAACCAATGGTTATTTTTTTTCTCATGATTCTTTTATCTTTCAGTTTTACATTATCCTTTCTTTTTATTCTTTTTTCTTCCTTTTCAACTAGTTTCTTATTTTATCAACTCTGGAGTTTTTGTTGTTGTTGTTGTTTTTGTTTTTTTTTTAAGATTTTATTTATTTATTTGACAGATGGAGATCACAAGTAGGCAGAGAGACAGGCACAGAGAGAGGAGGAAGCAGGCTCCCTGCTGAGCAGAGAACCCGATACAGGGCTCTATCCCAGGACCCTGGGATCATGACCCAAGCCAAAGGCAGAGGCTTTAACCCACTGAGCCACCCAAGCACCCCTATCAACTCTTTGTTTTTAAGTCTTTTTTTTTTTTACTTTCATTTTTACATTTATATTTTATAGATATATTCTTCATTCTTGGTTTCCTTTCATTGTATTCAATTTTATTTTTGAATAGTTATAAATTTTGTTTTCTTTACAATTTTCTACTTTAGTGTATTCTAACATACAGACCAAAATACACCAGGACCAAGTGGATCACCTTGTTTTGTCCACCTGCAAGATTATATTCTCTATTTTTTCCCTTTTTTCTCTTTCTTTTCTTTTTTGGTTTCTGACCTCTTCAGATTTGTCTAGTGTGTATCTTGCTTAGGTTGTGGTGGATATTTTTTTATTTTGTTCTCTCATTCATCCATTCTCCTCTGGGCAAAAAGACTAGAAGGAAGAATTCACAACAAAAGAAAGAACCAGAGGAAATACTCTCTGCTACAGATCTAACCCACACCAACATACAGATATAAGTAAAATGTCAGTGCTGGAATTCAGTATGACAATTATAAAGTTATTAACTGGGCTTGCAAAACGCATAAAAGAAACTAGAGGATCTCTTAGTTCAGAAATAAAATCTAATCAGGTTGAAATTTAAAATGTTCTGAAATGCAGTCTAAATTGGGTGCTCTAACAGTTAGGGTAAGTGAGGCAGAAGGGAGAGTCAGTGATATAGAAGACAAGATGATTGAAAAGAAGAAAGCTGAGCAAAAGAGAGGAAAAACAGCTAATGGACCATGAGGGAAGGCTTCATAAAATCAATGATACAATAAAGGGAAATAATATTAGAATTATTGGAGTCCCAGAGGAAGAAGAAAGAGAGGGACAGAAGGTATATTGGGGCAAATCATACTTGAGAATTTCCCTAATCTGGGGAAGGAAACAGGCATTCAAGACCAAGAGACAGAGAGAATGCCCCCTAAAATCAATAAAAATAGATCAACACCCCAACATATAATTGTGAAGCTTGAAAATTTCAGAGATAAAGAAAAAATCCTGAAAGAAGTTCAAAGCAAGAGATCCTTAACTTATAATGGTAGAAACATTGGACTGGTATCAGCCAGATCCGCAGAGACCTGACAGGCTAGAAAGACCTGGCATGATATGTTCAGGGTATTAAATGAGAAAAACACACAGCCAAGAATACTTTATCCAGTGAGGCTGTCATTAGAATGGAAGGAGAAATAAAGAGCTTCCAGGACAACAGAAACTAGAAGAATTTGTGATCACTAAACCAGCCCAGTAAGAAATATTAAAGGGGATCCTATAAGAGAAGAGAAATCCCAAAAGTAACACAGACCAGAAAGAGCGATAATCTACAGAAACAGGGACTTTACAGGAAATACAATGGCATTAAATTCCTACCATTCAAGAGTTACTCTGAATATAAATGAGCTAAATGTTCCAATCAAAAGACACAGGGTATCACATTGTATAAAAAAGCAAGACCCATTCATATTCTGTCTAAAAGAGACTCATTTTAGACCTAAAGAAACCTCCAGGTTGAAAGTGAGGGGGTAGAGAACCATTTATCTCACCAGTTGACCTCAAAAGAAAGTTGGGGTAGCAATTTTCATCAGAAAATTAGATTTTAAGCCAAAGACTGTAGTAAGGGATGAAGAGACACACTATTTCATACCTAAAGGGTCTATCCAACATGAAGATCTAACAATTATAAATATTTATGCTCCTAATTTGGAAGCAGCCAATTATATAAACTAATTAATAATCAAATTAAAGAAACCCATTGATAATAATACAATAATAGTTAGGGACTTCAACATCCCACTCATAGCAATGGACAGATCATTTAAGCAAAAGATAAATAAGGAAATTAAGGGCTTTGAATGGGACACTGGACCCCATGGACTTCACAGATATAATCAGAACATTCCATCCTAAAGCAACAGAATACACATTCTTGAGTGTGCATGGAACATTCTCCAGAATAGATCACATACTGGTCACAAATCAGGTCTGAACTGATACCAAAATCGGGATTATTCCCTGCATATTTTCAGACAATAATGCTTTGAAACTTGAACTCAATCACAAGAGGATATTTGGAGGGAACTCTAAAACTTGGATGTTAAAAAGCATCCTACTGAAGAACAAATGGGACAACCAGGAAATTAGAGAAGAATTTAAAAATTCATGGAAACTAATGAAAATGAAAATACAACTGTTCAAAACATTTGGGATACAGCAAAGGTGATCTTAAGAGGGAAGTGAATAGCAATAGCAAAAGTCTCTCTCAAAAATTAGGAAAGTCTCAAATTCACAAGCTAACTTTACACTTAGAGGAGCTGTAGAAAGAATAGCAAATAAAGCTTAAACAAGCAGGAGAAGAGAAATGATTAAGATTAAAGCAGAAATCAAAAAAATAGTAACCAAAAGAATAGTAGAACAGGTCAATGAAACTAGAAAATTGTTCTTTGAAAGAATTAATAAGATCAATAAACCTCTAGCCAGACTAATCAAAAAGAAAAGAGAAAGGACCCAAATTAATAAAATCATGGATGAAAGAGGAGAGATCACAACCAACACAAAGGAAATACAGTTTTAAGATCATATTATGAGAAACTATATGCCAACAAATTAGGCAATCTGGAAGAAATGGATGCATTCCCAGAAACATAAATTACCAAAACTGATACAGGAAGAAATAGAAAACCTGAACAAACCTATAACCTCCAACGCAGATGAAGTAGTAATTGAAAATCTCCCAACAAACAAGAGTCCAGGGCCAGATAGCTTCCCAGGGGAATTCTACCAAACATTTAAAGAAGAACGAATACCTATTCTTCTGAAGCTGTTTCAAAAAATAGAGAGGGATGGAAAACTTCCAAACTTGTAAGAGGCCAACATTGCCTTGATCCCCAAACCAAAGACCCCTATTAAAAGGAGAATTACAGACAAATATCCCTGATGAACATGGATGCCAAAATTCTCACCAAGATACTAGCCAATAGGATCCAACAGTACATTAAAAGGATTATTCACCATGACCAAGTGGGGTTTATTCCTGGGCTGCAAGGGTGGTCCAACATTCACAAATCAACCAATGTGATACATCACATTAATAAAAGAAAGTCTAAGAACCATATGATCGTCTTGATTAATGAAGAAAAGGCATTTAACAAAATACAGCATCCTTTCTTGATGAAAACTCTCCACAGCGTAGGGATAGAGGGAACATACCTCAATATCATAAAAGCCATCTATGAAAAGCCTGCAGCAAATGTCATTCTCAATGAGGGGGAAGCTGAGTTCTTATCACCTAAGCTCAGGAACATGACAGGGATGCCCATGCTCACCACTGTTGTCCAACATGGTACTAGAAGTCCTAGCCTCAAGAACCAGACAAAAATAAAGGCATTCAAATTGGCAAAGAAGTCAAAATCTCACTCTTTGCAGATGACATGATACTTTTTGTGGAAAACCCAAAGGACTCCACCCCAAAATTGTTAGAACTCATACAAGAATTCAGAAGTGTGGCAAGATATAAAATCTATGCACAGAAATCAGTTGCATTTCTAGATAACAACACTGAGACAGAAAAAAGAGAAATTAAGGAATCAATCCCATTTACAACTACACCAAAAACTGTAAGATATCTAGAAATAAACATAACTAAAGAGGTGAAGGATCTGTACTCTAAAAACTACAGAACACTTCTGAAAATTTTGAAGAAGACACATAGAAAAATATTTCATACTCATGATGAAAAATATTAAAATGCTTATGCTACCCAGAGCATTCTACACGTCAGTGTAATCCCTACCAAAATACCATTGACATTTTTCACGGAGCTGGAACAAATAATCTTAAACTTTATATGGCCCAAGGAAGACCTAAATAGCTAGAGGAATGTTGAACAAGAAAACCAAGCTGGTGGCATCATAATGCCAGACCTTAAGCTATATTACAAAGCTATAATCATCAGGACAATATGGTATTGGCACAAGAACAGACACATAGATCAACAGAGCAGAATGCAGAGCCCAGAAATAGATCCCCAACTCTACGGTCAACTAATCTTTGACAAAGCAGGAAAGAATATCTAATGGAAAAAGAACAGTCTCTTCAATAAATGGTGTTGGAAAAATTGGACAGCCACATGCAGAAGAATGAAAATGGACTATTTTCTTGCATTAAACACAAATATAAACTCAAAATGTATGAAAAACCTAAATGTGAGACAGGAATCCATCAAAATGCTAGAGGAGAACTCAGGGAGCAACCTCTTCGACCTTACCCACTGCAACTTCTTGCTAGATACATCTCCAAAGGCAAAGGAAACAATAGTAAAAATGAACTATTAAGACTTCATCAAGATAAAAAGCTTCTGTATGCAAAGGACAATACTCAACAAAACTGAATGGCAACCTACAAAATGGGAGAAGATAGTTGCAAATGACAAATCTGATAAAGGGTTAGTATCCATGCTTTATATAGAAATTATCAAACTCAACACCCCAAAAAACCAAATAATCCAGTCAAGAAATGGCAGAAGATGTGAACAGATATTTCTCCAAAGACGCCGTACAAATGACCAATAGACTCATGAATAAATGCTCCACATCCCTTTGTATCAGGGAAATACAAATCAAAACCAATGAAATACTATCACACGCCAATCAGAATGGCTAAAATTAAAGACAAAAAAGACAGGAAACAACAAATGTTGGTGAAGATGCAGAGAAAGGGGAACACTCTTACACTGTTGGGAATGCAAGCTGGTGTAGCCCTTCAAGAAAACAGTATGGAGTTCCCTTAAGAAGTTAAAAATAAAAAAGAAAATTTAAAAAACTTAAAAAATTTTAAAAATAAAACTACCCTACGACCCAGCAATTGCACTACTAGGTATTTACCTTGAAGATATAAAGGTAGTGATCCAAATGGGCACCCGATACCCACTCTTCAGGAATGTCCACAATTAGCAGCAATGTCTACCATAGCCAAACTGTAGTAAGAGCCAAGATGTCCATCAGCAGATGAATGGATAAAGAAGATGTGGTTCACATATACAGTAGAATATTACTCAGCCATCAGAAAGGATGAGTACCTACCATTTACTTCAACATGGATGGAACTGGAGGGTATAATGCTGAGTGAAATAAGTCAATAAGAGGAAGACAATTATCATATGTGGAATATAAGCAACGGCACAGAGGATCATAGGGAAAGGGAGGGAAAACTGAATGGAAAGTTATTAGAGAGGTAGAAAAACCATGAGAGACTCTTAATTATAGGAAACAAACTGAAGGCTGCAGAAGGGGAGGTGGGTAGGGGGCTGGGGTAACTGGGTGATGCATGTAAGGAGGGCACATGATGTGACAAGCACTGGGTGTTATATGCAACTGATGAATTATTGAACACTACATCTAAAACTAATAATGTGCTATATGTTGGCTAATTAAATTTAAATTAAAAAGGGCGCCTGGGTGGCTCAGTGGGTTGAGGCCTCTGCCTTCTGCTCAGGTCATGGTCCCAGGGTCCTGGGATCAAGCCCTGCATCGGGCTCTCTGCTCAGCGGGGAGCCTGCTTCCCTTCCTCTCTCTCTGCCTGCCTCTCTGCCTACTTGTGATCTCTGTCAAATAAATAAATAAAAATCTTTTAAAATTTTTAAATTAAAAAAAAGAACAGGAAACATGTTTATTACATTTTTTCAGGCTTTTAAATACCTATTTCAGCAAAATATATGCAATAGATATTAAATAAAACCTTGCTAAAGAAATTAATCAGAAAGAATATGATCACAGATACCAGAGAAGCTGGGCTAAGAAAGAAAATCTGGAGTTAGATTACAATTAAAAAACAGCAGAACAAGGTTGCCAACTTTGGAAATTGTCCTACTGACTTGAAATAAGAGAGGATTTGTAAATATTTTGCTGATGACAGGGTACAGATCTTTGTACCAAGATTCTATGCTTTTACACACATGATTAATCCATCTGCCCAATTAAATTTCCTAGCCTGGTACTGGTCCCTACCCCTACACATTCCAATTCAAAGCTTGAAAATCATGTATATACTACGTTCATGGACTTCTGAATGCTTGGATGACATTTCCCAAAGTGTATTACAGATTAGTAGTTCTGAGAGATGTTAATAGGTGTACCTTAAAAACATGCAACATAATCAAATAAGTTTGGGAGATGCTGCTGACTATCACCAGCTTCAAGGTTTCAAATGAATATTTACTCATATATCAAAATGTTCTAAAATGTCCTATAGCAATCTGTTTTAAAATGTTTACATAATCGGGCGCCTGGGTGGCTCAGTGGGTTAAGCCGCTGCCTTAGGCTCAGGTCATGATCCCAGGGTCCTGGGATCGAGTCCCGCATCAGGCTCTCTGCTCAGCAGGGAGCCTGCTTCCTCCTCTCTCTCTCTCTCTCTCTCTCTGCCTGCCTCTCTGCCTACTTGTGATCTCTCTCTGTCAAATAAATAAATAAAATCTTTTAAAAAAATGTTTACATAATCTAATGCAATATTTCTTAACCATATTTTACTGCAGAAATCTTTTTTTTTTTTTAATGGGCGACCCATTAAACATCAGTCGGTAAAAGATTAGGATCCCAGCTTGTGAAAATGGGCTTTAGGAATATCAAGAAATTTGCCAAAGGAAAAAAAAAACTGGCCATTACCATTTTAAATCAGTAGGAGCCTGTGCCTCACTATCATCTCAAAGAGAGTGCTGTGAAGAAAAGGGTCATGACTCTCCACCTCCACATACTGTAGTTTGTCAATCATAAAATCTTCATATTATCTGCCTACTTGTGAAATAATCTAGGATTGCTCAGTAATAAAATAGCTAAAGCAATCTGTGGTAGTTATAAAGCTAGTCTTTCCATGAATATAACAATGTATAATACAATTCTGAAATTTGGGCTTCCAGGGAGTCTTCTAGTTTTGAGTATTTGATGACAGTCTGTGAATATGGGCTCTGAGTGGCATATGATTTCAATATGGATCAAAGCTCTTGGGTATTAACAAGAAAATCCTGCAAGCTGTTTTAAGATGGTACTTTATGATGTATCACATTTTTTATAATTGTATAGCATCCCAGTCTGTGACCTTCAGGAATTTTGGCCAATGACTTTCTTTGCTAGAGTTCTGAAGGGAATAGATCAGATAACCTTTGTGGATTAATCAGTGAATTTAAAAATTTTTTACAACAGTGATCCCATTGGAAAATGCATTTGGCAGTTCACGAAAAGCAGCATAATGTGGTGGAGTTTGACCTCTGGAAACAGGCATACGTGGGTCCAAACTCTAGATTATCTCACGTAATACATGAGATTATTTGTAAGGAAGGTACTGTTATCTTTTTTAAAGATTTATTTATTTATTTTAGAGAGAGAGCACACAAGAAGGGGTAGGGGCAGAAGGAGAAGGAGAGAATCTCAAGCAGGATCCGACTCTGTGCTGAGCATGGAGCCCAACTCAGGGCTCAGTCTCACCACCCTGAGATCATGACCTGAGTGGAAATCAAGAGTTGGCCTCCTTAACCAACTGAGGCACCGAGGCATCCCAAGGTATTGTTATTTTTACCATTTACTACATAGAGAAATTTATAGCCAGTAGGGTCAAGAAGTGAATTTTCTCCTGAGGCAATCTGCATCCAAAGCATCCAAAGCCTTTTCCCACACCACTGCATTCCAAAGCACTGTCAAAAAGTGGTTAGGGTTACTGACAGTAACAAAGAAACTAATCACAAAAATGAAAACTGTATGTGTAAACAACATTACTATGTACACTCTTAAGCTATCAGACAGAACCAGGGTCCTCTACTGAGTCAATGACTCAGTAACTGTTTTCACTCTGAGGATGAGCAGCCAGATAAATACCTGATACATGGCAACAGGGACAACTGAAGAGAAAATTAAAAAAATTTTTTTTTAAAAATTAAATGTAGGTTTTTCTTTATATTTTCACTCTTTAAAAACATTGTAGAATTTTTATTTTATTATTTTTTAAATTTAAATTCAATTAACCAACACATAGTACATCATAAGTTTCAGTTTCAGATGTAGTGTTCAAGAACTCATCAGTTGCATACAACACTCAGTGTTCATCACATCACGTGCCCTTATCAATGTCCATCACCCAGTTACCCCATCCCCCCCACCGACCTCCCATTCAGCAACCCTCAGTTTGTTTCCTGGAGTCAAGAGTCTCTCATGGTTTGTCTCCCTCTCTGATTTCTTCCTATTCAGTTTTCCCTCCCTTCCCTTAGAGTCTTCTGTGTGTTTCTTATATTCCACATATGAGTGACACCATATAGTTGTCTTTTCCCAATTAACTTATTTTACTTAGAATTTTTATTTTAAAATACAGAAGACAACACAATTATTTTTAAAAAGCTATTATAAGGTTTTAAAAAGTTACCAAAATTATGGAAAGTGGATAGAGAAACTTCTCTTCACCCTCAATGCAAACAATATAAATCTTAACTTCGTAGGTAACTACAGTTCAGAGACTGGTATATACATTTGAAGACATTTTTCTATGTTCCCACAAATAACAGATGTATGTAGAAAATGCCTCCTTTTAATCTCTGTTTTTAAAATCACAATTATGGAAAAAAATCATAATTATGACTAAATTTTTTGAATAATATTATAGTGCAATCAATTTTTCTAACATTAAGATATTTATTAAAAGCATATTTATGCACATCAAAGTGATTTTATTTTAATTTGCAAATGGCAGCTAAGAGTATATTTATGTTTAAAATTGAAAGATCATGTATTAATTTCAACGGGCCTGATTCTAGGACTGAGAAGGGTTAGAATTATCTATTATTTCAGAGAAGGAAAAGATACCCCCTTTTCTGCATGTATTCACAATTTATCACATGTATTTTGAATTTATAGGTCATTTCCTTTTTAAATTTATTTGTAATCTAGATATAATAAAATTCACTTTTTTGATATCCATATCTGTAAGTTCTAACAAACACAGATGTTGTATAACCACCACCACAATCAAGAAAGTTATCGATAATTTCATCACCCCAACAAAGCATAGTTTTCTGAGTTGACACTTATTTTCTTTCAGCACATTAAACTTACCGTTCTAAGATCTTCCATCTTCCATAATTTGTGATGACAAATACACAACCATTCAAATCACTGTTCTCCCAAGATGTGATACATTCTTTCTCTCATTTTTAAGAGTTTTTCTTTTCCTTGGTTTTAAGTATTTTGATTATGATGTATATGACCATAATTTATGTTCATTCTGTTTGGAATTTGCTGAACTTTTGAATCTATAAATTAATATCTTTCACCAAATTTGGGAATATTTCAGCCAATCTCTTTTTCCTCTTTCTGTCATCTCTCTATTCTTGCTATTGAACCTCTTCAAGGAATTTTTTATTTTAATTGATGTATTTTCCTGTACTACATTTTAAGTTAGTTCTTTTTTATAGCTTGTATTTTTTGGCTGAAACCTTCTATCTTTCCATCCATTTCAAGAGGATCCAACCTTCCCAAATGAAGAATGGATAAAATAGCTGTTTTAAAGTTTTTGATAATTCCAATATCTGCATCTATTAACATCTCATAAACATCTCATGTTTATTGTCTCTTAGCAACTTATTCTAAACATTCTGAAAACTATAACTTTTACTTCAGATCCTGTTGAAGTTCTCTGGTGAATGATGAGTTTGTTTGTTTGGTTAGTTTGTTGGTTGGTTGGTTGGTTAGTTGGCTGGTTGGTTGGTTGGTTGGTTGGTTTAGTTAGCAGACAATAAATTCATTTAGGTTCAGATTGCAAGTTCTTCCTTGCCTACTGTGAGCAACAATTCTAATATCAGTTCAGTTTTCTAAACCATTGCTCTGCTGTGTGGGTCTACCCCACATACGCACCACTCAAAACTTACCCATAGTAAGTGGCCCATAGTTTATATGGCATTTCAGTTTTCAAAAAAAGCCTTTGCTGTTCTTCTTTGTGTTTGTGCCCTGCATGCACACTGTGGATGTAAGCCCAGAACTTGTGTCAGTTTAAACCCAGAATTAGAGAAACCCCTTCTTCCATCACTTATTATCTGGGACTTCCCCACAGTCTCAACTCCAAGACACCAGTTTTCCCAGTTTCTCTGTCTAGAATACAGGGGTTCATCTTACAGCTTTAGGCCTGTTGTGAAGTTCCATGCAACTAATAGCAAAATTAGAGTAAAATAAGAAAAAAAGACAGAAAAAAATAATCAGGATTCCCAACACACACAAGGCCCCTTTACTTGATTCCTCTAGAAAAAAACATGGGGATTATTTTTGCCTTGTGGTTTCAAGTGAGTACCATTATCATTATAGCACTGCAACTTTGTGACTAGTAATAATCTAAGGCAAGGCCTGGAGAGAAAAAAAAGAAAGAAGATAAGGATTTTCCTTACATTCTCCAGACCATTTTCAAAGTCCTCTGCCTAAGGGGGTTACTCAATTTTTGCTGTCCACACTCACTGGACAGTTATGGTAAACATTCACCAACCTTGGGTTAAAGGCAAACAAAGAAAAAGCAAAAATATAGTACACTCAAAGCTTTCTGGTCATTCGTCAAGTTTTTACTTCTTTCCCCAATCTACCTACTATTCTTTACTTTTCAGAGATGTCAATTAGTCACATTTGTGTCTTGTCCACAATTTTTAATTGTCATTAATGGGTAAAATTGGCTGTAGGGGGCTTCCTCTGTCTTGTCCAACACTGCAAGACCCAGGCCATCGCTTTTGGTTGAGGGAAAGATAAATATAGGGGAATCACACATATTAGATGTACTGGATTACCCCTCATATGTCTCCTTCCCAAGGACAGTAAAAACATCGGGTAACCCCTGGGGCTAATAATACATTATATGTTTATAAAAAAATTTTTTAAATATCTAAAAAAATAATAAATAAATAAATAATTAAAAATAATATCAGGTAAAAGAATGAACAATTATGCCGATGAAAACAGAATAAATCAGGAGAATCATAATACTATTACTAATTAATACCATAGTAGAAGTCGAAGAAAAGGAGCTTATCTGACACAGAAGATAATTTGTTTTTATTAAAATGTGTAACTTATGAAGAGGATGCAACACCAACAAACCATTAAAATATAGCATAGTATCTCTACCACTACAGATGCATATAAGCAAAATCTGTTCTATATTCAAGGAGAAGTTGAGAAAACATAATTGCAGTGAGAGATTGATGTATCATATCCCTTGATCTTTGGTAGAGGAAAGCAGAAAAAACACATGATACTGAAGAAATTTTTAAAATATATTTTATACATTTAAATTTTTAGGTATATATCTAATAAAAATATTCTAAAAAGAGAATACACATTCTTTTCCAAAGCTCATGATCATCTCCAAAAGTTGATCATAATCTAGACCAGGGAACTCTATAGATTTTTTCTCTTAAGGGCCAAAGAGTAAATGTTTTAGGTTTTGTGGGTCTTATGGTCTCTTTCACAAGTATACAACTCTGCCATTGTAATGTGAAAACAACCATGAACAATTCATAAACAAATTGGCATGGCTTTGTTCCAATGAGACTCTATTTACAAAAATAAGTGGTGAGCCAGATTTGGCCCATAGGCCATAGTTTGCTGACCCATGAACCAAACTAATCAGCGGAACTGAGAGCTCTTAATATTGCTTCAGTAGAAGGCTGCAAGATAGGTCAAATGACAGAAATTAGTCTTCAGTCAGATACAAACTCATTCTCAGTTTTCTTGAGAGATGAAGAGTAAGGCAGCCTGATATAAGAAGATGCAGGAATATTTTGATATTGATCAATGAGAAAGGTGAGAGCAGAGGAATCATGGCACTATTAGGGAAATTATATTACATCAGACTCTTACTTTATGATATTCAATGTGAGTTGATAAATGTTTCCTACTAATTCTGAGGCAAAATGAAAGCTATGTTCAATAAAACTTTCTAGCGATGAAGTTTACTAAAGTAAGTAATCATGTTTATATAGATGCCAACTGGTTTTGATGAAAAGCCACTGGATTAAGAATGGATTTAATTAGGAGTTCTGTCGCTAATTAGCTTCATGTCCTTAGGCAAGTCATTCCATCCCTTTTTGTCTCTGCTTTCCCAACAAGTAATGAGGGACTTGCAGTGAATAACTACTTACATGAATTGTAGTTAGAAAGTTCTGTGATTTATCTGGATGCCTGGGTGGCTCAGTGGGTTAAACATCTGTGTTTGGCTCAGATCATGACCCCAGGATCCTGAGATCTAGCGTTAGGCTTTCTGCTCAGTGGGGATTCTGCTTCTCCCTCTGCCTGCTGCTCCCCCAACTTGTGTTCTCTTACTCTATCTCTCTCTCTCTGACAAATAAATAAATAAAACCTAAAAGAAGAAAATTCTGTGATTTATTTAAATTTTAGTCTGTTATCTTATCATCTTTAAAGAATAATCACCTGGAAAATGAACTATCCCTTAAACAAGTCATCAACCAATTCACTTCAATTGCAAATGAAGTAATAGAAAAAAAAAGAAATAAAATAAATGGCTTCTTGAGGACTTGTCTTAAAATCCCATATCTAAAAAGTAATAATAAACATCACAGAGGATAAAGGCAAAGGAGTGAAGAAAGATAAGAAAGAAACATAGGTAATATGGTAAGATATGATAGAAAGAGAATACATTGGTAATTGTTTCCAGCATCAAAGGTTGTCTAGATAACTATGGAGTACTGTTTGGGGATGGTGATTATAGTTTTAATGAGGAATAAATCCACTATACATGCAAAAACTAGACACTGAATAAGCTCTTTTAAAATGATAAAATAAATTTTATTCTGTCCAGTGCTTTTTGCCTTTGCTGTTTTCTCTATGCCAATTATTTACAAGCATTGTCACTTTTAATTCTTACAATAAACTTTTGAAGTAATTACTAGTCTTTTCCCTCTTCTACAGAAGAAAAAAAGAGAAGCATAAGTAGAAGAAATTAGTCCAAACCCACACAGCCAAGTTGCAAAGCAATGATGTGAACTCAAGTTTCTCTAATGACAAATATTTTAAATATTACACTACATTGTTTCTCAAGTGTGAATTTCTCCTCAAAATAACTGCATCAACAAATCAAGTACTTGGAGTACATTCTATGTAGCTAACAATATTGGATTCAGTGGTAGATCCAAAAATAAGTTTGTAATATTTTGAGGCAAATAATAAAATATTTTCTAAAAGAAAATGATCATTAAAAAAAGAACAATTGATCTTTGAGGGCAATATATGAAGATATGAAAATAACTGCACTAGTTCTAGAGTTTTATATTTTAACTTTTTGTCAACTTTATATTGAGGTATAATTTATATACAATAAAATTCTAAAATGTCAATGATAAATGTATCCAGTTATATAACCACCACCACTACAACCATTATATACATTTCCATCATTCCAGAGTGTTCCCTTTTGGCCTTTGGTACTCAATATCCTCCCTTAACCTCAGACCAAGCTGGCAACCACTAATCTGTTTTCTGTCACTGTAGTTTTGCCTTTTCTCGAGTGTCATATAAATTGAACTTTACAGTATACAGTCTTTAGTATCTGGCTTCTTTCCCTTAGCATAATACTTTTGAGAATTACCCTTGTTGGAGCACTGGGGTGGCTCAGCCATTTAAGTATCTGCCTTTGGTTCAGGTCATGATCCCAGGGTCCTAGGATGGATCACCACATGGGCTCCCTGCTCAGCGGGGAGCCTGCTTCTCTCTCTCTCCTTCCTGCTTGTTTTCTTTCTTAGTATGTCTGACTCTCTCCCTTTCAAATCAATAAATAAAATCTTTTTAAAAAGGGAGAGAATTACCCAAGCTATGTGTATCAGTAGTTTGTTTCTTTTTATTCCTGAGTAGTTCTCCATTTTATGAATGTACCACAATTTATCGATTCATCTATTGGGTTGAATCTAGGCTTTGACAATTGTAAGTAAATCCCCATAAGCAATTAAGTACAGGTCTTTGTACTTAGATAAATGGCTTTCAATTTTCATTGTGTCTTGCATAGATAAATGCTTTCAATTTTCCATGCAAATGTTTATAATATATAGCACAGGTTAATGTGGAGGACACCTATAGCTAGGTAGGAGAAAATCCATGACAAAGAAGTTCTTCCATATAAAGGAAAAAAAAATTTTAAGAAGGATATGGTAGTCAACATATGTACTTACGTCTTAAGTACATATGCCTTAGAATGTCATATGTCTTAGAGTAAGGCTAAGAGGATGACAACTGGGAAAGTCATTATATGAAACTATTATTGGAACATCAGAACTTTGGAGAAAGAATTTCTGTACAGTTGTGAGAATGGAAACCAGATTTTAAGGAGTACAAAGAAGGAGTAAGGAAGAAAAACTGCAAGTACAGCCTATTCTTTTAAAAGTATTGGCAGTAAAGGGTGTGGGAGGGAAATGAAATGGCAGTTGAAATTTCAAGGAGGACTGTGGAGGATTCTGGGGGAAGTTGATCTTATTCATGGGAAGAGAAGAGAGATTGCCATTGTAGAGAGGGGATTAGTGATATAGCAAGAGGAGTGTGTTGAGGATGAGATGCCAGAGGAGTGTGGAAAGGATGAGAACAAAAGGTACCTGCCTTGGAAAAGTCTCTTGGGAGTGCCTGGGCAGTGCAATCGGTTAAGCATCCAATTCTTGGTTTCGGCTCAAGTCACAATCTAGGGGTCATGGGACTAAGCCCCGCATTGGGCTTTGTGCTCAGCTGGGAGTCTGCTTGAGATTCTCTCTTTCTCCCTGCTTGTGCATGCTCTGTCTCTAAAGTAAATCAAATCTTTTTAAAAAGTGTCTCTTGGGCTGCCTGGGTGGCTCAGTGGGTTAAAGTCTCTGCCCTCCACTCAGGTCATGATCCTGGAGTCCTGGGATCGAGCCCCACATCAGGCTTTCTGCTCAGTGGGGAGCCTGATTCCCCCCATCTCTCTGCCTGCCTCTTTGCCGACCTGTGATCTCTGTCTGTCAAATAAATAAATAAATAAATAAATAAATAAATAAATAAATAAAATTTTAAAGAAGTGTCTCTTCTAGGACAAAGACAGGGTGTTAGATGATTAGATATTGGATGGTTAGAAGAGGATGGTTTGGCAATAGAAATTTACTCTGAAGGAAATGAAGAAACGTCAAGGAGCCATATCAAATGACCTCAATCTTACCCAAGGAATTAAGTAGTAGCTATATTTAGAGCTGAGATACTAGGGCCTATCTAAAATTTGGGCATCTACCATAGGGAATGATCAGAAAATGTCAAGCAGCAGTAAAAGAGCTAGCAACTAAACTACAAAATCCAACTGAAGTTCAGGAGCCCAGATTTATTTTGAAATTTGTCATCATGGATTTTGTGACTTCCCTCAGATATTTTGGTCTCGGAGTAAAATGAGAGGAACAGAGTAACAAGAAGTTTCTCTCCTGGATTGAGACTGGGTTATGTAGTCTTAACAAAAGATCAAAGAAATAAAGGATTATTTGAGTTAATGAAGAGATACGTTAAAGTAGCTGATCATGGGTCTCAGAATGGGTAGGCAAAGAAATTAAAAAAAAAAACACTGAATGAAAAATTCATTAGGAGACCTAAAGAGACTGGAGGTTATTTGTGGGGAGGGAGCAAAAGAAGAAAAGTCAGTAGTTATAAAGAGGTAAGGATAAGGAAGGAAATATTGTGGTCAGAAAGTAATGATAGCTGATTCTCGGAATGGACTTACTGAAGAAGCAGAGTGATGGGCTAAATAAAGAACAAGTTTGGGAACAATTTGCTGGAAATGCAATTGCTAAAGATCCCTTACTAAAGATAAATGACGGCAAGACACAATGAAAGAAGAAATGTGATGATAAACTAAAGATCTATTAAGATAGTTTCACCTTTTTCTGCAGCAGCACAGATTACCTCCAGAAAGACTGAGGTTCTATCACCAGAGAGCAGGGACAAGCACTTACCCGTTCTTTGTGCACTGCTTTTCTTTACAATCCATTTATCAGTTTTAGCGCATACTGCTGCCATGCTTACTCTTTCAATTGCTACCACAGTCATAAAACAGTTGCTGTAGAGTACATTTTAACTGTCTGTCACATTCCCCCAAGCATCTACTGGCAAGTTAAATAGAAAACCTTTAATTTTGGTAAATTCAGCTGAAGTAATATACCTTTATTATAAACAACGTAAACAATGCCAATATACTCTTGCTGACCATGGCAGAAACAAAAGCATGAGGTTACAATAATAAAAACAGCCAATTGCAGAATCAGGGGTACCAGATGAGAGCTTGCAGCCATAGATCATGACAAAGCCCAGTAATATGAACCTAGGAATTATAAGGTTCAACCCAGAGTCAGGGCAGCAATTTAAGATTTGCCTGATACAATGGAAAGGACATGGATACACCAAATTACTTATGGGGAGTATCTCTGGAGAGTAAAGCAGGGAGAGGTGGAGAAAGAGGCTTTGACTTTAACTCTTTCTACTTTTATAAAGCTTGGGTTTTTACGGCCAAGCATGTATAACTTCTGAAAACATTTTAAAACTAAAAAAAGAAAAAGAGGAAGGGAAGGAGGAAGGCAAGAAATTTGCCACCTGTGTAAGCTTGAGCTATAAATTTAACCTATCTGAGTATCAATTTCTTCAATTATAAAGTGGGAATATAAAGAAGTATGTTGCCTGTTTGCTCAATCAACAAGCATTCATTGAGTTTATTTTCTTAGCTGCCATGAGTTGGCAATAACTGATGTCATTGTGAAGAATTGAACAAAATGATTCAGATCATGCGCCTGGCCCAAAGGAAGTGCCCAGTAGATGTCATTACTTTCCTTCCATTTCTCTAGTGTAAAAGTGAAATCGGGCTCAGAACTTTTTTAAAGATTTTTTAAAGATTTATTTATTTGAGAGAGACATAGAGAGAGCATGAGCAGGAGGGAGGGGCAGAGAGAAAGGGAGATAAGCAGACTCCCCCGCTAAGTGGTAAGCCTGACGTGGCCCAGATCCCAAGACACCAAGATCATGACTTGAGCCTAAATCGGGAGTTGGGCATTCAACCAATTGATCCACTCAGGTGCTCCTCAAAAGAGTTTTTTTAAGTAGGCTCCACACCCAGTATGGTGCTTGCACTCACAACCCTGAGATCAAGAGTCACATGCTTTATGGATGGAACGAGCCAGGTGCCCCTGGTCTCAGAATTCAAGGCAAGTTAAAGTAGTCTCAGCTGTGGGGATATGTGAATGAGGAAGAAATATGGACAGATCCTGTGTGAAATCTAACTCCACGTTGTCCTAGGGAAGCAGCCTCCTGAGAATCCTGAAAAGTCTCAGACTTTTCACACCTATTCTAAATGCGTCCACTCTTGCACCAGTAAGATTGAGCTACAAGTCTGATGTCTTATTTCCATCCTTAAGAACTTGCTTTTGAAATAGATTAATTTTTAACTCACTCCATCAAAAACTGTGCCCTACAGGTTAATTTATCATTTCTTGAAGTATTTTACTTGTTGGATGAAGGATCTCTAAATCTTGGCTGTTCAAGTCTAGCTTTAAAGGTTAAATATTAGTCAAAAACTAGAGTGCAATATTAAAGAATACAAATGTCTCCAAGAAACTGAATGCTAGTTACAAAAACAACAAGAACAACAAAATTTTTCTTCAAGTTTGAACTCATGTGGAATGTCTTTGGGGAAGAAGGGGATGGTGGTACTGAGGGGAATCAGATAATGACCTATCAATCAAATAAGGTTGTGAGGAGTCAAATGAAATTATTTGGGTAATGTGTATGGCACAGAGTAATTATGTCTGGCACATCAATTATTGTTAAGCTGCCAGATTCAGTCACCTATATCCAATCTCCTCATCATTGACCCTATGATTCTGGAATACAAGAACATTAAAAGCCATTTTTTTGCAATCTCTTAGAAGCTTCTACTAATGACTATATTTGGGGGAAAAAAAAGCAACCCAATCACATATATTACAATGGGACTGCATTCCCCTTTTCTCAGGGCATTAGGACAAAACTGAGCTAGAAATCCTATGCATAGAAAAATGTAATATGAAGATTAGATTTGAACTTTAGGTAAATATGGTTCAGAGGAAAAATGTTAAATAAAAATGTGGTAAGAGAATCAAAGTCCTAGAAATTAACTGGGCTCTCTTACTTACGAAAGAGTCTACGTTTTCCTAATGCTGTTCTATTAGAATCAGAATACCAAGATTTCTGATTTGTGAATTCTGGCCCTTCCATAGATTAGACTAACTGCCATATAATATTGAACAACTCACAGACTCCTGTTTTCCACTTGTAAAATGAGGATAGTACTAGCTGACTTGCCGAACTCACGGGGATATGATAAAACCTAAATGAGATAATACTTGTAAAAGCATTTGGAAGAGTATAAAGTACTATAAAAGTATAAAGAAATATTCTTTAATTTCCCTCTGTCTATTCAATTCAAGTCTTCTACAATTCTAGAACATACCCTTTGGGCCCTTCTCTAAACATTGGAAACAATAGTTTTCAAATATCTGTGTTTATTTCTAATCAATGGCACTCTTTCTTCAAGTGAAATAATGGGAAGACCAAGGAAATCCAAAATGTAACACAGGCCAAAGTAGAGCTGCTCCATTTAAGCTAGAATATGAGCTCACTGGGCTGTCCACTCCTTACCCGTTGTCTGAAGACCCTTAGGGCAGGCCCACCAAACAGAATCAGAAAACTACTAATCAATCTAATGATTGTAAAATGATCTCTATCTGATTTAGTCCTACGTTATTCAAATTATTAATGCACATTTTACTTACCACTTAGTTTCTCAGATTTTCAAAGGCAGGAACCATGTAATTTAATTATTCTGTATGTACAATGCAAGGCAAATTGACAGGCAGTCCAAATGCCATGCTTCATCAAGTTGGATGTCATCAGCTATAAGATGCACATTATTTTATATACCCCTAGGAAAGACAAAAAGCTCTATTCTGACCATCTTTTCATAGTTTCTCAACATGATATATTATTGTATAATTTAGATTAGCAAAGCTGAAAAATATCCACAATATCCATTGTTGGCAAGGGTATGGGAAAACAGATTCTCTCAGATGCTGCTGGTAGAAATGGAAATTATTACAAGCTTACTGAAAAATGGCCTCATTAATTCATGTATTCAGTGAATGTCTGCTATATATAGCAAGAAAATTTAAAAGGCCATGCCCCTAGTAGAGCTTACATTCTTATGAGACAAAATAAATTAATTAACAAATGAATATATATTGTGTCAGGTACTGAGAAATATTATGACAAAATGATTGAGCAGGATAAGGGGGAAAAGAATAGCAGGAGGTGATACCTTAGATTGGGTGTCAAAGGGAGGTCCTTCCCCAATAGGTAACACTTAAGTGGAAAAAAAGTGAAATAAGTAAAAAAAAAAAAAAAAGTGACCTTAAGAGCAAAGGGGGCATTCAAGAGATGGCAAGGAGCCCAGTGCGTATGGAACAGAAAACCGTGAATTTCATAAGTGTACTGGGCAGCCATCGGAGGATTTTGAAAGGTCCCTGGCATAGTCTTGTTTGCATTTTTAAAGGATTACTCATTCTATGGTACATACAGTAGATCATAGAGGGGCAAAGGGGACAGTACTTAGGAGCCAGTTCAGCTGACATATAATGATGTCTTGGACTAGGATGGTTGAGGCAGAGATGGTGAGAGATTGTCAGATTTGGGATATATTTTGAAGGTAGACCTGAATGAATTTTCTGATGGATTACACTTGGATGAAGAGAAAAAGAGAAGAATCAAGGATATTTCTCATATTTTGGCTTAAGCTACTGAGGGTGGGAAGGATAATAAATGAAGAGCAGACTGAGAGGTGGAATAGGAATAAAAACATTGATTTGAGACAGTATTTAAGTTTCAAATGTGTATTAGCTATCTAAGTGAATAGCCTGGAATTCAGGGAAAGGTCAGAGCTGGAGATAGAATTTGGAAGTCATGAGACCAGTTGAAATCATGTAGAAAGCCATTGTAGATAAAGAAGAACTCCAAGGACTGAGCATTTGGATACTATGAAGAGAAAGAGAATCCAGCAAAGGAGACCAGGATGGTTAATGGATTAACCAAAGATTAAAAGGAAGTGGATTAAAAAGAAAAGCCAATGAGTTAAAAGGAAACCAAGAGACTAATAGCATCCCCAAGAAACAGTGTTGGGGCGCCTGGGTGGCTCAGTGGGTTAAGCCTCTGCCTTCGGCTCAGGTCATGGTCCCAGGGTCCTGGGATCGAGCCCCACATCGGGCTCTCTGCTGAGCAGGGAGCCTGCTTTCCCCCCTCCCCTGCCTGCCTCTCCGCCTACTTGTGATCTCTGTCTGTTAAATAAATTTTAAAAAATTAAAAAAAAAAAAGAAACAGTGTTGCAAGAAGGATTTACCAAACTGCCAGCTATATATCCAAAGTCTCAATAATGTTTACCCATTGACCACCCCCTAGCAATTTATTCTGCAGAAATATTTATGTGTGTGTACAAGGATGTAGCTATAAGAATATTCATTAGACTCTTCTGTAGACTAGTGCAACTGTAAACTGCCAAAATGATAACACGGGATTTAAAAAACAATTAGAATTCCTGCACATGATGACAAAACAATGCGAAAGCTAAAAAGCAAAATAATATTCTTTCATATATTTCCTTAAAAGGCTAAAATAAAAAAATAAAAATACATTTATTGAATTCATATCAAATCGGTTCTATAGCACGGTATCACTTTAAAAAATAAGCTACAATCTATGTGAGTTTACATGTGTATAGAAAAAATCCTGAGGAATCTGCACCAAATTAACAGTGATTTTCTTTGGGTGATTTTTACTTCTTTAAATTTTCTGAAGCTATTTCCATTTTAAGAGAAAAAAAATTCACATGCTCTATTGAGCCTTCATGACTTGCACCGAAAGTGAGAAGCCAATATCCTTCCCTGAATCAGCTCACAGATGTCACATTTTACCACTCTTTGAATTTGCATTTAAATCTACATGCAATGCATATATTATGCTCTTTCCATGCACGCACCCCCATTGGAAAAACACAAATTATTATAGATTGAACCATATGATATTCTGACAGTCAACTACTTTCAGCCTATAAAAAGAGCAATTTCATGTAGTCCAATCTATTATTTGAGGTCTGACCTAATACTATGTTTCAAGACCTGGGAGACTCTTAACAGATCACTTGATAAATACTGATTCTTTCTCTCTGTCCACCATGCTCAAAGGTTCCATTGCCAACCCAGAGATGCAACTGTGCTGTAATAAAAAGAGCTCCAGACTGCGGGTCAAGCCCACAATTTTTAAAACTTTATTGAGAACTAACTGAAATAAAATAAAATGCACATAGCTGAAGTGTAAAATTTGATTAGTTTTGACATATGTGTACAGCTATGAAAACACAGTACAATTAAGATAAGAAACATTTTAATCATCATAAAAAGAGATAATTATTAAAAGACTGTATTTATTGATTTGAGAGAGAGGGAGAGAGTACAGGAGCAGGAGGGGCCAGAAGGAGAGGGATAAGTTGACCCCCTGCGAAGCAGGGAGCCTGACATGGGGCTCAATCCCAGGACCCTGGGAGTATGACCTGATCCCAAAGCAGACACTTAACCAACTGAGCCACCCAGAGCCCCCTAAAAGGATATTTACGCAGCATTCCATCCTTCTTTCCACCATCATTCCTAGTCAACTATTGACCTACTTTCTGTCACTATAGATTGGATTGCCTTTTTAGAATTTTATATAAATGGAATCATAAAGAACATACTCTTTGATGTCTGGCTTATTTAACTTGTCACAATTATTTTGAATCCACCAATGTTTTGAGTAACGGTACTCAAAAATTTCAAAACGCAGAAGGTTGTTACTCTTTATTGTTCATTTATGACAGTGTGGACTCATGGGTATTTATTCCATACTTTGGGTTATAATATGACATTATTTCATTTATTTTTTGGCTTAAATTATTCCAGCTTTGGCCACTGGAACCTCTCAGTCAGATTCTGTGTCTCTGAAATTTCCCCATCATCAAGGGGTTTTTCTTGATGTTACTTGCTTGCTTCCTTACTTTGAAGCAATACAAAATGTTCCAGGCTCATATTGTATATTTCTTCCCTGCCCCTATAGTTAGCCATTGTTCCAAGAGTCCAGGGTTCCTTTCATTGGAGAATGGTAATAGTAACCAAGATAATAGTAATAGTAATAGTAATAGTAACTATTATATAGTAATAGTGATAGTAACCAAGATGTGGTCACTGGATATACTCGTTTTTTTCTTTTTTGCATATTATTCAATTTTTCAGCCATGATTTTCAAAAAGACTATTTGTTTTCCATTTAACTGACTTTGGGACCTTGTCAAAATTCAATTTGCCAAAAGAAAGGCTATCCTGATACATGCAACAACATGGATGAATCTTGAGGACCTTATGCAACTTAAAATAAGGGAGTCACAAAAAAACATATACTGTATGATTTCACTTATATGAGGTATCTAAAGTAGTCAGATTCATAGAAACAGAAAATAGGAGGGTGGTTTTCAGGGGCTGGAGTGGGAAGAAAATCAGCAGTTGTTTAATGGGTATAGAGTTTCAGTTTTGCAAGATGAAAAAGTACTGGAGATTATTAGTTCACAACAATGTGAATATACCTAACACTACTGAACTATACACTTAGACATGGATAACATGGTAAATTTTATGTTATATATTTTTACTACAAAAATTATTTTTTAAAAATGTAGGAACAACAGGGGCACCTGGGTGGTTCAGTGGGTTAAAGCCTCTGCCTTTGGCTCAGGTCATGAGTCTGCTTCCCTTCCTCTCTCTCTGCCTGCCTCTCTGCCTACTTGTGATCTTTGTCAAATAAATAAGTAAAATCTTTTTTTAAAAAAGCAGGAACAGGGGAGACAAGATGGGGGGGAAGTAGGAGGAGGCGCCCTGTCAACCTGTACCCTAAAGTGAGCTGATTACCTTCCAAATTACTCCGATCACCCACGAAATCAGCCTGAGATCAGAATTATACACGTCTGGATCTCTACTGGAGTAGAAGACGCCAGTGGGCAGGTAAAGCGGAGTGGGAACGTCGGACTGATATCGGAAGATAAACACAAGGGGGAGGGAGCCACCAGAGGTGACCCATTGGAGAGTAATACCCCAATACGAGAGTGCCCTGCACCTGGGGACCAGTATTAACTCGGGAGTCTGGTAGAAAGCACTCAAAAAGAGCAAAGGATCACAGTGGGGGGGGGGGGTGGGAATCGGGGTGTTAGGATCAGGGCTTAAGTCCCCAGACCCAAGACAGCCACCCCTGGTGCAGAGCCAGAGAGAGTGCAGCGGAGAAACCAAGTCTTGGTCCCCGAGCCACCAGCGCACCTGAAAGCCTGTGGGGCCCGGCTCCCATGAGGGGCTGGGAGCCTCGCCAGCCAACAGAAGCACAACCTTTTTGCAGTCCCCACGCGAGTGCCCTGCCGTGCTATCAGAGTCCAAGTCGCACACCGCGCCCTCCCCTGAGAGAGGTGTGCACAGGCACCAGCCCGGTGCCCTCGACCCAGAAAGACCAGGCACTCCCAGCCCCAGCCGGGGCCAGCGGGAAAATCTCAGTGTGCGATGACTGCTTGGAACTTCTCTGGCAGTCTGGAGCTGCCCAGACAGCCGCCGCTGCCGTGGTTTTGGGTACAAGCAAAAAATCGTGCGTCCCCAGGGACCGCGACTGGGAACCTGCTTTGCCAGTGGCCAAGGGGGTGTTTATTTGGGCTCTGCAGCCAGACTGAGGCTTCTCTCTGACAGGGAGGTCAGGGTGCAGTTTGCTTTCCTCTAAACCGACAAAAACCATCAAAAGCCGTCAAGGTGAGAGAGAAAAACAAAAGTGAACAAACATAAAAACCTCCAGAGAACAAAAGCCTGAAAAAAAACAGTTTCCTCAGAGCCCACCCCCTTGAGGGTGCCGGGAGGACTTAACTCAGAGAACATCATTGACTGAAACCCACGTGGCAGGCCCCACCCCCAGAAACCAACCAGGAAAGGAAAAAAATAAAAAATAAAAAGACAACAAGAAAACAACCACTACTACTTCATAGGACAACTTTTATTTTTAATTCGTTCCCACTATTCTGGCTCATATTTTTTATATAGATAATTTTTTAACCTATTTACCATCACAGTGAGATGTCCAGTACATCAAATTCCATAATAACCTTCTAACCTGAACTTTTTGATACATACACCTGTGATTTCCTTTTGCATTTCTATTTTTTAAATTTCTTTTTTTTAAATTTTAGTTTAGTTTAGTTTATTCCTTTTTTTAATTTTTATTTTCTAATATTCATATAGAGTAAACTTTAAGGTAATCCCCTTTCCCCAATCAATGCTATCCCTATAGGTAAACCAATTTTTAAAAATATTTTATTTATTTATTTGACAGAGATCACAAGTAGGCAGAGAGGCAGGCAGAGAAAGAGGAGGAAGCAGGTTACCTGATGAGCAGAGAGCCTGACTTGGGGCTCAATCCCAGGACCCTGGGATCATGACCTGAGCAGAAGGCAGAGGCTTTAACCCACTGAACCACCCAGGTGCCCCGGTAAACCAATTTTTAATCCCCCTTTATCTTAGGGTAGTTGAGTCCTTTAACAAAGATATCAAGATACATCCAGGAAGAATCAAAACAACCTTCCTCACCCACACTGAGAATTTATAACCACTCTCCCATCTTTTTCTTCCACCAGTGTTTCTGGGTTTTTGTGTTTGTCCTGATAGTATATAAATCTTACACTTGCGGTTCTTTTTGATGAGGTTCTTCCTTTATTTGCATATATATATATTTTTCTCTTGTCATATACTTCTGTCAGTCTTTGTGTTTGTCGGGTTTTGTTTGTATACTTCATAAATCTTACCTTGGGGCCCATTTGGGCTGAACCTTCTCTTTTATCTTCCCTTTCCTCCCGGTCTCTCTCTCTCTCTCTCTCTCTCTCTTTTTCTTTTTCTTTTCTTTTTTCTCTCATTTGGGTGGGGAACCCTGATTGCTCAGAAGCATTCCAGGGTGCACCTTGACATGCACCACAGTCGAAATATCCAGCTACATCCATTCAGCCATCTCTCACCAAAATGACTAGGAGGAGGAATGCCCAACAGAAGAAAAATACAGAGGATGGGCCTTCTGCAACAGAGCTAACGGCTATCAACATAGACAATATCTCAGAAAGAGAATTCAGGTTAACAATTATCCAGGCAATAGCTAGGTTGGAGAAAGCCATGGATGACCAAACGGAATTGATTAGGGCTGAACTGAAAGCGACGAGAGATCATGTTTTCAGTGTTAGGAAAGAGCTGAAAGCTACCAGGAATGAGCTTCACAATGCTCTCAATGAGTTCCAATCTAACCTAATTCTCTCAAAACTAGGGTAACTGAGACAGAATATAGAATTAGTGATCTGGAGGACAAACAGATAGAAAGGATCAGGAGGAAGCCTGGAACAAACAGCTTAGAAGCCACGAAAACAGAATCAGGGAAATAAATGATGCCATGAAACGATCCAATGTCAGAATTATTGGAATCCCTGAAGGGGAGGAGAAAGAAAGAAGTCTAGAAGATATAGTGGAACAAGTTCTTCATGAAAATCTTCCCAGTCTCGCGAATGGAACCAGCATTCATGTACTAAAGGCTGAACGGTCTCCACCCAAGATTATAGATTCCAGAAAAACATCAAGGGACCTGATAGAAAAATTGAGGAATCATAATTGTAGATATAATCTCTTGAAAGCCGCTAGGACAAAGAGGGTCCTTACTTATAGAGGAAAGCCCATCAGAATAACATCAGACCTGTCCACAGAGACCTGGCAAGCCAGAAAGGGCTGGCAAGATATATTCAGGGCACTGAATGAGATGATCATGCAGCCAGGAATACTTTATCCATCAAGACTGACATTCAAAATGGATGGAGAGATAAAGAGTTTCCAAGACCGGCAAGGCTTATAAGACTATGCAACCACCAAATCGACACTGCAGGAAATATTAAGGGGGTTCTATAAAAGAGAAAAAATCCTAAGAATAGCATTGAACAGAAATATAGAGACAATCTACAGAAAGAAAGATTTCAAAGATAACACGATGTCAATAAAAAGTATCTATCAATAATCACTCTCAATGTTAATGGCCTAAATGGCCCATAAAACGGCACAGGGTTGCAGATTGGATAAAACGACAGGACCCATCCATATGTTGTCTACAAGAGACCCATTTTGAACCTAAAGATACACCCAGACTGAAAGTGAAGGGATGGAAAAGCATCTTTCATGCCAATGGGCCTCAAAAGAAGGCTGGGGTAGCGATTCTCATATCAGACAAATTAGATTTTAAACTAAAGACTGTAGTCAGAGATCCAGAAGGACACAACATCATTCTTAAAGGGACTATCCACCAAGATGATCTAAAATTGTAAATATCTATGCCCCCAATATGGGAGCAGCCAATTACATAAGAAAACTGTTAATCAAGATAAAGAGTCATATTGATATGAATACACTAATAGTAGGAGATCTTAACACGCGTCTCTCAGAAATAGACAGATCATTGAAGCAGAAAATCAATAAAGAAACAAGAGCATTGAATGACACATTGGACCAGATAGACCTCATAGATTATACAGAACATTCCACCCTAAAACAATAGAATACTCATTCTTCTCAAGTGCACATGGAACCTTCTCCAGAATAGACCACATACTGGGTCACAAATCAGGACTCAAACAATACCAAAAGACTGAGATTATTCCCTGCACATTCTCAGATCACAAGGCTTTGAAACTGGAGCTCAATCACAAGGAAAAGTTCCGAAGGAACTTAAACACCTGGAAGCGAAAGACTACCTTGCTTAAGAATGCTTGGATCAACCAGGAGATCAAAGAAGAACTGAAACAATTCATGGAAATCAATGAGAATGAAGACACTTCAGTCCAAAACCTATGGGATACAGCAAAGGCGGTCCTAAAGGGGAAATACATAGCCATCCAAGCCTCCCTCAAAAAAATTGAAAAATCCAGAACACACCAGCTGTCTCTACACCTTAAAGAACTGGAGAATCAACAACAAATCAAACCAACTCCACACATAAGAAGGGAAATAATCAAGATTAGAGCTGAGATCAATGAGGTAGAAACCAGAGATATAGTAGAACGTATCAATGAAACTAGAAGCTGGTTTTTTGAAAGAATCAATAAGATTGATAAACAATTGACCACACTAATCCAAAAGAAAAGAGAGAAAGCCCAAATTCATAAAATAATGAATGAAAAGGGAGAGATCACAACGAACACCAAGGAAATAGAAACAATCATCAGAAGTTATTATCAACACTTACAGGCCAATAAGCTAAGCATCCTAGATGAAATGGATGCATTCCTGGAAAACTATAAACTCTCAAAATTGAACCAGGAATAAATTGACAACCAGAATAGACCAATATCTAGGAACGAGATTGAAGCAGATCAAAACCTCCAAAAAAAAAAAAAAAAAAAAAAAAGAGCCCAGGACCTGATGGATTCCCTGGGGAATTCTACCAAACTTTCAAAGAAGAAATAACACCTGTTCTCCTGAAGCTGTTTCCAAAAAATTGAAGCAGAAGGAATATTTCCAGACTCTTTCTATGAAGCCAGCATTACCTTGATCCTCAAACCAGGCAAAGACCCTACCAAAAAGGAGAATTTCAGACCAATATCACTGATGAATATGGATGCTAAGATTCTCAGCAAGATCCTAGCAAACAGGATCCAACAGCACATTAAAAGGATTATCCACCATGACCAGGCGGGATTCATTCCTGGGCTACAAGGATGGTTCAACATTCGCAAATCAATCAATGTGATACAACAAATTAATAAGAGAAGAGAGAAGAACCACATAGTCCTCTCAATCAATGCAGAAAAGGCATTTGACAGAATCCAGCATCCTTTCCTGATTAAAACGCTTCAAAGTATAGGGATAGAGGGAACATTCCTGAACTTCATAAAATCTATCTATGAAAGACCCACAACAAATATCATCCTCAATGGGAAAAAGCTTGCAGCCTTCCCATTGAGATCAGGAACACGACAAGGATGCCCACTTTCACCACTCTTGTTCAACATAGTATTAGAAGTCCTAGTAACAGCAATCAGACTACAAAGAGAAATAAAAGGTATCCAAATTGGCAATGAAGAAGTCAAACTCTCTCTCTTTGCAGATGACATGATTCTTTATATGGAAAACCCAAAAGTCCACCCCAAAAGTACTAGAACTCATACAATTCAGCAACATGGCAGGATACAAAGTCAACGTACAGAAATCAGTGACTTTCTTATACACTAACAATGAAAATACAGAAAGGGAAATTAGAGAATCGATTCCATTTACTATAGCACCAAAAACCATAAGATACCTGGGAATAAACCTAACCAAAGAGGTAAAGGAGCTGTACTTGAGGAACTACAGAACACTCATGAAAGAAATTGAAGAAGACACAAAAAGATGGAAGACCATTCCATGCTCTTGGATCGGAAGAAAAAGCATTGTTAAAATGTGTATACTGCCTAGAAAAATCTATACTTTTAATGCCATTCCAATCAAAATTCCACCAGTATTTTTAAAAGAGCTGGAGAAAATAATCCAAAAATTTGTATGGAATCAGAAGAGACCCTGAATCGCTAAGGAAATGTTGAAAAACCAAAATAAAAGGTGGGGGGGGGGCATCACGTTACCTGATTTCAAGCTTTTTGATCACCAAGACAGCATGGTACTGGCATAGAAACAGACACATAGACCAGTGGAACAGAGTAGAGAGCCCAGATATGGACCCGCAACTCTATGGTCAAATAATCTTTGACAAAACAGGAAAAAATATACAGTGGAAAATAGACAGTCTCTTCAATAAATGGTGCTGGGAAAACTGGACAGCTGTATGTAGAAGAATGAAACTCGACCATTCTCTTACACCATACACAAAGATAAACTCAAAATGGATAAAATACCTTAACGTGAGACAGGAATCCATCAGAACCCTAGAGGAGAACATAGGCAGTACCCTCTTTGATATCAGCCACAGCAACTTCTTTCAAGATATGTCTCCAAAGGCAAAGGAAACAAAAGCCAAAATAATCTTTTGGGACTTTATCAAGATCAAAAGCTTCTGCGCAGCAAAGGAAACAGTCAAGAAAACAAAGAGGCAACCCACGGAATTGGAGAAGATATTTGCAAATGACAGTACAGACAAAAGGTTGATATCCGGGATCTATAAAGAACTCCTCAAACTCAACACACACAGAACAGACAATCATATTAAAAAATGGGCAGAAGATATGAACAGACATTTCTCCAATGAAGACATACAAATGGCTGTCAGACATGAAAAAATGTTCATCATCACTAGCCATCAGGGAGATTCAAATTAAAACCACATTGAGATATCACCTTACACCAGTTAGAATAGCCAAAATTAGCAAGACAGGAGAACAACATGTGTTGGAGAGGATGTGGAGAAAGGGGAACCCTCTTACACTGTTGGTGGGAATGCAAGTTGGTGCAGCCATTTTAGAGAACAAAGTGGAGATTCCTCAAGAAATTAAAAATAGAGCTTCCCTATGACCCTGCAATTGCACTAATGGGTATTTACCCCAAAGATACAGGTGTAGTGAAAAGAAGGGCCATCTGTACCCCGATATTTATAGCAGCAATGGCCACGGTCACCAAACTGTGGAAAGAACCAAGATGCCCTTCAACAGACGAATGGATAAGGAAGATGTGGTCCATATACACTATGGAGTATTATGCCTCCATCAGAAAGGATGAATACCCAACTTTTGTAGCAACATGGACGGGACTGGAAGAGATTATGCTGAGTGAAATAAGTCAAGCAGAGAGAGTCAATTATCATATGGTTTCACTTATTTGTGGAGCATAACAAATAGCATGGAAGACAAGGGGAGATGGAGAGGAGAAGGGAATTGAGGGAAATTGAAAGGGGAGGTGAACCATGAGAGACTATGGACTCTGAAAAACAATCTGAGGGTTTTGAAGTGGCGGGGGGGTGGGAGGTTGGGGGATCCAGGTGGTGGGTATTAAAGAGGGCACGGATTGCATGGAGCACTGGGTGTGGTGCAAAAACAATGAATACTGTTATGCTGAAAAAAATAAATAAATTTTTAAAAATGCAGGAACGACAAGAAATCAAGATCAAGTAGATGTAACAAAAAAATTGTCTATATCTTTGTGGCTCTATTTCTGTACTTTAGATTCTGTAGCAATAATCTGTGTGTTTATCCTTTCACCAATACCATCATGTCTTGATTACTGTAGCTTTATAGTAAATCTTGAAATCAGATTGTATGAGTCTTCCAACTTACTCTTCTTTTTCCAAGTTGTTTAGTCTATTTAAGTTCCTTTGCATTTCTACATACATTTCTGAGCCAGCTTTTCTATATCTACAAATATCCTGCTGTGATTTTATTGTGATTGAATTGAATCTATAGATTTGTTTGGAGAGAAATGAAATGTAACAATATTGTGTCTTTTTATCCATGCTCAGTAATTTTCAGCAAACAGATATGTGTATTTTGTTAAATTTATGCATAAGAGTTTCATGCTGTGTGTACTATTATAAATGGCATGGAATTCAAAATTTTGTTCTCCAGTTGTTCACTGTCAGCATTTGGGAAAATAAATGATTTTTGTATATGGACCTTGTTTGTAGATTCCTTGGTATTTTCTATTTAGAATATCATGACATCTATGGATAAAGACAGATTGTCTTCTTTTCCAATTTGTATACATTTTATTTCTTTTTTATTCTTTTTTATTTCTCATTTCACTCAAGAGGACATCAAGTATGAAGTTACATAAGAGATAAGTGGACATTATTCCCTGATTCCTTATCTTAAGTAAAAAGTATCGTCCTTCACCATTAAATATGTTATCACCTAAGGGATTTTTTCTTGTTTTGTTTTTAGGTGTCTTTTTTAAAAACATATTCTCCTTATCAGGTTGGATAAGGTCCCCTCTGATTCCTTGTTTATATACAGTTCTTAAAATCACCAACTAATTTTGAATTTTATCAAAGTTTTCTTCCTGCCTTTTTTTATATGATTGCATATTTTTTCTTCTTTAATCTATTATTATGGTGAATTAAATTTCAGTAATAACTCATCTTTACATTCCAGAGATAATTTTCATTTGGTTCTCATATATTATCATTTTCATATATTATTGATATTTACTTGTTAATATTTTGTTTAGGGTTTCACAACTATATTCATGATGGATACTAGGATTCTAATTTTCTTTGATTTTTTTTTATTTTGATATCAGGATGATATTGAAAGAGATGGTATAGATTTAGTACCAGCCCTTCCTTAAATGATTGACAGGGTCCTCCATTGGAGCCACCTGGACCTAGAGTCTTCTTTCTGGAAGTTATTTTAACTATGAATTCAAATTCTTTAATAGATACAGGACTATCTAATTTCTTATTTCCTCTTGAGTGTACTTTAGTAGTTTGTATCTGTTAAGAATTGTTTCAATTTCCCTGAAGGCTAATAATGATGAACATTTTTGCACTATGGGGTATTTACTCCAAAGATACAGATGTAGTGAAAAGAAGGGCCATCTGTACCCCAATGTTCATAGCAGCAATGTCCACAATCTGGTACCAAACTGTGGAAAGAGCCAAGATGCCCTTTGACAGACAAATGAATAAAGATATGGTCCATATATACAATGGAATATTACACAACATTCAGAAAGGATGAATACCCAACTTTTGTATCAACATGGATGGGACTGGAGGAGATTATGCTGAGTGAAATAAGTCAAGCAGAGAAAGTCAATTATCATATGGTTTCACTTACTTGTGGAGCATAAGGAATAGCATGAAGGACATTAGGAGAAGGAAACAGAAAGGGAATTGGGGAAAATAGAAAGGGGAGATGAATGATGAGAGACTGTGGACTCAGAAACAAACCGAGGTTTTTGGAGGGGATGGTGGGGGGACGGGTGAGCCTGGTGGTGGATATTAAGGAACACCCATGTTGCATGGAGCACTGGGTGTGGTGCATAAACAATGAATCTTGGAACATGAAAAAATTAAATTAAAAATAAATAAATGAACAAATAAATCAATAGATAGAGAAAAAAATAATTGGTTCAATTTAAGTTTTCAGATTTACATGCATATAATTGCCTTTAGTATTCCCTTCATATCCTTTTATGCCTGTATGTTCTGTAGTGATATTCTCTCTTTCGTTCTTCATTTTGGAAATCAGTCTTCACTCAATTTTTTGTTAGTGTTGTTACAGATTTATCAGTTTTACTGAAAATTTTCTAGGATAGGCCTTTTAGTTTCATTGATTTTCTCAATTGTTTGTGTTTTCAATTTCATTAATTTCTGCTCTTATCTTTACCATTTCCTTCCTTCTGTTTTCTTTGAATTTAATTTGCTTTACTAATTTCTTACGGTGAATGCTTACACCCCCACTTTAAAACCTTTTTCTATTCTAAAACATGCATTTAGTGTCACACACTTCCCTTGAACAACTACATTAGATGAGTCTCACAAATGTTACAATTTACATTTAATTTCAGTTAAAATATGTTCTAATTTCCCTTGGTCTTTACTAATAATTCACTGGTTATTTAGTAATTTTCTCCAAATATTAGAGGATTTTCCATATATTATTTTGTCTCTATTATTACTATCTAGTTTAATATCATTATGGTCAGCAAAAGTACTTTGTACGACTTCCATTAATGATTTTAAGGTTTGTTTACGGCCCAGAATATGTCCCATGGGTACTTGATAAAATTAATTCAAGCTGGTGACGGTATCGTTTAGGCTTTCTATATTCATATTCATCTCCGTTCTAATTCTTCTATAAATTACTGAAATACCTGTATTGAAGTCACCATATACATTTGTGTATTTGTCTATTTCCTCTTTCATTTATATTACTTTCTATCAGGTGTCTTTTGAAGATCTTTTGTAAGCTGCATATGCATTTAGGATTGTTATGTCTTGGTGAACTAATTCTTTCATAATTAGCTCTTTCTTCATTCCTGGTAATAGGTATTGCTCTGAAGTTTCCTTTGTCTGATATTAACATAGCCACCACGGCAGTTTTTCAATTATTATTTGCCCTGTATATTTTTTCATCATTTTACTTTATTTATTACTTTAGGCTTTACTTTTTAATAAAAGAAATGAGTTGGATAGTTCCAAGATACAAAATTAACCAGTTTTTTAAAAAGATTTTATTTATTTATTTGACAGAGAGAGATCACAAGTAGGCAGAGAGGCAGGCAGAGAGAGAGGGGAAGCAGGCTCTCCACTGAGCAGAGTCTGATGCAGGGCTTGGTTCCAGGACCCTGGGATCATGACCTGAGCTGAAGGCAGAGGCTTAACCCACTGAGCCACCCAGGCGCCCCAAAACTAACCAGTTTTAAAGTGATTAATGATAATAACACGCAGCTCAATCCTTCTGCAGGGGAACAGTCCCCTCCCTGCTGCCCTCCTTAGTCATGATGCAGATATGAGCGCATCCTCAGTAAAACCATCCCTCTCCACCACAGAAGTGAAGACATCTTTCACAAGATGTGTGACTCTGTCCAAGGACAGTGGGACATGGTCCATATTCTGCCTGCTCTTAAAACCAACCTGGTGGTCAAGCAGGGGCTGTAGCATGGCATTTGCTGAGCCTCCAGCCTTGAAAGAGTCTCAGTGGTAGAATCAGACCAGGTCAAAGTTGTACACAGCTCCTTTCCCTTCTTCATCGAGTTCCCATATGATGTTGTAAACATAATATAGAAAGAATGGTCTTGAATGGAGGGTGGTGGACAGCATTGCAGCAACTGCCCCTGTAGTCCTGGTCTTGCTATTAGAATGCTTACATGTCTTTAGTCTTGCTTCAGTAATCTTGGTCAAGGTAAGACAGTCTCCATGAAAACCCGCTGCATCCAGGGACTGTTTTGTCTGCTAATTTGTAATACCTGGGGCCATCCCAGGTGCAAATTAAAAGCCCATCACTCAATCAAGTGTCAGAAGCAACAACTGAAAAATCTCCTCCTGCGATTACCAATACAGTACCTCCACTGAAAGCACAGGGCGAGAAGCACAGCGGCAAAGGGCACAGGGCCTGGCAAGGCTCCATTGCCAGGTCTCGGCCTGGTCCCCAGCACAGGATCACGTGGCTCCAGCTGCTGCTGTCTCACAGTCAGATGGCTCCATCATTTTACTTTTAGCCTATATATGCCTTTATATTTAAAGTATATTTCTTACAGACAGCATGTAATTGGGTCTTTTATAATTTAATTTCAATTTCTGCCTTTTAATTTGTGTTTAGAGTTTTAACACTCCATGTAATTGTTGTCATGATTGGACTTAGATCTATGACAGTATTTGTTGTTGCTTGTCCCCACTGTCTGTACCCTTCTCTAACCCCTTTCCTGCTTTCTTTTAAATTGGCTGGACATTTTTCTTACTATTCTATTTCCGTTAATATATTCGCTTGTTTGCTGTTTTCCCTTGAATTATATTTTTCATGACTTCAGTAGAAATTACAATATATACACTAAACTTTCGCAATCTGTTTAGTGTTAGTATTTTGCCACTTTTTAAAAAGATGTTTTTTATTTATTTTTTTGAGAGAGAGAGAGAGCGAGAGAGAGCACGAGTGGGGTGAGGGACAGAGGAAGAAGCAGACTCCCTGCTGAACAGGGACACCAATGCCATGCTGGATCCTGGGACTCCAGGATCATAACCTACACAGAAGGCAGGCACTTAACCGACTGAGCCACCCAGGGGCCGCATAAGTAAAATCTTAAAAAAAAAAAAAAACATAAATGAAATCATACAGTATTTCTTTTATTGACCTATTTTTCTAGTTACTAGTTCTATCCTCTGTCATCTCTAGTCTACTATTGAGTCCAGATGGTAATTTTTTCATTTCAAATGTTGTGGTTTTTAGTTCTAAATTTTCCATTATGGTTCTTTTTTATGTACGTTTTATTTCTCTGCTGAGAATATTTATCCATTCAATTAACTTCATGGAGCCGAGGTATAACTGATGTTTTAAATACTTTGTCTGATAATTCCAACATCTGGGTTTTCTCAAGGTTTGCATTTGTTGATTGTCTTTTCCTTTGAGGATTGGTCATATTTTCCAGGCTCTTAATACATCTAGTATACATAGTCACTCAGATATTTTGACTACTAAGTTGTTTAGACTCAAAGTCCTGAGACTTCTGGGCTTTTTGGAGAATGTTAACTTTTGTTTTGTTTTGTTTTGTTTTGTTTTCTTGGGTAATCACCCTGTTAGGTTTAGACCATATATTCTGTCTTGCCTTACATGGGTAGTAGCTCAAATCTTAGTTTTGAATGTGGAATAACCATACAATGAATTCTTTTCATCCTTAAAAAAGAAACAAAATATGCATACATGCTATAATATGGATGGACATCAAAAACATGTTAAGTGAAAATAGCCAGATGCAAAAGACCACATATTGTATGATTCCATTTATATGAAATGTCCAGAAAATGGAAACCTACAGAGACCAAAAAAAAAAATAGATTAGTGGTTTTCAGGGGCTGGAGTTGAGAACAGAGTTTAACAGTAAACAGAAACAAGACATCTTACTGGGGTGATAGAAATGGTCCTTGATTTCAATTAAAAAAAAATCACTGAATTTTAAACTTAAAACAGATAAATCGTGCGTATGTAAAGTATACCTCAATAAAGTTGTCAAAAATTAAATCTTGTTTTCTTTCTTTAAGAAGGTGCTCTGCTGGGACGCCTGGGTGGCTCAGTTAGTTAAGCAGCTGCCTTCGGCTCAGGTCATGATCCCAGCGTCCTGGGATCGAGTCCCACATCAGGCTCCTTGCTCAGCAGGGAGCCTGCTTCTCCCTCTGCCTGCCATTCTGTCTGCCTGTGCTCACTCTCTCCCCCTCTCTCTCTCTGATAAATAAATAAAAATCTTTAAAAAAATATTTAAAAAAAAAAAGAAGGTGCTCTGCTTATTTGGATTTGTACTATGCAGGTATATTGTTCAGGGTTGATGTGAGACTTGTGTGGATGATTGTAATCTCACTCCAATCCTCAAAGCCTTTGCTCGGCTAATTATGGTCCATCCTATGCTCAGGAGTCTGGCTGAGACTTATACACAATTAAGAGGCCTCTTCTCCAGCTCTCTCCTACTGTGATTCCTCCCACACTATCCAGATTTGTGGTGCTCCTATCCTTTGTTCTTCCGGCCAGAAAGTTCATGATCTCTCTATCAGAGTTTTATTTCCAACACCACTACGTTACTGCGATTCACTCTAGGCACAAAGGAGCACCAGGGGAAAAAATGGAAACTCACCCCCATGCAGGTCACTTCTCCAAGTTTTGACCCCACTCCATAACCTTACGGCTTCTATTAACTTTTTAGAGTCCTCAAATAGCAGGTTTTGTATTTTTCCATATTTTTCTGTCACGATCAGCCAGAAGGATGGGCTGTAGTCAACTTACACAGCCGTAGCAGAACTACAACTATGACAGAGCTTGTTTTGAATCCTAGCTTTACCACTCACTAGCTCTATGACAGCAGACAAATTATTGAATTTCTGAGTCTATTTTATTTTCATCTATAACTGGAAGCCTATTCTTACTCCAAAAAATGATAGAAAAATGAGGAAGGGAAGGCTTCCTAAAGATAATTCCCTTATCATTAGCTACCAGAGAACCAACCCCCCCTTGCATAAATGTATCTCTTCTGTTTCTGAAAAGATACTTAATAAAAGATAAATAAAGATCCCTATGGACAGTCAGTCCACTAACACCCTACATGTATAAGTCTTAACCTCAACACCTGTGACATTGACCTTCACTTCTCTCTACCCACTCACAGCCGTGGAAGCCCATCTAGACCTAGCCATCACCAGAACTGCTCTGCATCAGAAATCCTTAACTCCAATATCCTATTATCTGACCTCTATCCCTTATGCTTCCAGCAACCCTTTACCTTCCAGCTTCCCTCTCACTATACATACTCTTGACCTCACAGTGACTTGTTCTTTTTTTTCCAGTCTTGGTAGAAGGCTTATGTAGCCCCTTTGATGCTGTAAAACACCCTTAGACAAATTTCTCAGGTTGCTTCTCGGTTTCCTTTGGGCCCCATTTGTCAAGTCATGTGGGTACAACAACATGTCTCTGTGGTTATTTTATGTGTGAGGGATACATAAATATAATCCATTTAGATCATTCATATCATATCTTGAAGAACTAGATGCTTGGTGTGCTGCATAAACGGCCAAGCTCTGAGAAGCCAGGTTAGGTTATTGTAACATGACAAAACTCCAAAACTGATTCTCATTATGGAAGGTTTACTCTTATTCAATATATATTCTCTGTCTACTCATTACTCATTGAAATGATATCTATTTTCGAGAAAAACATAATTTTGTAATTACATAGACTTCTTGTTTTTTTTTTTTTTTTAAAAGTGCTTGGTTTGAAAGACAATGTTTTCAAATAAGTAATTTTCACCCAGTCATTAGAAACAAATGTTTTAATGAAACTAAGCTGGTCAATATAACCTATCTTTTAGTTCTGGGTTGGTGTTGGGGAATAAATTCCTCACAATTCTCTTCTGGTTCTTTAATCTCCTTAACCTAGGGCACTGGCAGTTTTGCAAAGGATTTATATTCATTGGGATAAATTTACATGTCCTTCAGTACTTTCCTGTGTTAATAAAATTTTTACATGCTTTCTCTTTTTTAAGAAAAGATTGTATTTATTTATTTGAGAGAGATGAGAGAGAGAGAGAGAGAGATCATGAGCAGAGGGAAGGACAGAAGGAGAAGCAGGCTCCCCACTGAGCAGGGAGCCAGACGTGGGACTCAATCCTGGGACTCCAGAATCATGACATGAGCCAAAGGCAGACACTTAATTCACTGAGCCACCCAGACACCCCTTTACATGTTTAAAAAAAGATTATGTGCTTAAAAATAGGAATTTGGGGCTCCTGGGTGGCTCAGGTCATGATCTCAGGGTCCTGGGATTGAGCCCCACCCGCATCGGGCTCTCTGCTCAGCAGGGAGCCTGCTTCCTCCTCTCTCTCACTCTCTCTCTCTGCCTACTTGTGATCTTTCTCTGTCAAATAAATAAATAAATAAAATCTTTTAAAAATAGGAATTTTTAGGATATTTTGAATTCTAGTGAATGGTAAATTCTTCCTTGGGGAGGGTGGTTCTCTGGGGTATAGTGAGTGAATGGGAGCGAGAGAATGGGGAAAGATAACTTCTCCTTATTGTTAAGCAAATTCTGACCCTGTTTTCCCTAAGCCTCCATCTATTCTTGAATTAAAATCTTTTCTGGTTCTCTTTCCCTCTTCATTCTTTTTCTTCTTCTTCTTCTTTTTTAATTAAATTAATTTATTTATTTTCAGAAAAACAGTATTCATTATTTTTTCACCACACCCAGTGCTCCATGCAATCCGTGCCCTCTCTAATACCCACCACCTGGTACCCCGACCTCCCACCCCCCGCCCCTTCAAACCCCTCAGATTGTTTTTCAGAGTCCATAGCCTGCTAGAAAATACTGAATCTTGTTTATCTTAGCCCTAGGACCATGTGGTTTCTTAGGAAATAGATCACAAATGTCATCTGCCCAAGACAAAAGCTATATATATTTAATATATACTTGGGCACCCTCAAAGGGCACCAGTCGATGACCACTGAGATAGATATCACTTAGTAACCATTCACATCATATACACACTGCCACACTACCAACTGAGGCCATAGTATATGATTTAAAAACCTGAAAATGATAGAGCTGAGAGCAGACAGAGATAACAGAATCTAACCCCTCATTTATTTTACAAATGCTTTTACAAAGCACCTGAAAGGTTAATCGCCCAAGGTCACACAGCTATATCATTATTTTAAATTGTAGACTCATTCTGTACCAGTAGAACATTTTGTGATGTCATATGCTAGGCTAACCACTGTCCTGCGGTCACATAATGAAGTGTGCTCTTTCTACCTCATTGCAGAAAATATAAAAATAATCACAAATATCTGTTCATTGTCAGAACACCCGGTTGGCTGCTTTAGATCATAAGCATGAAATTGCATCCACTTGATGTTTGGCTTTCCATAGCTGCAAAATGCAATTTCATGAAATACCACTGATTCATTTATTCAGCAAAATTTGCAACTTTCTTGAAACTAGAGGCCAAGGGTAATATGGGAAAGGGTGTTGTTGCAAACAAAATAGGAGATGCATTCCTTATTGCCACTGAAGAGCTTTCAAACTGGCTGGAGAAGGAGCAAAATACACAGAAAATGAGTTAAGAACAAGGCAAAACTGTATGCTTGCAGGTGCAGAGGATTATACAGACTGATTACGTGAGTGCTGAGATGAACCAGAATAATGGTGAGACCTAAGTCAAATGGGGTTAATTAGGCAATTTCCTGGAAAAGGTGAGTTTCGTGCAAGATTACAAAAGTAATTGAAATACGGTGGCATTGAAGAGTGAAGGGCACTTTCTGTGGGGTAATGAAAACAGTGCAAGCATGGGACCGAGAAGCTGAGTAGTGTATAAGGGCAGAAAGGAAATCAGTCTGGCCAAAACAAAGGGACCTATCCTAACTAAGCCATAACAAACTAAGAGTGTTGGTGCCTGGGATAAATATGGGAGCCAGTTCTTACAGGGTAGGGTGAAAAATTTGCAGGTTATCTTCTAAGCATTAGATAGCTATGAGCTAATTAAATCAATAGTTACTGAATACCTAGTATACACCAGGGCTTACCTCAGGCTAGGTGCTCTGCGAAGAGCTTCAAACATTTTCTCACGTATCCCTCACAACAATATTATCGTTTGTAAATATTTCCCCACTTTGTTTATAAGAAAACTGAGCCTCAGAGGGAAAAAATGGCATTCCCAAAGCCACACGGCCAGCAAAAAGTAGAGAATCAGACCCAGAACTTCTGTCTCCACAACTCCTACTTACAACACTAAAGCTATAGGCATTCTCTATAGGTTTTTGAGTAAGAGACGAATATAATGAAAATACTATTGGTAAGAGATTATCCCAGCAGTTATGGGAAAGATGAACATAAAAGCAAAGTTCATAATTTGTAAATGGCTCATATGAAATACTATCAATTTAGTAGCAATTAATATTAAAGTACATACAGTTTCCCCACTGAATTTTTAAAAAATCATATATATGAGTGTTCTGATGTGAAAGGAGAAAGATTAAAACTTAATAGCACCAGTTTCCTATTCTCAGCTGTGCTGAACAAATGAGAATAATAGACACAAATTTCATTCCCTTCCCTGACATTCCAACATTCAATGAGGTTTTATTTATGTATTTTATGCATTTATTTAATTTTAATAGGACATAAAATCCAGGCAAATAATTGCTTTTTCTCTTCATATATCTGACAAAATTATATAGCAGTCAAATATCCCTTATGCCGCAGTTTCATGATTTAAAAAAATACCAAAATGAATTGTTCAATTAGTTTGTGCCTCAAAAAAGAGTTATAGCCTTAGGTCAAAGAAAATATACTCTGAATATCACAAAGTTACTTCCACTGCTAGTAGTGAGACATCTAGATTAGAAACAAGGAAAACTAAATAGAAATCTATGGTGAGCGTCACTGCCTCTGGTCACTGAACACATATGGGTTGAAAGCCTGCAATGAACTTAGCACTGAGCTAGGCGCTTCTGTTTAATTGGTTTGCTTCTTTCTACAGAGATGCACAAAATATGTTAGAATTTATGATTAAAGAAAGAGATGTGCTAGAAAATTTTTATTTCTAGAATCTCAAATACTAGACCTATTCTGCCCCATTTATTTGGAATACCACATAAATTGTTGCAAATTTTTCATGGGTTCAGATGAACTCATTTTGGTATTTTAAGAGTCAACTCCCTTTCCCCTGAAAGATTGATCCACAGTAAATATAAACTCTGACCCTGGGCCTCCGCTGCCCCATTTGACAAATGAGCTATGAAGGGTCTTGGAGATATCTAATCTAACTCCCCAAGAGGGTAAGACAACTGCTAAGGAACTGCTAAAGTCCTTTCCAGCTCCAACATTCTCTAATCTACAGAACGTCAAGGGGATTATATTATGTTCTTTTCCTGTAGTCATTCCTCCGGCTAATATATAACCAACTCTATTTACTTTTGTGCTAAAAATGCAACCTGCAACCTAGAAGAAACTCTAAAAGAAGGAAGTTTGAAGTTATGTGCTTTTAAGACAATACTCTTACCCCCAAAGAAATTGTAACATAAAGCATCAACAAATTGGAAAGAAACTGAGCATCTTCTTGATTAATGTCTAGCCTATTTCTAAAACCAATCCAGGAAGGAAATCACTAAAACCTAACAAAATAGTGCCAAATATTTACATTCTTGCTCAAGACTGACCAAACTTTGACTCCTTGAACATGTTACCTTTCTTCAATATTCCCACAGTATTTCATGCTGGGCCACGTCCACAATGGGCTTTTTACACCTATTTTTAGATGTTGATCTAGACTGTTTTTCAGTATAAGACTCTGGTGACCAGAGAAACTCAACTCTTGCAATTGAGCTTAACTTGAAAAGAGTTTCTAGTTTGCATGTACTGAAGGTGACTGATCTAGTTCATTTTCATTCCCATCAACATGTAGCTTCTCAAAAATATTCTTACTATACAAGTTAGGACCAAAACAGATTAAACAGTCATTTCAAATTCTAGCACAGGCACAAGCATGGTTAAGCTGCTCATTTTCCAAGGTCTGGCTAGTTTAGGGAATTGGATTATCAAAGTGATGAGATCACTGTCCAGTTTTCAACCCTTTTCAGCTAAAATTGAATCTGAGCCTTTTTTAATTTTTCAAAAATCTCTAACATGAATCTACATATTTGGTAAATCCAACTGTAAATTTGCATAAATATAAAATGTAATGTAAATCTGTAGATTCTGTATATAAAATAAATATATGCATATTCAATGATACATATGCAAATTACATCTCATCTATGCTTATAAATACACACACAGATAATTATAGAACGGGCACTCAGATACTGTTCTTTCAAATATATGTATGTTCTTCCAAAACATTAGTGAAACCTTGGGGGTTTGATATTTCTTCTCTCTCTTTCTTCCTACTCTCAAACATTGTAGAAGATACTTCTCACAATAGCAATGATTTCTAGAAGACATTTGATAGTATTAGAATATTCATTTACATAGAATCATTATTGTATACAATAAGAGCTTGAAGAGAGGGACACCTTGGTATCTCAGTTGGTTAGGAGACTGCCTTTGGCTTAGGTCATGATCCCAGGGTCCTGGGATCAAGTCCCGTGTTGGGCTCCTTGCTTAGCTAGGAGCCCACTTCTCTCTCTTCCTCTGTCTGGTGCTCCCCCTGCTTGTGCTCTCTCCTTCTCTGTCAGATAAATAAATAAAAACTTAAAAAAAAAAAAAGAGCTCAAAGGAAGAGCAGAAACATTATCTACAAGTCATTGGCCTTCAGCTACCCTGTATTGGTCTAGTCTATGTTTTAATTTTCCCAACACTTAAAAAGCAGGAGATATCACTTTATTTATCTAAAAATCCTGATTTCTAGGGCACCTGGCTGGCTCAGTTGGTGAAACATGTGACTCTTGATCTTGGGGTTGTGAGTTCAAGCCCCACGATGGGTGTGGAGATTACTTAAAAATAAAACCTTTTAAAAAAGAAAAATCCAGATTTCTGAATTCTCTTGAAAAATCAAAAGAACTGGCAACACAAGGCAACACACAATTCAGTGTGATCACAATCAAGAGGAACCAAACAGCTGCTATTCCCTCCATATAGGGCTGTGTTCTTCAGCATATCACAGCCAAATGGGCCATCTCAGTCATTTGTTACATTCTTAACCCTATACTCATTTGAATTTGCAACTACTGGGCCACCTGGATGGCTCAGTCAGTTAAGTGTCTGCCTTCAGCTCAGGTCATAACCCTCTTCAGCTCAGGTCATGATTCCAGGTTCCTGGGATGGAGCCTGCATCGGTAACCCTGTTCAGCGGGGAGTCTGCTTCTCCCTCACCCTCTCCCTTACCCTGCTCATGCTCTCTCTCTCAAATAAATAAATAAATAAATAAAATCTTTATTTAAAAAATTTGCAACTACTGATTGGTTCAACCTTCTTACATAATAGAGGTTGACTAACTTTTTATCCTAAAGTCTTTCAAGGGTAGAGCATGGTGAGTAGATATAGTCTTTGTCCTCAAAGGCCTTATTATCTGCTTCATGGGAATACACATATTCATAATAAAGCACAGAATATGATAATCACCATAAAAGAAGTATACACACAAGGCAGAGAAAGTTGCAAAAAGAGATCACATCTTGTTGAGTGCATCAAAAAAGCCTTTATGATTGAGGTGTCTTTTCACCAAGTAGAAAATATCATGAGAAACCAGTTTTGTCAGGTGTCTCCGCACAAACTCTAGCTCCTACAGTTCCACACTTTGTGGTGGATGCTGTTGCTTAGCCTCTTGGAGCCTCAGTTACCTCATCTGTAAAATGGAGTTAATACTAGCATGTACAAAACAGGATTGTTGTGAGAATTGAGTGGCAAAATAGAGGTAGCCTTGCACAAAGTAAGTGACTAGCAAAACATTCTGATTATTATTATTATTGAGAAAGTAGCATCTTTACAGATGGAAAAGGATGCTCACTGCAGAGTGAGCATCAAGTTGGAAAAGCATAGACATAGTCAAGGAACAGTAAGTACAAAATGGGGTTGAATCATAAGTAAAAGCAGCAGCCTGGTGCTTCCTAAAGCCGAGGGAATTCCTTCCCAGAGACAACGTGTGAGGACACAAAGGAAAAGCAAAAGCTTGCCCCCCCCCATCCAGATGACAGCACCTTCCACCCTGCCACTGTCCTGGCCAGCTGGGAGCTCCCACCCTTACCAGCCACACACCCATGTGACAAGCATAATAAAGAGACACACAGTGGAATAGGACAATGTAAGCTACGGAGAACTGACAAGTCAAGGAAGTCATAAATATCTTTCTTAAAGAAAAATAAGTTTGGATGTGAATGATAAGTGTGAGCTGACCAGACAAAATGAAGCAAGTGCATTCCTAGCCAAGACAAAAGCATGTTCAAAGGTCCTGTGGCAGGATGTAGCATAGAGAGACCAGGCAGGTCTCTTAAAGGAAGGCCAGTGCAGTTGGGGCACAAAGAGCTAAAGCAAGCGCCAGGTGAGAGGACACTGAAGAGGGTGAGAACAGTTCAGATCATTCAAAGCTTTCTAGGTCTTGTTAAAACTTCTAAACTTTTCTCAAGATCAGAGAATTACATGTTCATATCTGTATTTTGAAATGGCTGCACTGCAGAAAACGGATTGAAATGGGGCAAAGGTGGATGCAGGAAGATAATTTAGAAGGCTTTGAAGGTGAGTGAGTGTAAACTGCACTAGACTACTGGTGGTAGGGCCAAAGAGAAACAGAGCTGAGAGATAGTAAGAGAAGAAATGGGGAGAGTTAGTGACAGATTGGATGGGGCAAGGAAAGGAGAGGAGACAGGTATCAGAGATGACTTTGGCTTGACATGTTTGGTAGAGACCATTATTTGGAGAGGTAAATTTTAATCTTATTTTTGAACATGGTGAGTTTGACTGCCTTTAGAATAAGAAGATACATTATGTAGGTAGCTCGAAGAGAATAACCTGTGTTAGAGATAAAATTTTAGGTCATCGGAGTAAGGTGGCAATTCAAATAAGATCTCCAAAAGAAAGAGCACAGAGTGAGAGGAGAAGAGATTCTAAAACTGGCTAGGTAGTAGCATAAGATGAATCTACACACAAGAGAAAAGGAAAGAAGCCAAAGGTGTAGGCAGAAAACCACTAGAGTCTAGCATCAAGAAAATTCAAACCATCAATCATTTCAAGAAGTCAACAGTTTGAACTATAGAATGCTGGCAGTCAGAGTCCAAAAAGTCAGCATAGCTTTTTTCTTTTTGCTGTTAATCATACAACCGCATTGCTAACCGTTGCATCAAGTCCCCGTCTTCTTGGCTTTACAACAGTGAAAGTTTTCGTATGGAAACTATTATTATTTAAATAGAATTATGAGGTATAGGAGAAAAAGGTGAGAGCCAAGAGATAATCAAAAAGTACTGTAATTTCCTCCATGTATACTTGAAGGGTTCCTATATCCAATTTTGCTATGAAAAAAATATTTTTTAAACAAAAACAAAAAACAACCCTTAAGAAACTGTATTCTTACGCAACTTGTTGAAAACACTTTCATTTCTCCTATTTCTGTAATTGTGACTGCCTCTCCTCCAAATGGAGCTAACTAATCAGATGGTTGCATTTTAGAAAAAGTAAAAACTGCAGTGCACATTGCAATAATCACCAATTAATGTTAACACAAGCTTCGTGACTGGATAATGTTCTCCCTTCTCCTCTCTCCAAACAGCAAATGAAAAAATTAGTTTAAAATCACCATCTATCTGCAAAGCCATTTTGATTTCTAGTTAATGCTTTCTCATTCTGGAAGAAGGAAAGAAGAAAACAAAGAAACAACCGCAGTCAGATGCCTCGAGATTTTGTGTTTGTTGTTAAATAAGAGCAAGATGAAAAAGATAAACTTCAACAAACTGTCAACAATCCACACTTCACTCCTCTGGTTTTGTAGCTTATCAAATTTCCCATTCAGTGTTCTTTCTCCTTTCAACCATTATAAACTGGGGACCTACTATTTCCAGGCTTTCCTTTAGGTGGTAACAATGAAGTCGTGAAACAGACATAAATCCTTGTCCTGATGGAGCTTATCTTTGGCTTTATTTTGATTTTGTGAGGCTAACTTCAACAAACACCTCTTGCTAACTAGTTTATCTCTTTACTTATGTGAGATTTGGATAATTGGAAGAAAAAAATTCCTCAAGAACTGTTCGCTTTCCTTTCTCCTTTATTGCTCTTGCTGCCAAGAAACACATCCCGAGTCCTTTAGAAATTGTGGCAGAAAATTATTTGGGTGGCCTGCCTCTCTGCATGACTTTTATCCTTCTTTCTCTGTTATTACTCTGTACTTTATTATTTTTACTTTTTTAAAAAGATTTATTTATTTATTTATTTATTTATTTATTTATTTGAGAGAGAGAGTGTGTGGGGAAGGGGGTGCAGAGGGAGAGAGAGAGAATCTTAAGCAGACTCCATGCTGAGTGTGGAGCTTGATCTGGGACTTGATCTCACGACCCTGAGATCACGACCTGAGGCCGAAACTAAGAGTCAGATGCTTAACAGACTGCACCACCCAGGCACCCCTTAATTTTACTTTTTAATTAAGTAGGCTCCACGCCCAATGTGGGGCTTGAACTCATGATCAAGAGTCGCATGTTCTACCAAATGAGCCAGCCAGGCGCCCCTCTTAACTCTGGATTTTAAAAAGCCTGAGGTGGCATGTCCTCCAGCAGATAACACTCCTAATAATCTCACCTGGCATCCCAGCACACCCCAAATAAACCATTCACTCGAGTATGAACATACAAAACACCAGCAGTAACAACAGGAGAAAAATTTCCCTCTTTGGAATTATTGTCGTTCTCAACTCCAAACAGCTATTATGTGGTGACAGTAGAGAACACAAGAACGAAAAGGCATGATGAGGAGCATGTATCCTTCTCTATACCAAGGAGGAAACAGAATTGTGACCTGAAAAGGTGTTCACATTTTAAAAATTTCTGATGTCTCCAAATGACCTTCAAAAATTGTATCAAGTGACACTTCAACCAAGTGGTGAATGACAGTATATTAATTTTCTATCTTTGCCAACTTGACTGGCCAAAAATAGTGTCTCATTTTATTTTGTGTGGGGGGTATTTTGTTTTTATTTTTATTTTTACTAAAGAGATAGAATTTCTTTATGTTTCTTGACCCTTTGTATTTCTTGTTATGTGAATGATGTGTTAATGCTATTTTGTCTGATTCCTGTGATCATTTCACTTCCCACCCACTGGCGGACACATTAAATGCCTCCCCCAACACTCCACTGAAACTGTTCTCCACAAGACTACAGTCAACCTCCTTGTTACTAAACCTAAAGGACTCGCTTCAGTGCTACTATCTTATACAACCTCTCAGCAACATTTTTTAAAGATTTTATTTATTTACAATAGAGAGAGAGAGAGAACAAGTAGGGAGAGGAATTAGGATAAGCAGAGTATGGAGCCCCAATGTAGAACTCGATCTCACGACCCTCAGATCATGACCTGAGCTGAAATCAAGAGTCAGATGCTTAACTGACTGAGCTACCCAGGCATCCCTCTTAGCAACATTTGATAGAGTTAACCATTTACTTTTTTTTTTTAATGCTATTCACCCTTTATTTCCATAACGCAACAATATCTTGCCCTTCCTCTTACTTACCCTCTCAACCATTCCTTTTCATGTTGAGAATTTTTCTTCCTTTGTATGTGGCAGAGTTCTATCCCAGGGTTCTGTCTTATCCCTCTTATCTTCTTACAATACTCAACTGTCTCCGGATGAACTCAGGACTGATGATTCCCATACCTCTATCTCCACAAGTCCTCCCACCTGAGTTCCAGACTCATAAAAGTAAATTCCAGAAATTTCCATTTCCTTTAGACACCTACAAATCAACATGTCCTGAACATTATTCATCATCTTAATTTCCAAAGCTGTTCTTACTTCTTTTTATCACCACTCCTGATACATCATATCAATCACTAAATTCTACCAGTTCTACCTTCTAAATAAATTTCAAATCCATCCACTTTTCTCTATTACCACTGATGCCCTCCTTATCATTCCACCATCATCTTTCTACTAGGTTACAGAAAAAGCCTCTTAAATGGACATGTTGCCCACTCCAATCCATTCTCCGTACTATAGTCAGTCAGATTGGCTAAAGCCCAAATCTATCAAAGTATTGCCTTCCTACTAAGAACATTTCAATGGATTCCTTAAGAAAACACAAATTTGGGGCACCCTGAGTGGCTCAGTGGGTTAAATCCTCTGTTTTCGGCTCAGGTCATGACCCCAGGGTCCTGGGATCGAGTCCCACATCGGGCTCTCTGCTCAGCAGGGAGCCTGCTTCCGTTCCTCTCTCTCTGCCTGCATCTCTGCCTGCTTGTGATCTCTGTCTGTCAAATAAATAAATAAAATCTTAAAAAAGAAAGAAAGAAAACACATTGGGGCACCTGGGTGGGCTCAGTCGGTTAGGTGTCTGCCTTTGGTTTGGGTTGTGATCCCAGGGTCCAGGGATGGAGCCCCACATGCGTCTCCCTGCTCAGCAGGGAGCTGGCTTCTCCCTCTCTCTCTGCCTGTCGTTCCTCCTGCTTGTGTGCTTTGTCCCTCTCTCTCTCTCTGTCAAATAAATTATTTTTAAAATCTTTAAAGAAAAAAAAAGGAAGAAAATGCAAACATCTGGGGCACCTGGGTGGCTGAGTGTGTCAGACACTTGGTTTTGATCCAGGTCATGATCTCTTGGGCCGTGAGATCAAGCCCCATGTCCGGCTCTGCCCTCAACGTGGCTTCTGCTAGAGATTCTCTCCCTTTGCCCCTCCACCCACTCACACATACTCTCTCTCTCAAATAAATAAATAAATCTTTAAGAAAAAAAGAAAACCCAAACGTATGCACATAGTTTTCAAAACTTACATTATCTGACTTCTCTCTTCATACTCTGCTGCAGCCACACTTCACCTTCACCCCCTTTACCCCCAGCCCACTTCTGTGTCTGTCTATATACTACCCAATTTTTGCCTTTAAAACTAGAAGTTTGACTTCTTCGGGAAGCTTCTTCTGGCTCCCCAACTATGAATTAGATGCCTCTTCTGTGTTCTGTTTATAATCTCAACACACTAAATTGTAATTGTTATATTTACTTACATGTGTCTCCCACTAGATGGCAAGCTCCAAGATGTCGGGGAGTATATCATTGTTAATATTTTGTAAATATACTAAGTGTCCAAGAAATATTTTATATTAATGTTTCTCCATTTTTCTAATGAGGTGTTCATCTTTTCTCACTGAATTATAAAAGCTCTTTATATATGACAGATGTCAATCTTCTGTCATTTTGTTGTAAATATTTCCATACCAAAGAAACTATTCTTCTCACGTTTCCTGAACAAATAATTCCTTTTACTAGCTCCTTTACTCTGTATGTGCTGTTCTCTCTGTTAGGAATATACTCACTCCCTATGCATTATTTAATACCCATTCAAATGGCATTTGCCCCATGACTTCCTGGGAAATAATTATTCAATCCTTTCTCTATACCCCCATAGCACCTTGTATACGTGTCAACTTCAAGAACTTAATGTTTTTATTTCTAGTGGAATTATGTTTTTGCATGACTTTATCCTCCATTAGATTGTCAACTCCTTAAAACCAAAGACGGATTTAATCATTTTTGTATTTTCCATGTCTATCATTATTCCTGAAATATAGTAGTATCTGTAAAATATTTTGCTAAAAGCATTAATTTGGGCTTATAAAAGAACATGTTTAATAATAAAAAATTAAAAAACCAAAATATTTTTCTGTGAATAATCATAAATTCAGAACTTCAGGAAAGTCCTGCCTGACTACTAACATCTCAGCTAACAGAAGCCTCAACAATTATAAAATGGAAAATCATTATTCGTAACTAAGGGTAAGTCAAGAAAAGACTCTAAATATACACACTCTCTGCAATTGTGTGTAAAGCTTTCAGATAGAAGGAAAAATGCCAGATATTAATTAAGGACCTTAATTCAGAAATTGATGAGTCACATATATTAAATGTAAACCTGAGTTCCAGATTGAATAAAGAGAAGCCACATAACTAATAGCTTTCCCTATAACCCTTTAATAACTCTAGAGCTTACTGCTTTTAACCTCAGTGGTTTAACTGAAGCGGGGGGAAATAATTGATAGAGATTTATCCTTGGTTACTAAATTGTACAAGGCAAAAACCCAAGATTAAATCATTTTGCTAATTACATTTAATAACACTTTCTAATTGCCCTTTTTAAAGAAACTGTTTTTGCAAGGTACATGGGTGGCTCAATCGGTTAAGCACCCAACTCTTGATCTTAGCTCAGGTCTTGATCTCAGGGTTGTGCGTTCAGGTCCCATGTTGAACTTTGTACTGAGCTCAGAGCCTACTTTAAAAAAAAAAATATTGTTTTTGCATTTGTTTTGGGTTCTTTTCAGAATCACCCGTAGTTTCTTATATTTCTAATTAGATTTTACTCTTCAAAACTTGCCGTTTCTGATTGATTTTAGAAAACTTTTCAGTCACGGGGCACCTGGGTGGCTTAGCTGCCTGAGCAACTGGCTCTTGATTTGGGCTCAGGTCGTGATTTCAGGGTTGTGGGATCAAGTCTCATGTTGGGCTCCATGCTCAGTCTCTCTCTCTCAAATAAATAAATAAATCTTAAAAAAAGAAACTTTTCAGCTATATAACTCTTAAGAAGAAGAATTTACTTTTTGACCTGAGGTTTTTTCTGCTTAGTTAAAGCAAAGGGCATTTGAACTTTGCATTTTAGAATCACAGTCTAGAGCTAGACAGGACCAATTACAATTAAGCTTGTTCAACCACCTTATATTTCATATGAGAAAAATTGAGATTCAAGGGAGATCCTAAGTGTCTTAATCAAGGTCAAACACCAAGTAGCAAACCAGATTTCCTGTCTCACATTTTCCACTAAATAACCATGTCTTTTGCAAAGGTTGGTCGGCCATTTAGCCATGAGTCAGTAATCCAGTAAAGGCTGATTCATGATTCAACAAATCTATATTGAACGCTTACAATGTGCCAGATACCATGCTAAGAACATATTTTCATTTTTATTTTTAAACTTTGCAACTACTCTTTAACACACAGTGGATACAGTGGGTAAATAAAGCAGACAAGTTCCGTTGCCTACAGTCTGATGGAAGTGCAGAAAGATGTATTTCTTCTTTCCCCTACCCCAGCCCTAATTCTTATTTTTACTAACGTCTCTCTTTACTAAGACATTCACTTCTTCCACAGGAGGAGGAATGACTAATCTGATTGGTTGGATTCAATCACTCACTGAGCCATGTTATCCCAGTGGCTGAGGTCCCTTTGCCTCCAAAAGCAGGAAAGAGGATTTACTTTGTCTCTTCTATTACCTGCCTCAACTGTAAGAAAGGCAGCACCCTCATGACTTTTGGATTTGCCTGTGTCAACAGACTCTGCTCTTTCCTGCTGCTCACCAGGAAGGGTAGATGGGTCATATAAGCTCCCAGGACCCAGGGGGCTGGAGACGAGAAAGGCCATTTTAGCCTTAAGCCCAGTCGGTACCCTCTAACAATTTTCCCTGTATCTCTGGGGTATTGACCACTGTTTTCCATTCTTTGTGTACAGGTTTAACTGGTTAGAACCCAGGAGGATAGGGGGTGAATGATGATTATCCCCACAAGCCAGCCTAGTAGGAAAAATGGAATCAAACTAATAACTAAAGAATGATGAACTACACTCATATTTAGTGCTATAAAAGACAAGTTCAGAATGCTACAAGGCCAACTAGATGAGGGAAGACTTCCTGAGGGAGTGCCATTTGACTGACACCTAAAAGTTAGATAGAAGCTCGGGTAAGCAAAGGAAAAGGGAGGGAGGCAGAGCACTCCCAGCAGAAGGACTAGCTCATGTGAAGGCTCAGAGGCATGAGAGATCACGATACATTCAAGGAACTAAAAGGAGACCAACAGGTCTAGTTCTGATAGTGTAGGAGAGTGCCATCATTCACTATTTAAAAAATAAGATTTGGTTGCTACTATTTCTTAACAGTGCATAATCTCGACTTGCACTAATACAATTGCACACACATGAATAAAACTGGAGAAGTATTATGCTTGTAGAGGTGTCCACATGTCAGGAAGCTTTGCTGCATAGATGAGTTAATAGCACTTAAAACAATAACAAGTCCAGCTAACCAAAATGCCCTGATCTCCCACTAAGCCAGCCAACTGAGGTACGAGCCTAAGGTATCTGTAAAATACCCGCAGAAGACATATTGATTTGTCCCTCACCAAGCTAGAATTAATAAAAGCTCTTTCCTAGCTCCCTGTTTATCCAGCCTCATCTTCAAACACGAGACTCAGCATCTAATTTATTAACTTCTCAGGATTTGTGTTTGCCAGCCGCTCGTTTTTCTTTCTTCAACAAGGTAAACAAAAATATCAAAAATAACTTATCCTTCCTCTCACTCATTAATCCTTGGAAATGGTGCCCATATGCAATTCCTTTTGCCTGGCAATATGCTCTTCTGAGAGGCCTGGTAACAGCCTATCACTTTGACTACCCTGGCTGCCCTTCATCCCTGGAGTGCTTGCCGAACTTCCATTTTTATCAGTAGCTTCTGTTTCTTTAGGAGCCCCATCAGCACTCAGCTTTGTTTATCTCAAACTACCAGCTTTATTTTTGTTCTAATTGCTGCGGTAAAAAGCCATTATGGTAGAATTTTAAATTAAGCCATAGTTCAGACATCCACTTGCTTATCTGTACTATTTGCCCCCACACACCATTTTCTTTCTTTTAGAAGTTGACATTTTCACTCAAGGCTCTCTGAATTTATCTTCAGTGTTCTAGATAGTTGAGAAAGCTGGGGAAAGAGAAACTATACTTTCTTGTTTCATTCCCTACAGCAACAAGGCACAGATTCATACAATTTATTGTTGAATGGTACCTTGGGGACTAGACCTTCTCCTCTCATCCAAACCCCAATTCCCCCTACTACTCCCTACATTCTTGCTGTCAGGAAATGATCTATTTTCTTAAAGTGAAATCCCCCTAAAATGTTCTCCCTGATCTACTCTTCACATATCATATTTATTTCTATAGTTCTTTTTTCTCCCTTCCTATGATTCTCAAAGGGACAGGCACAACTTCACTTTTTTTCTACTGCTGAAACATCTCTAATACTAAATTTTAGTTCTTTCCATCCTCCTTTGACTGTTAATTCTGATGATGATGGCAATGACACTAATGAGGATTATAACTAACATTTACCCAACACTTTATTTGTACCCAGCACTGCCTTATTTAACCCGGCCTCAAGCACATGACTCGAGCACTATTATTATTCCCATCTGACAAACGCAGAGACCTCGGGCCTCATAAATATCTGGACTTCAGGTGATTTATACTTTGTTCTTTGTATTTTCTGAGCTCTTTGGGTGGTTTAAAATGAACTGCATACAATTTCTAACATGAAACACAAAAGATACAATTGAGGTTTTTTTTTCTTTTTTTCTAGGGGGGAGTAAATGTAACAGGGCAGTTTACTTCCAGTCTTGGATTCTTTCTCAACAACCATTACGTGAGCTCTTACATCCATCAAAAAAATATCTGATCGTCTACCATGTGCAAAGCACAGGGGGAAACAAAGCAATAAAGCAGTGGCTGAGGACTGTTAACCGTTTCAAACTGAGTGGTGGTCACTCCAACAGTTTCGAGAAACAGGAGTAGGCGCAGCCTTACATGTGAGGTGCTGTCAGATATCAGGAAAGAGAAGGCTTCTTAGGAAGGAAGGAAGGCATGTCAGTGTATTGAGTCCCATCATTCTCTTTAGCATCACTTGATACTTGGTTTTCCTGATTTAGGAGGATATCTGAGCCCTGGCTTGGTTATTTTTTCCTATCCCTGGCTTTCTTGACAATTTTTAAGTCATGACACCAAACCTTATGTTTTGTGTGTTGTTGTTGTTGTTGTTGTTGTTTTTAATTAAGCAAACTCCTAGCTCACTTTCAGACTTGACTTGATTCACTCGCTTTAGGTCTAACTTAGAGCAGAAAGTTTGAAGACACACCTATCCAAGAATACTTAACAGGAGATGTAAAGGGACATCTCCCTCAATTTTGTTTCACCTGAACAAACTGCAAAATGTATTTAGCCTGATTGCAAGCACGCTGCTGGGCACATTAAAGGCACTTGGTCACTTGTTAAATGATTGATCACTAACTTTTATACCTTTAATTACCTTTGTTCCAACATTTCACAATAAATTACTGACTCTCAGAGAGTAGGGTTTCACAAAACTAAGGCAATTTATCTCCATTAAGATTTAGAGATTTTTTTTAAAAAAATTACATTCTTTGAATTTAAGCTCTCTTCAGTACCAAGATAAACTTCAAACCATAAATAAAGCCCATCAAGAAGCTGAGAACCTCACTCTCCTGATCCCTTGATATATATATCTACAAAATCTAGATCAATTTAATAGATCAGAACATAAAAGTTTATTCTCTTCTTTCATCATCTATATAAATTCTATGGTGTTAGTTGCCATAGCAAGAGACATCGCAGAAATCCTCAGAGTTAGAAGTTACTTTAATTCCATCACATACAAAGACGGAAAGATGGCTTCACTCTTTCTTCACTATTGATCTTCTGTCTCGTTTTTTTCTCCCTCAAAACTGGCACTCTTTTCAATTTCTAAATGCTCATATCTAAAGTGAGACTTCCTGGCACATCAGCATTTGATGGTATCTTTCACATTAGGTAAGCTCATTTTCACCACCAAGTCCGAAACTACAGGACAGAACAATAACATTTGCTCCTATAAGAAGACCTTTAAAAAAAATAAAAAGGTATGTGATTAATCATTACAACGGCCATAACATTTGTTTTTTCAAGCCCCGACCCCCACGCCAGATGGGTTCAAGTCTAAAAGGAAATGACTCTAGTTTTAACGTATTGATTTATTTATTGACAAATTTTGCAGGTAAGAGCACCATGCACAATTATTATTAGTTTGGGCAAATTTATTTCTCCACATTGACAAATAATTAAAGAAGGTTCTATAATGCTTTTCCAGGGTGCGTAACAGATTTACTAAGTGGAGAAATGGATAGTGAAATTTAAAAACTCAAGGAAGGCCTTTATCTGAAGAAGATTCATCCACACAGACTGAAAGTATTCTTTTCTCATTCCCCGTGGGTTCCAGCATAAAGCCTGATAGGATCATAACAGTACGGGCCCAAGGGAGTATGAGGAACAAACACCAGGGCAGGGTGGTACCTCATCCTTGGTTCTAACTATCCTTATTAGGCAGGGGAGAGCAAGTTTCTCCTGCGGAGCATAGCAGCAACAGGAAGTTCCAAGCATGGGATACTTGAAGCCAGGAAGGTAGAAACATCATAGTCTAGCATTAGTGATTCATCTGAACAGACCTCTTGAACCAGCAAATGGTGGGCCTAAGGGACAGGATTTGATACTTTGTGGGAAGAGACTAGCAAGAACTGACCACAGCCAGGCAGAGCATCAGAGCTTTGTGATAATATAACCTGGATGTGGGGTCAGGATGCTGGACTGTAGGAGTTGGGTGCCTTGAAACAGAAGCTCAGCTCTGCTGATCAGGAGAGATTGGAATTCAACAGGTATGCCAATGACATCAGATGTGCCTCCCTGAGTTTTAATTTTTCTCATCTGTAGAAAGGGGATAATACAGTTTCCTATTTGCAGAGTTAAGGGGACTTACCCCACCCCCACAGCAGAGGTAAATAACTAACTCTTTCAGTACATGCCATTATGAAGACAGTTATGTAACAAGGAAGAAAGGCGTTGAATGGAGAGAATATAAGAGCGATAGATTTTCCATGAAAATCAGGAGAAATGGGGATCCCTGGTATCAGCAACAACATTGGGATTTGAGCATGGGTCCATGTTGATGATTCAGACATCTGTTATGATGTATTCCCATGTACCTATGTCTATGTATCTACCATTTATTGAGTACTTACTGTGAGTCAGGCACTGTGTGAAGCACTGTAACAGAATATCTTAATAATTTCACCAATACCCTGTGAGTTAAGTACAGTAATCATCCTCACTTTACCAAGCAGGAAACAGAAGCTAATGTAGGACCAACTAAAACAAGGGGAAGAACTAGATCAGACTGACAGTATTAGATTCAGTACTACTGAATGACATCATTTGGAAAAGTTTGCATTCCATATGGATTTGTTTCCTTAAAACTACATTGATTATGATATAAATTATACATGGAATTCAGCTCAAGATGGCACTACCATGAGAAATCACCAAGTATCAAGTAATTAAACATAACTAGTGGCTATTCAAGGGCAGCAAAGGGCCAAGAACTGGCAAGGAATGGGTACAAGGTTGAAAACTTCCAGAAGGTCAGATTGGACAAGAGATCCCATTCTGAGCATCGTACTCCAAGAAGAGTTCTCTTTTTCCCTACAGATAGTACAACAACTTTGGGGCAGCAAAAAACACTGAAAAGTGAAGCATATTTGAAATTATTGAGCTTTTATCATATGTTATACTCTTTACTAGCCTTACATATATTGCAACCCCCCACCAACAAGGGAAGATGATATTATTCCTGTTGTACTAAAGAAGAAGCTAAAGAAATCCCTATTATTCCAAAGATACAGAGCTGGCAAATGTCAGAGCCAGAACTCAAACTCAAGTCAGTATAACTTACCTCAAAATGTTGCTCCGGAAATCGATGCTGAAAAAGTGCATGCGGTGAAAAAAAAGGAGTCAAGTGGCTCAGTCGGTGAAGCATCAGACTCTTGGTTTCAGCCCCAGGTCATGATTTCAGGGTCCTGGAATTGAGACCCACATCAGGCTCTGTGCTCAGCAGAGTATGCTTATCCTTCATCCTCTCCGCTCTGTTCCTCCCCACACTTCCACACTCTCTCTCAAAAAAATAAAATCTTTAAAAAAAAAAAAAAAAGAAGGAGAAACTAAGAGAGTCTAACACTGAATCCAATAACAGACATTGTAAGGCTGGTGGTAACCTGAAGTAATATGAAGAAGTTATGGTACCTGAAGCTCATGTCCCAGATATAGTAACACCAGCAGTAATAATAGCATTTATTGAGCATTTTCCATGTATGTGCCAGGCATTGTTAAAAGCACTTTACATGTTTTTTTAAAAGACTTTATTTATTCACTTGTCAGAGAGAGAAAGAGAGAGAGTGCACAAGCAGGGGGAGCAGCAGGCAGAAGAAAAAGCAGGCTCCCTGCTGAGCAAGAAGCTGGATGTGGGGCTCGTCCCAGGATCCCAGGATCATGACCCAAGCTGAAGGCAGATGCCCAACCCACTGAGCCACCCAAGTGTCCCGCATTTTACGTGTTTAATTCATTAAATCCTCACAACAACTCTATGTCGTAGATACTATTGTCTCCTTTATACAGTTGCATGAACAGACACAGAAAGGTTAAATACTTTGTCCGAGGTAGTAAATGGCAGAGCTAGAATGGGATACTGGAATTCAAGATGTGCTTCAAGGAAACTCTCAAAAAGACAATTCTAATGATACCATTGTAAATTATACTGATATAGCAGAAAAAAATAGAAGTGAATACCTAAATAAACCAGAGAGCTGTCCAGGGTGATGGATGACATGAGGAAAGTAGACTCTTTTAAATCCTATTTCGTTTCTGTCTTCCCTGTCAAAGAGAATTATTTTCAGGCTGAAAAGTGTAAAAAACAACCATTGCTGAGAAAAAACTTAAGCTGGAGGTGGTTGAAAAGATTATAAGACACACACACACACACACACACACACACACACACATGTGTGCATGTGCACAAAACCCTAGCATTCTGGTGTTTTAAAGGCATTTCTTAAAAAAAAAAAAAAACTGAACAAAGAGAAATTATTTTATCTGGCCTAATTCCAAGGTAGAAAAAGCAGAGCAGAGAGGGCCTTGTACCCCTCCACTCCCCACCATGGGGTGGGTGGTAGAGGCACATATACAATCATAGTACATTGGCAGAAGAAAAACACAACAGATTCCTGGCTAGAGGGAGAGGGATAAGGCAACATGCATAGGGGATCCCAGAAGGGAAACATGGGCCCTCTACTCTTCCCGTGAAAGTTTCCCCTTTGGCCACAGATGAAGACGTGGCCGGCAGTAGAGGCTAAGAATACCATGTCTTCCCACTCCCTAGCTTCCGTGTTCTCTGTGCTCTGAGGCAAAGGAGTGCAGTGGAAAGAGACATGTTTCTGCATCAACCCTGCTCTAGGCCACCAGGGAAATAGATTCTTCCACCTTTCTAACTTCCTTCCTTCCTTCCTTCCTTCCTTCCTTCCTTCCTTCCTTCCTTCCTTCCTTTCCAAGAGAGAGAGACAGAGAGCACATGTGGATGTGTGGGGTGAGGGTGGGGCAGAGGGACAGGTAGAGAGAGACTCTTAAGCAGCCTCCACACAGAGCATGGAGTCCAATGCAAGGCTCTGTCTCACAACCTGGAGATCATGACCTCAGCCAAAATCAAGAGTCTGATGCTTCACTGAGCCACCAACGCACCCCAGAGTATTCCATTTTCTTTAACTTCACTTTCCTTTGCTCCATGGCTTGTGGACATAAGGCAATATGAATAGCAGGCTCAAGATATTTCCAATATTTGGAATATTTTCAATAAAAAACTTCCTGGCTCATTCTATGACAATACCAATGTCTGGGTGGCCCATTACTTCTTCAAATGACTCAAATTCCTTGGAGATAAGAAACTATCCCAGGGACTCTCATTGCTATTGTTGGCCTCTGGCATACCTTACACTCGTGACCACTGGGTCTGCTTTCAGTTGGAATTCCTCATTGTTACTGTGGAAAGACAGGTTGTGAAACTAATTCAGGAGAGCCCAACCGTAAGCAACCTAGCTTCCATTTCTGTCCTACAACCCTTCTATTATTTGGTGCAGCAGATCATCTACTGGCTCTTCATGGGTTACTCAATGACTGACTTTTGCCTCTTCACATGGGACAAATGGTTTAAAGTGTATAAATCCATGCCCAATTTCCTGTGGCTAATGAATTAAATCCATGAATGTATACAATTGGTGAACCTATCTTAATTACCTTTGAGCAATCATGAAGAGAAGAAATTGTGGAAGACTGCTTAAGAGGTACTCCTTTCTTTTTTCTCTCTCTTTTTTAAGATGAGACAGAAGGCAGTCAGTTAAGCATTGGACTCTTGATTTTGGCTCAGGTCATGATCTCAGGGTTGTCAAATTGAGCTTCACATCACACTCCATGCTGGGCATGGAGCCTGCTTAAGATTCTCTCCCTCCCTCTACTTTTGCTACTACCCCCCCCAAAAAAAATGGTAAGAAAGAAAGCAGATTCCACAATTAAATACAGGTAAACTGTCTCCATTCTACTCTTGCTTCTTTACAATTCATTCTCCACACACAGCAGTTAGACTCTGAATAACATAAATCAGACCATGAAACCCTGTGGCTTCCTACAGCCTTCACTGTACTTAGAACAAAGTATACATTCTTTATCATTGTCATCCAACAACCCTCACTGAAGTTAGAACAAAGTCTACACTTTTTACCATGGCCATGACTTGTTCCCTCCCTTTTAAATTCCATCAGTTATTATTGCCCCACTGTTCACTATGCTTCAGTTGAATTGATCATCTTTCTGTTTCTTGAACACTACAAGATCATTCCTGCCCCAGGGCTTTTGCATTGTTGTTATCTTTGCCTGTACTATTCTTCCTCTATATAGGTATGTACTAAATCCTTGTCACCTAGATCTAAGCTAAAATATTCTCTAATAGAAGACTTCCCTGATCCATCTAGTTACTGCCCTTACCCCATTTCATGACCTTTTTATCCAATGTCCTTATTTTATTTTTTATTTTATTCAGACCATTCACCACTACCTCAAATTATCTTGTGTGTTTGTTTATTGTCTGCCTCCTTCCCTAGTACATAAGCTCCAAATAAGCAAAGACTTGTCTTTCTCACTCTTTTAGCCCTAGTGTTTAGAGTAGTTCCCACCACAGAGCCAAAGCTAAATAACTATGTGTTGAATAAATGATAGACTACTTGAGTCATGGGAAAAATTCTAAAATAAACCATTAAAAGAATTTTTCATGAGCAACTAAAAATATAAGTAGTGATTAGCTTAAATTAGTTTCATTTCTTTTTTTTTTTTTCATTCTCTGACATGGCCAATAGCCTTGAAAATCAGAGATACATGAAATGCAAAGTATACATACATGAAAACATTTAACATGGCCCTTCATGCCATTCATGTGTTCAAGATGGAGAACCATTGGCTAGAAACCTTTCAAATAGATTTTTTAACTGATTGAATGAATGTGCAGCCAGAGTATTGATTTCTATGCCATTCTAGAACATGACTTCTTAATTTCTTTGGACCATGTGCACCTTTAAGAATATGATAAAAGTTATGGAGTTTTGTCCCAGACAAAAATACCTATATGCACACATTTGCATAAAATTCATCAAACTTCTATTGGTTCATGAATCCCAGGACTACTAAGGGCACCTCGGTGGCTCAGTTTATTGAGCATCCAACACCTGGTTTCAGTTCAGGTCATGCTCTCAGGGTCATAAGATAGAACCTTGTGCTGTCTCTACACTGAGCTCAGAGTCTGCTTGAGATTCTCTCTCTCTCCCTCTGCCCCTCCCCCTTCAAATAAAATAAAGAAAGTAAAGAACTTCTATACTAGCATATTTCCAATAAAAATACTTCCTGATTCATTCATTTGTTCTTTCTTTCTGTCTCCTTTCTTTTTTTCTTACTTTGTTCATCTCTTCCTTCCTTCTTTCTCTCTCTCCCTTCTTTTCTTCCTTCCTTACATTTATTCCCTTGCTTAAATTTATTTCCTCATAATTCAGAAGGAAAGAAGTCAGAAATCATGATATCAGTAGGGTTGGTTCTTTCTGGGGAGCTGGTTCTTTGATGTTGTACAATTTTATCAATTTTTTAGATGAAGAACCAAAAGGCTGATCTGCCATGGTTGGAGATGGCAGAGCTGGAAAGGACAGAAGACACATAAAAAGCATAACCCAAAATTTTAAGAGCATGAAGGGACTGATTGTGATGGGTCGTATATAATAGAAAGTTTAGAGTTTTAGTCAATAGTAAGTTTGATATGAAAGAACACTGTGGTATGGCCGCCAAAAGCACAGTAGAACTGTCCTGCATTGGCTGCAGCATACTGTGAGTACACACAGCATTCTGGGTGGTACGCTTTAAGAAGTAAACAGACAAATACATTCAGATGCACTTGACAGGAATGGTAGAGAAACATGAAATCAGTTCTTATAAGGAACCACTGACTGAAATGGAAACATTGTGCTGAGAGGAAAGAGTAGTGGAAGAGAGACTCTGTCAAGCTTGAGTTTGGTTCCAAACATTTGAGAAGTCTTAAGGTGAAAAAAGTGATTAAGCCTATTCCTTTTGGCTGTAAATCATAAATCTAGGACCAAAGACTATAAAAAGACACTTTAGTTTAATTCAGGAAGCACCTTCTAAATAGCAAAAGTTCAAAGATGGAATGTTCTGCCTTAAGCAATAGAGACTGTCCTGTCATATCACTGCATCTGCTAAAGTGGAGGCTCCATAGTTAATTGACAGCAGAGCTAGACAGGGGACTCAAGCATAAAACAGGAGGTATGTATGTATGTGAACTCCATACCCAACCCTTCAGGAGCAGTGAGGATCCAAAAGTCACTCTAATTTAGAATATTATGGAAACTCACTCTCCTCAAGCCTATTAAGCTCCTTGACTTCTTGAGTTTTTTCCCCAAACACATTATAATGGAAATGACCTTTCCTTATAAACATATGAAAAATGTTCTCCTAGAACTGTGGTATGCAGTATGGTGATTATAGCCAACGGTATTGTAGCGCATATGCAACAGTTGCTAGGAAAGTGGATCTTGAAGGTTCTCATCACAAGAAAAAAAAATTTTCCGTAACTTTTTATGGTGATGGATGGTGACAAGACTTAATGTGGTGGTCATTTCACAGTGTATACAAGTGTTGAACCGTTACATTGTACGTACAAAACTAATATAATGTTGTAGGCCAATTACACCTCAAAAAAGTGTTCAGATATCTTCATAGCACAAGCAGAAGGATTGCTTATGGTCACATTGGAAAAAATATATATAGCAAAACAATGTCTAGTTTTTTCCAAAAGGCAGGCTGCTGACAGTTTGATAGATTTGGGGAGAAGGGGAGTCAAAGAGTGAATTCAATCCTACCACAGCTGCAACAATTTTGTTAGGTAAAGTTCTGATTACAAATTGCAAAAATGTTTCATGTTTCATATCTATGACAGGGTCATTTAAATATGTCACCCAGCAACAACTAGGAGATCCAATCAATTGTGGACATTGCTGTGCTCTGGTACATTTACTACCTTGAGGACAGAACTTGCACAAAATGTTTTCTAAATGACAGCCTCTAAATAAACAAGGACATCAAGCCACATAAGACACCCATAATTTCTGTAAACCCAGCAAATCTCCAGAGGGAGAGAAGGAAGAAAAGATTAGTCAGAATACAAATGGAAGGAAGGAAGGAAGAAATGGGGGAAGAGTATAAGATGAACATACACTGATTATTTATTAGTTCTGTGCTCGATAACTTCATGTATACCGTTAACTTGTTCACACAAACAGGAAGCAGAAATAATCATCCTCACTCTTAATGGTAAGGTAGCATACTTAAAGCAGTTAAGGAGCTTGCCCCATGTCCACAATAAAGAAATGACTGAACGTGGATCTGACTCTAAAATGATGATCTTTTCACTACGGCACATTGCCCCCTACAAAGTGTTAAGACTATTTCAGGGGCATAAAACCTAGTATCCTTCACTGACTTTCAACCTTCTTCAGCATACCAGGTCCTCGCCCCTGATTACTTCTCTGGATACTTCTTCCATTACCCTGCCCCCCAAATTACAGGCCAGACAGACAAAGGCAAGGAGGCTGAGAAGCCTGATACCTTCTGCTATCCCTGGTTTCTTCCTTTGCTTACTTCCTACTTTTCCTTCAAGATCAAGCAAAGCCTGACTTTTCCCGAAAGTCTTTCTTGTTTATCTCAGATCCATAGCAGCCTTGCCTCTGCTATTCCACAGTCCCTTGAGGATACCTTACATCACATCCTTTATCAGACTGTATTGTTTTACTCACCCTCTCTCTCCACGCTAAACTAGAACCTCCCCAAAGCAAGAATTTTGACTTGTCTTCACATTCTATCTCTAACATCCAAGATAGTGCCTAGAATTTAGTAAGCACTTATAAATCCTCAAAGAACGAATGGATAAACAAATAGCAACAAAAACAACAGAATGAACAAAAGAGGCAGGCAGGTCCAGTTTAGTAATAGGCAGACAGATTGCATGTGAGCCTGCGGAAAACAACTCAGATGCACAATTTTACAATAAAACAGGGAATGTTCCATTAAACCAGGAGTCTTCATTCTCTCTCTGTTAAAGAAGAGCCATATCCTCCAAATGGACTCGGATCACTTCCAAATTACCCTTCTCCTTTAGTACTGAAGTTAGGGTACTCAATAAGGAGTGGTCTACTCCCTTTAGTGTCAGCATCCACATCTTCTAGACCCAGAGCAATTTGGAAACAGAGTTCCTGAAGCTAGATTAGTCCATCTCTACTAAAAGAGGCAGATCCAATCGCCTGTTTACACTTCACCAATGAGCAGATGTTTGTTTTCTCTAATGTATGTGCCCCCTGCTCCATGCAGCATTTGGATTGTCTTGTGTCGCTTCCAACTATTCCCCAGATTCCCTTGCCTCTTGATCCAGAGACAAAAACAGAAAGGAGCGAAGAAATAAGCCACACATACCATTTTTCAATTTTCTTGTGTGAAACGCTGTGACTGCCTCATTTCAATCAGAAGGAAATTAGTTCTTTGCCCTTTGAAGTGAGGTGAGTCACTCATAATCTGAAAACAATGCAACTGTAGAGAGAGACAGAGTAGTGCCTGGAAAGGAATGCATGCAAGATGACCTGGGTTCTTTCTAGTCGTAGCTGTACCACTAGCCAACTATGTGACCTTGGATAAGCCACTTAACCTCTCTAGGCTTTGGTTTCTTCATCTGTAAAATTAGAAGATTGGGCTATATGATCCCTAAAGTCCCTTTTTGCTCTTCAATTATGTCTTGAACACATAAGCATGGATGCAAAATGGTTTCACCACAGGACAGAGCCCTACACTTTAAAGAATTACTGATTCACTCTAGGTATATACCTATAAGCCTATTTTCACTGTTCCATGTATCTGTTTTTTCTGGTTGGATGCAAGTTTAAAACATGTGATCCAAATTCAAGTATGATACTTTCGGTCTGCTAGAGACTGCAGCCTTGCTACTGCATTCTAAATGCCCCAGACTAGCTTCTGAAGACCGTAATTTCCTGTGAATATGCCACTGTGTTGATCCTATGGGACAGGCCACATCCGTCATTCACCTGACCCCATTCCCACCTTCTAACTCACCTGACTGGGTTTTCTGTCAACATTGGGAAATTACATTATGGAGTGAGGGTGGGAAACTGGAACTGAAGGTTGGCCTAAGATGTGAAATTCAGTCTAAAAAAAACTAATAGGTCAAAGGTTGCAGGAGGCAATGAGTCATAAGTGAAGGATTTATAGTTATCAGTAGAGAGTAGTGGGCCAGAAACTAGGTAGACTTGGAAATAGAAACCTTGAAAGCATATATACCAATGCTTAAGGAAAGAAAATCAAAAGTCAAAATTTGAGCAGATAGAAAAGAGCCTGATGTCGTCAAATTCCAACTGACAGAATCGCTGGTAAAGCTCTGGGCCAATGGTTCTGGCCTAAGAGATCCTGCAGAATCAAGAGCATAGGACAAGGCAGACAGAACAGATAAGAGTTTTTGAGTGTCCAAGAAATCTTGATTGTAATATAAGCAGATATCTACTGCTAGGGAAAAAGTCATTCCAGAGCATGCACGGGCAAGTAGATGAGTGAAGACATCTGTCTATTCTGGGGAGTTAAAAGTACCTAACTGTTAAAGGTAGAGTCTGACAGGGTTCCTCGCTGGGCATCAGACTCTTGGTCTCTGCACAGGTCTTGATCTCAGGGTCGTGGGTTCAGGCCGCATGTTGGGCTCCACGCTGAGTGTGAAGCCTGCTTTTAAATATAAAAGAAAGGTAGAGACTGACTATGCACCTGGCTTATGGTAACCTGTGGCACCATGGTGTCAGAAACCAGCCTCACAATACAGGGACCCTAGGGAAAAAAAGTGCGATATGATCACATTCCCATCTAACTTTCAAGCGGTGATCCCATCAGGAAGTAGAAAATTAGGCACACTGGTATCTAAGGCCAGATTCCCCTCCAAGGCACCCTAAAAGTGATAGGAAATATTTACCCTGGTCATAGCTTAAAAGGTGAGAGAACCTGGGAGAACATCCACAAGGAGTTGGCCAAGCAAGATCAGACTAAGCTGATAGGAACTGAGTCTGAGAGATAGCAGCAACTCCCAGTCCAGGAATGGCAATCACTTGGCAAATTTGCACCCACTTCCAGGTTTATGGCACACATTGCTATCTAATCTCAACATTCCTTCCAGATGAGCCCGGGGATCCTTCTCAGCAGAAAGCTCACTAATAATTAACCAATCATCAATGTTGTCATCTGAAATTTAAGCATATTTTCCATCTGTATTGCAATTGGTAGAGAAACTATAGTCTCAGACTCCATGAAGCCTCAGAGAACTTTTTCTGTGTTGACCTTTTAGCCTCAATCCCCAGTGCCACTGTATAGGCCACAGATGCTACAGGGGGAGTACAGGGGTGTGCTGGGATTAAGGACAAAATCATCTGACTCATGTAAGCTGGCTACCTAGATTCACAGTTAATGGCAATGTCTACCCAACCATGCTTCTGCCTTGCACTTTGTGGTTAACCTCTCATGACCTGTAATGCTGACCTTCATGTAACGTAACACGCAGCCAGCACCGCTGCCCTGCTGGCCCAGGCACAATGGATAGAGTCTTAGGTTTTAATTCTGCAGGGCCATTCCACATGCTATTCATAACATTTTCCATTTTTCTAGAGCGATCCAATTTCCTAAAGAAATCATTCTTGAAAAGTTATTACCTTCTTAGTAATTCTTCAGGCAAAAGAGTTCCAGAAGCTGGTTGCAGTGGCACCTTTCCAATGGAATGTATGAATCAGAAGGTTCGCCTTACTTAAAAGAGTTCCTTCTATTAAGTTAAACTCTTCTTTTGGAGAATATTTGCTTCCAGTCTCCTTGCCTGATTTACAAGCCATGTAAACAGACTGGAATATACCCCCTTTCTCATTTGAAGATTCTCAAATAAATGAAAACAACTTGTTAAGTAGAGCAGTGATAGGCCATTTTGCATGATTGTGCTGAAGAAAATCCATTAATGATAAGACAGCCTAATGTTTTCTATACAAGTTTAAGGCACAGGAAGCATCTATTTTTCCTACCTTTAATTTAGATGAACCTTGATAACATTTATCAATTTGAAATTAAACAAAAAGTAGAGAGGTCCTCAGAAAGATATGTATTTCTTTTTAATCTAGGAAAAAAGATTGTAAATTTTAGTATTTGGAAAACAGTTTTAAAGGGAGATGATTTTATTAGGAAGTATTTGCATCTATAAATATAAGCAGTTTTACTTTATGGAAAAGAAGCCTCTTTCAAAGAATTAGAGTTACTGTTTCATTTTGTTGTTTTATTATTAAAAAGAAGTCCCTCTACTTCCCAAATACATCCTGAGTGCTAATGAACTCTCTTCAAAAGTTAATGGTCCTTACAGATCTTGAGTATGATTCAAATATTTTCTAAACAACTACAGTGAGCATTAACTGGAGCATATTCAACAATACTAGAACTGTTGAGAGTTTTGAGCTGCACTTTTTAAGTATCTAGAGTAACTAACAATTTAAAAAATATCATCTGATAATTATGAATTTACATAATTTTTTATTAAGACTTTATGCAGGAGTTTATTTGGGGGCTCTCTATGCTGTTTTGTTGGTTGATGTGTATTTTTATGCCAGTACCATACTGTTTTGATTACTAGAGCTTTGTAATACAGTCTGAAACCAGGAAGGGTAATGCCAGCTTTGTTCTTCTTTCTCGGGACTGCTGTGGATATTCTGGGTCTTTTGTGGTTTGGTACACATTTTAGCTTTTTCTTTTTTCTTTTTGTGAAAAAAATGCCATTGGAATTTTGATAGGAGCCACATTGAATCTATAGATGCAGTCAACTATTATAGGACAAGGAGGCTAAGACTACTCAATGCAGAAAGGGTAATCTCTTCAATAATGGTGTTGGGACAACTAGATAATCACAAGTAGGAAATTAAGTTGGTTATACACCACTTATAAAAACTCAGTATCAATCAAAGATTCTAACATATGACCTGAAGCCATAAATATCCTAGAAAAAAAATAGGGAAAAAATTCCTTGACATTCGTCTTGGCAACTGTTTTTTTGGCTATGACACTAAACATACAAGCAACAAAAGCAAAAATAGGCAAGTGGTACAACATCAAACTAAAAAGTTTCTGCAGAGCAAAAGAAATAATCAACAAAATGAAAGCATAACTTATAGAACAGGAGAAAAGATTTGCAAACCATATATCTGCTAAAGGGTTAATATCCAAAATATGTAAAAAATACAAGTGTTGGCAAGGAGGTGGAGTAAAGGAAATCCTTGTACACTGTTGATGTAAATGGGAATTGGTGAAGCTACTCTGGAAAACAGTATCAACACCCCTTAAAAAGTTAAAAATAGACCAACCACATGATCCAGCAATCCCACTTCTCAGTATATATCCAAAAGAAATGAAAACAGGGAATCCAAAAGATATCTGCATTCTCATGTTTATTGCAGCCTCATTCACAATAGCCATGATATGCAAACAACCTAAGTGTCCATCAATATATGAATGGATGAACAGATGCGATATAACTATACAATGGTATATTATTCAGTCATGAGAAAGAAGGAATTCCTGCCATTTTGACAATATGGATGGACCCTGAGGGCTTTTTGCTGACTGAGATAAGTGAGAAAGAGAAAGACAAAGAAAAATGATCTCACTTCCTTGTGGAATCTAAAAAATCCAAATTCCTAGAAAGAGCATAGAATGGTAATTACCAAGGACTGGGGGGGTGAAGGAATTGGGGAGATGTTGGCCAAAGGGTACAAAGTTGCAGTTAGATGATGAATAAGTTCTGGAGATCTAATGTACAACCTTGTAATTATAGTCAGCAATAACTGTATTATAAACTTCAAAGTTGCTAAGAAAATACATCTTAGTCTCACCAGAAAATGAAATAATAATTATGTGACATGATGGAAGTACTAGTTAACACTATGGTGATAATCATATTACAATATATAAATGTCTCAAGTCAACCCATTTTATACCCTAAATTTACACAACGTTACATATCAATTATATCTCAATTTTATAAACAGACTTTATTGTTTTAAGCAGTTTTAGGTTCACAGCAAAACTAAGGGGAAGATACAAAAATTCCTCATATACTCCCGGCCCCCTTATATACATAGCCTTCCTTGAATATCAACACCCTCCCCCAGCCAGAGCAATATATTTGTTACAATGGATGAACCTACACTGACACATCATAATCACTCACAGTTCGTATTTTACATTAGGGTTCCCTCTTGGTATTGTACAATCTGTGGGTTTGGATAATGTATAAATGATATGTATCCATTACAATGATATACTGAATATTTTCACCGCCCTATAAATCCCCTGTGTTTTACCTATTCATACCTCCTCTTCATCCCCAACCCCTGGGAACCAGTGATCTTTTAACTGTATCCATAGTTTTGCCTTTTCCAGAATGTTACATAGTTGGAGTCATACACGATGTAGCCTTTTCAGATTGGCTACTTTCCCTCAGCAACATCCATTTAAAGTTCTCCCTGTCTTTTCATAGCTTTATAGCTCATTTGTTTCTGGCACTGGATGAAATTCTATTGTCTGGAGGTACCAGTTTATCCATCCACCCTACTGAAAGACATCTTGGCTGCTGTTAAGTTTTGGCCATTATGAATAAAGCTGCTATATACAACCATGCACAGGTTATTGTGGGGACATAAGTTTTTCAGAATTTACATAATTTTAAAACAGAAAATAGCTGAAGGACTAGGCTATTCAACTTACAAATATTTTAAATACATCTGCCACATCACTATTATACTTCTATTGAAACAATTAACTCAAAGGTAATACAACTTAGATTTTTCAGTTAAATGCATGATTTATTTATTAAGAAATAAAATAGAGCTGAGGTTTTCCAGATTCAGATGTCTCATAATCTTAGCTTTTAAAAGCAAACAAGAATCCTCCAAATGAGAAAATCATGAAAATAATAAAGAAGCAAAAGTGCAGTTTATAGATGTTGTTGTTAATGATTATTTCACTGGCCTGAGAAAAGGAGCACAATTTCACACCCCACTCCTTGCCCAGGGAAAAGAAATGGCTGATGGATTAGCCTGCATGGCAATATCTAGTTCCATTACAGCAAAACCGAGAAGGGTAGGAAGGGAAAGAGAGAGATCGGAGAAAAACAATGGAAAGAGATAAAAGCAGAGGGAACAAAGGATGTATGCTGCAAAAACCAAAAAGGGTAGCAAGCAGCAGATCCACTGGTATCTGTGATCAGAGGCAGCAGATCACAAAGATAAAAGAAGCATCTCCTAGTTGTCCGGGGACTTACCAGCCAAAGGGGAAAAAAAGCACTCACTAAAGCTGAGAAAAATCACCGAGCTGGGGAATGGAAAGAAAGAAAGGAAGGAAGGAAGGAAAGAAGGAAGGAAGGAAGGAAGGAAGGAAGGAAGGGAGGGAGGGAGGGAAGGGAGGGAAAAGGGAGGAACGAGGAAGGGAGAAAGAAAGAAAGAGCCAATGAATCTGAAGATAGTCACTCACTATGGCTTCACACCATATTCCAAAACTTAATAGTTTCCAAAGGTTTCTTTTCCAAAGTAAAAGAGTCGACATTTCTTTTTTATGCATTCTCTAGTTTTCAGAAGAGAGGAGGTGGGGGGGGGGGTTAAATGAGGAAGGCTCTTACTGTGAGGAGCGCTGGATGTTGTATGTAAGGGATGAATCACTAAATTCTTCTCCTGAACTTAGTACTACGCTACATGTTAACTAACTGGAATTTAACTAAAAACTTGAAAAAGAAACAAAAAAGAATTGTAATGGGGCGCCTGGGTGGCTCAGTGGGTTAAAGCCTCTGCCTTCGGCTCAGGTCATGATCCCAGGGTCCTGGGATCGAGCCCCGCATCGGGCTCTTTGCTCAGCAGGGAGCCTGCTTCCTCCTCTCTTTCTCTGCCTGCCTCTCTGCCTACTTGTAATCTTTGTCAAATAAAATAAAATAAAATCTTTAAAAAAAAAAAAGAATTGTAATGAAAACCCTGAGTCAATCATAGTTGAAAAATCTCTTTATAAATGCAGTGAAGTTTACAGTGTATTTTAGTGAGATTTCCACTGTAAACAATCTTGTTTAAAAAAATGCTTGGGGGATAAAGCTTCAGTTCTCTGTGAAAAAAAAAAAAATCACAAATCCAAGACACTTAATACTCAGATCATGTAAGACAACTGACTAATTGTTCTACATAGAAAATCCCCAATCTGTCAACTATTCTTTGCTAATGGGTGAACATGGATGGCACTTAAGAGAGTTCCTGACTGACACATTAAAGACCGTATACCACCGTGTTTAAGCATGAGGGTTCTGGAACCACACAGTCTGGGATGAAATCCTGCCTCTTCTTTGGTGACCTCTCTCCTATAATTAATACTCATTTGGTATTAGTAGGATCACTCCCCATTCTACAGACAAGGAAACTAAGGCTCATGCAGTTAAGAAAAATATCACATGGGCACCTGGTGGCTCAGTGGGTTAAAGCCTCTGCCTTTGGCTCAGGTCATGATCTCAGGATCCAGGGATTGAGCCCCGCATCAGGCTCTCTGCTCAGCAGGGAGCCGGCTTCCCTTCCTCTCTCTCTGCCTGCCTCTCTGCCTACTTGTGATCTGTCTGTCAAATAAATAAATAAAATCTTTAAAAAAAAAAAAGAAAAAGAAAAACATCACGCTGTGAAAAGAGCTTTACGGCTTTACTTCTGGCTCAGCAACTTCTAATAAGCCTTGAAGCTAAGCACAGACAGTAACTTGATTTTAGTCCCCAGATAATACTGCTTCTTCTCAGCTCTGGATAACTTCATGCCATGGAGAACAATTTGAGAAATGTCTAAAGACCCAAATGGTTCTGTATTTTCCAATATCTCTGTATTCTTGGTGGCAGCTGGGAAAGAAAGACTAACCCTAACCAACTCCATGCTCCTTTATATTTCATAACACAAAGGAGGAGAGAGTATGTGAAGAGGAGAAGAAATGGAAAGAAAAACCAAATAAAAACAAAAAGACTATTCTCTCTCTCTCTCAAATAAAAAAAAAAATAGCTAAATAAATTTTTTAAAAAAGGAATAGGAAGAAAAATAAAGGGTTGGACCAAAGATGTTTCTATCACTGCTTAATATACATTTTCTTTTGTTTTCTGAGAATAGGGAAAATAGTTCGAAGTGTGCACCCATAACAGTATCTTTCACAAGAGGGCACTGGTACACAGGATGACAAGATGGCTATGAGGAAACGAATCTCAGAGCAACAGAACGAATCCACTCACTGTTTGGTGCTTGCTATAGAGTCATTCTCTTTCTGCATTTCATAGTATGTCCCATAGGCAGAGTTTGCTTTGGGGCGCTTGGAGAGTAAAATGCCTTATTTGTCATTATATCAAGGTGAAGACCAGGCCATTTTAGCCCCAAGCAGAAAATGAAACAAAAAACATAAATACTGCATTGCCAAAGAAAGCTGGGAACCAGAAGCTATTATGTGAAATGGCTGATTTTTTGGAACAATTTTACAAAACCCTTTACTTCCTATTTTTTATATTGGCAAGAGTTTTACAGTTACCTATCCAAATCTGCAAAAATTGTACCCTTGGTTAGATCTAGTTGAGGTCCTTTCTGAGCATTTTAACACAAATCAATTCAATAGGTCTATAAAACAGACACACACACACACAACGTAATAGTGGTTGTTTTAACTCCTTTCTTCCCTCAGACTGAAAGGCCACTGGAGAGGCCGTCAATCAGATTTGAGCAAGGTTCTAAGTTGGGCATTAACTCAGATGTGAAATGAACACCGTACCTAGCTTGGGAAACTCTCAAAAATGCAATTCTGCCTGTGAAACTGGAAATGATCCTCATAAAAAAGGAGGGAAGGTTGTGGTGTCTGCATAAACCAATGTCATCACACAAGCAGCTCTCTGATGCATTATTTTAAAGGGACTTTTTTTTTTTTAATGGGAAGAAAGGAGAGACCACTGTAAAATATTTATACATTTGAAGCATAAAAAACATTCTGCAAGCTGAGTACTGTCCGATTGCAGATTTCTAGTTTGTAACACGCATGCAGGAATTCACTAAGCAATGCAAAAGGTGCTCTTTGTCTTCTTTGAAATAGGAATCATAGAGAACAGTGTAGATAGCTTTTAACAATTTGCATAGTGCTTTCCTGTGCATCATTTAATCTGATCCACATGAGAAGTTTAAAGGAGAAATTCTTATTTTCTCCATTTTACAGAAGAGAAAATGAGAGGTAGGAAAAAATAATTGACCTGAGTCAGACGGCTAATAGGTTGTGGCCCAGAAAACTAGAAGCCACGGCTTCTTGCTCCAAAGACCATGCTTGTTCTTTGCTGCCTCCTTTGAGAATGAATGTGCTGCCATGTAATTGAGAAAAGTGAGCCTGATTTTACTTCTGTGTGTATTTCACGGAAATTGATATATTTAAAATATATAACTGTTAGAACTCTGTTCATTCTAAGACATAACAGGCTGTAGCTATAATTTAATTTTGCATTGTTTTTATTTCAACAACAATGCCAAGGAATTCAGTTTATATTCCGTTAGCATGAAAAGTATAACTTTTTACATAACTGATTTCTTGGAGGCTTTGGGTATATAGAAGGCTTCATCACTTTTAACCTAAATTGAAAGTACTCTTTTTAAAAAACAGTTTTTTTAATTTAAATAGGTCTGGGTGTGGTGCATAAACAAGGAAACTTGCAACACTGGAAAAATAGAATTAAATATAAAAAAATTTAAATAGGGGGGGCGCCTGGGTGGCTCAGTGGGTTAAAGTCTCTGCCTTCAGCTCAGGTCATGATCCCAGAGTCCTGGGATCGAACCCCACATTGGGCTCTCTGCTCAGCAGGGAGCCTGCTTTCCCCTCTGTCTCTGCCTGCCTCTCTGCCTACTTGTGATCTCTGTCTGTCAAATAAATAAATAAAATCTTTAAAAAAAATTAAATGGGGGCGCCTGGATGGCTCAGTGGGTTAAAGCCTCTGCCTTCTGCTCAGGTTGTGATCCCAGAGTCCTGGGAACTGAGCCCCCCCGCATCCGGCTTTCTGCTCAGCAGGGAGCCTGCTTCTCCCCCTCTCTCTGCCTGCCTCTCTGCCTACTTGTGATTTCTGTCTGCCAAATAAATGAATAAAATCTTTAAAAATTTTTTAAATAGGTTTTTTAAAATCATTTATAGAAGTCATACGTTATTAGGTTATTATTGCATAACATTTGGAAAAGACAGAATTTTAGCACTTTTTTTTTAATTTTAGCACTTTTAAAACTAATTTTTCAATCATGCCTAAGTAATTTTATTCACATTTTGGTTTTACAAGTTGCGAGCATGTTTTATTATTTAGTACTATTACTTAATTTTTGTTAACAAATTCATTATCAATGTCCATATTGCATAAAATATTTTTTGAAAATGCAATTTGTTATGATTGTAAATTATTCATCAAATAATGTTCCCTAGTTTATTTAACAAAATCCTTCTTTTCGGAGGGGGTTTGTTCCAGTGTTTCATATCTTAAATTATGGTACTCTAAATTATTTAAATTATAGTACTCTAAACTTCACTTGGAGCAGTTGGTACTGTTGAATCCCATCAAAGAGAGCAATGTTACTGTTCTTTTGAAGTTGAGTAAATAAAAATGCATTAGTTTAGATTGCCTACCTTTTACAGACAAAAATCTACTTTGGGGGACTTTATCCCAAATTCTTGATTTTTAATTAAACTTTCTATTTTGAGATAATTGTAGATTCACAAACAGTTGCAAGAAACAGTGCAGAGAGTCGCATCTGGCAAAACCACAGTTATCACGAGGATATCACAAGGATATTGCCATTCCGTTGATACAGTCAAGATACAGAATAGTCCCATCACCCCAAGGATTCTCCATATTGCCATTTTATTTTTAAAAAGATTTTATTTATTTGAAGGAGAGAGAGAGAGAGAATGAACAAGGGGAAGGGGTTGAGGGAGAGGGAGAAGCAAGCTCTCTGGTGAGCAGGGGACCCAGGGATCCTGACCTGAGCCAAAGGCAGATGCCTAACAGACTGAGCCACCCAGGCGTCCCTCCATGTTGCCATTTAATAGCCAGACCCACTTCCTTCTCCTCCAGTTCCCTCCTTAAATACTGGCAACCATTCCTCCCTTCTCCATTTCCACAATTTTGTCATTTCAAAAATTTGTAAACAGAATCACATGGTATATATAACCTTTCAGAACTGGCTTCTTCATTCAACATAATCTTCTGAAGATTAATGCAGGTTGCTCCGTGTATCAAGAGCTCAGTTTTACCACTGAGAAGTATCCATGGTACGAACGTACCACAGTTTGTTCAACCTTGTGCCTATTAAAGGATTGTTGTTTCCAGAGTGGGGCTATTACACATAAAGCAGTTGTCAACATTCATATACATGTTTTTGTATAAAGTTTTCATTTCTCTGGGAGAAGTGCCAGAAGGGCAACTGCTGAATCATGTTTGTTTGTTTTTAAACTGCTAACCTATTTTCCAGAATATCTGTACCATTTTACATTCCCGTTATCAATGTATGTGTGGTCTAGTTTCTCCATGCCCTTACCAGCGTTTGGTGTTGTCACTTGTTTTAATACATTCTGATAGGTGTGTCATTATAGCTCACTGTGGTTTTACTTGCATTTCCCTAATGGCCAATGATGTTGAACACTTTCTTCATGTGTTTATTTGCCATCTGTATATCCTCTTTGACAAAATGTCTCCATGCGTTTTTTTGCCCATTTCCTAGTTGTTGTTTTCTTTTTTTACTATTGAATTTTGTGAGTTGTAGGTACTATATGTATTGTAGGTACTAGTCCTTTGCAATTATATGGTTTGCAAATATTTCTTCACGGAATACAGCTTTGGTTTTCATACTCTTAACAGGACAATTGGTAAAAGATAAGCTCTATACTTTGCTCAAGTCCACTTTATCAATATCAATATTCCCTTTTATGAACTGTGCATTTGGTGACAAATCTAAGAACCCTGTCTACCCATAGAAGTCAAATATTTTTCTCCTTTATTTTTAAAGAAGCTTTAAAGTCTACAATTTACCTGTAAGTCTATAATCAATTTTGAGTTAATTTTTAATAAGTTGTCAAACTTAGATCAAGGTTCTTTTTTTTTTTTTTTTTACCTCTGGGTGTCCAGTTTCTCCAATACCATACGTTTAAATGGTTCCCTTTTCTCTGTTTAATTGCTTTCGCCTTTTTGTCAAATATCAGGTGAGAATATTTATGTGGATCTATTTCTGGGTTCTCTATTCTGTCTGCTGATCTATGTGTTTATGCCTCCACTAATACTACACAGCTTTCATCTCAATTATTTAAGTCTAAAAACTAGGTAGACTAATTCCTCTCTATTTTATTTCCAAGATTGTTTTATTCTCTTTTATGTATTAAGTTATTCTAGATCCTGTTCTTCTCCATGTAAATTTTTTAATTAGCTTCAAGGGTAGGGTTTAGTGATTCATCAGTTGTGTATCACACCCAGTGCTCATTCCATCAAGAGCCCTCCTTCATGCCCATCACCCAGTTACCCTATCCCCCCACCTCCTTCCAGTAACTCTCAGTTTGTTTCCTAGAGTTCAGAGTCTCTTATGGTTTGCCTCCCTCTCAATTTGCATCTTATTTTATTTTTCCTTCCCTTCCTCATGTCACTCTGTTTTGTTTCTTAAATTCCACAAATGAGTGAAATTATATGGTATTTGTCTTTTTCTGACTGACTTATATCACTTAGAATAATGTCCTCTAGTTCCATCCACATGGTTCAAAATAGTAAGATTTCATTCTTTTTGATGGTTGAGTAATAGTCCATTCATTTGTTGATGAACATCTGGGCTCTTTTCATATTTTGGCTGTTGTGGACATTGAAGCTACAAACAATGGGGTATATATGCCCATTCAAATCACTATCCATGCACTTTTTTTAAAAGATTTTATTTATTTGACAGAGAGAGAGAGAGAGAGAGATCACAAGTAGTCAGAGAGGCAGGCAGAGAGAGGGGGGGAAGCAGGCTCCCCGCCGAGCATAGAGCCCCATGCAGGGCTCGATCTCAGGACCTTGAGATCATGACCTGAGCTGAAGGCAGAGGCTTAACCCACTGAGCCACCCAGACACCCCTCCATGCAAATTTTTTAAAAGATTTTATTTCTTCATTTGAGAGATAGCAAGAGAGAGCACAAGCAGTGGGAGGGGAGGAGGAGAGGCAGACTCCCCACTGAGCAGGGAGTATAATGCAGGGCTTGATTTCAGGGCTTTGAGATCATGACCTGAACCAAAGGCAGACACTTAACCAACTGAGTCACCCAGGCACTCTGCCATGTAAAGTTTTGAATAATCTTGTCTATATCTATAAAAACCTTGGAGGGATTTTGAAAAGGATTAAGTTGAAGTTGAATATTAATTTGGAAAGAATTGATACCTCTGTGTACTGAGTCTTTCAATCCATGAAGAAAGAATGTCTTTATTTATTTAGAATCTGATTTCTTCCATCAATGTCTTGTAGTTTTCAGCATAGAAGTCCTGTATATGTTTTATAAGATTTCCCCCTAAGTATTTCATTTTTTAAGCAATTGTGAGTTTAACTTTTAATTTCAATATTTTAATTTTGGGTTCCATTTGTCTGTTGCCAGTATATAGGAATACAATTAATTTTTGTACATTTATCATCTTATATCCTGAGACTTTGCTGAACTCATCAGTTGTAGGATTTCTTTTGCCGACACTCTGGGATTTTCAACATAGACAAATATGTCATCTTCAACTAAGGAAAGTTATATTTCTTCCTTTCTGGTCTGAATAACTTTTATTTCCTTGCCTTGCCTTATTGCACTGGCTAGAATTTCCAGAACAATGTTGAATAAGCATGATGAGATCGTTCCAAACAAACCCTAGCTTTGTTTCTGCTTAGGGCAAGAACATTCAGTCTTTCATCATTAAGTATAATGTTTGCTATAGTATTTTGCAGATGTTCTTCATCAAGTTGAGGAAATTGCCCTCTATTCTATTTTTCTCAGAGTTTTTATCGTGAACAGGTGTTCAATTTTGTCAAAAGATTTTTCTATGTCTATTGGGATGATGTGTTTTTGTCCTTTATTCTATTATTCTCATTTTCTTTTCTCATGATATCTTTGCCAAATTTTAGCATCATAGCATAGATGGGGAAGCATTCTGTCCTGTTTTCTGGTAAGGATAATGTGAAATTAGTCTGAATTCTTTAAATATTTAATAGAATTCTCCAGTGAAACCATAACAGAAGTTTTCCTTTTGAAGAGTTCTTTTTTTAAATCATGAATTTAATGTACTAAATAGTTACAGGACAGTTTAGATTATCTGTTTTATCTTAGTTGAGATTTTATAGCTAGTGAGTTTTCAAGAAATGGGTGTATTTTCTGTCAAATCTATGAACACAAAGTTGTTCCTAGTCTTTTATTGGCCTTTGAATGGCTATAGGATCTTTACTGATATCCTCACCTCATTTCTGATATTGATGATTTGCATATGTCCTTTTTTATTATTGTCAGCCTAGCTAGAGATTTAGCCATGGTTTTGATTATTTTCAAAGAACCAACTTTTAGTTTCATTGATTTCTCTCTATTGTTTTTCGATTTTTAATTTCATTGATTTCTGCTCTTTACTATTTCTTTCTTCTTGCTTTTGGTTTATTTTACTCTTCTAGATTCTTGAGGTAGGGACCTACATTATTAATTTGAAATTTTTCCTTCTTTTTGTTCAGCTCTATATCTGTTTTAAATTCCACTGGAGATTTCCTCTATGATTAATGAATTATTTATATTTGTGCTATTTAATTTCCAAGTGTTGAATGATCTTCCCTTGCCTTCCTGTTATTTATTTCTTATTCAGATTTGTGGTGGTCAGAGAACATACTCTATAATTGAAATTCTTTAACATTTCTTGAGATTTGTTTTATAACCCAGGGTTTTGCATATCATGGTGAATATTCAATGAGTGCTTGAAAAGAATGTGCACTCTGCTGTTTTAGGGTGAAGTGTTCTATATATGTCAGTTAGATACCTGAGGTTGTTTTGTTTAGATCTTCTATATCTTTGATGATTTTCTTAAACAGAAAATCGGCTAAATTTAGAAAACTACTAAATGTAGTTCTATTAGTTGCTGAGACTTGAGTTTTGATTTTCTGAACTACAACTATAGATCTGTCTATGTCTTCTCAGCTCTGTCATCTATTGTGTCATGTAATTTGAAGTTATGTTGTTTGGTTTGTACACATTTAAGATCATTATAACTCCCTGGCATATTGATCTTTTTAGTATGATGTAGTGCTTATCTTTTTTATATATAATTTGCAGAACTGTTAGTTGTTCTTAGCAGAAGGAACAGGGAGAAGTCTGTCTAATCCTTGTCCCTGGAATAGAAGCCTCAAAACTTACTTTTAAACATGAATAGGTTGAATTAACTTGAATTATAGGTTATCTCAAAATAAAATCAGTATTGGTTTTATTCAAAGTGACTGATGAAAAAAATCTACTACTGCAAAAAACAATGCTACAGGAATACTCCAAAAGCTACAGAAAGAAGTATGTTCAAGGTTGTCATGCAGATATTGTAAATTTCAACAAAGATGAGAAATAATCTAAATGTGCATCAGTAAAGGATCGATTAAATAGTTTATGGCCCATACCTGGTTGATATTTAGCCAGCATGAGCAAATGCAAATAAACCGGTTGGTAAAATATTGAAATAATTCCTAAATAGCCTGTTAATAATTTCTGCCTTGACTCCCGTACCAAGTACAGCCCTCCAGCACTCTGGCCATCTTAGCCCTTTCTCTAGGACACCTTGAAGCACTACACAATCTAACAACTAAATTTAACATTTTTAACAAATTTAACATTTGCATAGCAGGAGGCTTCGGGGGCCATGGTTTACCACTATGACTGGTGCCCATTCTGATTGGTCAGAACTCATGTTCTATCAGATGTTAAATACTTTTTATATCACTCCTTGGTCTGTACATATCACAGAATACCATACAGCTATTGAAAATGAATAAACGGACCTCCAAGTAAGCATGGCAGATTGAACAAAGACATTTATCTTCATTCATTCCTGAAACCTCACTAAAATGACAGCAAAGAATTTTAAAAGTCATAAAACCCAAAAGGACAAAGAGAACACAAGAGATGACAGCAGAAGAGAAATGTCAACACAAGTTTTGGAAGCTGGAAAGCAGATGGACAGGTGGTAACTGATTTAGCAGAGTAGATAATACCGAAACCTAAGCCTGAAACTGGGGAGAACCCAACAACAACAACAAAGAAAGCAAGGCAATCCATACTGCAGAACCAGAGAAAGACATGGCATTTGGGAACACCAAGCACCTCTAGAGGCAGGGGTGTGGGCAGGACTGAAAATGGAAAGGTGGACAGTTACTAGGAGGAGTATGCAGCCCCTCCTATGTTCAGTCATGCACACCATGGAGTAATTTCTCTTTGACAATTCATGTAGAAGACTGGGGATTTCTTCTTGCTGGACAAATTTACATGCCTAAGAACTGGGGTGAGTTGCCACACTGAAAGCGAAGATAAAAAATCTGCATATTAAATAGCATCATCTTCCGTCTGTCCCCACTCCTTTCATATATCCCAGAACACCTGCATCCAGGCTTATTAACACCTTACAGGAAATTGGACTATTCTTTTCTGTGGAAACTAAATTGTCTGGCGGAAAAGACCTAAAAATACTGACATTTTGGACTAGTGAAAAAGCTGAGTTGCAGCCTTCTCAACCTAAAGGGAAATGTACCACACAACACAGTGCCTATTCATATACAAAGAACTTCTAATCAGCGTTAGTCTCTTACTATTATATATAAATGTGCCATCCAGCAAGAGAGATAAAATCAGTAAAGCAGAGGTGCCTGGCTGACTCATTCTTGAGGTTGTGACTTTAAGCCCATGTTGGGTGTAGAGTTTACTTAAAAAAAAATCTTCAAAAAAAGATCATAAAAACAATAAAACAGAATAAGTGAGCTTGTGGGAAACAGACAAATGAAGGAATAGAAGAAAATTTTTAAAAGACTTCTTTTTCAGAAAGATGAGAATAAACAGAATTCATTAATGATTGGGTATAAAAAATAACATTCAGAGGATAAGAAAAATATTTTGGAAATTAAAAATGATAAAATATAGAAGTATTGGGATATACATTGAAGGAATCCTTCTGAAAGCTAGAATAAAAAGAGAATAAGGAGAAAAGACAATTTGGGGATCAATCTAGGATGTCTGACATCTGGATAATAATGTTTATAGAAAGAACAGAGAAATGTAGAAAAAGGAAATTATCCAAGAAATAATGCAAGAAAGTTTCCTAAAACTAAAGGACATTAATTTCCTGACTAAAATACTACCTAGAACCTAGTATAATAAATAAAAATAGATCACAAAGGACACACCATAATGAAATTTTAGACTACCATGTAATCAAAATGGCAGGGTTGACTCAACAGCAGCACCAGAAGCTAAAAAGCAATGAATCAATGTTTTCAAAAGTTTGAAGGAAAGTTATTTGCAAACTAGAACTCTATACCCCACCAAACTTGATGGTAGAATAAAAAGATTTGCAGACATAAAAGTTCTCACTGAATATTTTCTCTCTCAAATAGCCTTGCACAGGAAGCTCTTGGAGGTGTGTTCAATCAAAATAAAGGAGCAAACCACAAAAGAGGAAGAATATGTGGCAAATAGTATCGAGAAAGGTTTTCAGGGCTTTCCCTAAGAAGCTGTGGAACCTGCACAAAGCTCCCTCCCACCCATGGCTAAACCAGATATAAACTACTTTAAAGAACATTTGGTAGGAAAAAAGGTTGAATAGGGCTGTCTTGATTAAAGGATAAAGCACTAAGAATGCTAGGCAACAAGGAGTTTTTTAAGGAAAGCTTTTCCAAAAATGACAAAAAGACACCCAAGAAAGTTGTGAACCGAGCAAGATGTCAGAATTATATTTATGCCACTTGTGTACAGATCATCCCACCCAAGGCAGTCTTGAGAGTTACTCTGGTGGATGGATGGCAGAATGGCAACCAGGCAGTCTAACCTTATCTAGAAATCAACAGGTAAAGGCTAACTTTCGGGAAAATGGAGCAATCTGGTAAAGCTGGTATAAGAATTCATTTTTTAATAATTAACATATAATATATTATTTGTTTTGGGGGTACAAGTGTGTGATTCATCAGTCTTGTGCAATTCACAGTACTCACCATAGTACACACTCTCCCCAGTGTCCATCACCCGGACACCCCATCCCTCCCACCCCACTCCCCTCCAGCAATTCTCAGTTTGTTTTCTGAAATGTGCTACTTCTCTTTTCTCTGCCTGCACTCAGACACCTGATGCCATCATGCTTCCCTTGCCTATCCAAAACTTAACTATTCCTGTAAACAGATTTCTCCCCAACCTAAACCAATATCAAATCCTGAAAATGTGCCATCCACCGTAACCAATATCCAATCTTGATCTTGGCAGTCCCTTCCAGCTAATTATCAGAGGTCTGCTAAATAAATCCATGCTAACATGCTAATGACAGATGGCAGATCCATATACTACCCACCCAGAGTTATTTTCATTTCAATGGACCATTCATAGAGACCAAAGACCTTCTAATTTCAAATGAGCTAGTGAAGGAAATATTGTTTTTTAGAGATTTTATTTATTTATTTGACAGAGAAGGAGAGAGAGAGAGAGATCACAAGTAGACAGAGAGGCAGGCAGAGAAGGGGGGGGGGGGAAGCAGGCTCCCCACTGAGCAGAGAGTCCAGTGTGGGACTTGATCCCAGGACCCTGAGAACATGACCTGAGCCAAAGGCAGAGGCTTAACCCACTGAGTCACTCAGGTGCCCCGAGAAATATTTTTTAAAAGTAGGAATCCTCAAGTCTCACAATAGACACAACCACCTAATTCACCAATGGACAAAACTAGCTGGAAATCTGTGTCTGAAACAATGTATTTTCTGAGATCTGGTTAATCACATAGTCATGGTGAGCCATAAATCACCGCCCTCCCCAAATAATGAATAGCTCCAAAAAGTAGAAACGTTTTTCAAATTATCACGTGGTTGTCCTGGCTTGGAGTGAAGGAAGCCTTGAAATAATTATAAACACGATCCAAGAAATGTTAGAGGTTAATGAATGTGCCACTAAAACATGCTCCAAATTTAAAATCTTGTATGTTTAGAATTAAAGCACTGAGAGATGATCAAGTCCACTTAAAACTGCCTTGTATCAAGATGTTATATTGTAATCTGATACAGTGAAGTGTCTGAAAAGAAATATAATATTATTATAATAGTACATACAAAGGAATTGAATGCAATCAAGTCATTTATAGTGGTAACCGAAATCACATTAAAACATGTAGACCAAGATAATTGGCAACAGAATCATGCCCAGAATAACACTTAAGTCATATCAGGTCATTCTGAGCAAACATACTGGACAATTCCATAACTTTGAAATCGAAGGAAAGTGATAGGGGACTGAGGGATTTCAGTAAACGCAGCAAGTACATATCTCATGTTTAGAGCTATCAAATTCGCATTGTGAACTTTAGCACAAATCTCACTGCAACTCAGGGGGCGTGTTCTAATTCTGGTAATAACATTTACTGAAGTGTTCTGAGGACTTCAGCTAAATCATATCTAAGTCAAAGTGTAAAATCTAAGGGCATTAAGGGAGAACATGAAAATCAATACATTTGGATATATGAGGTGAGGATATTATGTAAATACTTTGCAATGTACGGTGAGGCCAGGAACTCACTTTGGTATGCTGGGGACAGTGGCAAGAGCCCAATATCCAATGCCACATTCTCGGAGGGGCAGGAGGCGACGATGCCATAACATTCCACAAATGTCCTTTCACGCGGTAAAAATATTTCTGACAGTCACTCTGCCCAAACCTTCCTATTCATAACACTGTCAGCTGGCGTGTCACTCACAGTGACAGGAAAGGAGAGGGAAAGATGATTGTGGAAAAGAAGATGGCAGGAGTTAAATCACTACATGGCGAACAAGCAAGATGCACCTGAACTACCCATTTGTCACCCCGATGGCTGACACATTCCTGACTCAGAAGGCTAGGGGGGGAATGTTCCACTCGCCTCAGGGGAAATGAATAGTCCCAATATTCAAATGATTGCAGTCCAAAAGAAAGACCTGAAATCCAGTATGTCAAAATATGGGAAATCCTTAAGGGATCTTGATGGGAGAGACATTTCATCCCGTAATTTATATTTTATTTTTTATTTTTTATTGTTTTGCCCATGGCCTAGCTTCAAATTGAATCCTATGCAGAAGATCAGTATTTGAAGTCAGAGAAACCCATTTTGATTAAGGGGGCTATCTAGAACTCCCCTCTGATTACCCATAACCACCACATTCATCTCTAAGGCATTCGTAAGGAATTCCAGGACTCTGGACCACACCCTTGGATGATGACATCCCCAAGCAGAATATTATCCAGCCCAAGGTCTCCCGTGGTCAATCTAGATTTTTCTCCTAAGCGTATGCATCACTACATCACCTGCCTCATGTCTTGTGGCCCTCCTTGGTTTCCTCAAATAAGCATTTGACATTGCTATCTCTAATTCACTGAGCAGCTTCAGCAAATCAGAAAAACTTTATTGTAAAGAAATATTTAGGAATATAGATTATACATAAATGTAAGTGATGTTTATTTCAGAGACGTGTTCACAATGTTAGAAACCAACTAGGGTCAGTCTTAAGACATTTAATACAGTTTGTTTTTATATCCTGGCAAAATCAGTTACCTAGCACAATGCAAGCCCACTCATAAAACAAATTGTGTTTGCTTTTTTTCTGATTAACATTCTGTGGCATTCCTTGGCATTTTCAGAAAGGATCCATAATATGCCAACTGAAACATTGCCTTTTTTGGGTACATATGACATAGGTATTTTTAGGAACTTAATTGTCTTTGTAGAAAAAATATTACCAAAATATTTATTGTGTATTTGGTCACACTAAGCTGTGAACTATGTAAAAATATGTGACTCCCTGTAAAGTTTGTAGCCTTTATTTACAGCAAACCCCAGAGTCTTGCATTTTAGTACCTTTGTTTTCAAGAGAAAAAAAAAATTGAATAGGTTTGCCTTAGGGCATCTCAATGACCAAAACAATCTCATCATTTCATTTCAGACTCTGTTCATAAAAGGCAGCAATAGATCAAAGCTGGGGTTTTTTTTTTCCCCTTGCCGGGATCTTATAATCATGGTCTCTTAAGACACAGAATCAATCGGACTGATTTTGCCTTCACCTCTACTCTCATGTGTTCCTTCTCAATGGCCCTCAGTTGGCCTGTGGTCAGGAGTTTCACAGCCACAAGAATGACTTTTCACTTGAAGCTGAACTTCTTTGTTTGGGATTTAATACTAGGCAGCCTGAGACAGGTTTGTGATTCTTCTGCGCCAGGTTGTTTGTTTGTTTGTTTGTTTGTTTGTTTTTTCCCTCTCCTTTTTTGAGGCAGCATTGAATTTCTGCTTTAGGTCTGTTTGATTTGTGAAATGAGGTGACCAAATGACCCAGGAGGGCAGACATTCACATCCACGGTTAGCTGAGAATTTTTGTTAGCTCTAGGACCTCCATCTATCCCACAGTGTACTACTCCATTCTGGGTGGTTTCTGCTACTTCTACTGTCCATGCTGGATGCCTAGTTCTCTAATCATCTGTCCTGCTTTTTGTCTGGAAAGTCCTTTAACTTTGGATTCAGTTAAGATAAGGTTACTCATTGTAACCAGAACATTTATAAAGGAAAATAAAGCAAAAACAGAAATACAGCAAGAAATAATCTCTCAGAGCAAGCTTTTTATTCTAACGGAAAGTTCACTTTAGCTCAGTTTGGCTAGTGCAGTTTCAAAACAAAATGTTTATTTTCTTTGCCTTACTCTTTCTAGGAAAAATAAAAAAGAATATGCTAGAACAACCTATTATCTTATAATCTGGAGTAGATTTGAGTTGACACCATTTTCCAATGGGTGGGATCCTTACTTTCTCTTAGAACTTTTTCACATTCCTTTCTGGACAGTAGTCCTCCATCTTATCCCCTCTGACCTTTGCTTATCCTAGACTTCCACTTGGCAGATGCCCAAACTCTCTTGAGTCCTGTCCCGCTAAGGCCATACTAGTTCTTGGTGCTCTTCAAAGCAACAGGAATTCATGTTATGTCTCAAAGATTTCTCATTAAGCTGCAGGTTGTCCATTGTTGATCTTTCACAGATCTCTTTGGTGATCTCTCTGACTACAGTTTTCTGACTCATTTCTCTCATTCCTGCTCACTTCTTTTAAAACAGATTCATCACCCACTGAATTCCTCTCTTAATGTTTTTAGTCACGGTAGATCTTTCAAATTATCAGGGACTATATACCTCTTTCTTTTAGATAGAACTCTGTGCTCTTAGTGGGAAATACCCACTAAGTTCCATCTGACCTCTCTTCATTGGCAGAGTAGAGCTCACTGGCACACCCTCGTCCGGATGGATGGTTAGGACATTCCAGGTTACTGGGTTTCTCTGTGTTCCCAGGGAGCAATCATCCAGAACCATGATCACAATTTTATGAAGCCAAAACTCTCTACATACTCATTAAATATAACAATTCTTAATAAAACTAATGTTTACTCATAACCACATTTGTCACTCTACTGAACTTATAAGTCACCTAGGCATTTGTTCATTCAGACTGTTTTGTTAACACATAAATAGCTAGATTGCTAGAAGAGGCCTATGGAGAAAATCCACCCAGAGAGTTGGTTAGTGTGGTTGGGTATCACAGAAATTTCTTCTTAACACTTTGATTCATCCTTTCCTTGGAAACACTCTACAAAACTGAATCCAGAGTAGTTTGGTCAAAAAGTAATGGTAGCCCTCATTACTTATTCATGAATATAAATAACCTAAATTTAAATAATTTGTGAACTTAGCTTTCACAATAGAAGCTACTTAAGAAACGCACCTTTCAGTAGAGTAGTATGTTTAACATATTTTAATATAATATATGGAAAGATAAATAAGCAAAGATAAATAAGCATGTTGTCAGTTTATTAGCTTGTGTAATCCTATCAAAACATAAACATAATTCCTTAAAGAGAACCATGATGAGTGCAGTGTGGGTACAGCAAAATATGGTAGTTTGACATCAAATTGTTTTGCCTTTCAAGGGATAATTTGGTTATGTTTGCACACCTCTCAACAGCCAGAAATTATTAGCTGACTTCTCCCAATATCCATTCTTTTCCACTTATATCCATTGTCCACACTAAAGTCAAATTGCTAATTTAAAAACATGTAAATCTGAGGGTACCAGAGTGGCTCAGTCAGTTAAGTGTCTGACTCTGGATTTTGTGAGAGTGACCGCCGCCTCCGGACAGAGCCTGCTTAAGATTCTCTCCCTCTCCTTCTGTCTCCCTACCAGCTTGCAAGCATGTACTCTCTCTCTCAAAAATGTAAATCTGATCCTATGACTCCTCTGGTTAAGAACCTATAATAGCTTTCCTTTGCATTTAAAAATAAATTAGAAATATTTTAAGAGCCCTACATATTGTGGTCCTTGCCTACGATTCCCATCTCATCTTGTACTACTGGCCAACTATCACTTTAAGCTCTGGCCACACTGAAATGTTCCATTACTGCAGCATGCCTTACACCTTCATAGAGATTTTTCTTCCTCACAGAACACTAGTCTACCCACCATCTCCAGGGCTGGCTCCCCAGTCTTCAAATCTCAGCTTAAATATTGCCTTCACAGGAAAGGCTGCCCTTACACTTAAGCTAAAAGTCAAATTAAAGAATGTAATTCCAACAATTTTTTCTCTCTCTCTCTTTTAAATATTTTATTTATGTATTTCGCAGAGAGAGACACAGTGAGAGAAGGAACACAACAGAGGGAGTGGGAGAGGGAGAAGCAGGTTTCCCGCTGAGCAGGGAGCCCAATGAGGGGCTCCATCCCAGGACCCTGGGATCATGACCTGAGCCAAAGGCAGATGCTCAACGACTGAGCCACCAAGGCAGGCACCCCCAATTTTCTCTCTTTTTGTACTCTGTTTCTTTCATAGAATTTATCAGTATTTGCAAAATTATATATCTATTTGGCCATTTAAATGTCTGTTGTCTGTCTCCCTCAGACTGAAAGTTTCATGAGGCACAGAATGTATCTATTTTATTGTAACAGTATATTATCTCTTTTTTTAAGTTTTTATTTATTTATTTAAGTAATCTCTACCACAGCGTGGGGCTTGAACCCACGACCCTGGATCAAGAGTTGCATGCTCTACTGACTAAGCCAGCCGGGTGCCTCTAACAATGTATTATCTAATACAGAACCTGACAGCTAGTAGGTAATCAATAAATATTTCTCCATTAAATAAATGATAAGCAGATAATTTGTTGCAAAAATTTATAGTTTTTTTAATATATGGAAAATAAGACTAAATTAACCAGCATAAAATAAGGACCTGATTTCAACCATGATTATAAACTTGAGTGCAACTATAGACTGTTTTAGAAAGAAGCAAATAAAATTTTAGATAGCATCAAGTATTTCTTTTTTTTAACATCAAGTATTTCTTGATAATTAATGTAAAAGAAATATAATGGGAGGCTTTTAAGAATGCTTTCTTTGCTGCACCTGGGTGCCTCAGTGGATTAAGCATTTGCCTTCGGCTCAGGTCATGATCCCAGGGTCCTGGAATCAAGCCCCACATCGGGCTCCCTGTTCCACGGGAAGCCTGCTTCTCCCTCTCCTGTTCCCCTTGCTTGTGCTCCCTCTCTCACCGTCTCTCTCTCTCTCTCTCTCTCTGTCAAATAAATAAATAAAATCATTTAAAAAATGCTTTCTCTTCCATTTAGTGCTTATTGATTGAAAATAGCTGCTTTTTCCCATATAGACATAATTGTGTATATTGTAAATTATTTTTAAGGCACTTATTTGGTCCTATATACATTGTAGTTAGATTAAAGCTAAGGATCTGTAGTTAGGAACTATTTGTTTCCTTGGCTCTTAAAGATGACTATGATGTTGCATTAACAGATGTGCTAATGTGGGTAACTACTTCAAGGGAATAAAATCTTGAATTACATTTTAAAAGATTCTATAGATCAGAGAGTAGGAATGGTGAATGACCTACAAAAGGAAAATCCAGAGGTAGCGCTAACCTCCTAAATATTTAAGGCTAACTGCCAAAATAAGCACTTCAACCCTCGTTGCATATACATTCACTTAAAGAGAAGTGAAAACTGTCCACGAAAACTATGCCCACTAGCTTTCCCTAGGAGTTTACATATTGTCAAGGACTCTGATATTCAGGCAGTGTTGCCTTCAAAATAATCCAGGAGCCCAGCAGGAAAGCAACAGCTACCACAGCAAAAATTCTTTTATCACTATACTAACACAGGTCCAAAATGGCGCCTACCTGAACTTGGGGTGAAATATACTAAGCTCTGTTTTATGATCTGGGGGCTCTACGGTCTGCTACATTTCTTTGCTGGTTTTTTAAAACTCCATGTACAAGTACCGTACTGTTTTAGTTATGGTAGTTTTTGAACCAGTTTCTATGATCTGTTAGGGTAAGTCTACCTCATTAGCGTTCATTTGCAGAATATACTTGTTATTCTCAGCTATATATATTTTAGCATGGAGTTAGCTTCATCCCGATACAAAAATAATCTCTGGTGTTTTTACTGTAAATTTTATTAAAACTATGTATTAATTTGAGAGGACTTTATAAGTACAAACTTTTTGCATTTTCATCCATTTTCAAGTGTTTTTTTTAAGATTTTATTTATTTATTATTCAGAGAGAAAGAGCACAACCCAGGGGGAGCAGCAGGCAGAGGGAGAGGGAGAAGCAGGTTCCCGCTCAATGCAGGACTTAATCCCAGGACCCTGGGATCCTGACCTGAGCTGAAGGCAGATGCTTAACTGACTAAGCCACCCACACTTCCCAATTTTCAAGTGTTTCTTGTAAAGTTTTGTGTTTTTCTCCATTAAGTCCAGCACAGTTACCGTTTGAGATTATGCCTAGATCTTTTCTGCTTATGTGTTATGAGAAATGGACTCCACACTGTGTTTTATATCTCGTTCTTGAAATCTTTAGGGAAACTGGTAAACTCAAAGGCTCATTCTAAATGCACTTCATTTAGATTCTCTGGGGTTAGGGAATCATCTCATTTGCTGGTATTAATCGTATCTCCTGATTTCCAGAAGTGCTATCTCTTACTTGTTTCCTGCTTTACTACTCTGGTTAGAAAATAAATAAATCATAATGGTGACAGCCATTCTTCTAGTTTCTGATTTTAATAGGAATACGTGAGGGTATTTTGCCACTGCATATGATGTTAGCTGTTACTTCAGGATGGACATCTACCATCCCTGTAAGGAAAATAAGTGCTATTCCTTGTGAACTCAAAGTCCATTCTTCTCCCATTGTTCCAAGTTTAGCACATGTGCGGTGGAAGAGAGGACTGCGTTCGTCTTCAAATAAAAATGGCCTGCTGTATTTAAGTCTTTTTAAACATTTTGAAGGTAAAGGTCAAAGTATATTTTAAAAGCAACCCAAATTAAAAGTAGGGCTAGTTAAGGTCTGTAGCAGATTGCAAAATATTAAACCTGAAGCATTATGGTAATGAACCTTATTTCTATGGATATGAGCCATTCACCGAAAAGAAGGGGAAGTCAATTGAATGAGCTGGTAACTTGGTTTCCACTGGAGCTTTTCTCTGATTAGAGGCTTGGCATTTAGGAGGAAAATAAACACAAAGAAGAGAGAACCAGAAAGCCTTCTTTGCTGTGAATATTAAAGAAAAGAAGGCAAAGAACTGCCACTGCTCTCCAAATCTAATTAGCAGCACTAAGTAAGTTGTTTCCAGAAAGGAAAGAAACGACAGTTAACAGCTTTTGAAACCTGCAGGAGAGGGAGGCAGAGCTTGGGTATTTGACCATTGTTAGCTTGAGGATTGTTAGTTAAAGTAGTAGCTTAAGAAAACTGCTGGCCCTTGGCAGGATGCTGTGAAAATAGAGAGTGCCAGACCTTTTCAGTGCTTGGAAGCATTGTAGCTGAGAATGGTAAACGTTTTCTTGAACGCAGAAAGAAACACCAAGCTTTATTTCGCTGATTAATAACAGTTGAACATAGAAAAAGGCCAGCCTAAGTAGCGGTAGTATTTCTTTTTATTTCATACATATTCTATACCTAGGTTTGATATAATGAGTGCTCAATGTTTACCCTGCTTTATTTCCTCTTGTGTACAAGATCTTTATTCATTCTAATTTAAGATATATTTCCATAATGCATTTTGGTATTTAGAAGCATTCTCTCTCCATATGAACTATTGTTGCTTATAAAAGAAATAAGCATGTTTTAAATATTTAAGTTTGAAAGCTTAAGAACATTTATTAGCATTGCCTACTCTTTCGTACTATTTGGATTATCATGTGGGTATTACTTTTTCAATTTAAAAAACTGCCCTATTTAAAAATATTTTGCTAATAATATATCTCCATTGTGACAAATTCAAAAATAGTAAAGTGTGTAACATGAAGTTTGAAACTGGATGACACATTCTGTCCCACTCCTCCTAGGTACTCACTGTTAAGTGTCTGTTGTGTATTCTCTAAGACTCTTCCTTTGCATATGCAAACATGTAAACACAGGTTGTTGTTGTTTTTTTTTAATGTGAACATACTCTACAGATTTTCTGCAATTTGCTCCCCCTCCCCCCGCCCAAGCAAATGATTTATTTCCATACCTACACAGTAATTTTAGAACCAGTCATATTTCTATAGAAAAGGAGAGGAACCTAAATTCTTACTTTTTGTGTGTTTTAAGGTGGCCTCTTCTGGGTAGATTCACTATTGTACCAGACCTGTAAGCTAATTTAACACCATCCACTTGGGGCAGCTACTGGAATTGTTAGCTAAAGACTTGAAGTAGTGATTCTTGAATTTTCACATGCATCAGTGTTGTACCACCTAATTGTCTTCTTACTCAGTCCTAGGAGGATGATTTACAAATTTCTTGAGAGCAGGGCTGTGAAATTGAGACAATAAAAAACTCCCTTCTGAGGACTGCTGTATCTCAGAATTATGCAACAAATTACCTATTAACAACTCACTTATACAAAACAGTTGTCCTCATAAGCACATCAGGGAGAGAAGACATAGGACCTTGCCCCAAAGATTGCTCAGACCAGTGGTTCTCAAACTATAATGTGCACCAAAGTCACCAGAGGACTTCTTAAACCACAGGCGGCTGGGTTCCACATCCAGAGTTTCTGATTTTCAAGCTGGGGCCCAAGAATTTGCATTTCTAAGAAGTTCCCAGATGCTGTTGCTCCTCCTGGTCCCAGGATCACATTTTGAGAACTACTGAGGGGAGGTGGGGGGACCTCAGCCCACGTAGTGGATGTCCATTTCCCAATATACTTGACTTAGACAAATTTCACAGAACAGAATTCACCAAAAGTCAAAAAAGTAGACCCAAATGAGAATTTCCATATAAAGTACTCCTTACTGTCCAGCTCTTAAAAGCTAACTGCAGTTAAGAGTTGTTTAAGCTCTCCTTTCTATTGCTGGGTTGAAAATACAGGTGTCTCTCTCTCTCTCTCTCTCTCTCTGTTTTCCCAGATCTTCTTACCTCCAGCTTATGTAGGTTCCTCTATTAAGGCTGAACATATGCCACCTGAGTGGCATCACTTTTTTGAAACCTACTTTAATCCTAGAAGAAAGAATGAAAGCACTGAATGGTTAATAGCATATTTTGTTCAGACTAAGTGGAAGATCCTGGTAAAAAATGTAGTTTTTTGTTTTTTGTTTTTTTTTTTTTAATGTAGTTTTTCAAAAGAAGCCCTTTCTCATTCTCAACGCTAACCCAGGCTCCTCTTCTACTCTATTGTCCCACATTCTTCAGAGGGAATGTAATGAAGGGAGAGAGGGTCCTGCTCCAGTTTCAGCTTCGTACTCTGGCCTGTGTCATCAGAACTCTCTACCCTCAGATTCCTCATCTATAGCACAGATAAAATAGTATCACCGACCTGAAAGGTTGTAAGTATTCAGTGAGGCAATATACATGCAAATTACTTAGCATAGTACCTGGTGCATAATAAATGTTCAATAAAGAGATGTGACTACTGATACTGCTACCTTAGAGTAAATAATTGGAATAGAGGATGGGGTTCTTGGTTATATCTCTTTCTTCCAATCCAAGCACAAGCAACAATGAGCCCTTATAATTCTTTTAGCTTGAGTGTTATATGGTCAAATATGCTCATTGAATGATCCGTGTGACAGTCGTATAGAGAACGAATGATAGGTACACAAAGATGAACATGGGAAATTAGCTAAGACTCTATTGCAGTAATCAAGGAGACAGATGCTGGTGCCTTGGACTAACTGACAGCAATGGAGGCGAATGAGATTAATATGAAAGACTTCAAAGATAACAGACTTGGGAAGTGATTAGATATCAGGAAGATTGAAGAATCAAAAGTAGCAGGCAATAAAGGGGATGGTAATACCGTTAGCAAAAATGAGAAGGAAGCGAAGGTTAGGAGGAGTGGCAATGGAGGCAAAATGACAGGAGTAGAGGACAGTCTGCCATGGGCCCAAGTGCTCCTGCAAATCATTGCTCGGTATGTCAAACTGCAAGTCCTAACCATCCTCTGTCCCTGAGCTTTCTCTGTAGCTGGTTACTTAAATGATGAAGTAGGTCAAGGTCTAACAACCATGTCACTACCGTACAATTGCTTGCACCCTGAAGTGAGAGTCTGGCTTGTTTACTGCTTGCTACAAAAGGTGCTGAGCCCTTCATCCCCCATTCCTCAGGTTGCAGTGCAAGTCACTGCATGCATAATCACCAAGTAGGCCCAGTGTGACATCGCATGGGACTTAGGGCAGGACAAGAAGCACTACCATGGGGATGCAACTTCTGCATGCTGTGCTGCAACTATCTTGCTCTGATCCAGATATCAGAAAACTTTTCCTGTAAAGGGCCAGATAATAAATACTTATTTATAATTTTGTAAGCCGTCTATAGCAATTACTCAATACTACCATTGTTCTATGAAAGCAGCCATTAACAACATAGAAACAAAGGAGTATGGTTGTGTTACAAAAAAATATTCATTATGGGCATCGAAAGTTGCCTATCATATCATTTCCATGTTTTATAAAATTTTATCCTTTGGACTTGTTTTTAACCATTAACCATTTACCCATGTAAATATGGGTAAAAAATAATTTTTAATGTATAAAAACGGATGGTAGGCTGGATTTTGCCAGGGGATATAATTTGCCAAACTCTTCTCTGAAAAACCAACTGAAGTTGTCCTTTTTTTTAAAAAAATATTTTATTTCCACCCACTTAAGCTCCCATGTTGCATCACCACTTCCTCATATCAGGGAGATCATATGATAGTTGTCTTTCTCTGCTTGACTTATTTCGCTAAGCATGATACGCTCTAGTTCCATCCATGTTGTCGCAAATGGCAAGATTTCATTTCTTTTGATGGCTGCATAGTATTCCATTGTGTATATATACCACATCTTCTTGAGCCATTCATCTGTTGATGGACATCTAGGTTCTTTCCATAGTTTGGCTATTGTGGACATTGCTGCTATAAACATTCGGGGGATAAAAATATATGTTTATAAAAAATAAAAAAAATTTTTTTAAAAATATTTTATTTATTTATTTGATAGGTCACAAGTAGGCAGAGAGGCAGGCAGAGAGAGAGGAGGAAGCAGGCTCCCCACGGAGCAGAGAGCCTGACGCGGGGCTCGATCCCAGGACCCTGAGATCATGACCTGAGCCAAAGGCAGAGGCTTTAACCCACTGAGCCACCCAGGCACCCCCTGAAGTTGTCTTCTTTTGACACATACGGCACTACGGCAAGCCAATATGTTTGCTTGTTCAGTCATCTCTTTTGGAGTTTTGTTATACCTTGGTGTTCTCTATGAGATAGATTCTTTCCTAACAATAGGATACACTTTGAACATGTTTCGTTGACATGCCTATAAGAGTATAAGATATCCAAATGGAGATAAATCCCTGCCCCTAGGAAAGAAATCAGAGATAGAGATGTATATTTGAAAGATTTTAGTTTATAGGTGGCAATGAAAAGAAAGAGAATGGCTGAGTTTTCTTAAGAATAGCAAGAATAGCAATGAATATTCTTTCCTAAGAAGAGAGAAAAGAAGAGAGCCAGGAATATGAGGTCTTGAAAAACAAGTACATGTAGAGCATTGGTTCTCAAATGGAGATTATTTGCTTCCCAGAGATATCTGGAAATGTCTGGAGACATTTTTGATTGTCACAACTGAGAGCTACTGGCATCTAGTGGGTAGGGGCTAGGAATGCAGTTAAATACCCTACAATTCACTGGACAATCCAGCACACACACACACACAAGATTTGGGGTTCAAAATGTCAGTAGTGCAAAGGTTAAGAAAACTTTTTTGGGGGATGCTGGGTGGCTCAGTCAGTTAAGCAACTGACTCTTGATTTTAACTCAGGTCACGAACTCGTGAGATCAAGTCCCATGTCAGGCTCTGTGCTCAGCGTGGAATCCTCTTAGGACTCTCTCTCCCACCCTTTCTTCCCCTCCCCCCTGCTTTCTCTCTCTCTCTCTCTCTCTCAAATAAAGAAAGAAACATTTAAAAAAATATTTTTTAAAAAGTAGGAAGAGAAAAGTGAGTCATAAAATAACACCAGGGAACACACCCAGTGCTCAGATCTTGGGTTCTAATACCATAATTAATGATCTTTAAGGAAATGACTAATTTTAGGCCTGGGGCAGAAAATATAGAGGTGAGATTAAAGCATCTTTTGGTGCCAGAAAGTAAGTACTAATACACACACAAACACACCCCCACACACCCCCACACACAGTCTGATCAGGAATGCCAAAGGGATATAGGAAACTACTGAAAGAGCTCCCAATGATCAAAGCTGGAACAATTTGAGCAACAGAATAAAAACATTATGTTGGATTGTAACCCAAAGATTACATACAAATTCATGAGTCCATATGGATATAAATGAATGGGGGAGAGGAAACACATCTCACATGCATAAGAATTCCAAATACTTTCTGTAAATATTCTACTTTCAAGGAAAGGGAGTAGCACTACCCATTTTTTAAGGGTGGTATGGGCTATGCACAATGACTTCCTTCCAAAAACTGCAGTATGGAAACGGGGGGGAGGGGAGGGCTGAGTTACCTCAACCAGGCAATCAAGGTCAACATCAACAGTGATAAATCATGTTGATGTTATATATTACTGAGATAACGTGACGAGAATGGCATTTTACCTCCGTGATCTTCTTCCCTAAAACCCATAACTTCAGTCTAATCATGAGAAAAACATCAGACAAATCAGAATAGAGGTGCATTCTCTAAAATGCCTAACCAATACTCTTTAACACTTTTAAAGTCATCAAAAACAAAAGGACTAAGAACATGTCACAGCCAAGAGGAGCACAAGATATGACAACTAATTATAATTTAGTATCCTACATAAATCCTGGAATAAAAAAGAACATTCAATTAAAAAAAAACTAAGGTAATATGACTAAAATCTGGACTGAGTTAATTATAATGTATCAGTATAGTTTCATTAATTGTGACAAATGTACCATATTGTTGTAAGACAGTAATAATAGGGGAAACTGAGCGTTGAGCATATGGGAACTCTGTGTTATCATCACAATTTTTCTGTAAATCTAAAACATAGAAAACTTTAAAGTTTATTTTAAAGATTTTATTTATTTATTTTGAGAGAGATATGGAGCATCTTTTCATATGCTTCTTTGCGAGCTGTACATCTTCTCTGGTGAAGTATCTGTTAAGGGCTTTAGCCCATTTTTAAATCAGATTTTTTTTCCTTAATGTTGAACTTTAGGATATATTTTTTGGATAACTATCCTTTAATAAATGTGTTTTTTACAAATATTTTCTCTTGATCTGTGGTTTATCTTCTCATTCCCATGACAGTGTCTTTGACACAGCATAAGTTTTTAATTTTAAGAAAGTCCAACATACCAATTATTTCTCTCATGGGCCATACCTTTAGTCCCATAGTTAGTGCCTTTGGACTAATTGAATACTCTCATTGTTGGATTCAATTTGCTTTGAAGTTGTATATAACGAGCCATCACTAAACCCAAGGTCATCTAGATTTTGACCTATGTTATTGTCTTGGGAGTTTTATAGTTTTGCATTTTGCATGTAGCTCTCTGATCCATTTTGAGTTAATTTTTGTAATGAGTATAAAGTCTGTGCTTAGATTCATATTTTTGCATGTAAATGTCCAGTTGATCTAGCACCATTTGTTAAAAAGACTATCTTTCCTGCATTTTATTTCCTTTGCTCCTTTGTTAAAGATCAGTTGATTATATACATGTGAATCTATTTCTGGGCTCTCTACCCTTTTCCTGTTTTTGTTTATTCTTTTGCCAATAACACATTTTCTTGATTACTGTAACTTTATATTAGCTCTTGAAATCAGATAGTATCAGTCTTCCAACTTTGTTTCTGTACTATAATACTGTGTTGGCTATTTTGGAATTTCTGTTTCTCTATAAACGTCAGAATCAGTTTGTAAATATCCATAAAATAACTCAATGGGATTTTTTTTTGCATGTTTAGTTTTTTATTTTTTATAAACATATATTTTTATCCCCAGGGGTACAGGTCTGTGAATCACCAGGTTTACACACTTCACAGCACTCACCAAAGCACATACCCTCCCCAATGTCCATAATCCCACCCCCTTCTCCCAAACCCCCTCCCCCCAGCAACCCTCAGTTTGTTTTGTGAGATTAAGAGTCACTTATGGTTTGTCTCCCTTCCAATCCCATCTTGTTTCATTTATTCTTCTAGTACCCACTTAAGCCCCCATGTTGCATCACCACTTCCTCATATCAGGGAGATCATATGATAGTTGTCTTTCTCTGCTTGACTTATTTCGCTAAGCATGATACACTCTAGTTCCATCCATGTTGTCGCAAATGGCAAGATTTCATTTCTTTTGATGGCTGCATAGTATTCCATTGTGTATATATACCACATTTTCTTGAGCCATTCATCTGTTGATGGACATCTAGGTTCTTTCCATAGTTTGGCTATTGTGGACATTGCTGCTATAAACATTCGGGTGCACGTGCCCCTTTGGATCACTACATTTGTATCTTTAGGGTAAATACCCAGTAGTGCAATTGCTGGGTCATAGGGCAGTTATATTTTCAACATTTTGAGGAATCTCCATGCTGTTTTCCAGAGTGGCTGCACCAGCTTGCATTCCCACCAACAGTGTAGGAGGGTTCCCCTTTCTCCGCATCCTCGTCAGCATCTGTCATTTCCTGACTTGTTTATTTTAGCCATTCTGACTGGTGTGAGGTGATATCTCATTGTGGTTTTGATTTGTATTTCCCTGATGCCGAGTGATATGGAGCACTTTTTCATGTGTCTGTTGGCCATCTGGATGTCTTCTTTGCAGAAATATCTGTTCATGTCCTCTGCCCATTTCTTGATTGGATTATTTGTTCTTTGGGTGTTGAGTTTGCTAAGTTCTTTATAGATTCTGGACACTAGTCCTTTATCTGATATGTCTATGCTACCTAAAGCAATCTACACATTTAATGCGACTCCTATCAAAGTACCATCCATCTTTTTCAAAGAAATGGAACAAATAATTCTAAAATTTATATGGAACCAGAAAAGACCTCGAATAGCCAAAGGGATATTGAAAAAGAAAGCCAACGTTGGTGGCATCACAATTCCGGACTTCAAGCTCTATTACAAAGCTGTCATCATCAAGACAGCATGGTACTGGCACAAAAACAGACACATAGATCAATGGAACAGAATAGAGAACTCAATGGGATTTTGATTAGGATTGCATTAAATCTATTGATGAAGTTTGGAAAAACTCACATCTTGGCAATATTGAGTCTTCCATCACTTTTGAAGAATCATTTTGCAGGATACATCATTCTAAGTTGGTTGTTTTTTTTTTCTTTTTTAAAAGATTTATTTATTTTTTTAGGGAGAGAGAGTGCATGCATGCCCCCATTTGAGTTGGGGGAAGGACAGGTGGTGGGAGGAGAGAGAGAATCTCAAGCAGACTCTCCACTGAGCATGGAGTCTGATGTGGGGCTCAATCCCATGACCCTGAGATCATGACCTGAGTTGAAATTAAGAGTCAGATGCTTAACCAACTGAGCCACCTAGGGGACCCGGGGTTGTTTTTATTTTTCTCTCAATACTTTAAATATTTAACACCACTCTCTATTTCTATTGCTTCTGAGAAGTCAGATGTAAATTCTTATGTTTGTTCTTCTATAGATATGGTGCTTTTCCCCCTCTGGCTTTTTTCAAGATTTTTTCTTTATCTTTGATTTTCTGCAGTTCAAATATAATATGCTTAGGTGTAGTTTTTTGGTTGTTTTCACTGTTATTTATCTTGTTTGATGTTCTTTGAGTTCCTTGGATCTGTGGTTTGGTGTCTGTGGTTAATCTGGTGCAATTTTCAGTCATTATTGCTTCAAATATTTGTTTGGTTCCTTTCTTTCTTCTCTTTCTCGTATTCACTTTACACATACACACATCTTTTGTAGTTGTTCCATGGTTCTTGGATATCCTGCGCTGGTTTTTTTTTTTTTCCCAGTATTTTTTTCTTTACTTTTCCATTTTGGGGGTTTCTATTAAGATATGTTCAAGCTCAGTGATTTATTCCTCAGCCATGTCCCGTCTACTACTGTGCCTATCAATGGCATTCTTCATTTTTGTTACTGTTCTTGCAGGCTGTCTACTTTACCCACTAGAGCATTTAGCATATTAATCATAGTTGTTTTAAATTCCCAGTCCAACATGTCCATTGTCCCTGCCATATCTGCATCCTGTTATGCTAACTTGACATTTTCCTTGATAAATGGACATGATGTACTGGGTAAAAGATGCTACTCTAAATAGGCCTTTAGTAATGTAGTGGTAACTTGTGGGGGAGGGAGAGTGCAAGTGTACTATAGCCCTGTGATTAGATTTCTGGTTTTTAGTGAGCCTAGACTTCTGGACTGTGAACTTCCACAAATGCTTCTCTATTTATTTTACCCCTTTGGTGGCACAGGATGGATTCAGAGGGCTAGAATTAGGTCCTTCCCTTTTACCATGTGGAAGACCAGAGAGGAATTGCATTATTTTCCTTCCTTGTGGTCGATTAGTCTCAGGAAAAAAAAAAAAAAAAAAAAAAAAACAATAGTTGAGGCTCTGGTGAAATAATTTATCCTGAGGGAAGACCTTATTAAGAAAAATAGAATGTTCTGGCTTATTTCAAAATGGTTAGTTCTCTCCTCCCCCTGCAAAAGCATGAGGGAATTTTTCTCTGATATTTACTATTAAAACCAGGTCAAACATTCACAAAAGCGAGGATCCCTCCCTATGACTGGGTCCTCCTGGAGTTTTTTAACTTTCTGATTTGTCTACATTAAGAATCCTGAAATTTGTCCTTTATAATACAGGGTTTCCTACCCCATCACTAGTTCTTGCAGAGGTTTCTGCTTACAGGCTTCTGCTCTGAGGTAAGATATGATTATTTGTATCCACCTGTCTGTCTCTCCAATTTTGGGGGTAGCAGTTTGCCTTTTAACTCTACTTCTCCGACAGATCTAAGAAGAGTTGATAATTTTTCAGTTTATTCTACATTTCACTTGCTAAGATGTAGTGGCAACTTCTAAGCTCCTTAAACACTGGACTGGAAATCACATGTCTTAGTCCTTTCGGGATGCTATAGCAAAAATGCCATAGGTCAAGTGGTTTAAACAGCATGTGCTTCTCACAGTTCTGGAGTCTAGGAAATCCAAGATCAGGGTGTCTACAGGTTCTGTGTCTGATGAAAGCCTTCTTTCTGGTTCATAGATGACCATCCTTTTGCTGTGTGCCCACATGGTGGAAAGGGCAAGGGAGCTCTCTAGAGTCCCTTTGATAAGAGTAATAACTCCATTCATGAGAGCTCTTCCCTCATGACCTAATCACCTCCCAAAGTCCCCACCTCTTAATGCCATTGGGAATATGGTTTCAACATCTGAATTTGAAGGAGACACAAACATTCGGTCTACAGCACCAGATGTCCTGCAATTTTCATCACACTTGTAAATATACCTTAAAATAAATGATTTTCCAATCTGGATAGCATGCTACTGTTTCCTCACACTATTACTAAGAGATTAATGATTTGGCAAAGATTGTGTCCACACCTGACATCAACATCCTCAAGGAAACGGTATCATCATTAATTTTAGCATTAAGGAAAGACAAAATGATACACCATTAAGAGATACATTTTGTTTACTGTTCTGTTTTTTGTTTGTTATTTTGTTAATAAGCAACCTTGCTAAAAGTTTTCCACTGTTAGGCAAGTCATATGTAAAACTTCTCAGACCCAGACACATAGGACCTGATCTCAGGGGCCTTTCCCACTGTCAAGCAGTGAATGGGGTGGCAGGATCTCCTTGCAAAAGGGAAAAGAGTACATCTGAATGGGACTGTTTGGACTGGAAAAGACCCAACGACTTCTCATGTCTGAGTGCTCATAGAAACTCTTACTTTCTAGCCATTCAGTAGCCTAGTTTCTATTAAGCTTGCCATGCCAGGTGACAACTGCTTTACAGGCAGTCCCCCAAAATGGGTAGCCCTCTGTGTCATGCTACCTTCTTCCCCAGAATTGCTTCAGATGCTTTGCAGAAGACATGTCTTTCTTCCAGCAAACTGATGGGAGTACTTCCTTTTGAGCCAGATGCTGTGTTATTAATTTGCTGGAAGACATACTATTATTAGCAAGATGGGGTATGCAGCCTCTTCATGTTATTTCAGGGACAACAGGAAGGTACCCTTTGCCAAAAATATCTCTCCAGCCTGTTCTATGAGGCTTGAAGTCATTTAATGAGGACTTTGCATTCTCTTTCAGAGTTAGAGATAAAGATGATAAATCAGATACTCTTGGGAGACAGAGCATTTGGGTTTCTACAGCATTTGGCTCATATCTCAGTAATAGCACTTAACTCTGTTGCTTTATAATTTATCTGTTTGCTTGTCTGTCTACCTCCATGAGGTTGTAAATTCCTTGAGGGCATGGACTATGCCTCACTCCTTGCTGATTCCTGAGGATTTCTACTAATGCCTGGCAAAAAGGAAACAGTGAACAAAATGACAGACGAGTGACTTAATTAATGAGCAATCTTATATTTACTGTGATGTCTAAAAGGACTGAGAAGAAGCCTTTTTTCTGTGATGAAGGCTAGAGGAGAAAACAGAGACACTATCAGACCCCAAAAAGGGTGTCAGGAGAGAATAATAGTCTTTAACAAAAAGATTTTATTGATTGATTGATTTGATAAAGAGAGCTCAAGTGGGGGAAGAGGCAGAGGGAGAGAATCTCAAGTGGACTCCCCCTGAGCATGGAGCCCAATGTGGGGCTCAATCTCACGACCCATGAGATCATGACCTGAGCCAAAACCAAGAGGTGGACACTCAACCAACTGGGCCGCCCTGAAACGCTGAGAATAATGACAGTCTTGACTAGAGAATACCCATTGTTAAAGAGACTGCCATCTTTTCCTAATTCAGGGTTACTTCATCCATTTACTTTTCAAGGCACATACCTGTGCTGACTGAGCTAAGAAAAAAAGTTAAACCACTGTCTAAACATTTCATTTTTCAAAAAGCTAGAAAGACCTAGCTGAATTTGCCTCCAAGGACTGAGCTTTGCTGCTCCTTTTCACTGCAGAAAGTGAATTATGAGCAGTTTGAGAGAAGTTAAAGTTAAAGTCAAACTCTGTATGAAATGAAAGCTTGTCCAAAGTCCAGATCTGGAAAAATTTTAAAAATCCCAGCATGGCTAGTTCATTCTTATGTTCTAAGTGTCTTTAGAAAGACACATGTTCAAATGATCCAACTGTAAAAATCAGATAGGTTCATGATATTTTTATACAAACTGGAAAAAAAAAAAGGAAAAAGAAAACTCTGACCATTATACTTCCAGCTCTAAATTCCAAATAGCTCATTTATTTTGCAAGTATATATTGAGCACCTACCATGTGATAGGCTCTATGCTAAGTGCTAGGCCTATAATAGTGAACAAGACCAACATGGTTATGTCCTGCCATGGACCATCTTGCCACACTTCTGACTCATAATCTCCATGTGTGAGATTGATACCTCCTGAGACTGGGTAAGAAGAGTGAGGTGGTGGATAGAAGAAGTGCCACAAGTGTTTGCAGCATACATTGCTTATTAATTAAGTGAAAAAAAAACAGTATTCAGGGCATCTGGGATGCTTAGCTGGTTAAGCCTCTGAACCTGGATATCAACTCAGGTCAAGATCTCCAAGTCCTGGGATCAAGCCACGCTTCAGGCTCTACACTTAGTGCATAAGTCTGCTTGTCCCTCTCCCTTTGCTCTTCACCTGGCCCATTCTCTCTCTCTCTCTAATAAATAAATAAATATATATATTTTTAAAACTTTAAAAAAAAAGACAAATAAAAATAACCTATGTTTTAATCAAAATAGCTGTCACAAATTAGCTATGTCATTTGGAATCAGTTTTGCTCAGGAAGAACACAGAGGTCTTTGAGAGACTCTTTAATCCAGGCAGAAGGATCTCTGGCTCTGTGCTAAAGTCCTAGATTCTAGTCCCAGCTCTATCACTACCTTCCTATGAGATGTAAGGCAAATGAGTTAAAATTTATGTGTCCATTTCTTCAAAGGCAAGGTAAGAATCATCTTCCCTGCTATTTCTAAACTATAAGATAATTCTGATGATAAGATTTATACTAACACATAACAATACTATTAGTGAACATTTGAGCACACTTAAATGTGTACCAGACTTGCACTAATCCCTTTTATATAGTCTTATTTAATGCTCTGAACTCTATAAGGTTATTGCTACTATTTTCAATTAGTTTACAGGTGGATAACACAGCTCAGCTTATGTGAACATACAGGTGGATAACCCACACAGCTTATGTGAACATAAGCTGTTCACAAACACACTCTGAGTAAGAGATGGAATTCAAGCTCAGCTCTGTATGATTCCAGAGTCCAAACTAGTTGTGAAAGGATATGAATGATTAGGATATTTAACACATTAGACTGGAGTTAGATATTATACCTTAGTATGAACTTATTTATTATATCCTGAGCTCTGGAACATGAATGAAGAAAAATGAGCTAATCATACTGTATGTGGTACCTAAACTTATCCCTCATCCTTCAACTTACTCTGAGTTATCACTGAAAAAGATCTGATCACAAAATTCACACTAACACACTACTACCTGATCAATACTTCTCTGTGTTATCCTTCTAAAGATCATCAAATTATAACAGGAGACATGAGCCACAGCTATCGCAAAGAAGGCATTTTTACATTTGAGAGTCTCTTTTAATACTCCGTGTATTACAATCTTAGACAATCATTTACTTTGCATATACACAGAATCAACATTGCAAAGCTTCATATACTTATCTGTATAAACTGAGACAGATTACAGATGAGAATCTAGGAGCATGGTTGGAGTTCTGCTAATTCTAGAGCCATACCTAATCTATGTATATAGGAAACATTTGAGGACCTATTATTTGTGGGGCATTTTTAGAAGCACTATTTCATTTAGCACCCTGTGAGACAGATACTATTATGCCTAAATTTGTAGATGTATTAACTGAGAATTAGAAAGGGTAGCTAATTTGTCCAAGGTAACGTAGCTAATAAATGTACAAATCAAAATCACATACACAGTGGCATATATGGTTGGTTTCCTAGCCAACAGTCATTTCTCACTCATTCTCTCCTAATGGATCCCTAATATTGTCCTGGCAGCAATATGTCCAGATCTACGAGGTGAACCATAAGGATTTAAGCCAGGAATGGCAACTCTGCACCCCTGTGCCAGTGACTGCAAATTGTTTGTGGCTTCTGAAAAAGTCATGGAAGAAGGAGGCTCTTCTGGTGCCACTGTTGTATCCTGTTTTGGACTCTGTAATGTAATGATGCAGTACTTGGACTCTGTAATGTAATGATGCAGTACTTGGAACTTCAGCAGCCATTTTTCAAACTATGAGGGAAGACCTCAATGGCTCACTGAGGAAGGCAGTGGGAGGATCAAAGCATCTTGGCTCCTTAGTGACATTGTTAAGGTGCCAGATCAGTTCTGAAGCCACCTCCTTTTTGAGAGCCCTATGGATCAACTGCTGCTATTAATTAGGCATTCTATTATTTGCAGCCAGAAGCATTTTTAAAAAGAGATTTATTTATTTATTTATTTGAGAGAGAGAGAGAAAGCACATAGGATTGAGGGAAGGAACAGAGGGAAAGGGAGAGAGAATCTCAAGCAGAGTCCCCACTGAGTGCAGAACTGACAAGGGGCTCGATCTCACACCCCTGACAAAGATCATAAACTGAGCCAAAATCAAGAGTGGGATGTTTAACTGACTGAGCCACCCAGGCACATCTGGGGCCAGAGGTATTTTTAACAACTACTAGAAAATATAGTATATGATGAGAGTCAGATGAATGGCATACCAATTAAGAACTAGTTGAAAGCAAGAAGAGGTCCTGAGGGTTGAGTTAATCAGAGAGAGGTACATACAATAGGACAACTTGGAGAAGGTTCTTGAAGGATGGTGGGCATAAAGATAGGAAGAACAAAAAGTATTTCAAGCCAGGACAACATTTGTTCTATTCACTGTCATAACTCCAATTTTGAGCGTAGTACATCACACATAGCAGGTGCTCAATACATGGTTGTGAAATGAGTTAATAAATGAGGACAGAAGCAGGGACAAGAAAGCATGGAGAATTTTAGACAGATAATGGACAAGGAAAAGAATGTATGGGATGGGGAGTGGTGGGAGCCAATGCAGGTGGCAGGCAGAGGATGAAGAGTTCAGGCTGTGTCTTGGAAGATTTGTCTATTCCCTTGACCATTCCTTACCTCCCCAATTGTACAATCATAACAAAATCTAACAGGGGATTTGACCTGGTGACCTATAGTATATCAAGTGTACATTTGAGTGACGAAACAAACAAATTAAAAGTCATGGGTCAGGAGCATTTCTGGGTAGCCTGAGAAATCCAAATTTCACAGACGACATTAAAATAAAGAGTTCAGCACCTAAGAAGTATGTAATTCTGCCTGCCAGCCTACGCATTAAGGCCCAAGACCCCACCTCCACAACTTTTCCCAGAGATAAGAAATATGCCAATCTAGAGAAAGGCTTTCTTTCGGCTTAAGAGATGGCTGCTCTTCTGATAGCAATTTCCTGGAAAATGAGCTCGGACACCCTTAACAGTACTCTTTTGCAGTTACCATATTAAGTGCTCTGGTCTGAGAAATGAAATAATTTATCAGGGGTCATAACTGGCATAAAAATCAGAATTAGCACATCAAGGATATTTTCTTCCCCGATGGATTCAAGAGAGCTAATTTTATCATATAAAAAGATTTATAGACGGAGTACAATAAACATCATGTGGAATGAGATTTATCCAAATTGTTGGGGGGAGAAAAGATTGAATTGGAATGCCATGAGATAGATATAATCCCTAGCAAGTAAATTTTGTTCCTCATCATTTTCTAGCCTCTGACTCCACTCCCCATCCCTCACTGCCTACTCTCTCTAGAATCCTGGTTCAGGAAAGAGTTTGAAACTTGTCGATGGCAACTGACAATGATAACAGCTACCATTTTTTTTTTCAGCATTACAGTATTCATTATTTTTGCACCACAGCCAGTGCACCATGCAATCCGTGCCCTCTCTAATACCCACCACCTGGTTCCCCCAACCTCCCACCCCCCTGCCCCTTCAAAACTCTCAGACTGTTTTTCAGAGTCCATAGTCTCTCATGGTTCACTTCCCCTTACAATTTCCCCCAATTCCCTTCTCCTCTCTAACTCCCCTTGTCCTCCATGTTATTTGTTATGTTCCACAAATAAGTGAAAACATACGATAATTGACTCTCTCTACTTGACTTATTTCACTCAGCATAATCTCTTCCAGTCCCATCCATGTTGCTACAAAAGTTGGGTATTCATCCTTTCTGATGGAGGCATAATACTCCATAGTGTATATGGACCACATCTTCCTTATCCATTCATCCGTTAAAGGGCATCTTGGTTCTTTCCACAGTTTGGCAACCATGGCCATTGCTGCTATAAACATTGGGGTACAGATGGCCCTTCTTTTCACTACATCTGTATCTTTGGGGTCAATACCCAGTAGTGCCATAGCAGGGTCATAGGGAAGTTCTATTTTTAATTTCTTGAGGAATCTCCACTTTGTTCTCTAAAATGGCTGCACCAACTTGCATTCCCACCAACAGTGTAAGAGGGTTCCCCTTTCTCCACATCCTCTCCAACACATGTTGTTTCCTGTCTTGCTAATTTTGGCCATTCTAACTGGTGTAAGGTGATATCTCAATGTGGTTTTAATTTGAATCTCCCTGATGGCTAGTGATGATGAACATTTTTTCATGTGTCTGATAGCCATTTGTATGTCTTCATTGTAGAAGTGTCTGTTCATATCTTCTGCCCATTTTTTGATATGATTATCTGTTTTGTGTGTGTTGAGTTTGAGGAGTTCTTTATAGATCCTGGATATCAACCTTTTGTCTGTACTGTCATTTGCAAATATCTTCTCCCATCCCTTGGGTTGCCTCTTTGTTTTCCTGACTGTTTCCTTTGCTGTGCAGAAGCTTTTGATTTTGATGAAGTCCAAAAAGTTCATTTTCGCTTTTGTTTCCTTTGCCTTTGGAGACATATCTTGAAAGAAGTTTCTGTGGCTGATATCGAAGAGGTTACTGCCTATGTTCTCCTCTAGGATTCTAATGGATTCCTGTCTCACGTTAAGGTCTTTTATCCATTTTGAGTTTATCTTTGTGTATGGTGTAAGAAAATGGTCAAGTTTCATTCTTCTACATATAGTTGTCCAGTTTTCCCAGCACCATTTATTGAAGAGACTGTCTTTTTTCCACTGTACGTTTTTTCTTGTTTTGTCAAAGATTATTTGACCATAGAGTTGAGGCTCCATATCTGGGCTCTTTACTCTGTTCCACTGGTCTATGTGTCTGTTTTTATGCCAGTACCATGCAGTCTTGGTGATCACAGCTTTGTAGTAAAGTTTGAAAACAGGTAACGTGATGCCCCCAGTTTTTTGTTTTTCAACATTTCCTTAGCAATTCGGGGTCTCTTCTGATTCCATATAAATTTTTGGATTATTTCTTTCAGCTCTTTGAAAAATACTGGTGGAATTTTGATCAGAATGGCATTAAAAGTATAGATTGCTCGAGGCAGTATAGACATTTTAACAATGCTTTTTCTTCCGATCCAAGAGCATGGAATGGTCTTCCATCTTTTTGTGTCTTCTTCAATTTCTTTCATGAGTGTTCTGTAGTTCCTCGAGTACAGCTCTTTTACCTCTTTGGTTAGGTTTATTCCCAGGTATCTTATGGTTTTTGGTGCTATAGTAAATGGAATCGATTCTCTAATTTCCCTTTCTGTATTTTCATTGTTAGTGTATAAGAAAGCCACTGATTTCTGTACGTTGACTTTGTATCCTGCCATGTTGCTGAATTGTTGTATGAGTTCTAGTAGTTTTGCGGTGGACTCTTTTGGGTTTTCCATATAAAGAATCATGTCATCTGCGAAGAGAGAGAGTTTGACTTCTTCATTGCCAATTTGGATACCTTTTTTTCTCTTTGTTGTCTGATTGCTGTTACTAGGACTTCTAATACTATGTTGAACAAGAGTGGTGAAAGTAGGCATCCTTGTCGTGTTCCTGATCTCAATGGGAAGGCTGCAAGCTTTTTCCCATTGAGGATGATATTTGCTGTGGGTCTTTCATAGATAGATTTTATGACGTTCAGGAATGTTCCCTCTATCCCTATACTTTGAAGCATTTTAATCAGGAATGAATGCTGGATTTTGTCAAATGCCTTTTCTGCATCGATTGAGAGGACCATGTGGTTCTTTTCTCTTCTCTTATTAATTTGTTGTATCACATTGATTGATCTGCGAATGTTGAACCATCCTTGTAGCCCAGGGATGAATCCCACCTGGTCATGGTGGATAATCCTTTTAATGTGCTGTTGGATCCTGTTTGCTAGGACCTTGCTGAGAATCTTAGCATCCATATTCATCAGTGATATTGGTCTGAAATTCTCCTTTTTGGTAGGGTCTTTGCCTGATTTGAGGATCAAGGTAATGCTGGCTTCATAGAAAGAGTCTGGAAATATTCCTTCTGCTTCAATTTTTTGAAACAGCTTCAGGAGAACAGGTGTTATTTCTTCTTTGAAAATTTGGTAGAATTCCCCAGGGAATCCATCAGGTCCTGGGCTCTTTTTTTTTTTTTTTTTGGAGGTTTTGATCACTGCTTCAATCTCGTTCCTAGATATTGGTCTATTCTGATTGTCAATTTCTTCCTGGTTCAATTTTGAGAGTTTATCGTTTTCCAGGAATGCATCCATTTCATCTAGGTTGCTTAGCTTATTGGCCTGTAAGTGTTGATAATAACTTCTGATGATTGTTTCTACTTCTTTGGTGTTCGTTGTGATCTCTCCCTTTTCATTCATTATTTTATGAATTTGGGCTTTCTCTCTTTTCTTTTGGATTAGTGTGGCCAATGGTTTATCGATCTTATTGATTCTTTCAAAAAACCAGCTTCTAGTTTCATTGATACGTTCTACTGTATCTCTGGTTTCTACCTCATTGATCTCAGCTCTAATCTTGATTATTTCCCTTTTTATGTGTGGAGTTGGTTTGATTTGTTGTTGATTATCCAGTTTTTTAAGGTGTAGAGACAGCTGGTGTGTTCTGGATTTTTCCATTTTTTTGAGGGAGGCTTGGATGGCTATGAATTTCGCCCTTAGGACTGCCTTTGCTGTATCCCATAGGTTTTGAACCGAAGTGTCTTCATTATCATTGATTTCCATGAATTGTTTCAGTTCTTCTTTGATCTCCTGGTAGATACAAGCATTCTTAAGCAAGGTGGTCTTTAGCTTCCAGGTGTTTGAGTTCCTTCTGACCTTTTCCTTGTGATTGAGCTCCAGTTTCAAAGCCTTCTGATCTGAGAATGTGCAGGGAATAATCTCAGTCTTTTGGTATCAGTTGAGTACTGATTTGTGACCCAGTATGTGGTCTATTCTGGAGAAGGTTCCATGTGCACTTGAGAAGAATGAGTATTCTGTTGTTTTAGGGTGGAATGTTCTCTATAATCTATGAGGTCTATCTGGTCCAATGTGTCATTCAATGCTCTTGTTTCTTTATTGATTTTCTGCTTCAGTGATCTATTTCTGAGAGAGGTGTGTTAAGATCTCCTACTATTAATGTATTCATATCAATATGACTCTTTATCTTGATTAATAGTTTTCTTATGTAATTGGCTGCTCCCATATTGGGCGCATAGATATTTACAATTGTTAGATCATCTTGGTGGATAGTCCCTTTAAGAATGATGTAGTGTCCTTCTGTATCCCTGACTACAGTCTTTAGTTTACAATCTAATTTATCTGATAGGAGAATTGCTACCCCGGCCTTCTTTTGAGGCCCATTGGCATGAAAGATGCTTCTCCATCCCTTCACTTTCAGTCTGGGTGTATCTTTAGGTTCAAAATGGGTCTCTTGTAGACAACATATGGATGGTTCCTTTCGTTTTATCCAATCTATAGCGCTGTGCTGTTTTATGGGTGCATTTAGGCCATTCGCATTGAGACTGATTATTGATAGATACGTTTTTATTGACATCATGTTACCTTTGAAGTTTTTCTTTCTGTAGATTTTCTCTATATTCTGTTCAATGCTTTTCTTAGGATTTTTCTTCTTTTATAGAACCCCCCTTAATATTTCCTGCAGTGTAAAGTATTCCTGGCTGCATGTTCTTCTCATTTAGTTCCCTGAATATACCTTGCCAGCCCTTTCTGGCTTGCCAGGTCTCTGTGGACAGGTCTGACGTTATTCTGATGGGAGCCGTAAGTAAGGAGCCTCTTTGTCCTAGGGGCTTTCAAGAGATTATATCTACAGTTATGATTCCTCAACTTGACTATCAGGTGCATTGATGTTTTCTGGAATCTATAATCTTGGGTGGAGAACGTTTAGCCTCTAGTACATGAACACTGGTTCCATTCGCAAGATTGGGAAAATTTTCATGAAGAACTTGTTCCACTATATCTTCTAAACTTCTTTCTTTCTCCTCCCCTTCAGGGATTCCAATAATTCTGATGTTGGAACGTTTCATGGCATCATTTATTTCCCTGATTCCATTCTCGTGGTTTCTAAGCTATTTGTTCCAGGCTTCCTCCTGATCCTTTCTCTCTATCTGTTTGTCCCCCAGATTACTAATTCTATCTTCTGTCTCAGTTACCCTAACTTTGAGAGAATTTAGATTAGATTGGAACTCATTGAAAGCATTGTGAACCTCATCCCTGGTAGCTTTTAGCTCTGCCCTAACATTATGAACATCATCTCTGGTCACTTTTTGTTCAGCCCTAATCAATTCCGTTTGGTCATCCATGGCTTTCTCCAACCTAGCCATTGCCTGGATAATTGTTAGCCTGAATTCTCTTTCTGATATATTGTCTATGTGGATAGCCATCAGCTCTGTTGCAGAAGGTCCATTCTCTGTATTTTTCTTCTGTTGGGCATTCCTCCTCCTAGTCATTTTGGTGAGAGATGACTGAACAGATGTAGCTGGAGGTATCCACCATGGTGCAGTCAAGGTGCACCCTGGAACCTTTCTGATCAATCAGGATTCCCCACTGAAACAAGAGAAAAAAGAAAAGAAAGAGAGAAAAAAGAAAAGAAAAAGAAAAAAGAGAGAGAGAGAGAGAGAGAGGAAAGAAAGGGAAGATAAAAAAAGAAGCTTCAACCCACATGGGCCTCAACGTAAGATTTATGAAGTAGACAATCAAAGACAAACAAAAAGACTGATAAAAGCATATGAGAAGAGAAAAAAAATTATATATATGCAAATAAAGGAAGAACCTCATCAAAAAGAACCCCAAGTGTAAGATTTATATACTATCAGGACAAACACAAAAACACAGAAACACTGGTGGAAGAAAAAGATGGGAGAGTGGTTATAAATTCTCAGTGTGGGTGAGGAAGGTTGTTTTGATTCTTCACGGATGTATCTTGATATTTTTGTTAAAGGACTCAACTTTCCTAAGATAAAGGGGGATTAAAAATTGGTTTACCTATAGGGGTAATATTGATTGGGGAAAGAGGATTACTTTGAAGTTTAACTCTATATGAATATTAGAAAATTAAAATAAAAAAGGAATAAACTAGAGTAAACTAAACTAAAATTTAAAAAAAGAAATTAAAAAATAGAAATGCAAAATGAAATCACAGGTGTATGTATCAAGAAGTTCAGGTTAGAAGGTTATTATGGAATTTGATGTACTGGACAGCTCACTGTGATGGTAAATGGTTTAAAAATTATCTATATTTTAAAAAATGAGTCAGAATAGGGGAACAAATTAAAAATAAAAGTTGTCCTGGAACACCTGGGTGGCTCAGTTGGTTAAGCAGCTGCCTTCGGCTCAGGTCATGATCCCAGCATCCTGGGATTGAGTCCCACATCGGGGTCCTTGCCCTGCAGGGAGCCTGCTTCTCCCTCTGACTCTGCCTGCCCCTCTGCCTGTGCTCTCTCTCTCTCTGACAAATAAATAAATAAAAAAAAAATCTTAAAAAAAAAATAAATAAAAAATAAAATAAAAAAATAAAAAATAAATAAAAGTTGTCCTATGAAGTAGTGGTGGTTTTTCTCTTGTCGTCTTTTTTTTGTTTTGTTTTCCTTTCCTGGTTGTGTTTCTGGGGCAGGGGCCTGCCACGTGGGTTTTCAGTCCATGATGTTCTCTCAGTTAAGTCCCCCCGCCCCCCTCAAGGGGGTGGGCTGTGAGGAAACCGGTTTTTTTAGGCTTTTGTTCTCTGGAGGTTTTCATGTTTGTTCACTTTTTTTTTTTTTTTTTTCCTCTCACCTTGACCGCTTTTGATGGTTTTTGCAGGTTTAGAGGAAAGGAAACTGCACCCTGACCTCCCTCTCAGAGAGAAGCCTCAGTCTGTTCTTCTGTGGGTGTTGCAGAGCCCATTTAAATTCCCCCTGGGCCGCTGGCAGAGCAGGTTCCGAGTCACAGTCCCTGGGGACGCAGGATCTCTTGCTTGTACCCAAAACCATGGCAACGGCGGCTGTCTGGGCAGCTCCAGACCACCAGAGAGGTTCCAAGCAGTGATGGCACACTGAGATTTTCCCGCTGGCCCGGGCTGGGAGTGCCTGGTCTTTCTGGGTCTAAGAGCGCTGGGCTTGCGCGCACCTCTCTCAAGGAAAGCTGCGGGGCGCGTGTGTCTCTGAGAGCGGGGCACAGGTCCGAGAGCACCAGCCTGGGCCTTTGCGCACCTTTCTCAGGGGAGAGTTTGGGGCATGCGTCTTAGGCTCTGAAACAATGGCGCGGGTCTAAGAGCGCCGGGTGGGCCTTTGTGCACCTCTCTCAGGGGAGGGTGAGGGGCCCGCGCGTCTCAGGCTCTGTAGCAGGGCTCGCATGATCTGCTGTCTGGCGTGGCTCCCAGCCCCTCACAGGAGCCAGACCCCACGCATTCTCGGGAGCGCTGGCGGCTCAGGGACCAAGACCTGGCTTCTCCGACGCACTCTTTCTGGCTCAGCGCCAGGGGAGGCTGTCCTGGGACTGGGCACTTAAGCCCCTGTCCCTAGCCGCCCTGAATCCCACAATTTCCCCCCATGATCCTTTGCTCTTTTGGAGTGCTTTCAACCAGTCTCCAAGTTAATGCTGGTCCCCAGACGCAGGGCATTCTCGGATTGGGGTATTACTTTCCAACCGGTCGCCTCTGGTGGCTCCCTCTCCCTTTTGTTTATCTTTCGATATCAGTCCGACGTTCCCACTCTGCTATACCTGCCCACTGGCTTCTTCTGCCCCTGTAGAGATCCAGACGTGTATAATTCTGATTTCAGGCTGATTTCATGGGTGATTGCAGTTCTTTGGTAGGTAATCAGCTCACTTTAGGGTACAGGTTGAAAAGGCACCTCCTCCTACTTCCCAGCCATCTTGTCCCAGCTACCATTTATTGAGTGCTTTCCACAGGCCAGGTACTATTCTGAGTGCTTTACCTACATAATCTCATTTAAAACTCACAACCCTAGAGGTGCCTGGGTAGTGCAGTTGGTTAAGTGTTGGACTCCTGGTTTGAGCTCAGGGTTGTGAGCACAAGCCCTGCATTGAGCTCTGAATCTGTTTAGGTTTCTCTCTCCTCTCCTTCTGCCCCTCCCCACTGCTCTTTCTCTGTAAAAATAATAAATAAATCTTGAAAAAGTTAAACTCACAACCCTACAAGATAGGTGTAATCATAATCCCACATTTTACAGTTGAGGAGAGAGACTGAGAGAGGCAATTTATTTGATGTCATTCAGTAAGTGGCAGGGCTTTTATTTGAACCCAGATATTCCACATAGTGCACTTATTGGCTACCCGGTTCCCACATTTATTTTACTTTTTTTAAAGGTCAGAGATAAAACATTAAAATAGAGGAATAAAATCCCTTAGGACTTTAAGGTCCCTCGGCTATGGGGGCAGGTATCATTGGTTTGGTGCTCTAGCACCTTTCAGTCCATGTTGCGTATGCAAAATCCCCAGATTGGGGCCACCATTTCAGTTTTAAATTCTTTTAAAAAAATGTTTAAGTAGGTTCCACACCCAATGTGAGGCTTGAACTCACGACCTTGAGATTAAGAGTCGCACGCTCTACTGACCAAGCCAGCCAGGTGCCCCACCATTTGAGTTTTGAGTTATTTTTTTTAAAAAGATCATGTGGCTCCTGAAATCAACTCTATTAATTTGATTTGTGTGGCTGTGATCCATATTCTTCTACAGCCTATCAAATTGCTGATGTGGTGATAGGGTTTGAGCGTATGCTGATTTAACAAGTTTCCAGCCTAAGGTTATTTGTATGCTACATCCTCATATTTTCATGTTTATTTCTATTCTTCTTAAAGTTCTTTTTCCTAACAACTTGATTCCTTGACTTTGTTTTCCAGTATTTGTCTAACACATAGAGAGTATAACCCAGACAGAAATAGGTCTTGGTATAGTGCAAGTGGACAAGAAGAACTTTTAGTTTGTCTGCCCACTCTGTGGATAGGAAATCCTCATTACAGTCATCAAAGGAGAACATCAGTTTTAATGCACCAATAATAACAGACAAAATGCTTAAATCATGAGCTACAGATTGAAAAACCTACCCTATGTAATAAACTATGTGTGTAATTTATTAAGCAGTTAACTTTAGCGTGAATATGTATAAACCAATATACAAATAATTTCAAGCATCACTAAAAGGGATTTAGGTGTTGACTTACTTCCAGCCCTTTCTTAGGAATTCACGAAAACCTTAGCCAAAAGGCTGTGTGCTCTGGTTCTAGTCCAAGTCATCTTTATCTTTTGTTATCCTCTCTTCATCCGTGATCTGTGCCCTCATTTCCTTATACCAGGGCAAATATGCAAATCTCAAATGATTCTCAATCTCTCTTTATGCAATTACTCAAAATTCAAACTTCTAATGCCATGATTCCCAAACGTGGCTGATCTTCAAATCTATTAAATCAGAATTTCTGGGTAGAGAAGTCTAAACTGTGTTTGTTAAAGTGACCTAGAAGATGCAGCCAGGTTTAGGAATCACTGAACTAAGTACAGTTTTCCTCAAATATATTTCTATAGCTCTTGCTTTTTATTTACTACTGCAATGACTTTTATAAATGTTCAAAGAAATAAAAGTGGTGAGGGTTTTCCAGCATGTGCTCTGTTAAACATTTTTATCTCCAAAACTGAATCTGTTATAGCTGCCTGGAAATACTTTCTTCACTTTATGCTGTGGTGGGGTAGGATCTCTGTAGGGCAGCATTTTTTCCAAACTGCTAGTCTGCACATTACTAATGTCCTCTAGAATGTTAATAAGAATTCCTCACTACCAATGAAAGAAAGATCTGTTATCAAATGAGCTTGGGAAATAGTGGGTGAAAGAAAGGCAAACAAGTTTCCCGACGGGAGTGATGCTCAACACTAACAATACACTAATATTCAAGGCAAATACCAAGGGGAAGACTCAATGTCTGATATTTCCTACATTAATTTTTTTTATTGTGAGAAAAATACATCATAAAATTTACCATCTAACTGTTTTTAAGTGTAGAGTACAGTAGTGTTAACTATACGTACATTATTGTGCAATGGATCTCTTCTTCATCTTGCAAAACTAACACTCTACACCCACTGAGCTACAATTTCCTTTCCCCTCTTCCCCTTAGTCCCTGGCAACTACCCTTCTATTTTCTGTTTGTAAGAAAATGACTACTTTAGAGCTCCTGTCTGGTTCAGTCAGTAGAGCACGCAGCTCTTGATCTCAGGGTTATAAGTTTGAGCCTCATCCTGGGTGTAGAGATTACTTAAAATAAAATCTTTTTTACAAAGGAAATTGACTAGATACCTCATGTAAGTAGAATCATGCAGTCTTGGTCTTTTCATGATTAGCTCATTTCACTTAGCAGAATGCCCTCATGTTTCATCCATGTTGTAGCATATTATAAGATTTCCTTTTTTTTAAAAGACTGAGTGATATTTTATTTTATGTATATACCACATTTTTATCCACTTGTCCACTGATGGACATTTAGATAGTTTCTGGGTCTTGACTACTGGAAATAGTCTTGCTATGAACAAAGGAGTGCAGGTACCTCTTTGAGATTCTGATTTTGGATAAACATCCAATAGGGGATGGATCATATGGTAGTTGCATTTTTTAATTTTCTGAGGAACCTTCATACTATTTTCCATAGCAGCTACACCTTTTTACATTCATTTCCCAAATTACTTTTGAACATGGAAATGTTTTCTCTTGGAAGCTTTGTTAACTTCTCATAGAAAATAAGAATACTAAAAGACATAGTTTGAGAGACACTATTATAAGGCACCCTGGATTTTAACAAGAAGAAGAGCAACTTCTAGGCTGAGTGTACCTCAAAGAGTATTCTTCTGTCATGTTAGGTATATTCTATGTTTTGCTACCAGATGTCCTTCCCTTGTGAAGTTCACAATCATTTATAGGAAACAGAAGCCATTCACGTTTAACATTTAGTATAATAGAAGTATATGCTCAAGGCTTCAGTTTGAAAGCTAAGAACTTTCTTTTTGATAATGAAATAGAACAGAAAAGTTTTGCATTAAATAATCTCATTTAAAAGCTCTGAATTTGGGGCACCTGGGTGGCTCAGTTGGTTAGGCATCTGCCTTCAGCTCAGGTTATGATCTCAGGGTCCTGGGATCCAGTCCCACATCCCTGCTCAGTCCCTGCTCAATGTTGAGCCTGCTTCTCCCTCTCACTCTCCCTTTGTGCTCTCCCTTGTGCACTCTCTCTCTCTCTCTCTCTCTCTCGTAAATAAATAAAATCTTTAAAAAAGAGAGGATATGAGGAGAAGCAAGAGTCATCATAATAAAAATTATTTATGAATGAACTGACCACCTATAAAATTAGTCTACTCAAGCATCTCTTCCCGCCTAACATGAACCTATATTGATCATTGTCTGGCAGATTTTCTAAAATTGTCAGACAATACAAAGCAAATCAATTTCAAAGTGAAATTGCAAACCCTTTAAAATATTTAGGATTTCATGCAGTTGATAAAAGTGATGCTGAAGAAGTATTCTGATCCTATGCAACACCATTGACAAATGAAGATCTGGTACAGTAAGTTCAGTTAATAAAAGAAGAATGAAAAAGGGAAACTAACAAGGATGATACCAAGAAAAAAAACATTGAAGAAAATGGTTTGAATATCAAAAGTTTAAGAGAAGTCCTGGGAAAATTAAAGTCTTTGACTATTTCAGCCTTTTAAGCATTTTGATCCCCAAATTGTGGAGAACTGCAAGTTTTGCCCCAGCTTGGGTACATTTTGGTAAGAATACACTTTATTTTCATTTTTTGTTTCCATTTTATGAAAATTGGAATACTTTTGTCACTATCAAGTTTTGACTTCTATAGACGTCATCACTAGTCAAACAGAACAGTCCTTTATACTGCCTGGAAGATTAGCCAAACACATTGTGTCTTCTCAGCTATGTTGCACAAGAATGGCTGTGCTTGGAGGCTTCTTTATTTACTTCAGTTTGCAAATATTCTAGACATTTGCAGGTGCCAAATATCTCAGCTCTAAATAAACAGGGTAGTATCCTACTTCATTTATCTCCCTTTCCAGATGCAGTACCTGGCAGAATACTGGAAATTTAGTCAGTGCTTTAAAAATGATTAAATTAAGTTGAACACCTTCCCTGAAGATTCACAATCAAGAAAGTTTATCCACTTTGATTTCCGAAGCTTGAAAAACAAGTCCCAAAATACTTCACAACTATATACTTGTTCAACAAAGAACAGCTAGGTTCTCTCTCAAGGTACAGTCATTATAAGAACTCTGTGGATGTGGGGTGCCTGGGTGGCTCAACTGGTTAAGCAACTGCCTTTGGCTCAGGTCATGATCCCAGGGTCCTGGGATCCAGTCCCCCATCAGGCTCCCTGCTCAGCAGGGAGTCTGCTTCTCCCTTTCCCTCTGCTGCTCCCCCTGTTTGTGCTTTCTCTGTCTCTCTCAAATAAATAAATAAAATCTTTTTTAAAAAAGAACTTTAAAAAAAATATATAAAAATTTTAAAAAGAACTTTATGAATGCTACAACCTATTTGGATGGAATCAGTGACTCCTAAGCAGTATGACAATTTGAGTATGTAAATGAGGATACTCTGTTTCCTCAGATAGTTTTATCAAGGACCAAAGCATGTAATTTGTTAATTAAGATTAACATTATGTAGACATGATCTGAATTAGAAAGAAGCAAAGGGTCATAACTTTTATTTCTTTTCAGAAGAGTCCTTTTTTTTAAACAAATATGTGGCATTTAGATGTACTATCACTAAAGTAAACTAGGTAGCTTCATTCATAAAGTACAACAAATGTATTAATGTGTTTTTATTTAAAAATGAAATATGTTTATTTGATGAGCACTGAGAAATGTGTAGAATTGTGGAATTCTTATGTGGTATACCTGAAACTGATAGAACACTGTGTATTAACTATACTTCAATATTAAAAAGGACCAGCAAAAAAAAAGAAATATGTTTAAATTTATTTTACTATTCTTGGCGAAATTTCTGAAAGGATATTTTTATTGGCACACTCGTTACAGAGATTCATGATTACCATATTTACTTAAAATTTTCCCTCTTTGGAGGTACCTGGGTAGCTTAGTCAGTTAAGTGTCCATCCAACAATTGGTCTTGGCTCAGGTCATATTCTTAGGGTCATGAAACTGAGCCTGAATCTGAATTCAAATCTGAATCTGGGCTCCACACTCAGCAGAGAGTCTGCTTGAGATTGTCTCTACCTCCCTCTCCCCTTCCCATTCTGTCTCTCAAGTAAATTATTAAAATCTTTTTTAAAAAGTCCCCCTTTGAGGAGGCATTTTATTCATGATAAAAGACACTATGAAGATGACTCCCAAAATCACTGATATTCCTAGAAGTGTAATTCCCTCCATGGATAAGTTTTTGAAGGCATAAACAAGGCAACTAAAGAGGCTTTGACAGTTACTAAATTATCTTCCTTTTACATTCAGCAGAATTTTTAATACCTTCTCCACTGCTCTGATGAAGCCTTCAGAGGGGTTACTCTTAGTAAATACAGTGCCTGCCCAGAAGGGAAATCAGACAAAATAATTCATTTATTTTTCCTCTTCACTGGGGAAGAGAAATTATGAGAGAAGAGAATTTTATGAGAAAACAAAGTAAGGATCGAAATTGCTTCTGCCTTCAATCAACAATTGATGATTCCTTTCACAAAATGTATGGAACCTTCAGGGATGTTGTTGGCTATGCCAGAAAGTTTTGTTAAAAGGAGCAGTTCTCAATTTTTTTCATTCCTCAAGAAACAATAAGCAAAACAAAGCAAAGCGATTCTTAAAGCGAAAAAAATATTGCACCATCCCTACCCACTCCCACGTATTTCTGCATTCCTTTTGATCCATCTGCATAACCACTCATGCAGCCAGCTTCATTTATTGAGCATCTTACTATTTCTTTGCCATTTTAAACTTCGATTTTGAGATGATTTAAAGATAAATCAGCATCCAGAAAACTTCAGGCTCTCTAAGACATTCAAAACTCATGGCACCCATAAAGTTCTTAGAGGTATTTCTTTCACAGGAGTTTCCTAATGTCTGATATTTAAGCTCTTGTTTCACTTATTCAGAAGACATCTGAAGTAAATGTTAATTTGAAAAAAAGAAACATTAGACTCCTACCTCTTTTTGGCTTTGCTATAAAAATATAATCCTGAGAGGAATATATGGGCTCAGTGTGCCACGTGTTGAAGTAAAGGAACATTCATCAAGCTCATTTCCTGCAGAGCAAACCCTTCCACATCATTCAGCCCAGCCACAACATCTGGATAATTGGCCCCAGCCTGGTGGGAGATTCCCCCTCCCCCACTACACAGGGTTTCTGGATAATTCTTGATCATTAAGCATATAAACTCTCCTCAGTGCTCACCTTGAATGTCTTTCGTCCCTTCTGTTTTGTCTACAGTTTGTAGTTTCAGCTGCTTACCAGCTATCAAAACAGCTGAAGAAATTAAAAATAAGGCTATTTGAAATAAACTACCATTAATTTAAGAAAAACGTGAAAATCCAGAAGTGATCCGAAAGTTTCTTTTCCTTGTGGTGATGTAGATTATATTCTCTCTCCTTCCTAGGCAATACTCAGAAGGGTTTAGTTAACTCTTCCTGTACAGCTTTTTGGGTCCCAGAATGGAGAAAAAAACATCATAAATCCTTCCCCTACTGATCTTATAAAAAGGAAAACCCAATGCTTATCACTGTTAGATAATCCAAGTCATTAAGATCAGAGTTTCCCATCAGCCCAGAGTACTTCATTTTCTAGATTTCAGAAGGAGTTTAACATAGTTTCCAACCTTCATATAATTATAGGAATAGCTTATAAAATTCCTTTAGCTCCTAGGTCTTATTACAATCAGTATTCTACACAGGTTGTGGCACATAGTAGGTTTACAGTAAACAATTAATTGCATGGTTAATTAATTAAAGTCTGGCTTTATGTGTATTCATCTGGTGGAAATGTTATGGCCAATGCTGATATTCAACTGATACACACAATTACAGCCTTAAAAGTTTTCAGGACTTGCAGGGGCACCTGGGTGGCTCAGTGGGTTAAGCTGCTGCCTTCGGCTCAGGTCATGATCTCAGGGTCCTGAGATCAAGTCCCGTGTCGGGCTCTCTGCTCAGTGAGGAGCCTGCTTCCCTCTCTCTCTCTCTCTCTCTCTCTCTGCCTGCCTCTCTGCCTCCTTGTGATCTCTCTGTCAAATAAATAAATAAAATCTTTAAAAATAATTAATTAATTAATTAGTTTTAAAAAACTTTAAAAAAAGTTTTCAGGACTTGCAGACTCACCTTCACTGTTGGTATTCATTGTGTTCTTATTGTTAAATATTTTTAGTATCTCTCTTAGCAGCATGATGCCATGCACAAAATCTAGATAGATAGATAGATAGATAGATAGACTTTTTTTTTTTTTTTACTTTAAACATGTTTTTATAAAGTGTTTAGGACACAGGCCCTTCCCTCTGAATCCTATCTGAGTTTAGAAGTGGTCAAGGATCGAGAAGAGAAGTGAAACTATCAGGAAACAGGTCAGGCATTAGGGTTGGGGTGAAAACATTGTATCATGGCTGGTTTTAAACATGGAGACTAGGATGTCAAGTTATGGTTTTCCAGAGGTGACAGTGTCAGGGACACAGGAAATCAGAGTTAGATTGCTATTTATAAGTTAAGAGCAAAGGAGGTCAGATATCTCTTCAAAATCCTGTTTTCATTTCCTTTGGGTATATATCCAGAAGTGGAATTTCTGGATTGTATAGAATTTCTATTTTAAATTTTTTGATGAATCATTATATTATTTTGCATAGTGGTTGGCCAATTTACATTCCCACCAACAGTGTCTAAAGGTTTCCTTTTCACCACATCCTCTCCAGCACCTGTTGTTTCTTGTCTTCTTGATGACTGTAATAGGTGTGAGGTGATATCTCACTATGATTTTGATTTGTATTTCCATGATGATTAGCGATTTTGATTGTCTTTTCGTGTATCTGTTAGACAATTTGATGTCCCTTTTGGAAAAATGTGTCTTTAGCACTTTGGACCATTTTTTATCATGGATGCCCATTCATGGATATATCAGAAAAATGATGTAATATACATAATGGAATATTATTCAGCCATCAGAAAGGAGGATACTGTGCCATTTGTCACAACATGGATGGACATTAGTCACGTTACGCTGTGTGATATAAGTAACACAGAGAGAGACAAGTATTGTATAATATCACTTACATGTGAAATCTAAAAAAAAAAAAAGTCAAACCTGTAAAAAAAAAGAAAACAGAGTAAAATGGTGGTTGCCAGGGCAGAGGAAGCACTCTCAGGGGGATAATACTGATGCTGTTTAAGGATATGAACCAGCAATGAGTCCTAAATAAACCATAGAGCACTAATGCAAAGTGTAATGGTTATAGACAACAAAATTTCATTATAATTATGTGATGTGACAAATATCACTATGATGGAAACATATTAGGATATATAAATTTATCAAAGTAACAGGTTGTGGGGGGAGGAGCAAGATGGCAGAGGAGTAGGAGACCTAAATATCAGGTCCCAGGAGTTCAGCTAGATAGTTATCAAACCATTCTGAACAACTACAAACCCAAAAGAAAAGACAAGAAGAGCAGCAATTCTAGGAATAGAAAATTGACCACTTTCTGGAAAATAGAACATGTGCAGAAGTGAATCTGAGGCAACATTCAGGAAGATAAACTCTGGGGGGAAGGGCTTGCAACTGGCAAGTGACAGAGCACCGGAGCACAAAATCAGAAATCTTAGAAGTCTGCTCCACTGTCGCATGTCACTCCAGGGGGAGGGGGGTGAGGCCTCACAGGAAGAGTATGGTCTCAGGACCCACAGGGTCACAAAAAGACCAAGGGTGTCTGAGTGTGGCAGAGCTGCCAGGTATCAGAGTGGGGAAACCGGCTACAGAGATGGAGCTGAGGAGTTGGCTCAGCTCGGGATTATCTTAAACTGTGCTCTGTGGCACAGTTGGGCCACTGCTCTTTAGGCAGGGACCCAACAAGCACCAGATCCAGGGAGAATCACCTTCCACATCCAGGAGGAGCAGCACAGCACTGCACTGCAGGAATCTACTGGGTTTGGAGACTCCAAACGGGGCCATATGCCAGAGAAAGAAACACTCAGTAATAGGCCGGGTAGGCACAGAGTGCAGCCAGAGACCACGGAGATGGGAGAGATTGACTGCTTTTCTCTGAGGGCACACTGAGGAGGGGGCTTCTGAGCTCTCAGCTCCTACCAGCCGGAGATTGGGAGGCTGCCATTTTCATTCCCATCCTAAAGAACTTACAGAAAGTGTTCAGGGAACAAAAGCTCCCAAGACCAAAACCAAGTAGATTACATACTCTGGCCCCTGGCAAAGGTGGTGCAATTCCGCCTCAAGCAAAGACATTTCAGAATCACTGCAACAGGCCCCTCCCCCAGACGATCAGCTAGAACATCCAGGCAAGACCAACTTCACCAATCAATGAGAACTGCAGAACTCCAGAGCTAGGGGAAAGCAACACATAGAATTCATGGATTTTTTCCCATGATCCTTTAGTCTTTCAAAGTTAAATTTTTTTTAATTTTATTTTTTTCTTATTATATTTTTTTAGTGTTACCTCTTTTTAATTTTAACTTTTTTAAACTATTTTATCTTATCAATAACTTTTTAAAAATCTTTTTTAATCTTCATGGTTATAGTCCTATTTTATCCCTTCACTGTATTTAACCTCATTTTTTGTATACATATGGTTTGTTTTTTCTTCAAACTTTTGGGATACAATTTCTTCTAATAGATCAAAATATACTCTAAATCTAGCTCATGGCTTTGTTAGTCTCCAGCCTGATCACATTCTTTCCTCTTGTTTTTTTCTTTTCTTTTTCCAAATGATTTCTTCTCTTGTCAATTCTTTTTTTAGAATCTTTTTAAAATTTTCATCTTTACAGTCATATTCCATCCCTTCATTGTGTTAACCCTTATTTTTGTATATATATGTTTTTCTTTCTTTAAAATTTCTGGAGGTAGTTTCTTCTAAAAGATTGAAATGCACTCAAAATCAAGTGTGTGGCTTTGTTTTATTCACTAGTCATTCATATATATATATATATTTTTTTTCTTTTTTCCCCTTCCTTCTCTCCCCGGTTTCAGGTTTCTTCTGATTTGGTTAGTGTATATTTTTCTAGGGTCATTGCTACCCTTTTAGTATTTTGTTCTCTCATTCATCTTTCTTATCTGGATAAAATGACAAGGCAGAAAAACTCACCACAAAAAAAAAAAAAGAACAAAAGGCAGGACCAACAGCTAGGGGCCTAATCAATATAGACATTACTAATACGTGAGAACTAGAATTCAGAATGACAATTATCAAGGTCCTAGATGGGCTCAAAAAAAAGCATGGAAGATATTAAAGAATCCCTTTCTGGAGCAATAAAAAACTAAAATCTAACCAAGTTGAAATCAAAAAAGCTATTAATGAGGTACAATCAAAAATGGAGGCTCTCACTGCTAGGATAAATGAGGCAGAGGAGAGAATTAGTGATATAGAAAACCAAATGATAGAGAATAAAGAAGCTGAGCAAAAGAGAGACAAACAACTACTGGACCATGAGGGGAGAATTCAAGACACAAGTGATACTAAAGGCAAAACAATATTGGAATAACTGGGATCTCAGTAGAAGCAGAAAGAGAGAGAGGGGCAGAAAGTATATACTATATACTATATATATACAGTATATGCAGTATAGTATAGTATATGGTATAAGTATATACTATACACCTGCAAGTTTGACAATCTGGAAGAAAAGGATGCATTCCTAGAGACATATAAACTACCAAAACTGAACCAGGAAAAAACAGAAAAACTAAACAGACCCATAACCAGTTAGGAGATTGAAGTAATCATCAAAAATCTCCCAGCAAACAAGAGCCCAGGGCCAGATGGTTTCCCAGGCGAATTCTACCAAACATTTAAAGAAGAATTAATAACTATTCTCCTGAAACTGTCCCAAAAAATAGAAAAGGAAGGGAAACTTCCAAACTCATTTTATGAGGTCAGCATTATCTTAATCCCCAAACCAGACAAAGACCCCAGAAATTGAGAGCTTTTTCCCTAAGGTTACGAACACTGCAGGGGTGTACACTACCACCACCGCTATTCCATATAGTTCTAGAAGTCCTAGCCTCAGCAATCAGACAACAAAAATAAATAAAAGGCATCCACATCAGTAAGAAGAAGTCAAACTCTCATTCTTTGCAGATAATATGATACTTTACATGGAAAACCCAAACAACTCCAGTCCAAAACTGCCAGAACTCATACAGGAATTCAGTAAAGTGTCAGGATATAAAATAAATGCACAGAAATCATATGCATTTCTACATACCAACAGCAAGACAGAATAAAGAGAAATTAAGAAGTTGATCCCATTTACAATTGCACCCAAATCATAAGAGGCAAAGAATCTGTACTCAGAAAACTGTAAAGTACTCATGAAAGAAATTGGGAAGACACAAAGAAATGGAAAAATGCTCCATGCTCATGTATTGGAAGAACAAATATTGTGAAAATGTCTATGTTATCTAAAGCATTCTACACATTTAATACAATCCCTATCAAAATACCATCAATTTTTTCAAAGAAATGGAACAAATAATCCCAAAATTATTATGGAACCAGAAAAGACCCCGAATAGCCAGAGGAATGTTGAAAAAGAAAACCAAAGTTGGTGGCATCAAAATTCCAGACTTCAAGCTCTATTACAAAGCTGTCATCATCAAGAGAGTATGGTACTGGCACAAAAACAGACACATAGATCAATGGAACAGAACAGAGAGCCCAGAAATGGACCCTCAACTCTATGGTCAACTAATCTTTGACAAAGCAGGAAAGAATGTCCAATGGAAAAAAGACAGTCTCTTCAACAAATGGTGTTGGGAAAACTGGACAGCCACATACAGGAGAATGAAAGTAGACCATTTCCTTATACCACACACAAAAACAGACTCAAAATGGATGAAAGACCTCAATGTGAGACAGGAATCCATTAAAATCCTTGAAGAGAACACAGGCAGCAACCTCTTCGACCTCAGCCGCAGCAACTTCTTCCTAGAAACACTGTCAAAGGCAAGGGAAATAAGGGCAAAAATGAACTAGGGACTTCATCAACATCAAAAGCTTTTGCACAGCAAAGGAAACAGTCAAGAAATGGGCAGAAGACATGAACAGAAATTTCTGCAAAGAAGACATCCAAATGGCCAACAGAAACATGGAAACGTGCTCAATATCACTCTGGATCAGGGAAATACAAATCAAAACCACAGTGAGATACCACCTCACACCAGTCAGAATGGCTTAAATTAACAAGTCAGGAAATGGCAGATGTTGGAATGGATGCAGAGAAAGGGGAACCATCCTACACTGTTGGTGGGAATGCAAGCTGGTGCAGCCACGCTGGACAACAGTATGGAGGTTCCTCAAAACATAGAAAATAGAGTTACCCTATGACCCAGCAATTGCACTACTGAGTATTTACCTTAAAGATACAAATGTAGTGATCTGAAGGGGCACATGCACCTGAATGTTTATAGCAGCAATGTCCACAATAGCTAAACTATGGAAAGAACCCAGATGTCCAACAGAAGGATGGACAAAGAAGATGTGGGGTGTGTGTGTGTGTGTGTATATACATATACATGTATATGTATATACATGTATGTATATATGTATATACATTTATACATATGGAATACTATAGAGTCATCAAAAAACACAAAATCTTGCCATTTGCAATGACGTGGATGAAACTAGAGGACATCATGCTAAGCAAAGTAAGTCAGTCAGAGAATCATAACTATCATATGGTCTCTCTGATACAAGGAATTTAAGAGGCAGGGCAGGGGGTTGTGGGGGGAAGGGAGGGAAAAAATGAAATAAGATGGGACCAGGGAAGGCGACAAACCATAAGAGACTCTTAATCTCACGAAACAAACTGAGGTTTGCTGGGGGGTGGTGGGTAGGGACAGGGTAGCTGGGTTATGGACATTAAGGAGGTTATGTGCTATGGTGAATGCTGTGAAATGTGTGAGCCTGAGGATTCACAGACTTCTACCCCTATAGCAAATAATATGTTATATGTTTATAATAAAAAAAAAAGTAACAGGTTGTACACCTTCAATTTACACAATGTTATATGCCAAATTTCTTCAGTTTTAAGAAAGGACAAGGGAGTTCAGAAGGACAAGCAAAAACAAGATAGATCACAAGAGTCTCACCCTGTCTCCAGCAGAAAGTTGAGCTATGTTAACACCCAGCACCCACTCTTTATCAGCTGTGGTCAGGTTACCCACTTGTTGCCCCATCAGCCTACTCCCTGACTTGGGCCTAAATAACATCTCAAATCTCAACTTCCAGCTAAATAGAAACTCAGGTTGTTCCCTTCGGAAGCTACTAAATTTTCCTCTTCTAGGAAGCAAGGCAATGTTTTTGTATAATGTGTGTGTGTTATGAGGAAGGAATGGTATCCTGGTGCTAGATCATTGTTGTGAAGGAGAATACCAAGATATTCCATTTTACCTTGAAAGAGACTTTTTAAATGCTAGGCAGGCTCATTAGGTATTCTTGGCCATTTGTAGGTCACAAACATGTGCCATTTTAATATTTCTCATCTTACTAACTTCACCGTACATCAACCTACTTTATAAAATTGTCAAAGTACTTCACCCTTAGTTCAGAAATGTAAATACCAAAATTCTCATGAACAGCTCTCAGTGCTTACAACCCTGAGTAGCACCATCAGACTCAATATTGCTTGATGAGTTCTTCAATAATATTCTGAAGAATCACCGTGTATATGGAGAACATGGTAACTCTTGACTGGATTCAATTTGACACTTTAATGGCCCAGAAAAAGCTTTTAGATGGTGAAACAGTATGCTAAGTCTCCTAAATCAAAAGGGCGTTTACCAATATTAATCCTGCTCAAAATATGCAGGGTTCTGATCAACTGAGTCAACAGAGCACAGATAGCACCTGTCCCCAAGATCTATAGGTCATTTCAAATATACCAAGCTCTGTGCTGGTTCTGGAAGATTCAATTAAAATTGTGCTTGCTGACTTGAGTTTATAGAAAGCAGTCTCAAAAAGGAAGGGCCATTCTTGGACTTTGCCTTTCAAAATCCATTTTTTAAATGTCCTAGCAGTATCACATAATCTCACATTACCCTACTACAGGTAAGCATTTATGCTTCAAGGTAACAAAAGACAGAATTTGGAGCATATTCAGAGTTGAAAGCAAGATATTTCTTAAATTACAATACTTTACAGCAGTACTAAGCAGCGGCATAGATGGCATAGCAGCATAGAAGGCATGGCCGTAACTTGTTAAGGCACTTGCCACAACTCTGTTCCAAAGGCCCAATTCTCCACAGTTACTGACCCTTTAGGAATAAAATAATAGCAATTGATGGAGCTGGAAGCTTCCCCAAATACATGTAGTGGCTTGTGTATTTGGCTTCTCCACAGACTTGCTAGCACTTGTTACAGTAAGAGAATAGAGCAGGAACCTCTTAGGAAGTGACCAGATAAACATTTATATCCTTAGAAGTGCTGGTTTAGGAGGTGATAACAAATTTCCCAAAGCGTCTTCCAGAAAACTGAGAGGTTATTGGAAGCCCATGCTACAGACACTATTTATATGTATCTACTTATCACCCACCTCCTTCTGCCAAGGACTTGAAGTCATAAGCATATATAAAAAGAAGCAAACACAAATAGTTTAAAGAAACAGGGCAAACCGAAAAGAGTGAAAACTGGGGGGAAATCAGTCACCAGAAATGTACACGTATGGGCCTATGAAGTTAACTGAAAGTAGACTTCAGATTTGGTTTTAAGCTATCTATTGGCCCAAGTGAAGAAGGAAACTCGATCAGTTTTCAAACTTACTGTGGGCAGAAAAATAGCTCTCTGAATGCAGCCTTTGCATCTATATGCTTGAAAGTTAAAATTGTATTTTTTTTTAATTTAATAAACTATGGTAGCATCTGAACCTCAGAAACCCATACCCAAAGTGTTATAATAGTAGTATCCATCCCAAATGTACTAAACACAAAGGACAGAGATAGTAAATGGTAATGAGTTGTTTTATAAGATTATATATTTATTTATTTGACAGAGAATGAGAGAGAGAGAGTGAGTGCACAAGCAGGCAGAGCTTCAGGCAAAGGGAAAAGGAGAAGCAGGCTCCCCGCTGAGCAGAGAGCCCTGCAGGGCTCCATCCTGGGCCCTGGGATCATGACCTGAGCCAATGGCAGATGCTTAACCAACTGGGCCATCCAGGTGCCCCTAAATTTAAAATCCATGAAAAATAAGCCCAATAGTTGTTGAATAAGTTCTCAAAAATCAAAACATCTTGCTTTATAAAAACAAAAAGTGAAAAAACTTGAAACTCTCAACAACCAAAATTCAGATTTTAAACCACCCAGTGAAGTTTCTAGAGAGTACTTTTGCTGCCAAAGAGCAGACTGAAAGGGAAAAGTCATGAAGAACTGCAAGGGGGGAAAAAATAAGCTTTTGTTATAAACTGGCCGACATAAAAGCTACAGGCTATCCCAGAATTGAAGGAAGCACCAAGTATTAAATTTGATCCAGATTTAAAATGACAGAACTCACAAAAATTGCTTCACTGAAGCCAATTTCATATTGAGGATGAAATCTAGCTGTGGAAGTAAAAAAAACACCTAGAAATACGAAGCAACCTCTTGTAACAGAAATATCCCCATACTGAGAGACTCGCTCTCTCACACACACACACTCTTGCTTATTATAAAGTGGTGCTTCTGGGGCAGAGTGAATGTTGTGTGTTTTAGAAGCCTAGTGCCATTACTTGTATGCTAGGGGAGATGGGGACTATGTGGTCGTGCAGTTTTTAGCGGTAGCCAATTTCTACTGCTCAGCTTCTTCCTGTTACAAGAATCCCAAAACCCTAAGGAAAATAGACCAAATCAACTTGAAACTTGTGGATCAGATTCAGTCCAATTGCTCCCATGCAGACATATAGTGAATCCTTCTCTTCTGAAAAAAAAAAAATGATGAGGCCAAAAAATTAAAGCACAAAAAGAAAACAAAACTTACTGGGGCGCCTGGGTGGCTCAGTGGGTTATGCCGCTGCCTTCGGCTCAGGTCCTGATCTCAGGGTCCTGGGATAGAGTCCCGCATCGGGCTCTCTGCTCAGCAGGGAGCCTGCTTCCTCCTCTCTCTCTCTCTGCCTGCCTGTCTGCCTACTTGTGATCTCTCTCTGTCAAATAAATAAAATCTTTAAAAAAAAAAAAAAACAAAACTTACTAAAGAACTGTTGAACAGAGGCGGATTAAATTCAAACCCTGGAATCCACAGGGCTACAAATGTGATAGTGACATTTGCAAGGTGTGTGCCTATAAACCAGTAATTTATACATGTGAATTAATGTCATGAAAACACTAAAGCATCTCTTCTCCTAGATTTAGAAATGTTACTGCCTTAGCGTTGAGAGAATAAATGAAATAAAATTAATTATGCTCTGCCAAAGTGACTGTTGATAATAACAAACATTCTTACACCCCTACATGATTTTACACCATTTTATAAAAGCATTTCTTGGTTCTTAAAAGATTTATCTGTATTTCCCCCAGCTTTAGTATTAATTACTTAAATTAATTACAAATATACAAAATATTCTTCGGAAATAATTTCAGAATCCGAGGAATACGGGAAACCCTTAGTCAAACGCTAATGCTAATGGGCCTAGTCCTCCACCCCAAAGATGAGAGACAAAGCATCCTGTAGAGGTATTTGCAATCTTTCTGGTTCAAATCCCTTGCCCCACCTATCCTCTCTAACCCCAAGCCCACCTGACACAAGATCTCTCATGGTCCCTCCCTTCTATCCCCAAACCTCACCTTGGTCACACCTTCCTTTCCTAAATCAGAGGATAAAGACTTCCACGTGTACTCTCTTCCTCCCATCCTATTTCTTATTCCATCATTCACCCCTTCTTCTGAGGCCTCTTCAATCTCTTCCTCTCTACTGATCTCTTCTCTGTACATTAAAAACACACCCAGGTCCCCCAGCCCCTCCACATTGTTTTTAAAAAGGCCCTTTATTTACCCTGTGACTTCTTTCAGTTACCATCCTAATTCTCCCACCTTGACATCACCATTTCCTCAACTTGGCACCTCCCATCTTCTCATCATCCGATTACTCTTTACCTTTTGCAATCTGATTTCTCTCACAGAAACTCCAGGGAAGGGGCGCCAGGGTGGCTCAGTGGGTTAAGCCTCTGTCTTCGGCTCAGGTTATGATCTCAGGGTCCTGGGATGGAGCCCTGCATCGGGCTCTCTGCTCAGCAGGGAGCCTGCTTCCTCCTCTCTCTCTCTCTCTCTCTACCTGCTTCTCTGCCTACTTGTGATCTCTGTCTGTCAAATAAATAAATAAGATCTTAAAAAAAAAATAAAAAACTCCAGGGAAGTTCCCCCTTTGCCCTTTTCATCCACTCATTTAACACATATACATTGAACCATCTACCATAAGCCAGGCACCATGCTGGGAAAATGAATGTAAATATTGAAAAAACTCGATCACCATCAAGAAGCAATCAAACAAAAGTGAAGAGACTTCTCAATCTAATCTCCCTTGTTTCCTCTGCAGACGTATTTGAAACTGTTGACTATCCCTTGTAAAAGATCTCTCCTCCCTTGTGTTACATGTAGATATTCTAGTTCGACTTCTTGAACTCTCCTCTATTGGCTTTGTTAGCTCCTCTAACTCCAGTTGGTGGGTTTGCTCCCAGGTTCAAGCCAGAGGTCCTTTTCTCTTTCTGTACTCACTATCTGGTAATAAAAACTTTTAAATAAGTATAATGAAAAAATAGTAACAGAAAACACTTACTGAGAACTTTCTATGTATATATAATGACATACATTTAGTATCACACAAACCTCATCATAACCTTACAGAACAGACTGTCATTATCACAATTTCATGGAAAAGGAAACTGAGACACCAAAAATTAAATAACTTGACCAAATTAATAATGAAGAAGGAAGGGAGGAAGGCAAACTTCAAACCCAAACACATTACACTAAACTACTAAGGACCCATAAGCAAAAATCCAAGCGGTGGGAATCTGGATTTTTTTTTAATTAATGCTCTGTAATGATTCATTTTCACACAGTCCATTTTTCTGAATGTCAAGGACGTCATGACCCAGAAGCTGAGGTTATAAGTTGACTAGAGAAAAGAAGGTTCCCATACTATTTTCTTTTTTTTTAATGAGTACCAGTGAGACATTTGAATATCTCCCTTACTGCACAATATAAATAATGCCTCTGAGTTCACTGATTAATCCATTTGTTTACTATATGTTTGTTAAGTAGCTCCTATGAGCCTACACTGAATTGGAATTTGAGGCCAATCTGCAATATGTCATGAAAACACAGAACAACAAACAACTGAGGGCGTGAAAGACTCTTAGGAACATGGTGCTTCTGAATTTTCATGACCAATAACACTTGGGCATGGTAACTCAGTGACTCTGCTTGTACCCTTTGATCTTAAGGGCATTAAAGACTTCCTTTTAATGTCAATACAAGTAGTGATATATGAGCCTAACAAGAAATGTCTTCACATTAGTCCTTCTTAAATGGCGAGGAGGAGAAATACATATTTATCCAATCTATGTATATCCCAAGCCCATTCTGTACTCACAAAGGCCCCAAAGAAACAGACCAAGGAAAACAAACATATCTTGACTCAGTTAAGGTGCACAATGATGATAATTCATATTTACATTGACACCCAAAACGTCAAAGTATGCACTGTAATTTTTTTGCACCAGAGAGAAGTGTCCTGGCTCCACTTTATTGATTCTTATACCAGATTTGTCCCTTCCAACTCTGGTTTTTGTTAGCTCTTACTCACACTTAGAGATATAGTTTCTAAACTCAAGTATCAGGGCTTGGTTCAGCAGCAGCTCTACTTGTAGACTATAGCCAGTGTTTGGTACCCTATATCCCATCTGTAATATTCACAGAATCTGCCAAGCCAATCTGGCTTTGCTATTTCTATTTTAATGGTAAGAGCTCAACTGGTTTGTAAGCCCATGATAGATACTAAGATCCCCATCTCCTTTCTTTGAATTCTTGCTTTTACATCTCTTTTTTGTTCAATTATCCTCTCTTCTATCTTGGTCTTATTTTCCCCTTCCAACCCTCTTATTTCACCTTTTTTATCCTCTTGCCTGTACCCTTTAAAACTCTGGTAATCTACACTGGTAATCTCCCAAATCGCTCTTTGATAAAGCCTGAAAACCCGTCACACATTTCTTAATGGACTGTGCATATTTTCCAGACTTCCTGGATATCAAGGCTGACATGGAATCCAGCTTGCCCAGTCAAAGAAACCTACCTCAGTGAAGTCCTCAGAGTCTCTTCTCTCACAGCCAGCTGATTTTTTCCGGAATGTGGGAAGTTCTTCAGTAGTCAGTCTTCTTCAAAACATCCTCTGGGTCATTTGCACTTCATGGTCATCATCGTTGCTGGGCAAACTTCCACACTCCCTGATGTGGTAGAAGTAAGGCTTTGGATTCTGGTCCTCTCCAGAGGTTTTGAAAACTTCCCACATTCCATGACCTAAGACGATGCCCATATTGCCTCAGTGGAAGGCTGGACTCTAATCCTCAAACACTCTCTGGGAACAATGTAACGCAGTAGAATGAATGCTAGATTGGGTATCAGAAAGTCTGGGTTTTCCTCCTTGCTATGCCACTGATTTACTTCAAGACTGTGGACAAGTCCTTTGGGGTGGGCTTCTGGTAACTCACATGCAGAATGGCGACACCATCCTAAATCATACTCTGTCGCCAGCTTGTGATGTCCACAGATCTATTTGTGTAGCCTCTATAACCAACAAGAGAGATTTCTGTGCCATTTTATTCTGTTTGGAAAGACCTATGTTTATGATTCTGAGACCACATGACCGTGCTGGGAGGGGCTACATAAGAACAAAAAAACATAACCAAATTCCAGAGTAGCACAGTTCACAGTGGTCAGTGTCCTGGACACCATCACCTAGCAGTGTTAGAAGAACCACCAGTGAACCGAAAGCACCAGCACTGGTAGAGAAGACAGAAGGGGAGAGGCCAAAGTTTCTTCCTTTAATTGAACCACTCCACTAGCAGGAACCAAACTGTAACCCACTTAGACATTTAGAGGTTATTCATGTTTTAGCACTTGAGCATCAGCTCTATGAATACCTAAAATGGGGCTAAGTGGAAATTGGATAACATTTGCCTGACATTGTCATTGGCCTTTCTCTAATGTCAAAGATGGATTTGCATAATTATGCTGCAAGCTAGGGAAACTGCACACAGCAGGAGGTTTCCTGGCCGGTTTTAGGTTTTAGTCATGCTCCAGCTGTGACTCTCAAGATGAAGAAAATCTCCTTTCAGAAATGAACAGACAGGGCTCACATTTTCTAAGACGGTAGAGTAACAGCTTAATGACAATTTAACTCGCATACTGATTTCCAAGGTATAATTAAGATAGGCCTGATAAGCAACTGATTGACTGAACAACCTTTAGCTTGGTATCAAAAGGGCTTCAGAGAAGAGCGAGACCAAGCAATGTTACCTCATAAACCTCTTCTTGATTAAAATTCTTTTTAAGCTGTCCAGATGCCAGATAGAAGCCAACTTCTAAAGATTGCCACTGTAACAGGTGTGTGAGATTGGGCAATCCTCTCTTTTCAAGGTCACTGCAGTCATAAAATGTCTCTTTCGACTATGTCTACAAGGGAAAAATGCTGAAGTAGGTGAGGCCCCTTTAGCCTCCAACTTTTCCCCCTTCCATGGAGGCTCCAAATAACCTCAGGCTCTCTGTTCTGGAATGCTTTTTCATGATCCACCCCTGCTCTCACAAAAGGATTTGAGAACCCTTCTCTTTGTCCCTGAAGACTAACCTAAAGGGTTACTTCTCTTCGTCTGTCACGAGGTTGTCTAATTTTGTTTGACTTTCGATTGTCAACAACACATCCCGTTTTCTAAGGATACACAAGCACTTGCAATACACTGAGAAGTAAAATTAGTGGACAGACACATTTCTGAAGGCAGCAGGCTCACCTGGCACCTGGGAAATCATAGCATTTTTATCAGCAGCGAGATGGGCTTTCCAAAGGAATATTTTCAGGCAGACCTAACAATAACGTTGAGATTTCCTGGCTTACAAAGCCTTTTCATATGCCATATTATGTATTTTTCATTTTCCCATTGATTAAAAGAATTTCTACTCAAAGTCTGGATTTCACTATGGAATTGATAAGGATCTAGGATTATTTCATGGGGAAACGCAAAAATGGCAAATAACCCTTTTTCATTCACTCGCACTACTTATTAGGTTCAAAACGTGATTGTTTCTTTGTTTGGTTGTCCTGCTTCTAAGGCACTATCAACAAGATCATCTTTGCGTTGTTCTGCTCTGATCATTTTATCCTGTCCGGTATAGAAATAACTTTTACCAGACTTCAAATGCCGCAGAGCATACCTTCCAGCTCATTTCTGGTTTGAAAACAGAGTTGCAGCTTGTACAATTTGCTAACCGGCAATTCGCCCTAGAACAATCTCATAAACACAGAGTAGGCAGATAGATTGATTCAGAATTTCTGATTTTTTTTTAAAGGGCAAGAGGATAAATGACTAGCTTCTCTAAGGCAAAAAGGCAGCTGCAGAAACCAAAGCCATTTCTTACCACACTACTATCATTATTTTCATCATCATCATCATCATCATCATTATTACTAAAAAACTGCACTTGGACAGCACTTCAGAATTTACAAAGCCCTTTTACAACCATTACCTCCTTTGATACTGAAACACCAGCCCTGTGGGACAGGTGCTCAGCAGGACAGGCGCTTGACAGATGAAGAAATTCAGGCACAAAAAGGTTAAGTGACTTACCCAAGGTTGCCCTGTGAGTTGGTATGCATAAGAATCAGTTGCCTTTTGTGCTAGATAAAAGAGGAACGGAGGTATCTGAAGAACTCACAATCCTGTCCCCTAGGAGTCCTGATTCAGAGGAAAATTTCACGGCAGTGTGTGGCATGCTCATCTTTATTTCCACTAGTGTTTTCAGTGTGTTAAACATGCAGGAGCAGCAGACATGCAGGCTGCTCCGTGAAACTGACATGATGCAAATGTGATCGCTAATGTTCAATAATGAGCAAATGCTCAACATTATGTGCCAAATAATCAATGTGCACTATAACCTAAGCCCCACAAAACACCCTGATGAAGGCGTGGATTCGCTTGGATTTCGTGCTACATTCCTGATAAACTTAGTAAATGAAAATCTACCGTTCTAGGAAGTAAGGGATTAATTTCCTTATGGCTTGAGTTTTACTAACCATCAGCCAGCCCACCTGACAAATGTCATACATTAGCCTGTTGTTGAATGTTTACAGTGACAGACACATCTCAAGACAGATATTCCATGAGATCTATTGGGATTAATTTCCAAGACCTAAAATAGCCGTGTTCCCCAACCTCTCTGGAGTTTAACAACAAATACCAATTAACGAGAACATGACAAAACCTTCAGCTCCCCTCCCTGCTGATTTATTTTTCCAAAAGGGGAAAAAAAAAATAAATGGAGGTTCTAGTATATTTTATGAAGGCAGGCTTTCAAAAATAAGAAATGGGAACTTTGCAACATTTGTAGCAAACTTTCTTTTCCTTAGAGATGTTTTTAGGTAACTCAATATTCTGCCTTCTAAAGGCCAATTCTTGGGAGAAAATGAAGTTTATTCACTGAATTTTATTGTTGAAAAATAGCTACTAAGGCTGCTGGCGGAAATGTGTTTATGTGGAAAGCTGCACTTTGAAGAAGCTAATTACTGCTTTTATATGTTTCCATTGCCACTGCTCAATTCTCATTTTCATAGTTGAAAAAGAAAAACAGGTTTAAATAATGCAATGCTATTAGTTTACGAATATGGACTTAATTGTCCCTTTTTGCCTCTCAGAAGTAATTGGCAGTGTCTTCTGTGTAAGTGGATTAAGAAATGTGCCATGGATGCAATTATAACTAAAAACTTTCATTTGGAAAATTGCAACCTTCTCTTCATTGTCTTTTAGTAGCAGCACAATAGCTCCCCATCACCCTGCACCTTCCTTAGAGGATCTGTTCTAAGGATATGTGCAGATAGTAAAAACAAGTACACCCAGTGCATTGAATTATATCAGAGTGCCCAGTAGCCCTCCGGAATACTGCACATACTCAGGTTGCATCGAACAAAGCCAAAAGGAGAGTTGATAAATAAAAGCAAAATGGTGATTTGGCATGAAGTAGACCTTGAAATAACCCCCAATTTCATTTGTTTGTTTGTTTGGTTGGTTGGTTGGTTGGGGTTTTTTTTTTATTGTTGTTGTTTTGGGTTTTTTTGTTTTGTTTTTGTTTGTTTGTTTGTTTGTTTTTTTAATTGGATTCAGTTTCCTTTTCAACTGGACAAACCGATTCAGGAAGTAGCATGGCCTGACTGTTCTATAATTTTCTCAGAAATCTTTTCAGTGACCTTTTCTAAGACTCAAAAAATGTTTCCCCCTAACACTGCAAGTTTCTTTTTCCTCCCAGCTTAGAAAATTCCTGTCGCATTTCAAAACATGTGCCAGAGATTGATGAGATTTTAGTTAAATTTACTTGATGATTATAAACACTCACTTAAAAAACACTAGGCTCATTTCTATATATGATTGCTCAACCTGGGAAAGTAAAAACTCAAAAAACCAGATTTCTTTTTCATTGTGTATTGCCAAATACTAGTTTAGCTGATTGTGTTTGTTTGGTTGGTTGGTTGGATTTTTATCCAGAATGACTAACCAAATTGCCATTTCATAGACCCTCATATATATGAATTTCAAAATATCCTTGCTATGTCTATTCCATGAAGCCAGTTTTCAGTACATTTGTTTTATGTTATACTGACATCTATGGACTCCATAAGAGAAATTCAGCCTTTTAGAAAAATTCTGTTGGCTACTTATGAGCAACTTAAAATGTAACTCAATTGTGTAGCCCAAGAATCTCTAAATCTACTGTGAGTAAGCCACTGACTAATCTTTCAACCTTTGAACACTTAGATCAAACTCATTACCTACCTTCAATGGAAACGTAAGGAACAGGCACTGAGTCTCCACTAGTAAAGCATTAATTAGCATCTCCTCTTTAATGAAGAGTGGTCCTTATCAATGAGACAACAAGGGAAATCCTGTCAGCGCATACACGTTTGCTTACTCTATTCTTAACAATAATATCCATTACTGTACTTACTGTGCGCTGAACACTGCACTACTAGGGATCTAATGATGCATAAATAGACACTGGCCCTGCCCTTGAGGAACTCACAGTCTAATGGAGGAGATGGAGAAATAAGACAGGCAATTTACAATAGAGTATGATAACTACTACGATAGGATGGGATATATCTGTCAGGATAGGCTACATGCTATAACAAATCTCAAGATATCAGTGGTTTAACTCTGTAAAGGTTTTTGTTGTTGTTGTTGTTTGGTTTTTTGGTGGGTTTTTTTGTTTTGCTTTGTTTTGTTTTGTTCATGCAAGTCTAAGTCCAATGTGATCAGAATGAGGTGGAGGGGCCTCTACGTTGGCCAGTCATTTAGGAACCTAGACTCCTTCAATCTTATAATTATACCACCACCTTCAACACATGGTTTCAAGATCGTTATGGAGAGGAAAGAAAGAGTGCAGGAGAAAACACATCCACTCTTACCTGTCTCTGTGCAGAAGAAACACAACACTTCTGAGAGAAAGAAGAGGAGAGAACTAGATTGCTCCACTTAGACAAAGGAGAACTGGGAAAGGCAGTTCAGCTGTGTCCCTAAGAGAAGGAAACAGGCTTGGTAAACAATTATTGATAAGTAGATGTAACTAGTGGCAACTAGAGGAAGCCAAGAAAGTTTAAAAAAAAATCCTCTCAAATCTAAACTTGTATTTCTTTGAACTATAAAAAACGGGGAAATGGTGGAGAAAGTTAACTAGTAACTAGCTAACTCAGAACTAGATAATGAATAACTTGAGTAAGCCAAGAGGCTTAAAATGATACTTGCAACTCTAAATTCTCATTTCTTGCTTGAATAACTATTGATAAGTTGATTTAACTAGTGCTGACTACACAACCACTCAAGTGAAAAGAACTAGAATAAGCAGAGTAAACCAAGAAGCTAAAAAACTCATTCTTTCCAAAACTAACTTCTTATTTCTTGTTAGAACAGTAAAATAGGACTACAGAAAACTAGAGAAAAAAGAAAAAATGTATAGTTAGTTAACTAGTAACAAGATAACTAACAGCTACATACTACAGACAACTAGAATAACTGGAGTAAGCCAAGAGAATCAGAAACATACATTCTACTTAATACTAATGTCCCATTACTTATTTGAGTAACAACAGATATTGCTGGCAGTAACTAGGTAAATAGTTGACTAGACAGAACTAGAATAACTAGAGGACACCAAAACCCAAAAATCACATTCTTCTGAACTTTAACTTATTTCATGCTCTGAGTATGTCTAACTCTGGATTCCCACTTTATTGTAGTATGTTCCCTATTAGGATGCTTCACTGTTTCATTGTAAACCCTATCTGCTCTTACTTCACACTACCCTGATGCTGAAGATGCAATTTCATGACTGGATGGCTACTTCCCAAAATGTCAGCTCCATTACAGGTTAGAGTTCCAATACTGCTGCATTGTGCTCGGTAGTGGGCCACAAAGAGCCAGGTATGGAGCAAGGTCCTCTCTACACAAAAGGGGAAGGAGTTTCTGGAACATGGAATATATCTGAAATACGGAGAGAGCCAGGCAACCAGATAGACAATAGCAGTTATTGCAAAGTACATTTGCAAATGACATAATCCCAAATTGAAGTCACTTGAAAAGAAAAAAAAGAAAATTATTGGCTCCTATAACTGGGACATCTAAGGTACGTCTGAAACATCTGGACAAGACACTCAAGTATCATGAGGAATATCTCTGTCCATCTTTTGCCTTTGCTTTTCTTTGTCTGTTGGCCTTATTCTCTTCTAATATGTTGGATTTTTCCTTATGGCAAAGATGATGACTCCTTCTCTAGCTCAAAACTGAAAACTTCAAGAAATGACTCAAATTGGCTAAGCTTGGTTACGTGCTCAACACAGAACAATCAGTGTGGCTAGAGGAATGAAGTTTTATGTTTGGAGAGGCCTGGTTCAGAAACCCATCCCTATGACCAGTGAGATAGGGCATTAGGATTAGCAGCTGCCTCACCAGATTGGACAGAAGGAGCATTTCCCCAAAGGAAGTGGGGATGTTGGACAGAAAAACCAAGATATAACCAGCATAGGGCTCAAGAACCTATAATCTATTTTTCCAAGAAAAGTCCAGACTTGGACCTCTATTCAGATATTATCCAGGGGTTTGACACAGGGAACTAAATTTGTTCTAGGATGTTGCTAGCTGAAGAATATTTGTGCTGTTGGGATCTTTATCAGGTAGTCATGTCTAATTAAGATAGCAGTGGGCATGGCTGGAATTGAAAGATACAAAGGTGAAGCCACATTTGGTGTAGATACGTAATCTGTAAGATATGTAGTCTTATAAGAGGTCCAGTGAGGATTGGAAGGCATCCTGCATATTTTGCTCTAATAGGTATAAAAATGGAGTCATTACCAAAAAATCTGGAAATGATGTAAGAAGAGAAGTGTAATGTAATGAGTAAGGTGTCAAACATGAACCCTACAGATCAGGAGATGAATCTGGGCCATAATTGGAGATATAATGTCACAGAAAGAATAGGGAGCAGGATGTTTGCCCAAAGATGCATGTATTTGCGCATATTTTTGAGAGAATCCAGTTTCAAAACAATGGATGGCATCATAACTCCAAAGTTGTGACACACCCATGATCAAATTAAGAAGGTCCATGCACAAAATAGTGTTAGATATACTAAATTATATAACGCATACAAAGTATTTAGCACAATGAGCACATATCAGGTATTCAGTCCATGGTTCTATTATATTACTATTACTTACAGGCATGGCATTATGCCTATACAATATATACAATATGTGATGATAACCCTATTTAATAGGTATTGCTACTCTAATTTAAGCAATTTGCAAAGATAACAGAAATGTTCATTTGCAGAGCTGGAATTTAAATCTAGCAGATCTGACTCCAAGGTGTGTGTTCTTACCATTATGCTACATTTCACAGAATGCCGGTGATATCCCATGAAATCTGGAGTGACCAGGCAATTTATGGTCTATTTTTGATGTTTAAAGCACGGTGTAGACTTTGGTAGTTAGCATCTTCATCGCTTATAGGATGAAAAATCTGATGTTTAGAAGGTTGGCTTGACATTTCTGCAGGTTTTCATAGAATTAATGATGCCACTAGATCCTTACAGAAGGAGGTGTTCTAGTCACTCAAGCAAGGATATTAGAGTACATCATATTACTGCTGTACATTGCACTATTGCTAAAGCAGACTGAAAGCCCACGCTGTTCAAGGGCATAATGAAGTATCATATTCATAAGTGTCTGGGAGACTTCAGGATTGTTAGATAGAGGAGAGCGATCTGGCATTCACATTGTCTATATTCAGTTGGGAAATAGATTTCTCCTTCCTTCCAAATTCATATCGATTTGTATGTCTTCCAGAAACCTCGGCAAAAGAAAATGTAGCCTAAGAAGTCACGGATAAGAGGTTTCAGTCCTCAATCCTGGACGGTGAAGGCACTGAAGCCTCAATAATAGTTATAAAACTGGAGGGGGTGGATGGGATGTGGTTAGGCCTGCTCTTTGTAAGCAGTTTTAAAAACCTTTGAGCTAATGGATTTATAACTTAAACCTCTTGGCAGAAATCATCACCCCAGGCATTTTGGCGATAGTCTAATCACACTTGAAGTTAAAGATACTGCCTTGGCGTCTCCTTACTAAGCCCAGTTCTAATTCTTACATTTCTGGGATGCTTCCTCAGGGCCGCCTTTGTCAATTGCTGGATGGTTGCTACCTACTCACTGTGCTTCTGGGCTCCATAGAACACTAGGGTCCTACCATGTATATATTGATGTTTCTAGGGAGAAAAGTAGAAATTAAGATACAATAAAAATAAAAATAAGGGGTGCCTGGGTGGCTCAGTGGGTTAAAGCCTCTGTCTTCGGCTCAGGTCATGATCCCAGGGTCCTGGGATCGAGCCCTGCATTGGGCTTTCTGCTCAGCAGGAAGCCTGCCTCCCCCCTCCATGCCTGCCTCTGCCTACTTGTGATCTCTGTCTATCAAATAAATAAAGTCCTTAAAAAAATAAAAATAAAAATAAAATAAAATAAATGTATGCAGTCAAAATGGGAACTAGTGATTAAATTTTCAACGGGTTTATTGTTCATTATGGGACATCTTAGAGGCTTTAATAAGCTCATACACGCTATGAATCTTTAGGAGAAGTATCTAGCATGAACAGTGTTCCAAATGTATTTGACCAGGGTTTTGCTTGTTTCTTTCTTTTTGAGGACTACATACTACCATCTTATAGAAAACTAGTATGTTTCCATGAAATACAGTTTAAGGAATACTAGTCTAGACTAGTGTTGCAATAATATGTATGACGTATATCCACTGTATCTACACTAGAGTATCAAGGCAGTGTCGGAAGTTTCTGGCCGGGGTCCCTATGTGGCTCAGTGAGTTAAAGCCTCTGCCTTGGGCTCAGGTCATGATCCCAGGGTCCTGGGATCCAGCCCCACATCGGGCTCTCTGAGCAGAGAGCCTGCTTCCTTCCTCTCTCCTCTGCCTGCCTCTCCACCTACTTGTTATCTCTGTCAAATAAATAAATAAAATCTTAAAAAAAAAAGAAGAAGAAGAAGCTTCTGGCAGCCTATCTGAAAGTTCTCAAGCCAACCCAGAGAAAGCTCAACAAGAAAGCCATCCCGACCACGCAGTATGTCTGACAAATCTTTCATACTCACAAGTCAATGTGTCTGAGGAGGGTCCTATGTGCTCCAGGCCCACGTGGGCTATACACCTTCCCCCTTGACTTGCTCTGCTCTGTTCAGTGTTGAAGGTTGGGCTTTCTTGCTTCCGGGAGTATATTGCAGTTTTCTTACCGGCATGGAAGCTCTTTTCCACATCTCAGTCATGGCATTAACCTTGTTATATTCCTAGTTCTTGTCATACCCTTCTCGCTGGCGACTACAGATGATTAAATAATTGACTATGATGAATAAATAAAATCACATATGTCTTAAGAGCTAAAGTAAATTACATATGTAAAGCACTCAACACAGTGTCATATGGCATTCACTCAGCAAATGTTAGTTCCCAAATGGGCCTTAAAAAAATCTCTTTAACAAAATCTGTACCCTCCATTCAATGTTTTTTTTTTTTTTCACTTGTGCACATTTTGATATCATTTGGAATTTTTTAAATAAAGATTTACTTATTTAAAAGACAGAGATTATAAGTAGGGAGAGAGTCAAGCAGAGAGGGGGGAGGGGAAGCAGGCTCCCTGCCGAGCAGAGAGCCAGATGCAGGGGCTGGATCCCAGGACCCTGGGATCATGACCTGAGCTGAAGGCAGAGGCTTTAACCCACTGAGCCACCCAGGTGCCCCATCATTTGGGATTTTTTTAAAGCACAAACACGAGTCACTTTTATTTTAAAAATTAAAATAACTACATACCTAGGTGGCTCAGTGGGTTAAGCCTCTGCCTTCTGCTCAGGTCATGATCTCAGGGTCCTGGGATCAAGCCCTGCATGGGGCTTTCTGCTCGGCAGGGAGCCTGCTTCTTCATCTCTCTCCGCCTGCCTCTCTGCCTACTTGTGATCTCTCTCTGGCTATCATACAAATAAATAAAATCTTTTAAAAAATAAAATAAATACAGAAGCTAGTCACCAACAGGCAAGTACTGTATGATTGCATTTATATGAGGTACATAGAGTAGTCAGATTCATAGAGAAAGAAAGTAGAATGGTGGTGGCTAGGGTCTGTGGGGGAGGGGAGAATAGGAAGTTACTAATGGTAGCGAGTTTCAGTTTGGGCAGATGAAAAATTTCTGAAGATGGATGGTGTTGACAGTTGTATAACAATGTAAGTGTACTTAATGTCACTGCACTGTATACTTTAAAAATGGTTAAGATAGTAAATTTTGTATTAGGTGCATTTCCCCACAATTTAATTATCTAATTTAAAATTAAAAATGTAACTAAACAAAAACATTTCTCCCTCTCCTTCTCCTCTTTCTTAAAAGGTCTCGGCCTCCCTTTAGTCTCCCCTTCAACCAGTTTTCCATACCGCCACCAGAACAGTCTAACCACAATCCTCCCTATTAACCACTATGAGAAAAAATGCAGACTTCAGACAGACATGCAAAGCTCTTAGCCTAAAGTCCCTACCTGCCCTCATCTCCTAACACTGCCCTATTTCATATCTCTGGTCAAACCATACCAAACTGCTTTTATTTTTCCACATGTGGTATTTCATGACTTCTTGTCTTTGCCTAAAATGTCTTTTCAGGGGCGCCTGGGTGGCTCAGTCGGTTGAGCATTTGCTTTCGGCTCAGGTCCTGATCCCAGGGTCCTGGGATGGAGCCCTGCTTCAGGCTCCCTGCTCAGTGGGGAGCCTGCTTCTCCCTCTCCTCGGCGTCCACTCATGCTGTCTCTCACTATGTCCCTCTCTCTCTCAAATAAATAAGTAAAATCTTTAAAATAAAATAAAATAAAATAAAATAAAATAAAATAAAATACGTTTTCAGACTCCCTTATTTGCCTGACAAACATCTCACCCTTCAAGGCAAGGTTTGGTGTGGGCTTCATGGCACCCCCACCCGCTCAGGGCAAGCAGAACACTACCTCTTTTGTGCCAGCACTCTACCTAATATGGCACTCTGTCACTGCAGTAGCAGGCTGCATTGCTATGGTTTGTTTATTTGTGCGTGTCACTAGATTGGGAGGACCTCAAGGGTTCATTCATATTTGTATCCCCAGGGTTTAGGGCTCAGTGCTTGCTACATAGGAATTGATTAATGCATTGTTGAGTGAGTGAATAAATAGAAGTGGCAGCACAGATCTGCTCATTTCGATCCTGGTTTCCAGCACTACTATCAATAAAAATCCCCAAACACAGTACTTAAAGAGACTCTGTCATCAGAGCAGCAGGTAGATGGATACCTGGTAGTGGAAAAGAAAGAGCAGCGCCAACCTCAAATGCCTAAAAGTTCCTGACTTCCTTCTTTTCTGCCTCTAAAGATACCACACCAGGCTCGGAACCACTGTCTAATAAAGGATTCAGAGTTGGGGTAGGGAGCAGCACTGGAGGGGACTCCCTGAAGGAAAGGGAAATTTGTTCTGGGTTTTCCACGTTGGAGCTGAACTCCGTGTTTCAGAGAAATGCTATGGTATATGATGTACACACTACTTTACTTCAAGCTTATGATGGGTTAAGTAGCCTTGGGTGAACTCATTTGGGAGTATGCCCATAATTTATAACATTGTTTATATGGGAAAATTGTTTCTGAGTTCAAAAAAACAGACCCTTGGAACTTAACTTGGTGACTTCCGGAATTCTTTTAGAAAGTACCACGAGCGTATCAGTGGAAATCTAGAGATACATGAAAATGGAGGGCTTTAACTAGGAGAAAGCAATGATGGCTATATTTCACGGTCACATTACAGGTATTATGACTAGATTATATACCAGTTCTGTTCTGTAGTTCTTGAATTACACATTATTGCAATCAGTATCATATTCCGTAACAAGGTAATGGAAATAAAGTTGAAAAATGCAAGTTTCCGTTTTAAGCCCATCTTACAAAAGTCTACCATCCAATATATCTTGTATGACACTATGAGTATCATACAAGATGACTGCAATGTTGCTTCAGGACACAAGCGGCCTGCAAAAGTGACGCACTCTCTTTCAAGCACTTTGACAGCAAAATGTCAGGCCATGAAAATGACTCATTGACTTACAGTTTGTCATCAGGGTAAAATATTCCCTGAAATAAAACAGTCTTCTGTAGGGACCCTCTGTGCGTAAACAGATGCATTTGCAAGCCCACATGACCTAAATGGTTATTTCTGGCCATTCTCCTTCCCACATCCAAATGTTTGTGATATATTACTATGCAGTTGAAGGCTGCAAGGCAATATGCATGATTTGAGAGGAAACAGTTCATTTACTGACACTACACAGAAAAGTTGAAGAAAGAGGCTTTCTTCTTAAAAAAAAAAAATAGAAGCAGGGATCTAAAACTGCTTTTAAGAATCACCATTTTCCTGTTAGAAAAAACAATCATGGATATCTGTCAAATACTAATGACAGTCTGTCAATCATGCCCCAACCCCACCCCTCCCCGATTTCAAGAGCTTGTCTTCTTATTGTAAAACTAGCTTTTAACTATTTCCAAAGCAACAGAATTATATTGCTGCGATGTGTGACTGAAATGTGTGACAGGTTGTTTGGATTGCAATCCCAAGGCCCAGTTATGACCCTACCAGGGAACACACTCTCCTCATTCAATAGAGCCTGTGTCTACATAATGTCAAACAAATGGTAGGGCACTAAACAAATAATGAGCTGATTCAGTAACCTGTGGAGTGTCTCAGGTTGTGCCTATACCAGAGGTTGGCAACTTGAAATTCTTCCGAGAGGCACAGTCAAGCTTGTCCTGTGAAGTTACAGAGTTGTCTGTAACATTTGTTACATTTGATACCAGAGGTTGGCAACTTGAAATTCTTCCAAGAGGCACAGTCAAGGGTGACCCTCCCACATCTCATCTAGATACATGGTTCGGAACATGTAGAACACATTCATTCATTAAACACTTCAGTGAATGAACCCCGAGGAAAAACTCTCAGATCTTTCTGAGATATATTAAAATCACCTGATTTTGTCTCGTTTTAACCACCTGATTCATACTCACTTAAAGGAACCATCTACACAGACATGCAATATTTTTTAAAACGTTCCACCAGGAAAAAAAAAAAATGTTCCACCAGGGACATCTTAGGCTAAGGCAAATTAAGGGTACTGATCTGCTTGTCTGCTGACTTAGGGCAAGGCTGGGCTCAATAGAAGCCATATCTTAAGGGTGGGTCCTATGGAGGAGAAGAGTAGGCATTGGGCTGAAGTGTTCAGGGAATGTGACAAAGATAGGGCCCTGCTTTTTCAGAGGGGTAAATTTATCCTCTCTACCTCCGCTTTTCTCTATCACTGAATTCATCTTCTCATCTTTCCCTCTAGCTTCAACAGAAGTCTTATGCCCAGTCATTGTCCAAACTCACCTTTCCTGACTTTCCTAGGAACACTTTTAGTACTGAGTGTCACTTTTAGCATGGACAGCTCTACTGACTAGTACAGCCAGCGCCACAACTTGTCTACATAACTGGATTATAATCTATCGAAAGAGAGGGACCTTGACTTCTGCTTCTTAGGCTATCTATGCAATGCTGGGGATCTCTTCTCTTCCTGCTTCTGGTGGATATATTTTTTAAAGGTTTTATTTATTTACTTGAGAGAGAAAGAGGGAGCACGAGATGGAGGAGGGTTGGAGGGAGAAGTGGGCTAGATCCCAAGACTCCAGGGTCATGACCTGAGCCCAAGGCAGATGCTTAACAGACTGAGGCACCCAGGCGCCCCTCCTGGTAGGTATTTTACCTTGATCTTCTTTGCTAATCAACATGCACAGGACCTCCTGATTGGTAAAAACAAAACCAAAACAAAACAAAACAAACATAGTAAGTCCGCCTTCTCTTCAATCTTCTTCTCTTCTTATTATATTCTTTTCCCTAGGTGATACCACGCAGTCTCAGGATTTCAACTATCAGCCATAAAGATGATTTCTACTGATGATCTCCAGCTCTGGTTTTGCCTCCGATTTCCAATGCTACCTCTCAAAAGAGACTGATGACCTGGATAGCTCGCTGTCATCTCATAACCTGGCCCTGAGAACTGAATCCCCCTCTTCCTTGCAAACTGACTTTTCCTCCCTGACATACAGATTCCTGATAATGGAGCATGAGCCTCCAATAAGTTCAATAAATTCAGCTTATTTCAACAAATATTAATTGGGTGCCTACCATGAATAAGACATTGAACCCTGAAATCATGCAGGCATCTATAAATCTTCCCTCTCATTCCCTGTCTTAAGCCTAACCGGAGGCTCAGTCAGTTCTTGTGACATGTCACCCATACCCAAACCTTCCTCTCTATTCCCTTTGCCACCCACTCCAGCAGTCCCAGGACTCACGGTTTAAAGCTCACATTATAATTGCCTCCTCGGCATGCTAGGTATCTCTCATGCTAGGTATCTCATACTAGCATCTCTCCTTCCTCTATCACAGAGGTTTTCAAGCTTTTCTGCATATTAGTAATACTTGGGGATCTTTTTAAAATCCTGAGGCCCAGGCTACATCTCACACCATTAAGTCAGAATCTCTGGGTTAGGACCGTGGTATCAGTATTTTTATAAAGCCTCCAGTTGATTTTTTTTTAAGAGTTTATTTATTTATTTGTCATAGAGAGAGAAGCGAGAGCAAGCACAGGCAGACAGAGTGGCAGGCAGAGGCAGAGGGAGAAGCAGGCTCCCTGCCAAGCAAGGAGCCCGATGTGGGACTCGATCCCAGGACGCTGGGATCATGACCTGAGCCGAAGGCAGCTGCTTAACCAACTGAGCCACCCAGGCGTCCCGCTTCCAGTTGATTTTAATGTGCGTCCAAGGTTGTGTATGAATCAATGTTTATTCCATTCCATTCACTACGGCCAGGACTTCTACCAACACTGCTTTCATTATGTAATTTACTGGCTCAAAATCTTTAATCAGCCTCCACTGACCAACATCAAGGCTCCTCATAATCTGACTCAATTCAATCTCATGAAACCTATGCCTTCCCACCTCCGTGACCATCTGCTGAACACCTCTTCTCTGCCTATCCAAATCTCACTCATCCTTCAAAGTCCAGTCCATCCAAGAAGGAACATTCCCTAAGGCACCCAGACCACAGTGATTATCTACCCCTTGGGCACCTCTACCAAGTTTGGCCCCTATCTCCCTGTATTGGTTAAAATTCTCTGCTCTTATGTCTCATTTTCCTAATTAGTTTTTAGGACCCGGGGACATAATCTTCATCTACCTTACACCCCCCCCCCCACTGTACATAGCCCACTGCTATGTATATTATAGACATGCAATAAATAAGATGGATGGTTTATGTCCAATCTATCATAAAAAATGTTTCAATCAGCATGTAACTAAATTTATATGTTTGTGCCATGTTGTAATATTATAAAATTGAGCAGTATGCTTAATCTCTACTCTTGTCAGTAGACAGGCTGACAAAAAACAGGACAACATCACTTTCAGATGGGACTGCTTATCTTGAATACCTCTTGGGTATAGCTAAGGCATGTAGATATACTGTATATAATAAACCCAAGGGAGGCTATTAACAATTCAACATTTCCTGTTCGTGTGGGAATGCTAATTCCATTTATCAAACAAGGACAGAAACATTGTTTCTTTAGGCTGGTCCTCCCTTTTTGGCTCCTCAGGGTCCAAGGCTATAATCCCCATGGAGCCAGAGAAGGGAGAAAACCCTCCAACTGACCTCCTGACCACTGGAATAGAAAGTCAGGCTGAAAATAAAGATTTTTATGTTCAGAAAAGTTGAAATGGGCCATTTGTAGTTGGAGGTAGTTATGGTGTAGTGTAAAAAGCACTAGACCTGGGGCCAGAGGAGCTGAGTTCATATCCTAGCTCTGTTGCATAATTGTCCCATGATTTTAAGTTAAACACTGAGCCTCTGTGGACCTTGGCTTCTTCATCCATGAAAGAGGATTAGTAATAAATAGCAAAGTGTTTGGGGGAATTAAGAAATAAGAAAACATGGGTAACTATCCCTAGCATACAGTAAGCACTCAATAAATGTTAGCATATTTGAATAATAATGCTAAAATATGTTATTCCTTTATTTAGCATAAAATGCAAATTTATTAACAAAGGGAAGACATCCAGTTCCCCAATTAATGTTCCATATGTTTTTGAATTGCTTTTTATTTGGTAATAATTTCTAATCGGGGTGCCCGGGTGGCTCAGTCAGTAAAGCACCTGCCTTTGGCTCAGGTCATGATCCTGGGGTCCTGGGATGTACCGTGTTGTATCTGGGATTGTACCATGTTGTAGCATGTTGGCTGGGATTAAGCCTCACCTCCCACTTTGGGTTCCCTGCTCAGCAGGGAGTCTGCTTCTCCCTCTCCTCTTGCCTCTCCCCCCTGCTCCTGTGCTCTCGCTCTCACACATACTCTCTCTCTCAAATAAATAAATAAAATCTTTTAAAAATTTTTTCTAACTTAGAAAAGTTGCAAGAATAAAAGAACATCTCTATACCATTTACACAGATTCACATTTATTAGTTTTTTACCCTATATTCTTTTATCTATCTGTCCACACTATATTCCTGAATCATTTGCATCATTATGACCTTTTGCCCCTAATGCTTTGGTGTACATTTCCCAGGTACAATGATATTGTCTGACATACCACAGTCCATTCAGCAACAGTGATATTTTTTATCCAAGCTTTTTCAGTTGGGCCAATGAAGTCCTCTACAGCTAAGGATAGGACTGAAACATTTTCCATTTGCCTCATTAGTATCTCAGTCCTTCCTGCTTCCTCAAGAACCCTCCTTTCTCCACCTCCAATGTTTGCAAACTAAGAAAATAAACATATTGTAACACTGAAAGAATTTGAACAAAGAGCGCTTTAAAAAAGAAAGTAAGCAAACCTAACACCATGGGGATGGGCATACCATTTCTCCAAGTAAATTAAGATATTAAAAGCATGGCCATTCAAGAAAAATTATACATATATTTCCCCCTGAAAAAGAATGTCTGGGAGAGAGAGTGAGAGCTTGACCATGATGGAGATCAAACCTAGAGCTAGATTTGGAGAAAGATTATGTTCTTCAAACTTAATAACCAGGAAATGCTATTAGGAACCTGAGCTCATTGGGCCCTGTTGTGAGTTGAACCCTGACCCCAAAAAGACCCGTTGAAATCCCAGCCTACAGTACTTGTGAATGTCCCCATCAGAAATAGGGTCTTTGCAGGGATACCTGGCTGGCTTATATGTGATTCTTGATCTCGGGGTTGTGAGTTCCAGTTCCATATTGGGTATAGAGATTACTTAAATAAATTAAAAAATCTTTAAAAGCAAAACAAGAAAAAGAAGAAAGAAAGCAATAGGGTCTTTGCAGATGTAATCAAGTTAAGATAAGGTTATAAGGGTGTACCCTAATCCAATATGACCTATGTTCTTGAAGATTTTATTTTATTTATTTATTTGAGAGAAGGAGCCAGTGGGGGTAGGAGTAGAAGGAGAGGGACAAGCAGACTCCACATGGGGCTCCGTCTCACAACCCCGAGATCATGACCTCACCTGAAATCAAGAGTTGGATGCTTTACTGACTGAGCCATCCAGGTGCCCCAGAATGGTGTTCTTATAGGACGAAAAGGGACAGACACATAGAGAGGAAAACACTGTGTGGAGATATAGAGACACATGAAAGAAAGATGGTCATGAGAAGACGGAGGCAGAGATTGGAGTCATTACGCTGCCAGAAGTCAAGTGACGACTGGGGTTCCCCTCACACCTTCAGAGGGAGCAGGGCCCTGTCAACATCTTGATTTTGGACTTCTGGCCCCCAGAACTGTGAAAGAATAAATTTCTGTTCTTTTAAGCCATTCAGTTTGTGCACTTTGTTATGACAACCCTAGGAAATTAATACACATTGCTATTTGGCCATCAATGAGACATTTACTGAAGAAGAACCATGTGCCAGTCACTCTGCTAGGCGCCAGGGAAATACAAAAATAAGATGGGTTCTACTCTTTCTTTGAAAGCAGACTTCAGGGATACCTGGGTGGCTCAGTGGGTTAAAGCCTCTGCCTTCGGCTCAGGTCATGATCCCAGGTCCTGGGATGGAGCCCCGCATCCGGCTCTCTGCTCAGCAGGGAGCCTGCTTCTCCCCCTCTCTCTGCCTGCCTCTCCGCCTACTTGGGATCTCTGCCTGTCAAATAAATAAATGAAAAACCTTAAAGAAAATAAAGAAAAGCAGACTTCAGGTTTCTGTGATGGATTAGGCTATTTTCAGGGCCCCAAAGATGCCTTTCCCTAACCTGTAACCTGGCAAACATGTGTTTTTTGTTTTATTTGCTCATGTATGTGGAGTACTTATGTACTCTAAAGACCGGGTTTCTCCCATTTCAGAGTATTCCATTTATCAAGGGACACAGTTACTCACACAACTCCCTCTCCTTGGGGTGGCCATGAGAGAAGAGTAGGGAAGGTTCTAGGACACCTTTCATTTTGTTTCCCGCCTATATCTTTCCTGCTGTATCCATCTTCCCAATGACATTTCTCATGCTCTAAAATGAGGAGCTCTTCACACATTTTAAGAAACACTATGCAGGGACCACAATGTGGCACTGTTTCATTCCTAAAATTTAATAAAATACACAGTTCATTTTATGTGACAATATGAGGACTTCACCTCAGAGTTTATGTTGTGGGGAGGGGAGAGTGCATATCTAAGGCCAATTAAATGTCAACCTCAGTAACAGAGTCCAGGCCTTGCCTCTTGAACCCTGGTGCCCCCATGGTAAGCCCTTGGCAATTTGATGAAGTAGACAGTATTTGTCTTTATTTTACTCTGTTATTCATGCATAGAGACCCCATTTGCCGTAATGTTCCAGCTTCTCCCCCCTGCCTACTCCCAGTAAGGTGCCCTGACTTGTGTCCTTGCCACCTTCTTGCTTTCGCTGTGGTAATTTTGCCTACTAAGGTAATAACTGTTAGCAAGGGGTCAGCTTGAGGTGTGACCCCTCACAGAAGTGTATTATTCTTAAAGGGGCCTACCTTACAGATCGAAAAGCTCTCAAAACCAAAAGAAATATAGCTCTAGTGATGGATTGGTATGCAGTGGATCAATCCTTTGGGACAGGAGTCCTGTACCCTTTCATTTTTTTTTTTTTTGAATTTTGTACATCTCCTGTGATTCTGGCCTGGATAACTAGGCAATGAGGTAGATAGTGGTATGATGAGGGATATAGGAAGAGACAGATAAAAATGATGGGTAGAGATGGAGGCAGAAGATATGTTTGGTTTCATGTTCATTTTTTCATGTTCATTTTAAGATGCCTATGTAGCATTCAGGGGATTTCAGGAGGCAGTTTGATACATTGATCGTATAAGAGATGTGGCAGATGGTACTGATTTTGAAGACATCAGTCAACATGTTTCCTCATTGTTCTGTGAGGTTATAACCAAGTCTTTGGTTTCTGAATCTTCAACAGCAGGTGCTGCGACATTTTTAAAGGGGTAGAAACTTCCAGGTATCCTTGAAATGCTTTCATGGTCTTGACCACAAGCTGGCTTTAGCTCTCCCAACTATCTATCTGCTCTTGACCTAGGATAGGTGTGTGGACTTTGGTTGTGAAGTGTGACATATGCAGCGGTTAAGGTATTCTTTGGAGAGTGATAAGAGACCCTAGAAAGTCCAACGTGGGGCCTGTCAATCTTGTTTCCCTCACTACATAGCATTTATGCTTCAAGGAGAACTGGAGAGAATAAATATGAGGTTGTACATTCCTGGATTTCTTTGTTCTTAATGCTTTGTAAAGTCTTCCTGGCCTCCAGCTGGTAAACCCTCCAAACCATTCTGTACACCACAAGAAAGTAAAACACCACTTTTATCAGTCCCCCAAACCTCCCAAAGAACAATTTCCAATTGTTCTAGTTCGCATTCAAGCTCCTCAAAACTCTGGTCCTACTGCACATAGCTGAACTAAATCTTTCCTAGCCTCTACAACAGACTGTTTACTCGCTTGTACTGAAAACAAAACCAGAGATTTTCAGACTGTAAACCCTTGCTAATGCTATTATTCCCTGACTCGGAATACCGTCCACTAACTTCTCTACCTACACTGACTCTTCATTTAACACATAACTGTGCACCTACGTTGCCAATCAAACTTCATTCTGCTCTCTCCTCTCTCATCTCTATTATAATGAGCATGGTCACAGTAACCCTATATTCAGAATCAAATGACAATTTGGCAAATACATGTGTGGTCTGGGACAATTAAGGAGAGGTCATTTAAGATTGAGGCTATTCACTCCTCTGAATCATGTCAGAGAACCCCTCGCATTCTTATTTTAGTATTTTGTCTCTCCGGCTACACTGGAGGTTTTGGAGGCTGAATACCAACTTTAGACTTCTTTGTACCCCACACGGCACCAGTCACATGGTAGGTATGTAATAGTTTTTCAGTAAGTATTTGTGTTAGGACTAGCTGCTGATATTCTTTGTTTGAGTTTGGCAACATTCTTTAGGTGTGGCCCACCCTCTAACTATGAAGGTAGTTCACAAGGAAAACCAATGACTGTAGATTAAATTCAGCAGAAAATACATTTTAACAGAGGAGATTAGCCCTTCTGCTGAGTAAGCTGAGCCCTAGTAAACTGATCCTGCCTTCTTCCAAAGAGCTACGGAAATAAATCACCTTGTGGGTGAAACAGAGTTAGTCTTCATTTGCAGGGGGATTTTAAGTGTCTCCATGGTTTTAGGCCTCCAGAAAAATGTCCGCATATTTAACATCTGCTCCGTCTTCAAATTACCTCAGCATTTTTCTTAAGACTCTGTGAAAATGAGCAAGAAGCTCTCACTTTGCAAAGTGTCCACCAAAGCCGAAGGGACATTAAGGAGAGGCAGGAGGGGCAAGCAAGAAGCCAATCTCACCGAAGGAAGTTAGTTCATTCCTTGGGAAAGAAAAGAAATGTGAGTTCAGAAGGTAGAACAGAAACCCTTTAAACTCTTCATGGCAAGACTAGAAATTGAATGGAAGAGATAGATGAGATGATAAAATGTGGCAATAAATAAGTCAGAAATTTCCTGTAACCTTGGGAGAGAAGGTGATAGGGTCAAACTCCTCGGCATTGTTTTTGGATATCAAGAGAAACTCTGGGAGTCAGCAAACGTTTTCTATAAAGGGTCTGATTGTAAATGTTTTAGGCTTTACAAGCTGCAATCCCAGAGCCTCGGTGGTACATTCTCCTTAGTTTCTTTTAACGACCCTTTAAGTATGTTTTTTAAAAATTTGTAGCAGCAGCTTGTGCACCTTTGCTCTAAAAGATGGCATACGTGTAAATTTCAATTAGCTTTCAACTCGGAAAATTATTTTCTTATGGTAAGATTAACTGCAGAATCAGCAGTGGAAATATCGGCCATGGAAACCCTCTCCGGTAAATGTGAAGAGGATTTTTGAATGAGGGACAGACTAAAACCAAGACACTCTAATCAGGGATCCTTTGCCAGCAAATAGAGCAAGTACTCTGCGCATGGAGTGCTAGCTGGAGGAGGGGAGCAGGTTTGGGTGAATCTAAGGGTCTGTGCAAAAGCTATTCAAAACGGGGAAAAAAAAAAAACTGGTGAGTGTGATTTGAGCAGGACACTGAGCATCTGGCCAAATTAAAGCTGGGGAACTCCCCCAGGAGCTTTCAGAACAGACCCAAAGGCAGTCTGGAAGCTGGGGTCAAGGAGAGGCAAATGCTGAGGCTGTTTTTTGACCACAAAGGCAGGGGGAAGTCCTGGGCTTTGTTAATTACCAAGCAGCTGAGATTGCACTTTGGGAATAAGTGAAATTTCTGCAAAATGTAACTTACCTGCCTGGGATCAGTCTAAAATACCTTACGGGGTACACCCTGATGGATATAAAGAAATTATGCCTGAAAAATTGGAGTCTGGGGACACTGGGAGTTCTGGTGCAAGAGAGGAAGAGGTTAGAAATGTTCCCTTTCCCCATCCCCCACAGGAACCACTTTCCACTAGGGAGCACAAAGCAGGCCAGAAGGTAGAAACTTCAGAGTATCTAAAGCACACCTGACAAATATGCTTTTGAGAAACCAAGGGAGCCCCCCCCCCACCAAATGCTGACTGAAAAGACCTGAGGGCAACAAGTCTTAAGCTAAGATCAACTTGTCAGGAAGATAGGAATAACAATGCTTTCCCCCACCCAACTATTGCCCCGGGCTAGAGTGTTCCAGACTGAATAAATGCTCAGTGCCTAATTGGGAGGAGGAAGGGTTAGTGTGGGTGGGAACAGTACTTACCACAGGTGTCCTAAAAATAACCGTGTATTTCAGTTTCCAAGGTGTTTTCACAACCATTGTTTGATCTGAAGCTCACAGGCCAGTGTGATCCTAAAATGGGACAGAGATTATTTTCCCAAGTTTTACAAGGTAATGAAACAGAGGCTCAGAAGAGTTGAGCTCCCTGTCCAATTTCGCACAGCTTCAAGCAATAGCGCCACGCTCAAATCTCTCAAGATTCCAAATGCAGTGCTCATGTTTACACAACTGCCTGTGTTCTTAGCGAGAAAACATCAAGGTGGGAAATGACTGGCCAAGAAGTACATCCCTGGGAGAGGTGACCCACTTGGGAGCTACAGCGGTTAGGATGAAAATGAACAGTTAGAAGGTGAGGATAGAGTTGTGAAGAAATGTAAGGCTTTCTAAAGGCTGGGAATTGAAAAGGCTCTTAGAGATTTATTTGTTTATGTTAGGGAGAGAGTAAGAGAGCATGTGTATGCACACATGCCCAAGAGCTTGGTGGGGGGGCTGGGGGAGAGGGAAAGAGAGAATCTCAAGTAGACTGTCCAGGAAGCATGGAGACTGATGTGGGTCTGGGTGTCAGGACCCTAAGATCATGACCAGACCTGAAGCCAAGTCCGAGGCTCCACTCACCGAGCCACCCAGGGGCCCCTTTAAAGGCTTTTAAATGGAAACGGTTCTAAAGCCAGAGTCTGCATTCCAAGGAAATAGGGAGATGAATTTTTAAAATGTCCAGGGTAACCTGGTAAAGCCACAGAGATGGTCTTTTCCAGGGATTTCACCTGGCACAGAGGGATACACTAGAGCCATGACTACCTGCTCGGCTGGTCACAGATACTGAGAAAAAGAGCTTTGGTCTTGGACTTAAACACAAAGTAGGAAGGGAGAATTGAAAAGGGTTATAAATGCTAGATGTTGGGGATACAGCAGCGAATGAAGACACTGTCCATGACCTCAAGGGAACTTAAAGTCTAGTTGGGAATCCAGAGAATAAATAGCTACAAAACAATGTGATAAGTAATCTGATAGAGAGAGGAACTAGGATCAGACCTGAAGCCCAGGGTAAGGAGGAGGAAGTCCATGGCGTACCATGCTTTCCTAACACCCTGACCCAATGCCTGTCCCACTCCAGCACAGGAGGGGAGCAGAAATGTGATAGTACAGGAAACATGACACCTCCTGAAATGAACTACATAAACTGTGAAACGTAAGTCGTGGTTCTCTTGTTCTATAACAAGGTAAAAACTGCATTTAAAAAAAAATCAAGCTAGGAACTATGAACCGTGAAAACCTATGAGCAGTATTCCCTTCTTTTCCCTCTTCTGACATTATGCTTCTAGAAAGGAGACTATGGGACTGGAAGGCTGGAACACCAAACTTTTTTGCTTGGTTAATGTCACCTGGGTAGGAGTATGACTGGAGAGCTCATAGGATAATGTTAGGATCCCAGATTTATGCTCTTCGATTGCCTGGAGATAACAGAGGAAAGTTTATCCAAATGGAGGTTCAACCTACTGCTTAGGGCCACCCTGGGCTAAATTTTGCCACAAATGGAACTGCTGCTGAGGAAATGATAGAAGAACATTACCACTTAGGACAGAAAAACTCACACAAGCCTCCGCTATTACCATATTGCAAGAACCTCAAGTACTTTGTTCAAGCCATCTATTGTCTCTTAGATAGAAATTACTTGGCTTCACCTGAGTTTTTTTCTTTGTTTCTTTTTGACAATCCTTTGTATAGCAATTTAAGCTTGTTGAGAAATTACCTGGTTTCACAGATGGTGATTTGTTTATTTAATAATAATAATAATAATAATAGCTACTATTTATTGAGTACTCATCATATTCCAGGACTGTGTAGACAATATTCTAAATCTTCACAGATTTAAAGTTCTACCCACCATTCCCACATTGCTGAAAAATGCAATCTTCATAAGGGTAGGCATTTGCCTGTTTTGTTTTCCAATGCTTCCCAAGTGCTTAGAACAGTGTTGAAGACATAGTGGATCCTAATACACAGCCAACAGATTATAAAATTGAGACTTCAGAGGTTAAGTCATTTATCTAAGGTCACATAAGCAACTGAGTGTGGGGATCTTAACCCAGTTCTATCCAAATGAAAATCTCTTTGTTTCTTCCACTGTACTAGGCTGCCTTTTGGTAAAATCTATTCCTGGTTTATGGTTGTGATGGACATAGGAAGTCACACCATCCATAAAGTCATCTGGAACCATCTTCTTGACATCAAAGTCTCTGATGCCTTTCTCATTCAGCTACTTTCCAGCACTCGTGCCATGCCTTTCTTCTGATCTTGAAGCCTTCACTTGCTAGACACCAAATAAACATACCACCTTCTGCTGAAACTGTTCACACCCAGATTTCCACAGCGCTCTTCAAAACTCCCCATTATACACCTAGATCAAGGCACTGGGAGGAAGGAAGATGTGGATGGCACTTCTGATAAAGCTTCCCACTCCAGCATTCAGAAAACCTGTCAGCACTCCAACAACTGTCAGCAGTGGAGACTTGCAAGGAGCCCCAAACATCATCTACTTCAATGTCCCCACCTAGAGCAGGAATAATTCTAAAAAACAACTAACTCGGGCCAGGCCATGACCATCACTAAAGGAGTAGGCAAGAGAGCACCAGGGTGCACACAAAACTACAGAATAAGCCTGAAGCTTCTTCCTGGACCAGTAATATTCTAAATTGGGAGACAAAATGAAAGAATTCACCTATTGAATAAGTTAAATATCTTTTTTTATTTTTAAACCACTTCTGATATAGTTTATCACGGGGAATACCTAATTCACACTAATGTTTAAAGATAAACAGGAGGGGCGCCTGGGTGGCTCAGTGGTTAACCATCTGCCTTCAGCTCAGGTCATGATCCCAGGGCTCTGGGCTCAAGCCCCATGTCGGGCTCCCGGCTCGGGGGTGGGGGGAAGCCTGCTTCTCCCTTTCCCACTCCCCCCGCTTTTATTCCCTCTCTCACTGTGTCCCTCTCTGTCAAAGAAATTAAAAAAAAATCTAAAGATAAATAGGAGACAGGGATAGAGGTGACTGCTCAGGGACTATTTCCCTAGAGAAGTGATATTTGAGTTGAGGCCTGATGAATAAGATTCAGTGAGCAAGCAGAAGGATGGGAAGAGAGTAGAGTGGAGGGAGGTGTGTATAGTGTCCTTGGCAGGAAGGATAACATGTACAAGCAGAGTTCCAGCACAGGGAAAAAATGCAGGATCTAAAGAGCTAGAGGCCTGAGGGTCCCAGGCCCACACTCCACAGTAAGAATGTTCAATTATCCCTGGATGTCTTGCAGGCCCTCCCAGGAGTTCCTTTTTGCTCACATCCTGCCCAAATGCTGAAAATCTTGGGGGAGGAGGTCGCACAGCCTGGAACTGAGATGTCTATAGCTGCTCCAGCACCACCCCCAAGTTCCTTAGCTGAGACCAGGAAGCCAGGAACACATAGCTGTCATTGTTTAAGGATTTTCAACACGCTTGCTTGTATTGAGTGGCAAACCACCACTGATTTAGATTGGAAACTGCTTGGTGTAAAAAGTAAACTAGTCAGCACACTGTATAAACCACTGTAATGAACAATATCAACTAATATTTATATATTTGATCTTCACCACCACCTTTTGAAATAGGTGCTATTATGACTCTTCACAAATGAGGAAACAGGCTCCAAATGTACCCAAAGTCACACAGCTAGTGAGCAACAGAACAAAGACTATGGCACTAGGTCCCTTTGGTGTTACAGCCCATATACTTAGTACCACACTGCACTTCTGAGCAGGGTTCCTAGGGAAGAACGATTATAAGGGCCTTAAATCCTAAAGGCCACTAAGCAAACCTGTTGTCCTACCCCCGGGATTCCCTAAAATTGAATGGAGGGGCATGAGGAAATAAACTGTTAACTAGCTACTAAATGCCAGGCATCATGATAGATAACCCTAAATGTGTTATTTCATTTAATTCTCACAGCAACTCCTTGTGGGGGAAGAATTATTATCCCCTGTTTACACATGAGGGAACCATGGCCCAGAGTGGTTAAGCTATTTACCTCATTGGTAAGCACCAGAGCTGTGACCGGAATCCAGGCTCTAGTGACTCCAAAAAGTCTATACCCTTTCCATCAGAGCACACTGAAGACGGCTTAATATTTAACCCTTCCCTGGTTACATATTTGCACTTTAACAAGGGTCTTTCCTGTGTGAATCTCACAGGACCATGGCAGACTGGGAAGGAAGGCTGATTGGGGAGGGCAGGGTGGGCCTGCCTTAAATCACACCGGAATGGCGTTGACCTACCTTCTTCCTGTAGTTCCTGAAGTGGGGCACTGTGCCAGGGAAGATAAATCTCCACTCTTGTTCCAGGCTTCTTCTCCTCCAACTGGGGTAACAGCTCTCAGACTCTCTGGCAACTATAGAAACAGAGAAAGAGCAGAATCAATCAAGAGTTTATTTGCAAAGGGTAATGTCAGAAGACGGACTTCCTCTAAATCCTGCAAACTCTATACGGTTGAAGAGCTTACTGGCTCAGGAATTTGAGGGAATTTGAGGGAAACTCTGTCTTGCTTTCACTGATTTGTTTTTTATCATTGAATAATCATATTTTTTTCTCTCATCCCACCACCGACCTTGTGGAGTGCAGACTTCGATATGTGTTCCTTACAAAACCTATTGAGAAGTATGGACAGCCAGGGCCTTTCCAGAAACTCAAGCTGCTGAAGGAGATATGGTATTTAGTTAAGCTGAAGTGAAGCCCTGCATAAATCATAAAGAGGCGAACCCGGGTTACTCAAACAGGACCCTAGGAAGTGCTTGGGGAATAGTCTTGCAGGCAACTTTATTTTTCTACAGCCGATTTACTTCCAGAATGCTGGGGCCCACAAGTATCCCAGGAGCAACTTGGCTCCCAGATGCTGGAGCAGGTCTTGGCCTTGGAGCGCAGTCGTGGTGGTTGTTTCCTGAATTCCCACATTGCTGTTTTCCACACATGGATCAGGCTTCAAACTTCCTGTGTCTGGACCATTTGTGTGCACATGCACGCGTGCGCACGTGTGCATGTGTGTTTATATGCTTGCAAAGGGTGGAGAAGGGGGAGGAGGGATCCAAAAGGAAGAGTTTGTATTGCATATGTATCCCTTTGTTCCTTTCCCATTCAGATAAAGCCGCTATATTCTGATCAGCTGGCTTCTGCCTGTGCATAAATAGAAGTGAGTTTAGAAGATGTCCTCAAGAAGGCTCCTTTTCATTGTTTGGCTGATGTATTTTGTACGGTGCTTTTTTGGAGGGGGGAGGGGAGAGTTATGCCGAGCCATAAATCCTTAGGATTTATTTTCCCTGGTGTACGTGCTTCCCTCTGCTTTTGTTTCTAGATGCATTTAAATGATTTAGTTGTTCACCAGGCAATTAGAGGAAGATGTGCCCGGTTCACACTCCCAGTTGACTTGGTGGGTGGAGGAGAATGCCACTCAATACAAAGCACTCTGGTTTTGTGGTCTTTTCCTCTAGAAGAACCTAGCCAGGGGTTGAGAAATAGATTACAAGCCACATTCTCCTTCCTACTTTTCCGATATGCTGGGCAAAATATTGCATGAAAAGGGCAGATTTTTAAAAATTAGAACATTTCTTAATTGCCAACATTAAAAACCAGGAAATTTTACATTAAAACACTTCACTTTTGGTTTCTCTTTCAGAAGTCCTGGACACACTGGGCCTGCATTTCCTGTGGTGTTAACCAAGCTGCCCCCTCTACATGCCCCCTTTGCTGCCAAGAAGGTGGCCTCCATCATCAGTCTTGTCTCCTGACACCTAACCTGAGGGTTGTTACCTTAAAAAAAGTTTCTTTTTATTGCAGTAAAATGCATGTAAATAAAATTTACAATTTTAGCCATTTTTAAGCACACAATTCAACGGCATTAAATACATTCCAAATGTTGTTCAACCACCACCACGGTCTATTTCCAGAACTTTTTCATCATCCTAAACAGAAACTATGGTCATTAAACAGTAATTCCCCATTCCACTCTCCCCTCGGGCCCTGATCACCACCATGCTACTTTCTGTCTCCATAAATTTGCACATTCTAGGCACCTCATGTAAGTGGAATCAGACATTTGTCCCTTTGTGTCTGGCTTCTTTCACTTAGCATAATGTTTTTCTAAGGGAGAAACTGATTTTTTAAGTTGCCTTAAAAAAAAAAAAAAGCATAGACACTGATTTTTATTGCATTTTATTGCAAGGAGGAGTTGCATTTTATTAGAGAAAAAAAGACCAAACAGGACAGGTGTTTTGGTGTAGAGGCTCTTTACTTATAAGCTTCAAATGATCATTATATCCATTATTAATATACAGAGGGTCTTAATGTACTTAGGCAACCCAGTGTCTTTACACAGGTGTTTTACAGTTAGTGGTTAATTCTCCTGGTATCCCCCAGAGGCCTCTCCATATTTTATAGTCAGGCTATGAAGACACAGGGATGCTCTGGGGATTAGTTAAATGTGTGTGGCATACTTTGCTGTATAAACTCACTCTCTGGAACTAGTTTTCGCTCCCTGCTCTCAACTTCTACAGCTTTTACTGTCAATCCCATTCATTTAGCACTTAGCATACGCTTGTTAGTTGTCTTTTTCTGTATATACCCTTGAAGGCAGGAGCCAAGTCTCATCCCTCTTTGTTTTTTCAGTCCTGTCCATGATAGCAGCTTGATCAATGTTTGTTGATGTTGGCCTCCCCCTCCCCCTTCCTTTTAAGTAGAGCTGGCAAAGCATAACTCTAAATTCAAGCCCAGTTTAAACAAACTCAAGGGTTTTCAGGGTAAAAACAAAAGGAAGTCTTGCGTGGCGGGAGAAAAGGAACACCTAAGACGCTTGAAGACCTGGGCCAAGCCCAGGTACCAAAAAACCTGTTGTTAGTTTGCCACAGGCCTAAGAAGTGACTCACGCACAGCCTGAATCCACCATTAAACTCAGAGCTCTTGCTCACTCTACTCCATCAAAATTCACATTTAGGGAAGAACAGCAATGCCCCAGGCAGGATCTGAGGAGGGGGTATTAAAGGATTTAAGTGTTTTAGGGGTTTCCATTGCATGAAGGGCCCCATAGCTGTAGGGAAGACAGGCTGGAAAAGTCTTTTGAGGGCAACTTCAAAGCTGGGGACAGACAGCCGACAAAGAGCCACCATGCCTTTGCTACTAGGATTTGCTTCCCAGCGTTTTCTGTAATGGCAAAAGATGGAAACTAGCCTTCGTGGCCTCTCAATAGGGGAATGCATAAAGGAATTTTGGCACATTTGTGCAATGGAACACTGAGCTATCACGGAAAAGAATGAAGTAAAGGAAGTAATCCTGAGATGGAAGTGTAGTAAGAGACCTTGCTGAGGAAAGAAATGCAAGGTGTGCTGTGATTGATGATCCCACTTAGAAGGGGCAAAAATGGAACATCTATATGTAAATAGTATGTTTTGAAGATTGTACACAGGCAGAGAGAGAAGGGGAGAAAGGGACTGTGAGAACAGTGGCAGAGAGGAACTTTTTACTCCTTTCAGTACAGTTTTGGTTTTACCATGTGCACGTTACTTTTTCCATTTGACCAGCATTGTTCATTTTAACCAGAATCCTGTTGCCATTGTGATCGGTAGTAGTCTGCAGCATATACCTATCCAGTCTAGCTCTGCTGTCCACCCCTCCAAATAAGGCTGAAATAGTCTTCCCTTGCCTCACAAGCCAGGTGCCCATGTTTTGAACACTCAAAATCTTACTTTCCCCATGAAAAATCACCCAAATACCTTCACCTCACCCATAACCTCAATCACACCAAGAATCTACTTTACTCGTGTTCCTGCTTCTGAATCTTCGAGCAGCCCTTGCAGAGCACCCTGCATACCCAGGCTACCCCACAGCATGCCACCAGCCTATTACTCTTCCTGGACCCCGTTATATTCGGGGACCCCGTTCACAGTGAGATAGTGTTTCCTTTGAGCCCATTTCCTCTTGCATGCCTTGACCCATGGCTCTCAGAAGGCTTCCTTTGGGGGACTTGAAATGGATGTCATTTTTTTATTTGCACGAGCTCATTGTAATAGCTCTGCATTGCCAAGACCTTTACAATTAAACTCATTTCCACCTTGCAACATTTTCTAGGAAATATGGATCTGTGGAGAATGGTGATTTCCATGGTAAGTGTTCCCTCATGTTTGTTTTCTCAAGTTCACTTTGGAGATACACAGCATGATTTCCTCTTTCAGTACCAACGCCACAATAGCTGTAGGTTGTGGCGCCACTTCAGAACTGTTTAAAAGAGAAATCTCACCCACCCTGGTTAGAAAGGGGGTAATTTATTATTCTAACTGCAGGGATCTGACTTCATATCCAAACTCAAAACTGTAGAAAAAGAGTTGACTTTTAAAAATAAAGCCACAAAATCTACACACCTTGGATGTAAATGCTTAACACAGAGGAGCAATATGTTTGGTCCCTGGACATGGGATATATGCAAGGAGAAAGACATACATGTGTGGAGTGCTCTGTGGTTTACAGAGTTTTCACACACAATTCATTTGATTTTCATATATCAGTGTTGTTAAGTTAATAAGAAATGTCTTACAGCCTTTACTTAAAAATAGATCAAGGCTCAGAGAAGTTAACTGACTCAACAAAAGTCGCACAACTAGGTGGTAAGTGCTATAGTGCAAAAGGAGTTCTTCCTTTAGTTCCAAATTCCATGTTATTCTGCTAATCTTACACGGTTTCTTTGTGCTTTTGTTTCCCAGATGTAAAATGGTAGATTTTCAGTGTCCCAGGATGCTGTTCTCAACTCTGTGTTCTCAGGCAGTCAGTACCATTTTTTTTTTTTTTTTGGCAGCCGGGAAACGTGAACACCACATTGGCACTTCACGTACTTTTTACCCCTCCTGGCCTAACGAATTAAGGGGGATGAAAATTTACCTATTCCCAGAGGGCCAGACAGTGCCACAAAGGTGTACGGGAGACAGCCGACACACTTGTCGCACTCTCTCAGACTGAGAAACCAACCGTCTCTTCTTTCTCTTAGCAGTAGCTGGGGGAGAACGGAGAGCTAGACAATAGTCTCTTGTTCAGTTTTATTAATTTTGAGGGCGGGTGGGACAAAAAGATCAGATCGACGATGCAAGTGGCCAATCGCGAGCGAATCCTGAGCTGGGATTCGCCAATCGGTAGCAGCAAAAGACGGGTGGGTGGGATTACTCTTCGAGACCTGCTCCGTCCAGGCCTGCCCTCCCAAGAGGCGGAGACTCCGAGGAGCTCCGCCCAGGCCCCCTGTCCCCCGCGCGGCCCGCCAAAGGGAAGGGGGGCGGGGACGCGGGGGTGGGGTGGGAAGGGGGGAGGCTAGGGGGAGCGGAGGAAGAAAGAAGGGTGTCGCGTAGGACTGAGACCTGGGTGGGGGCCTGCTGGTAATAGGAAGCAAGAGGGGAAGGAAGACGAAGGAGCGCTGCTCCTTCCTGCATTATTTTGAGCAGGCTCTGCGAGTAGCTGCTTTTCAGCATTTCTGTTATTTGTGTTTCTTCCTCCCGCTGTGGGGCGGGGAGCTGCACGGGCTCTCCCACGCGCCTCCGCTCCGCTGGTGTCGTAGATTATTATTGTAGTCTTTGCAGAACCCTTTCCTTCCTCCCAGCCAGTGCTTGCGTAGCCTCTCAGGACTGCAGCGAGCGCGTTAAGCCACGTTACTGGAAGGACAAGAGCTAGGAACCCCCCACTTTCGCCAGAGTGGCTGGACCCCGCCGTTCAATTGTTTGAAACTTCCCCGCCCTCTAGCCCCGCCTCTCTTCCGCCCCCCCCACCCCCCCAGTCGCTGGGTCCAGGCCTGCTCCCTCCCTCCATTCCCCGCCCTCTACTCCGCCCCACTCTCTAGTCCACCCTCCCGCTCCGGGGCGGTCCTAGCCGCTCACCGCAAGAAGAAAAGCCACCCATTCGCCCCCCTCCCCTACCTCCCATCCTTTGCCCAGGAGCTGCCTTCTTCGCAGTCACGCCCCTTCCTTCCGAGGAGCTTTCTGGCTGCCCAAGCTAGTAGACCCCCTGATTTATTCCTCCATCTCCGCTCTCTTTCGCCTCATCTTCTCTTAGTTCTCACCGCCCCCTCCACCCCCACCTCCAGCCTGTCTTGCCTCCGACCATCCGCTGCTCCACCCTCCGGCCCGGTATCCTGCCTGTCCACTGCCACCAAGGAGAGCCCGGACGGAGCGGCGAGGAGCGGAGCAGCCGGGAGTTGGGGCTTCCCCCTGCCCATCCCTGGCCTCCGGCCCGGGACTGAAGACACTTGAGCGCACAGAGAGTCGTCACCTGGTCTTCGGTGCCTTCAGGGGTAGGAGACGCATGGTTACTTTTCGCGGGGAACTGGGGCAGGAATCCATGGTGGCATGAACTTGATCGTGCCCTCGGCGTGAGTGAGTCGATCTAGATGCGTGTGGGGATGCCCGTGTGTTCTACTTTCTTTGCAGCTGGCCGTGAGTTTTCCGGGATGAGCAGCAACTTAAATCGGTTGAAGAGTGTGCGCTCCTTTCTCGTCCTACAGAGATGCTAGTGGGTACCACTACTTCATGGTACTTTTACTTCCTTGCCTCCTGGGGTCCTTGTGGGTCTCTAGGTAACTAAGCACAAAAGGAATGAGGGAACTTGAGGTCTTCATTTACCTCAGAATGAATGTCTGCGCTTATCTCAGATTGCTAGATGCGTTCCTCCAGAATGCTTAGAGTTGGGGTGGGGGCTCACACTGTCCTCCCCCGGGGGCTGTGAATTCTTGAAGTTTAAAAGTCTGGGAGTAATCTACAATTTTACACTCCTTTCGGTGTGTGTGTGTGTATGTGTGTGTGTGTGTGTGTGTGTGTGTATATGTGTGTATGTATGTGGTGGTGAGGATGGAATTGCCCAGTATCTGGTTTATAGATGTTAGTGACCAGTTTTCTCAGGATCATGCAGGTGTCTTGAGGGTCCCAAGTCTGGGTCCCTGTACACCGGTGCTTCAACAGCAAGATGGATTTATCGATACATAAAAAAAAGAAAAGGAAAAGCGAGACGGAGAGTGACAGCCTTTGTAGCCTGATAAATTGCCAATAATAGTAGTATAATAATAATTTGCAGCAAGGGACTAGATACAATTAAATGAGAGAGGAAAGCGGACGTTTGTGAGAAACCACATTTTCAGTCTCTAGTATGTATTTTTGAAAGAATTGTGGAGTTGTGTTGGATGTAGTTCTCCTATCTCCTTCTGTTCCCCACCCCCACGTTAAGACTAGAAGTTGGGAGGCATTTAAAACTTTTAAAAATATGACTCTCTTTTATTCAGAGAGGAAGATAATTAGTCACCATAATCTTCAATAATGGAGGGCTAAGGTAATTTAAGTCTCCTTGAACTAGGTTTTGTGAAAAGCCCTATCTCTGGCCAGCCTTTGTGAAGCCTTCTCAGTTAGACCTTTCAGCACCCTTGTTTAGTAGCTAAGAATACTTCGCAATACCATTTTGGATGCAGGATAAATTTTCTCCCATTTCCCACCTATCTCCAATTGGGCGAACATGGCCAAATGAGAAGGGTGGTAGTATTCAAAGTCCTGTAACCAAATTGTCAGCAACCCATGGTTTCTTTGGGAACAGATTATTTACTTATTTTTTTTTAATAGTTGTGTTGGTTGATTTTAACGGGAAAGGAAAGCACGAAGGGAGAGAAGGAACGGCACAGGGCGACAATTTTAAAGGCTATCATCTTTCAGATCAGCTGGGAGGGAAAAGTTGGCCTGACCAAACTACATTTTATAACTGGCCTGGGACATTTTAATAGCCAGGTGGTTGTAGAGTAGTTGCATCTATTTACAGATGATAACTCAGGTTCCAGTTATTCTGTATGGGTTTATCTGGTGTCATTTACAGACACTTTCTGGCACTACATCATACTTCATTTTAAGATACTTCTTTCTTTGGAAAACTCTGTGGCTCTGTAAAATTGAAAGTGCTTTTTCTAACTTCATAGTCTAGATAACACAGTAAACCTCTGACTATGCTTGTATGCAGAGTAACTTTTATGTGAAAGTTGTGGATCTACTTACCTATTTAAAATATTTTAGAAGGAAATTTTAAATTCAATACTATTTTGGATTTGGGTATTGAAAGCTCATTTCTGGTTTGTGAAGTAGGAATTATTAGACAGATGCATACCCAAGGCATTTTGTGGAGTTGCTTTTTCTAAAGTTTTGTAAAGAGCGAATGAGACTCTTTCTAGAATGCCCTTAAGAACAGTCTATTCAGAACACAGAGGGATGGATGCTATGACCTTGAGGTCCCATTGAGTGCCAGAATTCTAAGTGGGTACATCTGCTTCTGTGCCTCTCCTAAGAGCCCTCTCCCAGGGCCTGTGCCTTCTTTAAAAGGGTGTCTTTGTAATTAAGCAGCCTGTCTCCCCCATCCCCCTTTCTTCCTTTGATCCAGCTTTTTAAGGCCCTTTTTCCATTTGGAGACAAGAGGAGTTTCTCACACTCTCCTACTCCCCTCTTAAGGTTTCTTTTCCTTTCTCCCCAAAAAGTCCCCCTAAGTTCTCAGGATGGTTAGAAGTTGTTTTGTTTTGTTGGGGTGGAGGGGATGTTACCAGTGAGGAGAAGTAGGGGATATATTCCCTCTTGGGAAATGCTTGTGACCAGGTAGCCTCCTCCATGGAGACTGAGCATTTGGAATGCATGAGAACAGTCTATTCTTAGGGACTGTCTGGAAGAAACTGTCCTTTGCACCCATTAAGTGTGGCTAAAACCCACTGAAAGGGGTGGAGAGAGGTGTGTGTGGTCAGGCTGAGCCTTTTAGGATGGTAAATGGGTAAATGTTCCCCAATCTCCTATTACATCACCTCTTTCCCCCATGGATTCAGTAGGTTTGGAGATCTGCTTGACAAGTTAATTAGCTTGGGACTAAACCAATTTGTTCAGAATTGTGCTCCATTGATTTCCTGTCCCCAGGAATTTTTGTTGGTGGTTTTCTATGATGTGTTGTCTTTAGTCTTGCTTACTTCTTCATTCCTTGCTGCCTTTTGTGGACTTTGGTCCAAAATCTAGGGTCCCACCCCCAAGTCAAAGGTTAGAATTTGGTCCCAGGAACTAAGGGGGCATTAAAACAGGCTGTGCATCCTGCACTGCTCTCCTCCATGGTGGGCTCCTGACCCCTTTTCACCCAGAGAAAGGAGGGAAGTTGCCCCTCACACACACACACCACAAAATCTGAACTTAAAAGAAAAGGAAAAGGAAGGAAAATAAGAGGTCATTTGCTTTATAAAAGAATCCACTACAGGTTTCTTTGAAAGAACTAGCTTTCCTAGTTTGTGCTTTTGAGCTATGACTTGATATATACAATTTACTATAACTGGGACTTCTCAAAAATGTATTTATTGCATAAAGGAAGATATTAGAATTTTGTTGTAGTGACTATAGCTTGAATTAAGTGAGGCGATTATTTGGCCTTTGAAATCTTTTTGTTATGTGGGGTGGAGTTAATTGTCTAAATCATTCTGGCTTGTAATAATGCTGGCCACGTTCAGCTCCAGCCTACAACCACTTGTAGAAGGGAGCTAGTATGACTTTCTGGAAATAAATCAGACTTCGCAGAGTTTGATAAATCTAAGGATGGGACTGTATACCCCAAATAGGTCAAACAGTTTAATTCTAGTTATTGTATTTGAATAATCCAAGATCCAGAAGATTGTTTCTGGGAAATAGCAGCAACTAATGCCATTTTTATTAGAAGAATCTAAAATAAACTTTCCTAGTGAGCCTCTTGGAGATTGGGATGTGGGCTCTAGGCCCACCTCTAACTTACTTTACCACCCTTGGCAGGTCCTCCTCTGTAAATTGTGAGAATTTGAACAGGGTGATTTTGAGAACCAGTTCTCAAAAGTTTATGGTTCCCTTCCTCCACCTCTACTTGCGGTGTGAATTGAATGATTCCTACTAGAAGGAGGCACAATAATTGTTAGAAAATGCAATCATGTAATCATCTGGATGTTTAAAAAAAATTCCTTAAAGGATATATCAATATAAATGCATTGTGCTTTGTGTTTTAACAACATATCAAATTAAAAAGCTAGGATCCTGCCTAGAACTTCATCAAGAATACCATTGACATAACAGATCATCCACTTTCATTTTTCTTAGTTCCTTTCAAGTCTTTGTTTTTGTACTTAACATGAATTTTATGTAGTTGGGGTGGGGTCACAGAAATTTACCGTTTCTTTTAAATAAGTGCTCACCTAAGACTTAACTTTTTAAACCTGTGGGGAAAAGTGAAGTGAGAATCTGACTAAGTATGCATGAAGAATCATGTATGTCTGTTCCTTGAATGCCAAGAGAGACTAATATTAATTAGTCTCTAGATTTAGTAAGTAATCCCTCGCCCTTTCTGTGATTTAGGGGTGTTCATGTATCTAGCAAGGCTGCTCAGTCCACTCCCTTGACCTCTTGTTACCCCTCCCTTATTCTATTTAAGCAAAAAGAAAACTACATTCCACTGTTTACTTTGTCTAAACCATTAGCGATGGATTCTCAAATCACTGTATCATGATAACGCCATCAAGAGAGTACAAATTTGGGTGGACTGTAAAATTTCCCCAATGAGAAAGGAAAAGCAGGAAGGCACAAATTTTTGTTTCATGGCTTTGAAAATAATATGTTGAAATTAGACTAAAAAATAGTAAGGAAACTTACGATTTGAGACAAAGAGATGTAGGTGTGGCAGGATAACCCACACGTAATGGGTTCTTCATTTGAGGCCTTCCCTCTACAGTGGAAGCTCAGTTACCGGTCCTTTAATTTTCCTTTGATAAAGAGGAGGTATATTGCACATATGATCTCCATTTTGGAGAATTCATTCCTAGAAACCAGTGGCTCATTGTAAATTAGATTATATTTCTTTAACCAGGATAGGAAAGTGAAGTATGGGTTTTTAGTCCTTAGAAAGCTCCAAGTTAAGTACATTTTTAATGATATGTATTCATGGGGAAAATGCAGATGGATCTATTTCCTAATACCTCTGAAGATATTTTTTGAAAATCTACTTTTTTTTTTTTTAAACTCTATAGGCTGCCCTTGACGTTTGTAAAGTCACTTTCATTATTGCCGCAACTGCATGAAATACCATTAGACTGTGTGACTTGAAGCCAGGGTCTATGATTTCTGTGCCCAACCCTCTTTGACTTGCCATGTGACCAGGCGTAAATGAATTAGCTGCTCTGAGCTTCAGTTACCCTTCTGGGAAGCAGGGATATTAATACTTCACAGAGATGTCTAGGCATGCTTCATATTGGACACATGCTTCGAGGTCATTGGATGAAAGGTGTTTGCATGATGGCAGAGCCCGTTTATTATAAGGTCCTGAGCAGGTGTTCGTTTTAATGAGCTTTGCTCTCTCATAACCTGTCACACCCTTTGGTGCTCCATTGCCTTTACTGACTATAACTGATCATCCCAACATTTGTATTATTGACCCTCTTGGCTCTTAACAATTAAACATTTTCATTCTATGTGGTAAGCTGAAATTCTAGTAAGAGGACTCTGGCCTCTTCCAGGGTGATGAAAAATCGCTTCGAAAAGAGACATTAGTTGAAATGTGCCATAGAGATCAGCGAGTTCTTCAGAGCACTTCCAAAAGATTAAAAAGAGTACAACAAATTTCTGCGTGTGTCTGTGTGTGAATGTGTGTGTGTTTTAAGGGAGAAAGTTTTGAGTAATATTTGCTTGTGACACATACTGATGATAGCCAGTAACTGAAACTCAGCCATTGTAGTGTTTTATACACAGCTGGTTTTTATTAATGATGGAATATTTATGCTTGCTGTACAATTCGTGGCTCATTTCCATGCGTATGTCAGAACTCAAATACCCCCCAAAGCAACATTAAGATAACATTAAATATACATGTGGCCAAGCTAGAAAGGGTGGATTTTGGGGGGTCTCCCTTATTTTTACTGGTGTTGCTTCAGATGACCATAACTGCCCCCCCCAACTTTAGGCATTGGTGCCGATCTTTTTCTTGCTTTATATATCCCATAGCAGATTTCACATTTTGATCCTTTTGATATGGACAAATGATCTCCCCCCTTCAAAATGCAGATGAAACTGATGTATGTGTTTTTTAAGAGCATATTTTCCCTGCACATGCTTCTCATTATCCAAGAGGCCTGGACTCAATCAGTAAAGGAGCAGAGAAACCACATAATTGAAAGGAGAATGACGGTGGTGCATACTTGGAATATTTGTGGGAAGGGGATTGCTGACATCAGAAAATGTAGTGGCCTGAGTGTTAACAGCATTGAAGAGAAATAAGCTTTCTGTGTTTCTGTGCATTGAGAATTATTTTTAAGGGGATAAAAATATGGGCCAGGTTTGACATCCTTTTATGAAGTTGCCCTGGAAACTTTGATGAAGGTTCAATTAAAACCTTCCCCATTAGGAAGCTAATTAGTACATCACTTACTCATTTTGGTTGTTTTCAAGGGGCAGGATTTGCATTGAATTAATGGCATTTCTTTCCATGTGACAGCAAACTAAGATAAAAATCACAGATGGGGAAAATTATTTAGATAGCCTATTTTGAAGAAGTTTAATTTCCTCTTTATTACATTTAGGTTTTCAATTCAGATTTTTGTTTCACTCCGTTTATATACAGTGATAACATTTTAGTTCAGTAACCAGTTTTACTTTTGGGATCACCAGCTGTAAACCAAAGCTTATTAATTTGAGTTTTCCATATGAATTGGAGAAATATGATGAATGACAATAAGCCATTTTATTAAGTTAACATTTGGGTTTTTTTTTCCCCCTGCAATTAATTTCTCTTTGCTCTTTGTGTGTGTGTGTGTGTGTGTGTGTGTGTCTTTGGGGCAGGCAGATTGTTTCTTTAAAAGCAAACAATTTTTGCAGCTAAGAAAATTTGGATGACCCCCTCTATCCCCAAAGAGCATTCTGTCTGCCCTAGGCTCTCAGTTGGGCTTCCATGAGGGCAGTGTGATGACTTTTTTGACCTGGTACTTTTTGTGACTAGCTAAGTGGTTGTCTCTTGGCAGCCTGAAGGAGACTGGTCTTGATGGGAACTGGAGTCCAGGATTCTTAGTGTGTTCCTTCTACCGTACTCTGTATTTTCTAGAGGAATGAATACTTGTGCGTGAGGTTTTAGGGCCGTTTCCAATAGAATTAAGTACTCTCTAGCTAAATACATAACATGGGCCTGCTGTGGTCCTCCTTTTCTCCATAGCTAGCAGGGGAACAGTCGTTCTGTACACATATCCCCTGACGCTATGCCTGCGGCATATGCCTACACTAGCTTCAGTTGGCTGAGTTATACGATTTGTACTTTTCACTGATTTTACCCTAGGCCTTCCTTGAAAGTCAGAGTCTAGATTTAGTTTTGCAGTGGCAACTTGGTCAAGACAGGTTCTTGGGGCTTGCAAGTCGGTGTGAGGAGGAGGGGCTGCCTTTGGGGAGTGACTCAGGCCCTTTGGTATGAAGATATGAAACTCTGGCTCCTGTCCATGCACCTGCTGGATGCCACACCTGCAGTCAGCACCTGAGCCCCACTCAGACACAAAAACCAGACCGAAGGCAGATGGGGCTCCCTTCGAAAGGGGTGCAGCAGAACAGGGAACTCCTGATTATTTTAGTGCAGCACCACTGCAAATTATAGCTCACCATTCCAGTGTCGGTACAGGAAAAGTCTTAGATTTTTTTCTTATGGGTGCAGTGCCCCGGCTTGCTCAAGGTACTGTTAGAGTCCTGAGAGAATTTCGCTTTCCTAACGAGTTTCTCTTGTGAACAGTCCTCCTTAAAAAATGGAGAGTCCAGTCCACAGGAATTTGTGTCTAGTAACTCTGCAGAGGGGAGGAGGTCACCAGACCCGGGTTCTGATCCTGGCCCCACAAGTAGGCTATGGTGAAACCTTGGTCAAATGAGTTATCATTAGCTATCTGTTCTGGGCTTAAAGCTTCTCCAGTTGTAAAATAGAATCAATCACATCTGCCTCTGTTTCCTCACAGAGCGGCTGAGAGGGACAAATAAGATAACGGAAGTGAAAGAGGTTTCGTCTCCTTAGAAGAAAAGCTGAGAAACTAAAGGTAACAGAATTATTGTTCTTGCTGTTCCTGTGTCTTTTATCCCTTGTCTTGTCTTGCTGTTGCCTCCAGCAAAGTCTTTGGGAAGTTGTGATTTACTCAGTAGGCGCGGTTCTTCTGGGTATCTCATGTACCAGTTAACGTTGTAGCTGTTGGGAAGGATACAGAGGGAAATCACTCACCCAACCCGTGATCTCTAAGATCTTCCATTTCTGGCTTAACCTAGCAGAGTGATTTCTGCCTTGGTATTTAGAAGCTTAGAAGACAAAATTAACTTCTCTCTCTCTCTTTTTCTCTTTCTTTCTCTGGCTCTGTCTCCCTCTCTGCATTGTAACTGCAGACTTCTGTCCCTGGAGCATGTTTTCCATCGTCTAGATTGAAGGCATGGGGTGGGGGGTACAAAGCACTGGGGTAAATAAAGAAATTTCCCTCTCACTACCACAATTACAAAGTATCTGACCCTTGAATGATGGTTTCTTTAAGAGGTCCCTCCTTAGTTTTATCCTTCCTGTTCTGCCTCCTGCCATGCCTGTTCTAACCCACTCTTTGACCTTACCTGTTATCCGAATGCTAATGTCTCCAGAAGATCTATCTCGTCCTATCTTCGGCTCTTCCCTTTCCAACTTCCTCAACAACAAGTTGGTTATCAGATGTCTCCTATTCAGCTCCTTGGTCTTTTCCTCTGGGAAGCTTTGCTGGGGGTTGGGTGGAGGGGAGCTCAGAGTTTTTGGCAGGGTTCTCTGCTTTGCCAGAGCTTCTGGCTGGATTGGGCCCCCTCTGCTTGACTGGGAGCTTCTTGAGGACTGATCTCTGGTTTCTTTCTTTCTTTCTTTCTTTTTTTTTTAATCCACCCTAGGGCCTAGACAGTGCCTGGCTACAGCAAACACTCAATAAATGTTTGTGGAAACTACATGGTGTGTGTGTGACTGTCTTGCAGTTGAGCTGTGTACAAAGTCCAGGGTGCCATCAAGGAGAGAGAATTAATTTTGCATATTGAGCAGAGTTGAGGGCAGAGGCAAGATGGAGGAGGCTTAGAGAGAAACCTCCAAGGGCACGGTGGCAAGTGGACCTGGCCTCTTAGGAGAGCTCTGACTAAGCAGCCCAGGAAAGAAATGCCTTGTGGTGTCTGCGCTTGCTAAGCCTGTTGCCTTCTCTGTTCAGCACTGGATGACTCTTATGGTTGAGTCTGCAAATAAACCTCTGTCTATAACACGTTGACCATTTCAGATCGGTGCCACATAACTCATATAATATTAAACAGAGCTGACCTTAAATGTGCCACCTTAACTGTGGCCGAAAATAGAGGTACACACACACAGGCTCATTGGTCATGTATGCTTAGTTCTATACAGAAAGATACCCTTTAAAATAGAGGGAAGATTGGTGTCTGAAAACTAACAGATTTAATTCTCAGAATGTAGCAGGCGGGGTCACTAGAACTGAATGTCTTCAAGCTGACTGTCAGATCTTTCCAAGGGCAAAAATGAAACATGATATAAGCCATTACAGGCCATGAACCTGTTCTCACCCACCTGATGCTTTTACTAATTAGCTTCTTGGCCGGGTGGCAATTTGGGGCAAGTGCATGCAAGCTGGATTCACAGGGGAGCCCACATTCCACTCTGCCATTTCGCAAGTCTCTGGGATACTACAGTGCTTCTCTTGGCTTCTTTCCCTCCCAGGAGTCCTGCGCTGCCCTGGTGGAAAAATGGGAGAGGAGAACTCTTCATTAAATGAAGGAGAGATTTTGTGGGGCTTTGGTGTTTTGCTGCTTTTATTTCTTTAGTGGACTGTCTAAAAAACATTCCTTCACCTTGACCCATTAATTTCACTTGTGGGATTCTGTCATTAGGAAACAATCCAAAATATTGAAAAAGGCTAAGTCTTAAAGATGTTTTCGTAACATTATTTAGACTAGCACAAAATTGAAAGCAATTTAAATGTCTTAATAAGTAGAGAATGGGTAAGTGAATCTTGATACACTCCTGTCACAGACTATTACACAGTCATTGGGATGTTTTTATGAAGTCTACACCACAGTCTGTCTATACCATGGAGAAAGTGCTTATGAGAAAGTGAGATGTAGGATCCGACATTATATATATGTCAATATTTCATGACTTTGTAAAAACACAAATACACAGAGGAATAAAAGAAATAATCTGTACCGGTAACAACGTTTAGGTTGAGGTGCTGGGACCTTGGGCAATTTCTTTTTCCTCTTCATTATAGATATTTGCATGTTGTGTTTATATTACTTATAAAAGTAGGAACAAAAATAAAAGTGAGTAGTGTAGCATCAAAGATAGGAAAATGGTAAAGCAGGCAGCTTCTAGGCATATTCCTGAACTTGTCTCAGTTTATGCTCAGTCTGATGTCACGGACTGCGTATCGTTTTTCTGAAGTAAGGAGACATGGGATGTCGTGACGGGCCTCTTCCTCCATTGAAATGGGTGTGTGTGGAGGGAGGTGGTGTGGTGGCAACAGGATTTTTCTTGTTACTCAATACGTCATTGCTCATGTACACTTCAGGGTTAATCACCTCGGTTGCCTGTTAACATGTTCAAGTTAATTGCTTTAGAGTACAGAAAAGTAAAACTGGGATCCAGTTGGCTGCACCTTTGAGTGAACCATCTCAGAAACAGATACCTGACACTGTCAGTATGATTTGGAAATGCCATGGCCTTGCTGTGGTTCTTAAAATAATCTTCCAACATAATCTAGATAGCGGTAGGGCTCGAAGCAAAGAAGCAGGACCAACTCAATGCCTTTTCTTAGTGCTGGACTTACGTAAGGGCAAGTTCCAAGTTGGTTTGATGTTGGCGGGACCAAGAACGGAGGCCTGGAGACATTGATCAGTGGAGGTTCATGTTACTCTCTGACCCACCTACAAATCTTGGCCTAAAGAAGGAAGATTTTGCAAGGTCCTTCTGCCATGCTTCTAGCTACACACATCTCTCTCTCTCAACTCTGAATTTTTCCTCCTGCTGTTAACATTTGGCTTCTGGTGGAATTGGAACATGGTAGCATTGAGCCAGGTTTATAGTCTCTTAAAACCAGAGTCAATTCAATTCAGTAAATGTTTATTAGGCATCTTCTGTGTACAAACTAATATGATAGATAATATATTATAGTGGAAGGACTGTTGCCCTGGGAGTCATAAAACCCGCATTCTGGCCCAGGCTCTGACCATTGTTAAGCTCTGGCACCTTCATATATAGAAAGAGGGCTTTGGACCACTCGATGGTCTCCTTAGAGTCTTTTTAGTTCTGACCTTCGCTGATCTGAGAACCCTTGCACAAAGACTGAGTTGCAAATAAAGGTTTTAAAGAAAACTTTAATTCATAAAATTGCTATAGTCTTCTAGAAAAAAAGGCCACTTTGAAATAATAATAGTAATAGATTTTATTGAGCCTTTACTTTGTGCCAGGCTCTGTGCTTAGCACTTTACATGAATTACCTCCCTTAATCTTTATAACAACACTGTGAGGTATGAGCACTGTTATCCCTATCTTGAAGATGATGAAATGAGATTTAAGGAGATCAAAAGAAATGTATGAGGCCAGCTAATAAGCCATAGATCCAGGATTTGAACTTAAACAGTGTGAATCTAGGCCCAGGCCCTTAACCATAGACATTACACTGTTTGCCTGTCACACATTGAAAGGTTAGAGATAACTTGCACAGGGATTATTATTTCTTACCTTCCAGAGGAAGTGATTTAGCATCCTGGGTGGGAAGACTGTCAAGCGAGGTGTTCTCTAGGACACTTCAGGCCTAAACCTGGACCAACCTGAGAGGATGTGAGACAATTCAGAAGGCTGTTTTGCCTCTTTCTGTGGGAGGCTTTGCATGCACGCGTGCATGTGTGTTTTCTGCACAAATAGATATGCACGTAGATATGTAGACATAGGGGAAACTTTGAGCTGGCTCCTTTCCATTTAGCTCAAAGTAATTGTAGGGAACAAGTTGATGGAGATTTATCAGAGAAACAGGTTTCCTAGACTTAGGTTCTTCATCTTGGTTGGCAGAGTGAGGGTTGAGGGAAGATTAGGAAGAGGAGGCAGAAGGGATAAAAAGAAGGTCTTCCAGGCATATTTCACATTTATTCAAAGGGCGGGAATTTGGTCTATCCTGGTCAGCTTGTAACACTGATTTTTCTGGGACGTAGCTTGAGAAACATCCGGGCTCTCACTCATGTGATTCGGTTTAACCAGAGCTGGGTTTAATTGAGGTATACTGGGAGAGGCCAATGATTGCGGGTATAGTAAGAATTTAGATTGGCCTTGCTGCCCTGTTGTTGTTACACAAGAGATGACTATATAGATTCAAAATGTATTTTTAAAGAGAGAACAATTGAAAAGCCTTTCTTCCCATATCAAATGTCCTCGGAGACCATCTGTTTGTCCAGGGGAAATGAGGTTATTTTATTGATTGACGATGACGTCAGAACCCTGGCAGTGGTGGGATTAAAGCTGCGGGCAGACTGAAGGTTGTGGAGTTCATACTATTTTACTTCTTGGCATGAGACAAGGCATCTTTTCCCTCCCTTTCTCTAATAAATAAATTGAGTAGTGTTTTCCTTCTTATGTGACTCTTAACATGTAGACAAACATAAGTTCTTGAAAGAAAAAAAAATCAGTATACTGGAGAGGAATCAGCAAAGTTTTTTTCTAAGGCTGATTTCTTTTCCTCTTTTAGATAGAAATGGAAAAGGCCAGGGCCCTGGGGTGGTGGGGAGGGACAATCTCTGTTCAGTTGACATAAAGTGATTTGGGTTTTGAAAAGGATATGGACAAGAGGGGACAAAATTAAGGGAAGAGAGTAAGATGTTGGGCAAGGAAAGTTTTCTTTGTAAGAAGCTAGGTATGAGGAACAAGGCAGTCAAAATCGGCATGAAGAATTGAAATTGTCCTGGAAAATAGTTGTATGGTGCTTTCTCGCCAGGGGCTCAAGTTTAAAGGCCTAAGGCTGTTTTCTGCATGTTTTGGTTGGAAAAAAAAAAAAAGACAACTGTTTTGTTCAGAATCACACAATAGAAGCACGGTGGTTATATACCACACTCTGTTAATAGTCCAGCTTTGATTCCAACTAGAAGTTGTTCCTCTGCTTTGAAATCAGGGAAGACACCCTAAAATAATCACCTTGCAGATTGGAGATGATTTTCCTTTTGATTGAGATTATATGTTGGGCCAAAACAAGATTGAAAGACAAATTTCCGTGTTTGCTCACTCCGTATCTCTTCACTTTATTTTTGGCAACATTGCAAGGAAATAACGTTAAATTAATCACTGTGTGGTTTTTGTGGATTTTTTTTTTTAACTTGGATGTTTTGGACAGGCTCCCAAAATACAGAGACGCTGTGGGCTTCCTTTGCATTGCCTTGCTCTTCAAATGGCATCTCTAATGTGGATTAAAGCCTTTCTTTTAAGTGACATGAGTGAGTCATGGTGAGTCTGGGACAGAAAATAGGAGTGGGGATCATGTGCATCTCACCTAAACACAAATTCCTCGGTTTCATAACCATTTTTGCTTGGCCCTACTGGGCTTATCAGAGAGCCAGCACAGTAATTAGAAAGGAAGACTATCGCAGATCCATACCTTGGCAGGTGTTTGCATCTAGCCTCTTATCGTGTGAGTCTAGGAGTTTACTTCTGGGGAGATGCCCTGGGCCGGGCCGTAGAAATGCTGAGAAAGCAAGTGGAGGGAGGCATCTTGTCCTCAGAAGAGTTGCTGCTGTGTGTTGAGAAGAACAACCACCTTTGCTTCTCCAGTAAGAATAAATGGGCCTGCAATTAGATTGTAAGCTCTGTGAGGGCAGGAACCAGATGTTGTGTGTCTTTTGTATCCTTTGTGCCTAGCACAAGGCTGGCGAACAGCTGGCATAGTCAGCATGCAATAAATACTTAAATGACTTGGTGGAAAAGAAGTTTTGGTTTCCCTCTGTCCATCTGAGGTGTGGCACTTAAATCGGGAGCTTTATGGAGCACCCCCCCCCCCTTTTTTTTTTTTAACTTAAAACCTGTCTTCTGATCCTGGCCTTCCCTCCCAAGATGTGGGGAGTGAGCCTGACTCATGTGCCCTGCTACTGGTGGCAGTTGCAAGGTCGCACCTTACAAGTGACATGGGTTCTGTCTTTTGTCATCATCCCCCATTTCAACTCAGAGTGGAAGCAGCAGCATTTGGGGGCTGCGAGGCTAGAACAGAGCAATCTTTTCCGGTCCCAGACCTGAACGTTTCCATCCTCTGGAAACTGGGTGACCTCCTGAACACAGCTGCTGGTAGTGAGGTTTCTTTTTGTCCTAATGGAAATGGATTCTGTCACTCACGTAAAAGGCAAACACACGGGAGGTGAAGTCATTCCCTTGGAAAGACTGGTTTGGTGAACGGTTTTTATTTCTCCCTCCCTCCCCCTCCTGAACATTTCAGAGTGACCAGTGGTTGGACTCTTGGCGGCGCTTACCCTGAACCTGAGTGTTAGGGGAGAGGGAATCTGCCGTTGCGGTTTCTGGAGCTGCTCATAAGCAAGAATTCCCTATCCTGATCAAGGCTTTAAGCCTAAAAGAAAGCAGAAATAGGTATGGATCATTCGTGTGTGTGAGTCTGTGTGTGTGAGAGCACACACGTGCCTTTGTGTGCTCCTCTGCGTGTATGTGAGCCTGTGTGTGTGCAGGGTGGGGCGGGTGTGGACTGGGAGGGGGTGGTGTACTTTCAGGGTCCTGGGCCGCTCAATGTCAGGGTTTCTTTCCCTGCCTTGTAGGATGGGTTTGCAAGTGATTGTGATTCAACCACACAGGCTCCCATTCCCATTTCCTTGAGAGAGGAAGGTTAGCTTAGTAGTCATCTTCCCAGTTTAAAGGCACCAAAAGACATTTACACGTTCTGCTTGTCAGCCTATCAGAAAACCCCAGTCTGACAGTTTAAATACAGGAGTCCCAGATGGTCACTGGGAGGGAGGGAGAGCGCAAGGCCCTTTGGTGCACCCTTCTTCAGAGAATATGATAAATGGGATTTAAAAAGGGCCTTTGGAAGGTTAACTGGGGGGTCAACTTGTCCCTAGAACAATTTGAGACCAGGTAGCAGTAATCATGCAAGAAGTGCAAAAAAGCAGAGAAGATGACCTTTTGCTCTCTACCATACACATCTTCTGGCCATTCCCTGCACAACTAGAGGAAAGGGGTCATGTTTCCAGAGAGATTGGAGGCTGTTTACTATCATAGAAATCAGAGCCTGGGAGCCAGGATTCCAGAATTCTCATCTAAGAACCCGAGGCTGGCTAGGTTGACCTTTATTGTGACTTTTTCTGTGACATTATGCCCATGCTCCAACACCGCTTAAGATCCTTAGAGTAAAACTTTTATTACTGAACGTGAATACTGAATGGCAATACTTCACATGACAGATTCTGTCCAAAGATTTTATGGATTTATGAGATTTTATGATTTTATGATTAATTTTATGTGTCCGATACCATGCAGAGAGAAAGGGAAAGAGAAGGAGAGAGGTGTCATCTACGACTAATTTCTCGGGCGGGAAAATCGAAGACAAGAAAATAGAAATCAGTTGCTTAGGTTACCCTGTAAATCCACTATCATGATTAGAATTTGAATCTTGAGTTGTCTCTTACCACCGACACCTGTTTCACTCAACCCATATTTCTTCCTTAAGAAGAATTAGTGGTGGTGGTGGTGGTGGAGGGGGAGGGATATGGTAATCGGACCCTTTCTAGAAGGGTGACCTTTTTATTTTTCAATTTCTAAATGCTGTCAGAGGCACACCTCAAATGAAAGAGGGCTTTCCATTTAAGTTCCTCCTAGCCAAGAACAACAGCAAAAAACCTCACAAAAAAACCCCCAAAACTCAATGATTATTTCTGGATGGCCGAAAGAGAAACTTTGTCAGTAGCAGTTATCTCAAGCCCTTCTCTTATTAAGCCAAAGAGAATCCAAAATGGACAATACAAAAAGGATTTTTTTTTTTTAAAAAGGCTATCTTGCAAAGTTTTATGAGATCAGAGAAAATGATTTGCATCAAGTGGGGATCATTTCCACTAAGTGCAAGCCAAGCTCTCTTCACCTCTTATTTATTTTAGTGATTATTTGGCATTTTGTAGCTCCCTTCACATGATGACCTGCTTTACAGATCCTGCCTGTAGGGTAAATTCTCCCTACTGGCCTGCCCCCAGTGTCATGGCCTTAAGAGTTGGATTTTTCATTTAAATAGAATACAGAGAGGTGAACTTTCTGAGTAAGGACCTAGGAAAATTGCCCTCTCTGGTCACCCTACCTGACTGCTCCAGGTCTCCCCAGTTCTCTCAGAAGTCAAATCAAGGTTGTATATTTAACTCATGCTAAAAGCAAAAGAGGAAACAGTGAGGTCTTACGTCCCCATGTTCCTCATCATATCAATGCTAGAACCAGGAGTCACCAAACAATTAACCTATTAATTCTAAGTTCAATTCTCTCCTTTGTCTCTGGAGTGGAATCCTCACCCCCAAATACCATTTTCTTCCCCTTTAGAAGAAATGATTTATCCATCAACTGGGTGTTAAGCTTCCTGTTTCCCCTTCCCAGGTCAAGGGCAGCCCAGGTGCCCAATTTCTCTCTCTCTTCACAAGGCACCACAAGCAATAGAGATGAGAAATTCTGAAGAACAGCCAAGTGGAGGAACCACAGTGTTGCAGCGTCTGCTACAAGAGCAGCTTCGCTATGGCAATCCTAATGAGAATCGCAACCTGCTTGCCATACACCAGCAAGCCACAGGGAATGGCCCTCCTTTCCCCAGTAGCAGTGGGAATCCAGGCCCTCAGAATGATGTGTTGAGTCCCCAAGATCACCACCAACAGCTTGTGGCTCATGCTGCTCGACAAGAACCCCAGGGGCAGGAAATCCAGACAGAAAACATCATCATGGAGAAGCAGCTTTCCCCTAGAATGCAGAATAATGAAGAACTCCCAACCTATGAAGAAGCCAAGGTCCAGTCCCAGTACTTTCGGGGCCAACAGCATGCCAGTGTTGGAGCTGCCTTCTATGTCACCGGAGTCACCAACCAGAAGATGAGGACCGAGGGACGCCCATCAGTTCAGCGACTCAATCCTGGGAAGATGCACCAGGATGAAGGACTCAGAGACCTTAAGCAAGGACATGTCCGCTCCTTGAGTGAACGACTAATGCAGATGTCACTGGCCACCAGTGGAGTGAAGGCCCATCCACCTGTTACCAGCGCTCCCCTCTCCCCACCACAACCCAGTGACCTCTACAAGACTCCCACAAGTTCCAGTGAATTCTACAAGGCCCAGGGGCCACCTCCCAGCCAGCATAGCCTGAAGGGCATGGAACACCGAGGTCCCCCACCAGAGTATCCCTTCAAGGGCATGCCACCCCAATCTGTAGTGTGCAAGCCCCAAGAGCCAGGGCACTTCTATAGTGAGCATCGTCTGAACCAGCCAGGGAGAACAGAGGGGCAACTGATGAGGTATCAGCATCCCCCTGAGTATGGAGCAGCCAGGTAAGAGAGTTCCCTTTCTGTCATTTCCTGGCATCCCCACCCAGCTTCTGCTGTGTGTTGGGAATCTGAAGGGAAGGAATGGGCAGGTGTTTGGTATAACAAACTCTGCAATGCATGGCTGGCCCCTGGCTTAGTAAATTTCCTGCCAACCTAGCCTCTTCAGCCATAATTAGTGCTCTATTAACATTCTCTTGACCTTATAGGTTGAGCATGGCCCCAACTGCCTAATGGATGAACAGGAGCACAAGTCTTGATTTCTACAGCTACATGCTGTCCTGTCTCCCAGGATTGTGAAGGAAGGGTCAGTGTTGGCTCTTCTTCTGAGTTGTTAAGCCCTTCCTGGAGGAGCAGAAGCAAATTAAATTGGACTTCAATCTGGAATAACCTATCGCTTTCAGTTATTCCCTTCCATAGTACTCTCTTCACTTCCTTTTAGGAACGAATCTTTCTGCAGAATTCCTATGATTCTTTTGGACACAAAACAAACACCTAGATAGTACTGTGGGGGGAACTGGATATGTGCAGGTTCAGATGTTACTTGCCTTTGATGTCCTTGCAGTTCATGAACTTTGGACTGTTTCATCTTTCTTCCTTAGAGCGTTTGTTAGTTGCCTGTCACGTTTTTGTGACATCTATGCGACATCATGTCACATAGAACTTTTAGTCAGTTGCCAAAAATGCAGAAAGAATCATATTCCCATGATTTCTTTACCACGTATCATTAATTCAGGAGGACGGTTTCATATTGTCCAGTTATTCCTAAATGTACGTTTGCATTATTCAGAGGCCCATTGTGCCCCCCTCGCTGTGTCGACTGGACCTTAGGATGCCATGATTCTGTTTGTTGTTTCTTTTGTTACTGTTTGGGCTGTGTCTCTGATTGGTAGGAGTTCAGCATATGGGGCAGGGGGGAGGTTTGGACCATGGCCAACAATGATGGCAGTTTTGCGGGGCATTCCTGCCCTGTTACCATGGGCAATTATGGGTGACCGTGAGGTTTGAAGTCCCTGCACCTAGTGGGGCCCTTTCCCAGGTTAGGCCTGTGATCTCTTTGATGTCTAACTCTTCACCTCCTATCTCCTCACTTACTTGGGAAAGAGCCGCTTGGCTTGAAGTTCATTGGGTGACTCAGGAGAGAAGGCAGTCAGGGGGTCAACTAGGGTGAAGGTAAGAGAATGCACCTGGCATTTCCTGGTACTTCTTTTTTTTCCCCCTCCAGGTCCTGTTTTATAGCCAGAAGCAATTCACTTTGGGCTCCACCCATAACTTGGCCAGTTTAGGACTTTTTTCTTCTTAACCCAGGTTGATATCCTAACTTTTTTCAACCCCTTCTATATAGCTCTCAAAGGGCAGGAGCCTAAGTTCTGATAAGTGTCTTAGAACAGGATATGGGGTAACAGACAGGGCCCTTCCCGTTTAAATGAGAGCAAGAACCCGATTCCCATCTGCCCAATGAAACGGAAGACCCAGGGAGGGGTTGGTCAGTTGGACTGCTTAGCTTAGTGGAAACCCATCCAAGCCAGCAAAATGTCAATGAAGCTGGGGATTTTTGTTTTGCTCTTCCCTTCAGCACGGAAGAGTCTGTGGGACTCTGTCCCTTATGTGGATGGGCTGACGTCTGTTGCCTTGTGGGAGGGGGAGTATGTTGGCTGGGGTGTGGAGCAGAATCCAAAGCCCCGCTTAGTGCAAGGCCCGCCTTCTGAGGAAAGCTATTTTCAGAACTCATTCACCAGTATTGTTTGTGATCTGAAATGACTCCCACAGTGTTTGAAGCTAGATGGAAAAGCCCTTTGATCTGCCTAAATAAATAATAAGGAGCCCAAAGAGATTTTTTCTTCTTCCCTTACTGATTAAGCCACCAGAGAAATTTAGCTCCGTATATTTCACAGGAAGATACTTGTAGCTTCTCTTCCCTCCCATGTTATCTATGGAGCTCTCTCCCTATCCCCAGAAGCAGTAGAGCCCATGCTGATTCCCCTCTCTTGAGCAGAATTTTAATACACAGGTTAGCTCTGTAGTTTTTTTTTTTCCCCTCTATAGGGGAGGAACAGGGTACTTGATATGCTTGGTGAATAATCAGACTTAAAATGGTCCTCATCAGAAGATGCTCTGTGTGAAGTTTGGGTCTGCATCAGACAAATTCTGGCAATAAAATTTCTTTAGGACCTGGGGTGAGGGAGTGGCACCTATTGACAAATTACTGGTAAGGGGAAATAGTTGAACCGCTTTCCAGAAATGGACTGCTTTTAGGTGGTGACACATTTTTCCTCCTTTATTTCCTTGAACCAACTTGCTAGACACTTTGTGAGTACCTTTCCAAGTAACTGCCGCTAACATTAATTAGACGATGAAATTCTTAGTTCTTAATCCATAAATTACAGATCAAGAATGCACAGCAAACTCTTTGAACAAATTGCTGTTCAGAAAACCTTTGTTTGCTTTTAGAGGTGCAGTGAAAGGCTAGAGATTGGCTGTTAGAATTAACAAAATGTTATAAACAATTTTTTTTTATTACTTCATCTTCCCTGTGCCCTCCTCCCCGCTTGAAAAATAAATATCCTGAATGCCCAGAACTCCAGATGGGAAACAAGGCCAAGCCATCTGAAGAATTAAAAAAATTTCTGAAGCTTTGTCTTTCTAAGTGCTGAGCCTTTTCTGCATCTGGGGTTTACACATTTATCAACTGCTTTTAAAAATTAAAACCTTTCTGTTTGTAAAGCAGCCACTTCCTTTCAGTTGTTGAAATCATGCCCAGATCTGAGGTTTCTTGAAATCCTTTCTTAGTGGAATCTAAGGGTGACCTAACTCTGTAGTTCAGAGCCGAGCTGGTTGTGCAAGAGAAACAATCAAGAATTTGCAGCCCTCTCCAGGATTCACAGATTCACGGTCACAGAGCCTGGGAAAGGCAGTTTCTGTGGGGAGAATAAATTGGGTTCCAGGCTGTTGGTGGCACCTGCTCTGGTGAGAGTGTGCATGTGTGGGTTTGCACACGTGTGGGCCAGGATTGTGTGGGGTGTGGGGGTGTGGGGAGGGGGCGGGGGGTGTGTGTGACTGAGGAAGGCAGAGGCTCCCAGTGAGGTGGCAGGGTGGAAGGTGCTGTGTCAGCTCCATGGACCGGCTTTTGCTTTCCTTTTGTGTCCTCACAGGCCGTCTCTTCAGAGGGAGTCCCTCCCTCCCCCGCTTTGGAGAAGGATGCTGATTTTGGTCCTTGGTCTCAGCCCTGCGTTTAGGCCCTGCCCTCCCCTTTTCCACCCAGTCCCAGGGACCCAGGTTGTCTTGGGAAGGAGCTGGATGAAGGGAGGGAAAGGCCCGGGAGGCAGGTCAGGGCTTCCACGGGAATCACGTGATTCTATTGTCTGCTGGCAACTTGTTGTTCCTGGTTAATATGTCAGCGGGAAGCGATTCACACTGCTGGAGCGCGCCACTCACCCAGCTGCCACCTGGATTACTACTGTCCTTACTATTACGCTTATTATTTCATCTTGAATGTACTTTTGCTTCCTCTGACATTCGCCCCCCCCCCACCCTCTGCTGCATCCCTGCCATGCCTCAGTCCCCTCCTCTCAGGGGGAACTTCACAGGAGTGTTAATACAGTCCTGCTTTTTTTGTGGTGGGTGGATGCTGGAGCCCAGATGGAGCTGGTTGGCTGGAGGGCTTTCTCTCCTTTTGTGACTGCCCAAGCCTTGCTTCATGTTTGCAAACCTGCCAGGGACGGACTGCCTTGGTTTTCCCAACATCATAGTGCGCTGAAATCTGCTTTCTTTCCCAGGCTGGGGAGCCGAAGAGGGGCAGTTACCTTGTCTCTGTTATCTCTAAGTAGAGCTCAGAGTCATGCCCAGAGCCACTGCTGTGCTGGGCTTATCTGACTCCAGAGACCTCTTCCTGGAGACCTTGTGGTCTCCTCCTTCCTGAGGCCCCTGGGAGGCCTTGTACTGTCCAGGGCATGGAAAGGCCTATCAGCCTCCAGGCAGGAGGGAGGCCAGTGGCCAGCCTGTTTGAGAGAGAGGCTGGACTGCTGATGGGGCCCAGAGGAGCTGAGGGGAGGAAGCGCATTTCAGAACTGGGCATTCAGTCTTTAAAAGAGAATACTTCCCAGGCCCGGGATTTCCAAATCCTGACAACAAAGATGAAGATTAATTTGGCCATTTTCCCCTTTAATTTTCAGAGCTGGATTGGAGAATATGAAATTTAAGCCCCTCTCTTCTGCCCAAGAGATCCAAAAGCCTTAACAAATCCAGTACATAATATTTTAACTCTAGGGATATATAAAAATTATAATAGTTCTTACTCAAAGAAGAGAAAGAGCGCAGTGTCCATTTGACCCTTAAGGAAACTGAAGATCCATAGTACAGAAAATGGGTTAAGACTTCCCCAAATAAATTTATAAGTAGCTCCTAGGCTTTTGATTGGACAAGTGTTTTGAACATTTCCAAAGAAAGGTAATATACAGTAGCAACTTTCCAGGTGTAATAATGGGAATCATGTAAATTCTTCTGTCCACAAATAGGTCGCATGCCCTCTTCAGTATTCAGCTATATTGATAGTGTTGTGTATATGGAATTGTAAGAGTAGAAGTACGACAGAGGCATCCCTGGGACTGACATACAGAACTGAGGGCTTGAGAAGATTTGAGGGCTCTGGCAAGCATCTGGGTTATTGGGGTAGGTAAGTGTTTGGAGTGACTTTGTAGCCGTAAAAAAGCCCTTACAGTGAGGATCTCTTGTTGGGATAGATACGTGCACAATAACGATAACTGAAATGTATGTGGGAGGGATGTGCTTTAGCTTCTGGAATGCCAGTTAAAAGTTAATTGCTCCTAGTGATTTGTCCCAGTTCCACCATGTATTCTGTGCAATGTAGTGCAACGATTAAATGAATATCCCATAAGTAAAATCCCTAACAGGGTCAACCTATCTTACTGGAAGGTAGATAAGGGACTCTTTGTAATTCCTGTAGAGCTCAAAAATGAGAGGAGCCCAGTATTTTTGTAATTCATCGGTGACCTCAGGAACAAAACAGGCTCATGCAGATTAAGTAACATGAGCAAGGTTACACAGCCAGTAGGCAGTAGAAAAGGTCTCACAATTCTATTGGGATCCAAACCCCATGCTCTTAGCCATCTGTCTTCCCTGGATTGAGAAATATCAACTGTAGGACAAGCATCCACAGGATGTGGGAGTATATGAGGTTAGCTGGGCATGGGCTGGGGGGATGAACAAGCTTTTCGTCGTTAGTGTATACTTCCAAATATTCTTGCTGATGGTGGAGATGGTGAAAGTGATCCATTTACATACTGTCCTTATTTCCCTTAATGGCTAACAGTCCAGTAGGAGGTACAAAAATGGGAGAGCCATATTAAACAATGTACCGAAGTTCTCTTTCTGGAACTTTCTATAAGAAATCACTTGGGGATCTGAATATCCTTGTGTGGAAGTCAATGTATTATGGTAGTGGAAGGAGCAGAAAAATGGAATTTGGGCATAGGTTCTACCCTGGTACTACCAATAAGTCATTCTGTAATATCTGACAGATTGCTTCCTCTCTCTTGGACTTCAATTTCCTCATTTGTCCAGTGACAGAGTGGATTAAATGATTTCTTGAAGGCTTTTCCAGTACTTACACTTTGTGGTCAGGTCATCAAAAATAGTATGACAGTGTTGCCTGTAAATCCTCTCCAATTCTTGGTATCATCACTGCTAATAGACCTTATTCAATTATTAAGTGTAATCAACAATAATTATTTGGTCTCTAACATAATAAGGACCTACACATCCTCAAGTAATTTTCTGTGAATATATGAATTATGAAAGAGAGTTGCCAATAGCGAGCAGGGGACTAATTTTGACTGCGGTTTGCCATTTCCTTGTGGGCAAGTGGAACACATTTTCTGAATTTGACCCTTTACATGTGCTGACCACATACAGAATGTCAGAGGTTTTGTTTAAAATAATGATGTGAAAATTACCTTCTGGAAGACTCATGTATGCCACTCAGATTTTCACCAAGCGACCCTGGAGGTCACCTGGTTCCATCCTCCGTGGGATCACACCTCCATCAGTCACTCACGGGTCAGGCCTGGAAAGGGCTGTGGAGCTCTTTGCAGAGACTTCCGAGTCTAACCCTGCCTGCTCCTCGTTTTGCAGGTCTCCTTGGGGACGGGGAGCGGGCCCCGGAAGCCTCCTCATCTCACTTTCTCGTGCCCTTCTCCCCCCCCTACCCCCCCACCCCCCGGTGCCACGGGAGAAAGCTTAACCTGAGCGTGTAAACCGTGTTTTCCAGGCCGGCGCAAGACATCTCATTACCACTGTCGGCCCGAAGCTCACGGCCTCACAGTCCTACTTCTTCCCTCACATCTGGGGGTTCCTTGTCCTTGCTGCAGTCTCCGCCAGCCACGAGATTGTCTCCTGCCCAACACCCGTTGGTCCCAAACCAAGGAGAGCACTCAGCTCACCTGCCTAGGCCTCAGCAGCATTTCCTCCCGACCCCGGCTCACCAGAGCGATCATTACCGGCTCCCTCAGCCCAGCCTGAGTCAGCCACAGCAGCAGCAGCATCACCACCATCACCAGCAGCAGGCCGGCGAACCCTATTCAGCTATGCCTCGGGCTCAGCAGTCCTCCGCTTCCTACCAGCCAATGCCAGCAGACCCATTTGCCATCGTTTCCCGAGCCCAGCAGATGGTTGAGATCCTGTCAGATGAGAACCGGAACTTGCGGCAGGAACTGGAAGGATGCTACGAGAAGGTGGCGAGGCTGCAGAAGGTGAGGCCTCCGTTTGGGGCTAGCAGAGTCTTCTTTCAGTCACGTGTTGCCTAGAGATGTACGTCTCCACTCGCTGGTGCCTGCGTGACTTATACTCGGGTCTTCTGGAGTCTTGTATCTGAAGGTTAGATATGGACCAATCTGGAAAAAAGCCTGTCTTCCCAGGAGGAGTCACATTTTACATTTATGTGGGGGAGAAAAGAACATATTGGTACAGTTTTCCCAGATAGCCCTAAAGAAAACGTAATTGTTTTCCAGAAGGCCGAGAAACTTCTTCTTAGGGTCAAGTACACTGGCAATGCCTGTGTAGGTGAGGGTCCTGCCAACCTAAAGACCTTTTGTCTTGATTATATTTTCCCTCGTAACTGAATTTGGATCTTAAACTAAATTTGGATCTTAAATTAGATAATTCCCACAAACATCTCACCACTGAATTCCCACAAACAGCTCACTCACGATCACCACTGATCGTGCTCTGCCTTGTTCTGGAAAGGGCTTAGAACACTTTTCCAAGTGGGAGTTCTCATCGTAACTCTTTTTCAACACCTCATCCTTTGCCTCCTCTTTGCTTTGGTTTTTCCCTGCAGCTCACATTCAACATCTGCTGTCTTTCTTTGGTGTGTGGGGGGCAGGAGGGGCTTAGCACCACAGCTGGGTGACAGGTGACAGCCCTAGGCTGAGGAAGTAGGAAAAGGAGTGTCTGTCCCATAGAGTTCTTATTCTTCCCTGGGCCCCTCTTGTCTCCTCCAGCTGGGACTTTAGCTCTTGAGTGCCCTAACCTAGGAACCTTAGCTCTTGGCTTCCAGTGGCTGTCCCTGAATAGGGTTATACCTTTGGCAGCCTCTTTGCAGCTTTTGTCATTGTGGATCTCATGTGGTTTGATCTCCCGACAATGTGAACTGTTCGGGGAGGTGAGGGTGAAGGTGTGGGAGGGAGGGTACATTGCCCTGTTTTGTTCAGCAACTCTGTCCTTAGGAGACACCCAGGAGTGGAAATTTCAGGGGCCTGAATGAAACTGAGAATTTATAAACACCAGATCTGGGTCCTAAAGTAAAGGAGGGCCTACTGTCAGCTGAGTATTTTTATGTAACAGAAACACCCTCACAGTGTGCCCAAATCTGGGTGGGGTATGTTGGGGTTCCTAGAGGACTGTTTCTCTGTGGCTTTACCCCCAGTTTTCCATTTTCTGCTTCCTCTCATTTAACTATATGCCCCACCCCCAAATCACATCGGTGCAACAAATTAATCCTACTCACGCACTAAAAGCAGACTGGCCTGGTGTGGCTGATTGGGTTTAACTGTTGACACCCCTCCCCAAACTCTATTCAGGGTGGTCCCAGCCCCATCTCTGATGCAGTAATCAGGAAGGTGGGTGACAGGGAAGAGGAATGGAACAGGATTTGTGGTGTTGTTCGTTGTTGCTTGTTCCCAGCGAGGGCCAAGATGCCTCCACCAAGTGTAATTGAGTGCTGGGGAAAGTGAAGGCTGACCCGATGCTGCAGTGGATTAGAGGCCTAAGTGGGGTTAGAAGAGGAAAAGGGAGATATGGGAGATACCAGCTGGTGATAGAAAAAGATACGGAGGCCCGAGGCTCATGAGGGGAATAATGAGACAAAAACCCACCACCACATCCCTCTTCCTTGCCTCCACCATCCCCAACCAAACCAGTGGGTCTGCCTTTCTATGACTTCTTTTCCTGGAAGAGCCTGTTGACAGATGTAAAACTTGCCCTTTTGGAGGGTACAGTATTTCTACACGGGGCGGGGAAGAAAAAGATTGGTACAGATCTCGGAATAGTACTCTGAACAAGGTGAGCAAAGGGCCTGCTTTCCAGGTGTGGCATTCATTCTGTGGGGAACTGGAAAGCCTTGCCTTCCGTCTAAAGGCTGCCCAGTTCAGACTAATACCAAGACTGCTCTTTCAAATGGAAATGTTTATTTTCTGTACCCCGCACTTGAATTTCATGCAAAAGCTTTATCAGGCCCAGGCCTTGCAGATCTTGTCTCTAAATGCCATTCACTACCAGTTTTCACCTTCTGTGCTGCTATCTTGGTGCCATCTGCAAGGAGAAAAACACTCTGGAGCCTGCTCTTTTCTGTGGTGTAAGCCTCATTTGTTTGCAGGCAGTCCTGCCTTGGGCATAATTTTGGAGCTGGGCAGGTGGAATCTGAGTTGTTTGGTAACCCCACCTTTCCTCCAGTCTCCCACTGGGGACCTGATAGTTCTCCCCATAAAGTACCCTTGAGCTTTGTTAAGAAGGCTAGTGGGAAACTGAGAAGGAATGCAGAATGGCTGCAGGAGTCAAATTCAATTTGCAAATTGCTGAATAGGCCACAGGGTTTATTTATCTTATACAAATTATATGCAAATATCTCTGTAGTTATTTCATGTGCAATGAAGCTGTACTGGTTACAGAAAGACTCTGGAGTCTAATTTCTTAGTTTCTTCTCGATTCGCGCTGATTTGGGGCAAGACCCTTTCCCTTCGAGGTTTTGTGTGTATGTTTTATTTTTCTCCCCCCATTTTATAAGATTTGCAGTGGTATCATAAAACATAACTCCGATCGTGAATTTCCGTTCAAAAATCTGTACTGGTTTCCCACTGACTATGGGATAAAGTCCAAATACCTGGCATTAAAGCTTTTATGATCTGCCTCCAGTCTATCTTTACAGCCAGATCTTACCAGCTTCCCTCTTTGTACCCCACAGAGTCTAGCCAAATGAGACTACTGGTCATTCTGGGAATGCATTCGCTCTCTCAGAATAGAATACCCTTCCCCTCACCTCTGCTCATTGAAATCTGACCTAGCTTTTAGGATCTGACTCAAAATGCCTGAAATTGGTCTCCTCTCCCCTCACCCCAACCAGGAGTAACCTCTTCCTCCCTGTACTTTTGTAGCACTTACTTCTACTGCTCTGAGTAACGCATCCTTCTCTTGATTCTTTTACTTGATTAGATTGAAAGCTCCTTTAAGGGAAACAGTAATGTCCTCATTCATGCCTACATACCCCACGGGTATTTAAAAAATTAAAAAAAAATTTTTTTTATTTATCTGACAGAGATCACAAGTAGGCAGAGAGGCAGGCAGAGAGAGAGGGGGAAGCAGGCTCCTCGCTTAGCAGAGAGCCTGATGTGGGACCCAATTCCAGAACCCGATCCCAGGACCCAATCCCAGGACCCTGGGACCATGACCTGAGCCTATGACAGAGGATTTAAAACAGTGAGCCACCTAGGCGCCCCTGCCCCCACAGGTATTTTAAAGATCTCTGTAAATATTTAGCCCTTGGTAAAGGTTTGTTAGAGTGAACTGAACCACTGGATAAGGCCAAGATTTCGAGTTTTTAGGGTTCGCCTCTGCCACTAACTTGATCTCAGAAAGGTCAGTTTCACTTTTCCCTGTGCTAAAATGGGGAGCGGTGTCCCTGTGAAGGCAGATAGCAGGGCAAATAGAAATAAACATGTGAAAGCCCTCTGGACACTCTGAAATAATGTTATTGACATATTATATACATTATTAATCCTATTTTCAAAATTAAGAAAATTCTTGTGCAGAAATTAAAATCATTTATAACTGTACTTATGAAATTTATTTTCTCCTACCACCTTCTCTGAAGGCAGAAACCGTATTTGTTTTGAACCTGAGGAACTCTCATGACCCCCTGAGCTGGTTGCTGAGCTAGCTGAACATTGACTTTAGAAATCCTTCTGGGGGCGCCTGGGGAGCTCAGTTGGTTTAAGCGACAGGCTGAGGTCCTGATCTCAGAGTTCTGGGATTAAGCCCCCCCCCCACCCCGTCCCGCTTCCGCCGTGGGGCTCCGTGCTCAGTGCAGCATCTCCTTGAGATTTACTCTCCCTCAACCCCTCCCCTGATCCTGTGCATGCGCAATAGATCTCTCTCAAGTTAAATAAATAAATCTTTTTTTTTTTTTTTTTTTAAGAAATTCTTCTGGGAAACTTTTCTTATCTGTTAGGCAGGCCTCTTAGCCATCTGTAAAGCCCTGGGAGAAGCTGTCATTAAGGATTTGCATATATCCTTTCAGACCATCTATTCCATTAAGCTCCTACCATCTCCACTATCTTTTCTTTCCTTTTTTTTTTTTTTTTTTTTGGTCTTTTCCAGGTGGAGACAGAAATCCAGCGTGTGTCGGAGGCGTATGAGAACCTTGTAAAATCATCCTCCAAAAGAGAGGCCCTGGAGAAAGCCATGAGAAACAAGCTTGAGGGTGAAATTCGAAGGATGCATGACTTCAACAGGGATCTGAGAGGTGAGCGACTCACTTCTGAAGCACTGGCCAAGATGGCGAAGGGAAGGGCTGAGGAGCATACATTGGGGCTCTCAAGGCTTGTCCAGCCCACTTAGTATGACCAGTCAATTGCAGGGCATAGACCAGGCTAGGTTTTGGGGATGGCATCAGAACTTGGTCTCAAGCTTGCTTCATGAAAGTGGGATGTGCTGATGTGTTAAGCAGGCAGTATCCCCCCAGGACTCCTGGATCTACCTGGCTTGTCCCCACAATCCGTGTTGCCTCTTTCCTTTCTAGGTTTTGCAGAGGTCTGTCTTTTGGCCATGCAAGCTTGAAATAGTGATGTCCTCTGTTGTTTCTGGGACTCACTCCTTTTATTTTTACCTTAACATGATAATACTGGAGATGGTGAGAAAAGACCACCTTAATCACCTTCAAAACTGATGACCTTGGGAATGTTATTTTCTGTCTTTGAATTTAAAATGTCTTATTGATAAAATGAGACAACTGAACTAGATACTGCCCATGGCCCCCTTCTAGCTTTGATGTTACATGATTTTAAAGACATCATGATAACTTTGATGCTCTTTTTCCTGGCAAATGAAAGATGTCATGTATTCAGGGATAGATGCCTTCATTAGAATTAAGAATTTTGCACTTGGGTTTAGTGAGGGAGGGGCGAAAGTGTTAAGTGCTCACCTCCTCCTTCCCAACCATGGCTTAGATTGCTTTGGGGCTCCACATTGGTGAATCTGTGTCTGTGTCACCTATTCCCTGGTAACAAGAAGAAGCAGGCTTGTTTTGCCCAAGATCAGTATTTAGAGAGCAAACAACATGTGCTTGGAAATTTGTATATGGAGCCCTGTTGATTGTCTCTGAATTCCACAGAGCGTCTAGAGACTGCCAACAAGCAGCTTGCGGAGAAGGAATATGAGGGATCAGAGGATACTAGAAAAACCATCTCTCAGCTCTTTGCAAAAAGTAAGTCTGAAAGCTCTGGCAGCAGATATTAATGTGTGGTTGGGAGCCAGATGTGTAAAAAGGTTACACAGATCTGCATATCCTTCTAGAACAGCCAGGACAGAGCAAATGACATCTAGGGATTCTTTTTCCTGTTCAAGCATCTTGTTCTTTTATCCTTTGAGGCCAAGAAGGCTGCTTGCCACATTTAGTCACATCAGCATGGCTCCTTCTGTATTAAACCAGGGAAGCCCCTCGAAACCCTTGCTTTTGTCACGGCTAGCTGAAAAGGACCCTAGTGAACATGGGGTCTCTTAATGTTGGAGGGATTTATTGTTGAAGGCTCTGTGGGCTGGCTGTGGTAGAGACGGGATTAACATGCAGGATGGTAGCGTTTGGAATACCTAATCCGCACCTGCGGCTCCCTTAGTTAAACACCCTGTATTATATCATATCATTCCTTATTGGCCAAGGGCAAAGGGAGCTAGAGGAGGACCACTGCTGCCATGGCCTGAGCTACTGACTCTGGTTGCCCAGTTGGAGGATGTGGGGGAGGGCAGAGCTACGTCTTCCCCATAATAGTGTTTCCTTTGTCTGGAAATACTCCAAGGACCGTGACAATGAACTAATCCTCTTCTTTATCGGTCCCTAATAGACTCCACCCAGCTAGACAATGCCTCATTCTTTGCCGTTACCACAATAAAACCGGCAATAAAAACTCTGCAGTGGATTGAACCCATAGGGGGAAACAGATGAGCTACCCTCACTCTGCTTGTGCCCGTAATTGGTGCTGCCGACCCCCAGCCTCCCTCCCTGCGGCTCCCAGCTGGAGTAGCGCACGGAGGGGACTTGTCAGGCCCCATCTTTGCTGGGCCTCCACATGACCCTTTCAAGTCATTCCGTGCAGCTTCCAGTCCGCTTTTACAAGTTTGTTTGATCTTCACTTACAATATCCCCCTCCCTCCCTGGGTTGCTCTGTGGTGCACTGGCCTCAGAAGTGGGGCTTTTTTCTTTCTCATTTCCCTGAGCCTCCTGTTCCTTTGTCGGTATGTCTCAGAGGGAAGAGCGCAGTTTTTCTGGTATAAATTGTTGTGCAGTTGCTTTGGGGGTGTCACGGTGCCCCTGGAAGCCGGTTGCCTCGTGGAGAAGGTGGTGACCTCGCAGGATAAAACAAATCAAAAGAGAAAATGTATGGATTCTTGCCCCAGGTCTACTAGTTCATAACCCCTCCTCCCTGTATGGTAATGGTATTTCAGGGGTCCTGGGAGCTCTGCTACTGGTTTATAAAATGTGGGAATGCAGTAGATAAAAACTGTATTAACAGCAAGGGGAAGGGCTGCCGCATGGTTCTAGAAGGGAAAAATGGACTCTACTTAATAAGCAGAGAAGAGGGCATGACTTGTGGCCTCTTAGTTCTTTTTGCCTTTGGACATCGACAGGGTGCTGCTTGGATGGAACTGTTGTAAGAGGCAAGAAAGCCCTCTTGAAGAGCCTGCTTGGGGAATGGGGTCCACTCATCCTTGAGAGGCCAAACCAACACAACCCTAGGAGAAGGCAGTCTGGTTAGAAAGAGTTCAGAACAGCCTGGCCGTAAGCGTGGGTTCTGCTGTGTATTCATTGACTAATTGTAAGACCTCATACAAGTTACTCAGGCCCTCTGGGTCTCTTGTCTTTTCATATACAAAATGGGGAAGAGAATAACACTTTTCTTGCAGGGGAGTCCTTGTGAGGACTAAGAATACAGTACTTGGTAGGTAATAAGTACTCAATAAATACTCATTTCTTTCCAAGGTACAGCTGAATAGATATGTAATGTCAGAGTGGGGAGGGAGGTAAGGCTGCACTATTAAACCCAGGTATCATGGTCTCCAGAGGAAGGGCACTGTACCTCCAAATGAGAATCAGAACTGCTCTTTTGAGTTTTTGGTATGGGGTCTGCCCTAGTTAAAAGGGGAGGGACCTGGGGCACCCGGGCGGCTCAGTGGGTTGGGGCCTCTGCCTTCGGCTTGGGTCATGATCCCAGGGTCCTGGGATCGAGCCCCACATCGGGCTCTCTGCTCAGTGGGGAGCCTGCTTCCCTTCCTCTCTCTCTGACTGCCTCTCTGCCTGCTTGTGATCTCTGTCTGTCAAATGAATAGGTGAAATCTTTAAAAAAAAAAGGGGGGGGGGAGGGACTTGAAAGGCAGAGGGGATGACGACACGTGTCTTGGTCTTCTCTCCCTACGATGCAGTCCTGGACTTATACTTCAGTTGGAAAATAACGTTAGGAAAGAGTGGGATTTGGAATTTTACACAGTCTGTGAGATTCCATTTTTAGATTGATTTAATATACTGTCCCAAGATAATAAGGAAAACTCTGGGGGGCTCAGTGGCTCTTTTGCTAATACAAGACCACTTGAAGAAATAAAATTGAAGAAACAAGCCTGCCTGTTCTTCTGATGTGTGTGTATTCTTTCCATCATACTTTTCATCACACTTTATACATCCCCTTTCACATTGCTTCTGCACAACAACCACTGTTAAGTGACTTTTCCGAATTTACATCGCAAGTTGGTGGTAGAGCCAGTGAGAGAGTCCCGATCTTGGGTATGCTGGTTCTTTCAGCTGTGTGTTAGACAATGCTTAACAATGGGTCTCATTGTCAGTTTTACTCAGGTAAGGTTTTGAGCCAGCTCCGGAGTGGCAGTAATGACAACTCTTGTCTTGATAGATAAGGAAAGCCAAAGGGAGAAGGAGAAGCTGGAGGCCGAGCTGGCCACTGCCCGTTCTACCAATGAGGACCAACGGCGACACATTGAAATCCGAGACCAGGCCCTGAGCAATGCCCAGGCCAAGGTGGTCAAGCTGGAAGAAGAGGTATGTGTAGTTTCCTTAAGTAGCATATGAGGCTGAGGTGGGGAAAAGCTGGGAAATCAAGGGATCAAGGGTACAGGGGACTCCCCACTTTGGTGAACTGGCAGCTACACAATCCCCCAGTAGGAAAGTACCATCTGCCACTTCTTTTTTTAAAAAGATTTATTTATTTATTTATTTATTTATTTATTTAAGAGCATGGGCTAGAAAGACAACACAAGTTGGGAGAGGGGCAGAGGAATAGGGAGAGAGAGAAACCCAAGCAGGTTCCCCACGGAGCGCACAGACTGACTCAGAGATCCGTCTCACAACCTGAGCCAAAATTATGAGTCGAACACTTAACTGACTGAGCCACCCAGGCGCCCTGCCATCTGCTACTTCTAGTTCTAGCTGTGCTGATGTGAGTGGACTTTGATTTCTTTTCTCTTCTCTGCAAGTTCCTTTGGCTCCAGAATAGAAAATCACCAAGGTCAAGGAGCAATTTCCATTTGCTCATTCATCTAAGAAGCTAGCCACCCCCCTACAAGTTCTCACTGTAGACCTAGCCTTACTTCAGGCCTGTGACCGATATATACTTTTTAATTCCTGCCCTTATAGGGCTTTAAAGCTTTTTTTTTTTTTTTTAAAGAAGGGCTAAAAAAATGATTCCATAATTTTAAAGTACTCCGGGGATCTTAACATCAAAATGGGCCTTGTCTTCCCATACTCAGTGGGAATTTGGTCCCCTTAGGTGAAAATTAATAAGATAAATGAAATTTGATGGCTATGCCCCTTGTCCTAGGATTTATTTTACAGATTGGTTTTGAAATAGAAGCAGTCTCAAACAGGGTGGGACCCAGGGACAATTTACAGTTCGTGGCAGGCCACGAGCAGTGCCTTGGCTCTTCCTGGCTAGGTTGTAGAATGTAGGTATGTGGTGGGGTAAAATTGTCACTTTTTTTGTGTGCAAGGATGGAGTCTTTCTTTGACAAATACAGGGGCTCCCAACTACTAAGCATATGATAAATACATATCTGATTAGTCTTGATGTAGATGTTACTCGATTGCAACACTGAACTGTGTTCATGTGAAATACAGGCAGTGTTGCTGCTGGCCTGTCACTAATTAACCTTGCCTGTCAGCTGTCATTGTATTGAAGTACTACTAAGTCTTCGATGTTTTATACTTCAGGGAATGGGTGTGTTCCAGCAAAAATTGATGCCAAAGTGTAACGTGGTGAAGAAAATTTCATATCTCACTATCTCTTCTGAAATTTGAATTTTGTTTTAAGAGGAAAAAAGAGCCTCCATTGTAACATTGGAAGCCTTATAAACTGGAGACCAAAAAAAAAAAAAAAAAAAAAAGTGTTTCGTGACCAAGCCCTCAGCACTGTAGCTCTTTTATGTATGAGCTCTCCTTTCTGCCTTCCTTCATTGCCTGCTGCTCCTCCCTCAGTAAGAGTGGGTCTAGTTCCTAGAGATCTGACTTACAGATACCCTTTGGTTTTGGGGGTAGGGATTAAAATGCTTTTTGGAGGGCACCTGCATGACTTAGTCAGTTGAGTGTCTGACTCCTGATCTCAGCTCAGGTCATGATCCTCAGGGGTTTTGAGATGGGGCTCCAAGCTCAGCGGGAGTCTGCTTGAGATTTTCTCCATCTCCCTCTCCCTTTGCCCCTCTCATTGCTTGCCCCCTGTCAAATGAATAAGTATTTTTAAAAAATGCTTATGGGTTGTGGGTTCATAGATTTCCACTAGGTAATGTCACCTAACCTATATTATCCTTGACCTGATTTGCTTAATCATTAAACTTCAGGTTGGATAAATCGGGCTCATGTCCTGCTTCTTGAGCTGTCTACATGAGAAATACTGCTAAGTTTCTTTATTGAACATGAGGAATGCTTGTATATGTCTGGTATCTAGACCTAAGGAGCACACCCTTGAACCTTTTGCTATACCTCGTTAATGCTTTTCTTTCCCCTTTTTGTGAGGAAATCACAGAGTAAATTGCAGGACAAGGATAAGACTGTATTCTTTGAGAGAAGGGAAAACTGAGAGACTGGCTGAGAAGTAGCTTGCTGGTGGTCACATGGCAAGTCTTGGGTAAAGCCAGGAATAAAACTGGAATCTCATGACTCTTCATTCCCTACCCTTGCTGCTTGTCTCCCTGTCTGAATCATCCTTTGGTTCTATTCCCAAAGACAAAATGTGGGCGCTTGTTCAAATTTAGTAACCACTGCGTCTTTTCATTTAAAAAAATTTTTTCACTCATAGGGCCCCTCTTTTTCAACCAGACTGTGAGGAGCTTGTCCAGAGTGGTTTGAGATTGGGCTGTATACACAGCCCTGCTAACCCTCCAGGAAGGGTGCCCATCCAGTAGGAGGTAAATGGGGACAAAGACTCTGCAACTATCTTGGTTTGCTGTGTCCTAGGCCTCAGTGGTAACTGGTGGTTAATCATGAAAATAATATACAATATACATCTAAGGAGAGGATGTTAATTTGTAGTTCCCACTGGGCAGCCCTCACTGCAACAGTTGCCTGAAATATATTTCTGGCTTCTGAGGCTTTTCTGGGCATCCGTTCCAGAGATTTTTAGGATTTAGATTTCTAGGGCCCTGCCCCCAAAACACACAGATTTATGATTTAAAGAAGAAGTTCTGAATATTGGGCTAGGTTTCAGTCATGGCTCCTGGTGGCCAGGTATCTTCAATGAGCTCATTGATTATTGTTAATTTTTAGTCTTCACCCAACTTGGACTTCTGCTCAGAGTCTGATTGTTGGGAAATCTGAGTTGCTGTTGCTAAAGGAGGTGCAACATTTGATGGGCCAAGAGCCTTCTACCCAATGGAATCACAAAGGCAGAGGTCGTGTAATGTCTCCCAGACACTTAAGCGTGGTCACCTCTAGCACATGTAGTGGCTTGAAACCATGTCTCAGGAAAAATCCACTGATTCTTATTATCTTTTCTGTCTTAGCAGCCTATCTGACTTTGGTTTGCACCTGGGTGGTGGTTGCCTTATCTCCTTTACAATATTCAGAGGAAAACATTCTTTATCCTTAATCTCAAATACAGGAATTGATTATTGAACTTCCGCTCACCTGCTGTGACTCAACCTCCATTAGGCTTCTTCTGTCTGGGGTAAAATTTTTAAGTATGGAACATTATGGAAGGTAGCACTGGAACTAATCTAGTAAGGAATCTTCAGTGTTCACAAAATTAGTTAACATCTCTAAATCGAGGAGGGTATTCAGGAATAGAAAATGTAGTTCTCTATCTGGAGATAACTCACATAAAATCATTTTTGAAGACAGAGGGATATGTCAGATATTTGCTATGTCTCCTATAAACAGAGAATTTAATTATGGCTTACAAATGGTACCATTACTTTCCCTTAGAAGTTCTTCCAAGAGAAACCTCTGTAGTCTACTTAGCAAATGAGATTTAGGGAAACTTTTCCCAAATTAAGTAGTTGGTCTAGGGAGTATTTTCTTAGCCTACTAAGTATAATGTCAGGTCAATACATATATCGAATTATTATGTTGTATACCTGAAACTAATAATAATGTTATATGTCAAATATATCACAATTAAAAAGAAGGCCAGGGAAAGATTATGACTAGTTTAATGATCCAAGGACCCTTGCATGTATTTATGTCTTTCTGTGTATAAAGTTCTCATTTAGATGCTCTTCAAATACATTTCATTTTTCTAATCCCATTAAGTCTCTGGCCCATGGTACAATTCACTGTGCTCTAAGCTTTATACAGAAATGTGCCTCAGGCTTACAGAGAACCCTTTCCCACAATCACAGCTTCTTCCTCTTCCAAGCTCAGCAGAGATTCTCTGATGGACCTCGCTCTGTTGACATCTGGGGAGGTATCTTGCTGGAAGGGGCTAGCACTTTTACTACAGGAGAGACCTGGTTTTTCAGTGATTCACTATGACCCAGGTCTTGCCTTCAATCTGCGGCGATGCAGCCACTAGCAGCCAAGGTAAATGGTGCCTTTCCATCCTTGCCCTTATCTTTGTGGACACATAGGTCATGTTGAAGTGGAGGCCCATTAAACTCCAAGGCAAAAGAACTCTGTCCACAACAATTATGGTATTCTTCCATGCAAAGGGACCTCCCCCAACTTCCCTCCCACCCCCAACACACGCTGCCACTAATTTGACCTCACTGGAGAGTTTCGACAGATGCCTGGCATATCCACTCACAAGGCTCAAGGCCGCCCAGACTTCTGGCTGGCTACTGTCTTATGATGATCCAGAGCTGAGCCACTGCTTGGGTAATTGTTTCAGGAATGGTGGGAAAAAGGCCCTGGCAAGATCAAAGAGGGAAGATGCTGCGGGTGGGCTGCTTACTGCGCAGAGGGCCCTGGAAGGGAGAGAGTGGAATGTGGGAGGGCTGGCAGAAAAAGTCAGTGAGCCTTGTTCTTTGGCTTTAGGCTAGAATGACAGCCACAGAGATTCAGGGAAAAGGGGCCCAAGTGTTAACCTTTTCTGAATTACCGTAGCTGGTGATGATTTAGACATCACACTGCTAACTCTTGATGCCCATGCATTTTCCAATGTCCTTTTGCTGCTCCACTCAATTCTTCAAAACAAAGTTCATGTTGTTTCCTTCCATTTCCACTGTTATGCTTTTATGGCTGATATTTTTTCTTTTTTCTAATTCCCTTGCTACTTACTTGATTTGTCATTTTGGTTTTAGAGATGGGCAGTTTTCTGCTGTCACACTTATCCACATGGTACCATAAGAAGGTCTCCTTTCCCAGTACTGGAGGAAGATGTACTAGGCATAGACATTTATGTTTCATCCAAAATCATCTCCAGACAATAGCGCATCGTGTGAGTAGGTAAAACTCACACAATAGTTACGATGGATTATAAATGTGGATGGAAGATCCGAGGTTACTAATTATGTGTGCATTTAGAGTATTGATAGGAATTCAGATAAAGTACTTTATCTACCCAGGATGGATTTTTGGCTTATTTGAAGGGCATTTCATCTAAGGATGACATTTCCCATATTTATGGCAGTTTTTTTTTTTTTTTTTTTTTTTTTTTTTTTAGAGAGAGAGTGTTTGTGTTGATGGGGAGGGGCGGGGGAATCTTAAGTAGGCTCCATACCCAATGTGGAGCCTAACAGAGGCTTCAGTCTCATGACCTGAGATCATGAACTGACCTGAAATTAAGAGGCAGACACTTAACCCACTGAGCCACCCAGGTGCCCTGGCAACATAGTTTTTTGAAGTAGGTGTTGTTGCACCCAGTATGTTAAGAAATTATGTCCCCACCCCAAATAAAGATTGAGTGACCACTGAAAACTCGATTTTCTCAGTTTTTCCTATGATTTTCACTTTTTAAATTCCCAGATGGAAGCCTTGTATAATTTCTTTAGTCTCCTTAACAGAATGAACTTCATTCTCTTGGTAGCAAGTTTCTAGAGGTGGTTTCTACTCTTCAGTTCTTTTAATATCCACCAGTGGACCACAGCCTCTTGGCAATAGACAGAGGCAGCTTGCTAATACCAGGGTAGTGTTACCAAATTACTTCAGAGGGAACTCTTACTTGGAGCCAGGGGCTCCTGAGTAAGGCTAAATCAAATTACACAGAAATTACTGAAGGCTCATGGAGCAACATATGAAGTAGTTTTACAAAGGAGAAGAGCAAAGAAAATACACTTGAACTGTGACATCTGTGACATAGTGAGTGGAGTTGTGGCAATGGACAGGAAGATGAAAATCAAACATAATGAAGACTGTCCTCTATGGCACTGCACTTAGTTCTGTGTGACCAGTTTTAGTGTCTTCTAGCCAATGAAGTAAGTGTATGCCTATGATAGTGTTAGTCTAGCCAGTAAAATTGGCCTAACCCCTCTACCTATCCATCTGTATATATTTTTTATTATTTATTAAGACTTTTCAGAGCAGTTTCAAGTTCCCAGGAAAATAGAAAGTAAGGTATGGAGATTTTCTGTCTACCCCCTGCTTCCATACCTGCATAGCCTCTGCCATTATTAACACTGCCCACCAGAGAGGTCATATTTGTTACAGTTGATGAGCCTATGGTCACACATCAGTGATCTAAAGTCCATAGTTTATGTTAGGGATCACTCTTGGTGGGGTTTGGATCAATGTATAATGACATGTATCGACCATTATGGTATCATATAGAGTATTTTCACTCCCTAAAAATTCTGTATTCTGTATTCCTCACCCCCCTACATACTTTTTTTTAACTTTTCAAAAACATTTCCAAATCTGTATTGTATCTCCCACCATGAACCTTGAAACTTTTGTCTTCTTTTAACAGATTAGGAAATTAAAGTGTAGACAGATTATATAGTTAGTGATAAATCTAGGACAAAGCCCAGATCTCTTAATTCCAAAATATCCTACCCTACACTTTGTCCACCAGTGCATACAAGCAAAAGGTCAGTGACTAAATGACTTCCTTGCAAATGGCTGAGACAAATGGGTAACTTTAGGGTCTGAGAAGCAATTTTGTATGTAGCCATCTTTTAAAAAATAAATTTGAAAGACGTCCACAGTTGTTGGAGGGAGGGAAGAGATGCCATCACGTGGTATTCATTTGCAGGGATCAGATTTTCCTGAGTCAGAAGGGGGTTAAGAGATCTGCCAAATGCTTGGGAATGGGTTCAAATTATTGCAGAAGTGTAATGGAAAAATATGATTGATTGAGCTCGAGAGTATTTGCCCTATTCTTCATTGGATTGCCTTTCTGTTGTTCCTCCCACTTTATGATTCCTTTTTAAAAATTTATCTCTGAATCAGAGTGACTTGAAACCCTTGACTTGCCAAAGTAAATACATTGATGAATGTGTATTTATTCATATATTTGTAGTGTTATAGCTAAACTATGCTATGCTCATTTTTATTCTTCTGTTTGACAGCTAATTAATATTAACTGGTTACCAAGAGTGTAGTAAACAATAAACCAGAACTAGAACAGATGCAAAGGAGTAGAAGGTCCCTGCCCTTATGGGGCTTATAGGATACTGCTCTCCAGTGGGGCAGGGGCTTCATTCTGCTTCCCATTATTACATCACTACTGCTCTCCGATGCAGAATAGGGCCTGACATATGATAAGCATTCAGTAAATACCTGTTGAATGAATAAATGAATCCATACATGAATAAAATCTTTTATAGTGACTGCTAATAGAGTATACATTATGTGAGGCTTTTGAGAAAAGCAGCAATCAGGGTCAGTTAAGATTAGTAAAGGAGAAACTCGTGGAGAGTTTAGTGATATGGTGAGGGGGGATGAAAAAATGATCAGACTAAAAAAAGAAGGAGAAATGATCTGATCAGACTAATACAAAGGTTGATTATTTGCAAGGTAGGCCTGGTTGAGTTTTAAGGCAGTAGGAGGCAGAAACATTTTGATAAAAGCAGTTTTAAGAGCTGGGTCTAGACTAAACAGGGGTGATAGCAGACTGGGGGTGAAATGAAAAGCATCAAGTAGCTTGAGATATGAATGAGAGAGAAGAGCTCTGGCCTAGAGAGTGAGAGGGGTGGTATAAAAAGTGCCTTGGATATAGTAGATACCTAATCAATACTACTGGAATGGATATGCTAGCAGTAGATTGCTTTATTCTTAGATAAAGAAGTGCCTTAATGTACTCCTTGAAGAAGTCTGTTATAGCCACTGTATATAGGATGGACTGATTGTGCATGTGTGTTTATGTGCACAGATGCTTATATGTAGATGGGAGAGGGCAGCTGAAAGGAGATCTGTTAGGTTATTATTACAATAGCTCTGTTGTGAAATGAGTACTTAAACCTATGTAGGCCAAAGGGGCGCCTGGGCGATGCAGTCGGTTGAGCATCTGGCTCTTGGTTTGAGGTCGGGTCGTGGTCTCAGGGCTGTAGGACGAAGCCCGGCATCAGGCTCCACACTCAGCGTGGAGTCTGCTTGAGATTCTCCCTCTCCCTCTGCCCCTCCCACTCATGCACGTGTGCTCTCTCTCTCTCTAAAGTAAATAAATCTTTTAAGAAAAAAGCTATGTAGGTCATGAAAATATAAGGAAACAAAAGAATAAGCGATATGTTAGAATTAACACATAGTAATAGTGAGAGATTGGGTATGTTAGACAAAGGAAGGAGGGAACAATAATTTCACGATTTTGAGACTGGAAAAATAAAGTGATGATAATGACTGAACTATCAAAAGGATAGCCTTTTGGAGAAGATGAAAGCAGTCTGGGACACAGTAAGTGTCAGAGTGAGAAATCTTGCACTCAGCTAGATGTCTGTGACTAAAGAGAGCATGATAACATTAAAATGTGAATATAAGCACTTGTTCAAAGTATGGCATGAATGAGATCTCCAGTAGTGCTGAAGTGTAGATCAAGGATTCTCACCCTCAATATTATTGGCATTCGGGGCCAGATAATATTTTAATGGTGGTAATAGAGGAGGCTGCCTTGTACGTTGTGGGATGTTTAGAAGTATACCTGGTTTCTACCTACGGGAAGCCAGTAGTAACCTACCCCTAGTTCTAACAACCAAAAATGTCTCCACACATTGCTCCATGATTCCTGGAGAAGAACCATTGGTATAGAGGCAAAAAGAATAAACTTCATAGATTAGACCTTTGTGGTATAGTGAGATGTAGGAATGGGGTTGGGAGGGAAGGTGGGTCTAAAATATCAACACAGAAAGTAAGAGTGATTTAAGGAACCACTTTTGGAGAATACAGAATTAAAGAAAGCAAGGGAAGGGGAGCTTTGGCAAGTTTTTGAAAATTGGCCTTTGGAAAGAAAACTTGAATAGATGGAATGATTTCCCTATTCACAGAATATCCAAAGGGAATTTGGTTTAAATGATGGATTAACTTGGCTTCTTCTAGAGGTGCATGGGTACTCGTCTCTAGACCTGAGTCACTACCTTGGCTTTAGAAACTTTTTAAGTGAACTTTGACTTCCTTGAATACTGAAGACATAGAAAAATAAATCATCTGGGATCCTGTGGGGAGCGCAAACATTGTATGTTCTCTTTTCCATATACATACACACAAACTAAGGCACAACTTCTGTTTTTACCTCCAAGAATGTGCCCATATAGAATTCTAGGATTTCATTTTGCCTCCTTTCTTAATTATTGGTCAGTGTTGAAGGTGAAAAGGGGAAGAGCAGATCCATAGAATACCTGTGAATTGAAAGACCATCAGAGGCCATCTGAGACTGTCTGTCTAGCCTATGTAGCTTTTTTTTTTTTTTAACTTCTTGAAACCTACTGGTCAGTGGTTTCTCCTAAGAGAGAGAATGCCATACCCAAAGGCAATGAGGCGTGAAATGCCATGGGGTCCTCGGGAACCTTAAATAATTTAACCATGCTGAAAAGTTAAGTGTGAAAGACAATGGAATGAGGTAATGCGATATATATGTAGTAATCTTTTTTGGAAGTTAACTTTTACGTAGAACCCTATATATATAAATACATATATATAGAAAACACCTAAAATACATACATAATATATAAATATATATATAAAACACATAAAAGAGAAGCCATCTGATACAACTTACCCACCATAGTGGCCTCTGAAGCACTCCACAGAACAGTTTGAAAATCACTCCAGGGCCTGGCATTTTATCTTCAAAGGACCGGATAGTAAATAGTTTCTGCTTTGTAGACCTTAGGCCTGCTCAGCATTGCTGTTCTAGCCAGAAGGCATCTGTAGCCAGTATGTATGTAGATGGGGTTGGATGGATTTGGCCTGCTGCTGACCAGTTTGCTTGGCTGACTCCTAAAACCCTCCTCATTTTTTACAAATGGGGACTCTGAGACTGAAAACAGGGAAGCAAATTACCATCAAGAGCAGTGCTAGGACTAGAATCCAAGTCTCCTGATTCCCACTTTGTTCCTTTACCTTTCATTTGTTGTCAGATAGAAATACCTGATTGTGTATGTGCGTGTGTGCATGTGGTAGGGAATGCGCTCTGCCTGTGGCTCTTTGAATAGTACCTTTGACCGTAAGTATTTATTTCTCATAAAACTGAGGTCATTTGGAGAAAATACGGTGTCCTTGCAGCTACTTAGTGCTTACTTCTAATTGTACCACCAATGACTGGCCTTGACCTATAAAGATCCTGAAGCTCTGTCATACGAACTGTTTGAGGCTTAGTTGTTTTTTGGGGAGAAGGAGCAGAGGGAGAGAGAGACTCTTAATCAGGCTCCATGCCCAGTGTGGAGCCCAACATGGGGCTCAATCTCATGACCCTGAGATCATGACCCCAGCTGAAATCAACAATAGGATGCTTAACCGACTAAGTCACCCAAGTGCCCTGAGGCTTAATTTTATTATGTTTTCCTAGGGGGAAATGACTGTATTTTTAATGTCTTTAAGTTTTATTTTCTTAATCTTTAAGTCTAGTTGTCCTATACTACTACTTGGTGGTATACAACACAGTGATTCAACAATTATTTACATGATAACATGCTCACCATGATAAGTGTATTTCAGTATTATTAGCTACATTCCTTATGCTGTACTTTTTATCCCCATGACTTATATATTTTATAACTGGAAGTTTGTACCTCTTAATCCCCTTCACCCATTTTGCCCATTCCCCCACTCCTCTCCCCTTTGACGACCGCCAGTTTGTTCTCTGTATTTATCAATGTGTTTCTCTTTCTGTTGTTATTTCTCTGTTTGGTTTTTCTTAATTAGACACTGATGTGATAATGAGAGTTACTGAAATAATGAAAACCATATCAAGGCTATCTGGCATGAATGTACCAAGTTGAAAGTCTTAAAGCATGTGTGATTTGGCAGTAACTTTTTCTTTAAAAAAAAAAAAGTCCTTTTTGTGCTGGGTGATCTACTAAGCACTTCATGTGTTATTTCATTTGATTCTCATAGAGGTATAACACATCTTCATCATCTCCATGTTGTTGATGAATGAATAAATGGAAGCTCAGAGAGATTGTCTTACCTCAGGTTGCATACCTAGTGAGTGGGAGAACCAGGTTCTGAACTCAGACAGTCTGAGGCCAAAGCTCATAACCACAACCATTGTACTATGTGGCCTCTCTCTTTACCTAAGAAGGAATCACTGACATTTCTGATGACATTGGAAGGTGAAGTTGGGCACCCACAGTATCCTAATTACCGATCTAACATTTGAGGAGATACACACAGGAGATAAGTATACAGAAGAGAGTCAGAAAAGAAAAGGGGAAAAGAAAAGGGGATTTATCATGATGAAGGTAAAAGTGAAGCTTATAACAATAGTAAAGGAATTAATAAATCATATAGACCTTTGTTCCTTTTTAAATATAGATGAGATCTAGGGGTACCTGGGTGGCTCAGTCAATTGAGTACATCCGACTCTTGATTTTGGGTCAGGTCATGATCTCAGGGTTGTGAGATCAAGCCTTGTGTTGGACTCCTCACCAATGGTGAAGCTTGCTTAACATTATTACTCTCCCTCTGCCCCTCCTCCTCCCTCTCTAAAACAAAGAAACAAATAAATATGAGATCTAGAAAACAGAGTACATAACTTAGAATATAGCTGACTTGTTGATTTAATCTATAGGGTCTTGCATTGGTAGCATCCTAGAGTTGTCCTTTTCTGTCATAAGTTATCTAGGGATAAAGCATTTCCTAGGTGACCCTGGTATTTATGGGTGAGCTATCCTCATTCTTCTTGTAAAAGAGGTAGGAGGAGAATTAGGCCGGCAGCAGTGGTCCTGGTACCTTACATGTAATCATCCCAGTGGCTCAGTGACTCCGACTGCTGGAGATGCTTTTGATAAGATATTAAGGTTTCCTTTCTCAAGAAAAGGAAGACATGGAGATATCCACCTGGCCCTGGACTGCTTCTTTTTCAGTTCTCTGTGCTTATACCAGAGTACTTTACCATCAAGGCAAGAACTGCATGCTCACTTTAATTGCCTTTAAGTATAACTGCTGTAAGCCTGAGTAATTATAGTTAACATCCTCTGCATTAACATTGCACTGTTCCCTTAGGATTTTCAGTGATTCGCAAATAAATGCATTCAACTTTAAATAGCTCATGAGGATTATAGAACCCAGAAGGTGAAGATAGAGAATATTCCCTGCTCTCCAGTTATTCAAAGCTTAGCAAATAGGAAGGCAGAGACATCTGGGGCCTGACAGTCTTTACTGCCCTAGTCACTGTTGTTACAGTCACCCATTCCAGGAAAGAAAAGAGTTAGCTTACTGAGAGGAAGATTACGGTGATTACTGTTCATTTTATTTCCTAGGCAAAGGTCTTCTGGATAAAAGCATGTAGACTTCCAACTCACCTCAACTGGTTTACAAGGCTAAATTGAACTAGGTCTTGGAATGAAACGAAATGACAAGAAACTAAGAAAATTTCTAAAAAATATTTTCTTTATTTATTTGACAGAGATGACAAGTAGGCAGAAAGGCAGGCAGAGAGAGGGGAGGAGGCAGGCTTCCCGCGGAGCAGAGAGCCTGATGCAGCGCTCTATCCCAGGACCCTGGGATCATGACCTCAGCTGAAGACAGAGGCTTTAACCCACTGAGCACCCAGGCACCCCAAGACAATTTTTTTAAGTTTTCTCAGTCACCTAGGCAAAGCATTCCACAGGTCTGGTGGGAAAATATAAGATAGGTTTTCTGCAACCAAGATAAAGTTCAGCAATCCCGACATTAGGAGAAGACAGTTCCAAGACAAGGACAGTTCAGCACATGCTTTTGCTGTCTGACCGGACATTCTAGACAGCAGTGATTTGGTCTCATTACCATTAAGAAGTTACCTGGTTTCTGCAGTGGGGAAGTTGGGGTGGTTCTGCTGGCTTGGCCCCAGCTAAATGGGGGTGGGCAAGGCTGGAAGGGTGGGTAACCTCCCACGTTGCAACTATCTGCCTAGGTAGCTCAGGGGCTTGGGAATTTGTTGAAAACTTAGAGTTGAGCTGAATTCTTCAATTTCCTTTTGACAAGGTTAACAATAATATTTTTATTTGGATCTTAATAGTAAAAGTATCCCTAATCTCAGCTTCCACGAAAGTGATAATGACAGCTGTGACTAGCTTAGAGGAATTTCTGTTTGAAAAAGAGTCCATGCCTTGATTTTATTGGCAAGATAGCACCCCACAAATATGATGAAAAGCAGAACCTCCTCATTGACTAACAAGCTGGGAAGGCTGCATTTACCCTCTCTTCTTAAATGCTGAGGAGGTATATATATGCCTTCCGTAAAGAGCCTTGAGATCCTCTTCATTCCTCCATTCCAGAGGAGCCAGGATTAAGTTTATGAATTACAAGGGTACAAAGAACTCGGTTTCTTAGTCCCAACCCTTTGCTTTTAGTTGTGGTTCATAGGCTTGGAAAGAGGAAGACTCATGTTTGACTCATTGACTCTTAGATTCGATTCATTATTTCGAGTCTTTAGATATCTTTAAAGGTCCCAGAATGAAGTTGAGAAATTACGGTCCACTGTTACCAGCTCAGGCTCATGACTGAGGCAGAAATTGCAAATAACTTGTGTTCTTTTAATAAATATCTAGTGGGGCATGTGCTAGGTAATGAGGAGATTAAAAACTCTTCAACGTATGGTAGCTTCACTTTTGAGAAGCAGAAACTGTCCGGGAGAGCAGTGATCACCATATTGGGTAATTACAAGGACCACAGACTTCAAAGAGACAATTCTGGCTTCCTTGTAACCCCAGCACCCTTTCTCTATATAAGGGTGGGGGTAGGTTTCCTTTCCATACCAAATTAAGGTTTTCTCCCTGGAGAGTCCCCATTTTATTTTTTCGAATTTCTGTACTGTAATGACCAAAATAATACATTGTTGCTCCCAGAGTATTCCATTTTAGAATGAAGAAGAGCAGATAATCCATCAGGATTATTATTTTAATAATGGTAAAAGTTTGCCATCAAAGACAGACTTTGGGGGCACCTGGGTGGCTCAGTGGGTTAAGCCTCTGCCTTTGGCTCAGGTCATGATCCCAGGGTCCTGGGATCGAGCCCGACATCGGGCTCTCTGCTCTGCAGGGAGCCTTCTTCCTCCTCTCTCTCTGCCTGCCCCTCTGCCTACTTGTGATCTCTGTCAGATAAATAAAGAAAAAATCTTAAAAAAAAAAAGACAGACTTTGTTGATGGAAGTAGGTCTGGGGAAGACAGAGAGGTGGGGGAAAGAATCAAAAATAAAAGGGAGTTCCTAATTCCTCGTCCTCATCACATTCTGTGTGTGCTAACTACAAGGCAACTACTCATCATGAAGGACCTTCTTACCATTCATTCTTTTTTTGGAGCTGGACAGAAAGTGATCGAAACACAAGGATGGATTTGGGAGCTAAATACCTGACCCTGTTATTCTCTTTCCTTCCATCTTGCAACTCTCCCACCCTGGAATTTCAGCTGAAAAAGAAGCAGGTGTACGTAGATAAGGTGGAGAAGATGCAGCAAGCCCTTGTACAGCTCCAGGCAGCGTGCGAAAAACGCGAGCAGTTGGAGCATCGTCTCCGGACACGGCTGGAGAGGGAACTGGAGTCCCTCAGAATTCAGCAGGTATGGAGAACTTAAAGAAAATGAGATTGTTCCTGGCCAGTTAAGTTTCATTTGGTGCCTGACGTGAAGATTGGCTCATCTTTTTGTCCCGCCCAACTTTACTTCCAGACTGACTCCTCATGGTAAAGATGAAGTCGGCATCCTTAGCTTTCCTGTTCCAGCAAAATCCTTAATGCCTGTTATCTTGTGCCTTTTATCTTCAAATGAACAAGTAGACCCTGTAAGAAGTCAAAATACTGTACAAATAGACTTCTTGACATTTTAGAATTGAATGTGGTCTTTAGAATCATCTGGCCATACTCCTCCTCATTTTTATTTATGTATTTTATTTTTGAAAATGTTTTATTTATTTATTTGTCAGAGAGAGAGAGAGAGAGAGCGAGAGAGTGAGCCCAAGCAGGAGGAGCGCCAGGCAGAGGGAGAAGCAGGATCCCCGCTGAGCAGGGAGTCCAATGTGGGGCTCGATCGCAGAACTCTGGGATCATGATTTGAGCCAAAGGCAGACATTTCACCAACTAAGCCACCCAGTTGCCCCATACCCCTCCTCATTTTAGATGGGAGAAAATCAAGACTCAGAAAAGGTTGCATGACTCACTTAAGGCTACACAAGAAGTTAGGGGCAAGGTCAGGCCCCAGTCCTAGATTTTTTTTTTTTAAAGATTTTATTTATTTGACAGACAGAGATCACAAGTAGGCAGAGAGGCAGACAGAGAGAGAAGAAGGGTAGCAGGCTTCCCACTGAGCAAAGAGCCAGACGCGGGGCTTGATCCCAGGACCCCGGGATCCTGACCTGGGCCGAAGGCAGAGGCTCAACCCACTGAGCCACCCAGGTGCCCCCAGTCCTAGATTTTTCATGTCTTATTTCTGTTGTGTACCATGGGACACATTCTCTCCAAGAATGGGGGCTCTACGAAGGGGACTTGGCCACCGTGGTTCGCTCACTAACCTGAGGCTTCTCCACATCTCCCCACCCAGCGCCAGGGAAACTCTCAGCCCACCAACATTTCTGAATACAATGCCACGGCATTGATGGAGCTCCTCCGGGAGAAGGAAGAGAGGATCCTGGCCCTGGAAGCCGATATGACTAAGTGGGAGCAGAAGTATTTGGAGGAGAACGTGATGAGACATTTCGCTCTAGATGCTGCTGCAACTGTAGCTGCTCAGAGGTAAGGAGGTGGGTGGCTGTTAGAGTCAGGCCCTTCAAGGGGCTGGGGGTGGGCGTGGGGGGCAGAACAGAAAGGGGCCCGATGAAAAGATTTTTCTGTATTTTTCCTTGTTTTTCCTGTCACGCTCTTTGCTCTTTCCCCCTCCCCTCCCCTCCCCTCCCCGGCCCATCTCTGCTTAAGTGTGTTTTCTTTCATCTGATGAAGCAGGGACTGTGAGGGGAGAGGGTCAGGAATTGGTAAATTAACATTAATTTATAAACTTAACCAGAATCCTAGCTCGGCTTTCCTTGGGAGCCAGAAACATTGCAGGTGGGATCACCCAGACGTTCGCACACCTCTTTCCACCAGAGCCACAGCTTCTTGCAGCCACGTGTGTAGCTTTCTTTGTTTGGCCCTGGGACTAGAGTGGAGGCATCTCCGGAGAAATGCTACTCGAATTAAATGTCACTCAGGAGTGGTGGCCGCCATTTGATAGCTCTGGCTCACCCCAAGTATGCCAAAGGCTGTGCTCAACACAGATCCATCCCTGCCCTTTGAGCAGGTCTATATTTGAAGGCCACATTCTCTGCATCCGTGAGTGGGTCACATGGAAATGGTCACATTCCATTTGGTCAGGGAGAGAAAGTGGCAGGAGGATTTCTTACGTATTTTTTGCCTCTGACATTTCCCCCTTCCACATACTCACATACCAATATTTCAAATATTGGTCTTTGGAGGAAACGGTGCTCTTACCTCGTCTGGCTGTCTTGCTGCTGCTCGGAATCATGAGTTGGAAAAAAAGAAACAAAACAAAAATGAAGTTTGAAGCAGGAGGTGGCCTGGGTTGTTGGAGAGACGGACAGAGCCTGGGGTGGGGTTGGGTGTCTGAGGGAGTCCGGAGCCTCTACCTAGAAAGTTATTAAAATCCACGGTGCTCCTAAATGAGGTGAGCTTGCCAGAGTTTAGGGCTGGGATGTGTGTGCTGTGCAGAGGCGGTGGCGGATACATTTATCTGTAATTCCTTCTCATGCCTTCACTTCTTTCTGAAGAGCTGGGCTGGTGGTTTGCAAACCTACTCTCAATTCTCCAGGAAGACATCTTACATTTCTGTAACACACTCTGCCCGTCTCCAGGTATCTTCTATAAACCTTAAATGGATTGGAATTGCCTCTGCCCCAATTTCGAGGCCCTCATGGGCTTAAGCTTACCCGCCTTTGTTTTTCTGCAAATGGTAGATTAGAAGCACAATTAAGTGTCATTTTAGCTTCTGTCTCCCAAGAGAAATATCTGTGCTCTGTCCTTATCTAACAAAGGTTGTTCAGGCAACCCTAATACTGCAAAGGAGATGCAGGATGATTTCTGTCATCTTTGTGCAGAAACTGAGACAGACACCGCTTGCAAAGGTGTGCAGTGTGAGCAAATATTGGGCAGCCAAGGTTCTTGGTGCTGGGATGTTCGCTATTAAAACTGGATCCAGAATAGACTTCAGGTCAGGAGAGGCAGGAAAGCTGGGAGGTTGTCCCCAGGATCTTGTATAAAGAAAGGACCTCCTTCCTTCATTCTGGAAGTTTTGGGTATCGAGGGGAAACCCCCTTTCAGGCATTTCTTTCCAGCATCTATTGGCTTCTGTAAGGTAGATTTAAGTCAAATTTGTTTAAATCACCAGGTAGGAGGTGGAATCATTGTTTCCAGTTAAATGTGCATGCTTATTATTTCATATGATAAAAAGCAGCTAGTTTCTGCCTAGCAGAAACACCTTAAGTTAATTCCTCAGGCAGACATCCTGTATCTGAACTGTATAGTTTTTGTATGCCTGTCAGTCCAGTCCACAGGAGAAATTGAGAGATTGTATTCAAATTCCTGCAGAATGAGAGAACCGGACTAGGTAATTCCTCCAGAACCTTCTATTTCTAGGATTATACTAATTTTTTTCCCAAAGATAATGCCTCTTACACTTGGCCACGGAGACTGGTTCCCTTTCCTCCTTTCTCAATGAGATTTCAAATTCGAAAGGCAGCATTCAGAAAACTTAATTTATTTCAGGACCTGTGAGTTCTTCTGCCTTGCCTTCCAGCATCTCTTGTCATTCCTTTCCTGTCCAGTGGTTTCATTCTGTCTCTTCTCAACCCTAAAAATTTGACCACGGTTCTGCTCTTTGCCCCTTTCCGTGGTAAAAACCTTACATTCTGTTTTCTTTCTAAATAATATTTAAGTGCCTAGGGTATTGGCGGCAAATAGAATGTGCTCAACATGTATTTGAATAAGGAAGGAGAGAAAGAAATAAAAAGGGAGGAAAAAGAAAAGAAGAAGCGAAAGAGAAGGCAATGATTTTCAATTCTATAACTTAAATCTCTAAATCTAGTGCCATATTTTAATGACCTGCTTGGTTCCTGTGTGTTCTGCTGGTATCTCAGGCTTAATCTGTTCCCAATGTAATAGCTTATACGGAGGTAAAATTTGGGAAATGTTGCTTGGGTGATATCAGTGGTAGTTACAGAGTTTTTTCAATTGAGGTATTATTGATATATTAAGAAAACACCTATTTCAAGTGTATGGTTTGATGAACGTGGGCAGGTGAATACAGTAATGGAACCACCACCCCAGTCAAAATAGAGGAAACATTCTAAAGTGCTCTAGCATTCCTTCAACTAGATCCCTTCCTCCCCCACATGACCAGAGACAACATTTTTGGGCATTATTGTTTTGCCTTTTCTAGAATGTTGTAAAAAAGGGATTTATAGAGTATATACTCTTTATGTCTGATTTCTTTCACCTGGCATCATTATTTTGAGATTCATACAAGCTGATGCATGTATAAGTAGTTTATTCCTTTTCATTGCTGAGCAGTGTTCCATAGTTTGGGTCATACCACAGCTGCTTATCCATTCACTTGGTGATGGATATTTGGATTGTTTCTCTTTTTTGCCCATTGTGAATAATAAAATACAGATTTGAATATAATAACAGACAACCGTCTTTTCTCAGGTGAGAAAACCTATTAGGTGATCAGTTTATGCCCGTGTTAGCACTTGGATTCTACCAAGCACCACTTGTCAAAGGGAAAGTGGTCAATGTAAGAAATCACAGGTAGTCTTTTCTGTATAACTACTCTGCTAAGTAGTTTACAGTTATTGCTTATCCTCCTAAAAATTCTTTGAGATAAGACAGTTGTTTATTGTATAGGTGAGGAAACTGAAGCAAAAACAGGTAAAATAATTTGTCCAAGATTACACACAGTTAACTAAGAAGAAGAACTGGGATTGAAAATGACATTTTGACACCTTGACTACTATCCTCTGCTCCTTCCCAGATATGATGATTTTAAGATGGTACAATAGGGATTATGAACTGTTCAAGAGTTCCCATTTGAGGCTTCTTATTTAGTGACTCAAAATACTATATAATCACAATAATATGGCCCAAATTATAATCCCATATTGTTGTGCTCCTAGAGGTTCTCTAGATGCTTAATATAGATAAGGGATATTATTACCAAGTAGTTCATCCTAGAAGAACAGATTTGGCAGTGCAGATTGAAGTTCACAAATGGTGAATATATTTCTGAATAGCAGCAAAAGGATAAAAAGATAACAAACTTGATCGGCCCTGCAATTTACAAGTGCATTTCCTGAATTCGGTTGTTAACCTTCTCCAGACATGCACTGTTTTATTTTTATTTTGGGTGCTGTAAATCTGGGAAAGAAGGAAGGAAGGAGAAAACAGGAGGTAGAAGCTGCGTGCACACATCATACATGCCTTCCTAGCCCTTCCTTGTAGGCTTTCCTCACTTTCCATCCTTGGCTTTCTCATTATACCTTCTGTCTTAGTTATCTTGTTCTCTATTACAACTTCAAATAGTAAGTCTGACATCGCTTAAAGTTAGAATTGTCAACAACTTGGGGCGCTTGGGTGGCTCAGTGGGTTAAGCCTCTGCCTTCAGCTCAGGTCATGATCTCAGGGTCCTGGGATCGAGCCCTGCATCGGGCTCTCTGCTCAGTGGGGAGTCTGCTTCCCCTCCCCTCTGCCTGCCTCTCTGCCTCCTTGTGATCTATCTCTCTCTGTCTGTCAAATAAATAAATAAATAAAATCTTTAAAAATAAAAAAAAGAATTGTCAACAACTTGTTGGGTATTGTCATATGGCTATTCATAAGACATGTTAACTCCAGTGTAACTAAAAATCAAGACGCATTATTGTGTTTTCCCAGAGATCTCTCCTTATTTTCTTAGCACAGAAAATGAGTGGTATGCCATCTTCTCTAGGCATTTGAATTAGAAACACCGAAGTTCTCATTCATTCTTTCTCTAACAGCTACCTTTAAATAGTCTCTTGAGTTGTAGCAATTCTGCCTCCTGTAGCCTGTTCCATTCTCCCTGCTGTTGAATTGGTTCATGATTTCAGTATCTCTGGATGGGATTATTACACTAACTAGTCCTGACTGGTTTGCCCAAGTCCAGTGTATCCTCCCCCACAACTTCCCATCACGTTTCGGCCAGAGAGAATGCTATCTTTCTAAATCACAGCTTGGATCATCGCAGTCCCATCAAAAATGTCTAATGGTTTTCAGTGCCTGTTGGAGTAAAATTCAGACTCACTTCTGTAATAACTAATTATTTACCTGTTTTTTTTTTCACCTCAGCTTGCAAGTCTCCTGCAGTCAAGGACTAGTCTTATGCATGTCTAGCCACTTTTTAGCATCACAGTGACTTCGGACACACAGTGCCCCACTCATGGTCAGGTTCACATATTAAATAAACAAAAGGATGCTATCAATAAGAAAAGATGGATTTGAAGTGTAAAAGGTTTTTTGTGAAGATTTTATTTATTTATTTGGCAGAGAGAGACACAGTGAGAGAGGGAACATAAGCAGGGGGAGAGAGAGAGGGAGAAGCAGCCCTCCCAGCTGATGAGGGAGCCCAGTGTGGGGCTCGATCCCAGGACTCCTGGATCATGACCTGGGCCGAAGGCAGACACTTAACGACTGAGCGACCCAGGTGCCCTGAAGTGTAAAAGTTTAAAACACTAGATGTTTTAATGAGGAAGTCATGGGTGACATTCGAGAAAAGAATGTCGGCAACAGGATAGGGATAACTTCATTGGAGAAAGGAAGGAGAGAGATGACTAGAGGGGGAGGGTCACCAGAAACTCCTTTACTTAAGAATTTAGATGTAGGATGTCAAATTTGGGGATCTGTATTTTGGAGTATACACGTAGTGTTTTCAAGACACGAGCTCACTGCAGATGTGCCTAAGGATTGGAGTATTGGAAGTTACCAGGTCAAGTTGCTCCTTCCAGCACTGTGCTTGCTTGCTTTTTGCTTAGTAGTTCCAGTCTTCTAGAAGGAAGATTGATGTTGAAGGCCATCCTGGCAGCTCTGTAGGAATTCACTAATAAGTGTCCCACATTTTCAGGCTCCATTCCTGAGGAACTCACAGTGTCCATATCAATTAGCTGGCAGGGCTCTAAGTCCCCAAAATGGTCTTTTATGCAGTGAAAGTGGCAGTAAGCCAGCATTGGCTCCCCCAGTGACAAACCGTATGCTCATGTCCCCAGTGTCCATAGACACCAAGAATTCTCTAGAGAGGCCTGGCTCTGAAGCAGCCATTCCATTGGAACTGTGCGCTGTAGGAACTGCCTCCGGGATATAATCCCAGAGCTGGAATTCTTTAGAGTCACACTCTCCTGTATGTTACTCTCCTTCTATCTATGTACTTTTCTCTCTTAGGTAATAGGTAACTTTGTTGAATGTTTTTACTGTGACTGGCACTGTGTCTTTTACATGCATACTTTGACTTCATCCCCCCAAAATGCCACAAGATTAGAGGTATAGTTATGATTTCTATCTTGCATATGAGGAGACTGAGCTTTCGAGAGGTTAACTGACTGCCTGGGCTCATAGAGTTTGTTAGTGGCAGAGTACTTGAGAAAGTGGGATTTGACCCTGGTGTGGTCTATAGTAAGAGCCTGTGTTCTCCACCTACACAATGCCATTTCCCCTTGGGTACTTTGGAACACAAGAGCCATCCCCAATGGGGCTGGAAGCAGGTGAATTCACCAGAGCAAGTGTGGAATTCTGAGATGCTAAAATGTTTCAGATTTAGCAATTGACGTGAGCCACTGTAGTCCTTGTGCTTCTTGCTCTCCCAATGATTTCACCACTCAAGTACGTTGTTTCAGCCTTGCATGTAAAGTGCAAGCATTTGGGGGAAACAGTAGGTTTATAGAAACTCACCCAAATTCTCTAACTTTAATACCAACTTTCTGCCTCTTCATTCCCCTGCCCTTTCCTTCCCATCTGCACTGGTCACAATCTCTAAGCTGAGAGAACACAGCTAGCTGCCAGCAGAAAATTCTCCCACAGATCCTCATTCTCAAAGGAAGTATAATGAAGCTGTGCCAGTTCATTGTTTTCTTGGTCTATTGTCGGCTTTCCTTGAAGACCCATATAATGACATCAATATTCTTCCTAATCCCTTTTTTTCCCTCCAAGTGATTCAAAGAAGATCTAGTTTTCTTCATTCCCTTCCCTCTTTTGTCTACCACTCGTTCTAAATGCACTGAAGAAGGATGCATGACCTCATTTATCAGGACAATACAGGATTCTGTATATCTTTGACTTGTGCTGTTTAGACATCAGCCTTGTCCATGGGCTAGACCCTCTCCCCAGCAGCGTCTTCTCCTCCTCCTCTTCTTACTCCCCCATGCCTTCTTCTCCTTTCTATCTCATACACACACACACACACACACACGCGCGTGCGCACGCGCGCGCACACACACACACACACACACACACACTTCACTCATTACTTAGTCTTTGAGTAAATGGCCTGAGACACTTTCAGATGAAACTGGGTGGTGCCTCGTGCAGTTGGGACTCTGGCAAGAGACCAATAGTGTAGTTGGGGAAGAGACTCCTTGATTTGGCACTAGAATGTTTCTGATGTAGGTCAGATAGGAATTAAGTGGCACTGACTCAAAGGCCCTACTTCTTAGTCAGCTCACACGCTCTGTCTGACCTTCACTGTTGACGTGTCTCTAGTTTGTTTCTAGCACTCGGTGTAGTAGTTGTTATACATCTGTAGCAGTAACTGTCTAGTACATTCTGTCTTTTGGCAAAGTCTAGCCTTTTCCCATTTATAACTGTCATGAGAATAAGGTGGAAATAAATAATAATTATTATTTATATTACATATAAGACAGTATATATAAATATAAATATAAATAATAATATAAAGTGGAAATATAAATATCTTCCTATTACCTGGCCATGATCAAAAACCTCAAAGCGACTCTGCCAGAAGGCTTTGGGAGGCTGTCTGTCTAGTTCTGAAGGCAGGCCTGTGCTCCTCGTGTACAATCCCTTCCTGACTTCTGCAGCCGTACTCATGCCAAAAACCTCTTCTAACTCTAAAAGCTGTGCTTCCCCATCTTGGAGGTTCTTCTCAGTAAGTCATCCAGAAATCGACCATTTCTAATGAGTTTGACTGTAGCTTACTGCTTTCCGGCAATACCTTTGACTTGAGATGGAGTTGATAGGATTCATTGATTTTGCTGCCTTGTCATCATCATCACTGCCATCTTCCTTCTCAGGGACACAACAGTCATCAGCCACTCTCCCAACACCAGCTATGACACGGCCCTGGAAGCTCGCATCCAGAAAGAGGAGGAAGAAATCTTGATGGCCAACAAGCGCTGCCTTGACATGGAGGGCAGGTAAAAATACCGATCTGGACGCTGGTAGAACAGAGAAGAATGTATCGAGACCAGATAGGTCAGAAGGGAAGGGCAGGCATCTTTATTCACAACCGGAAAGCTTGATAATGCAGCCTCCCCAACCCTTGCACCCCTGCCAGCCTCTTACTTGGTATGTGAAATACAATGACTTTTACCTAGCTGTTCCCATTGGCCTTGGTAATTGCTTTCCATCTTCCCTCTGCCAGAACTTTATTGCTGGTATTTGCACTCTGGGGTATTCTTTCTAGCATTGGACTTCAACCCTGTGATACAGCAGCATGCACAGTAAGAGAATATCCATTCCAACTTGGAGGTAGGGTACCTGATACCTTTTATAAACTCATGATCATTTACTTATTAGCTGAAATTGTGGCCCATTCATAGTTCTCATCTTTTCATTAAATACATCATCCATTGACGCAGATCGCTCACTTCAGCACCCCCTGCATGAGTTTACTCTCCCATATACAGTCTTCTTTTCCACCATGACCTTACTTTGGCCTCCTAATTTTTTTTAAAGATTTTATTTATTTGACAGAGAGTGGTCACAGGTAGGCAGAGAGGCAAGCAGAGAGAGAGAGAGAGAGAGGAGGAAGCAGTCTCCCTGCCGAGCAGAGAGCCTGATGTAGGACTCGATCCCAGGACCCTGAGATCATGACCTGAGCTGAAGGCAGAGGCTTAACCCACTGTGCCACCCAGGTGCCCCTGGCCTCCTAATTTTTAAAACAAGTCCTGGGTGCTCTGCTATACTCATCTAGGTATTAAGAAAGGCATTTTAAGAAATGTGACACGCCGTCCCTTGCTTTACACCCCAGAAATAACTAAGCCACTCTTCAGTCGAAAAGATACTGGAAGCTCAAGTCCATGCAGGCAGTGAGACCATAACATGGAGGAGGCAACAACGTTTTTTATGTTCTCTTTTTATGGCTCCTAGGATTAAGACCCTCCATGCCCAAATTATTGAGAAGGATGCCATGATCAAAGTACTCCAGCAGCGTTCCCGGAAGGAGCCAAGTAAGACAGAGCAACTGTCGTCCATGCGACCTGCAAAGTCTCTGATGTCCATTTCCAACGCCGGGTCAGGCTTGCTCTCACATTCTTCCACCCTGACTGGTGCCCCCATCATGGAGGAGAAGCGGGATGACAAGAGCTGGAAGGGGAGCCTAGGTAATGGCAGTAAATGAAGAAGATGAAAATGACGCCTTTAAGGAGAGCCCCGACTTAGATATGTACCCACTCAGCAAGGAAAAGGAGTGATGGTCCAGAATCTAGAAAGGACGATGTATCAGGTTGGGTTTCTGATTGGGTCGCTCCTAAGAGGAGCTCCTCCACGCTTTGATGAGTCACTGAGAGAATACTGGTTGAAACCAAGGCCTTAGAAGATAAGAATTCTGAGTTCTGTTTGGGTGGGAAGGAAGACAACTTCAGTTTCCTTTTAAAAATTCTCAGATCTGGTCTTGCCAAGTGAGACCCTTTGTCTTTGTCCAAAGCCTATGTGTCCTTCACGTCAGTCAGTATCTCAAAATTTCACATTTTCTCTGTTTTTTCCTCTCATGGAATAGGAGGACTCAGAATTCTAGTTAAGCTAAATGGAGCCGGGTGGCAGGTTTTTGTTACCAGTATGTTCCTGTCCATTCCTTCCCCTCTAATCAAAACCCCAGAAATATTGTAGCTACCACAAGGCACATTTTTAAAGCCTGAGAAAGCCCACTTTGTATTTTTATTTTGGGGCTCTTTGTTGCTTCTAATACCTTTCTTGGTCCTCTGACACTTGCAGCATCCTTTGGGTAGAAGAGGCATTCTGGGGATCATGGTCAGGATTAGAATCTTCAGTTGCACAATTATTATCACCCTCATCCATGACCACAGACTTCTTCCCCCAATCCTTTCCAGTTGTCTATTGGTAAATGATGTTGGCGATAAGTGGAACTGAGTGGAAGCATTCTGAAAGCTTGCTGGAAATGAGTTGCCATTGGAAAAATAAAACAGATTCTCGACACTTCAAGGTTTCATACCTTGGTTTGGGGTGGAGAGCCAGGACCAGGAGGGATGTGCCTGCCAAACCGATTCCTGGGTTCTCTAGAGGCACAGGGAAAGTTTCTCCTGAACCTTCTGCAGGAGAGAAGAGGCAACCAGACGTCTGCGTTTGAAGAGCCTGTACTTCTCTGACCTCTTTCCCTCTTTCCCTCCTAGGTATTCTCCTGGGTGGAGACTACCGCACTGAGTCTGTCCCTTCCACACCATCGCCGGTGCCGCCCTCCACTCCCCTGCTCTCGGCTCACTCCAAGACAGGCAGCCGAGACTGCAGCACCCAAACGGAGCGGGGAACAGAACCGAACAAAACCGCAGCTGTCGCTCCAATCTCTGTTCCTACGCCAGCCGCTGTCGCCGCCACTGCTGCCGCCATCACTGCCAACGCTGCCACCAACACTGCCCCCGCTGCTACCAACACCACCACCATGGTAGCCGCTGCTCCGATTGCAGCTGCCGCCGCCTCTCCGGCTGCTGCCGCCGCCGCTGTCGCCACCCCATCTCCGGCAACTGCTGCTGCTGTTTCTCCAGCTACTGCTGCTCAGAGTCCAGCCGCTGCCTCTGCTGTTGCCGCTGCTGCTGCTGTTGCTCCCACTGCTGCTGCTCAGGTTGCTCCAGCTGCTCCGGCTCCGGTTCCAGCTCCGGCTCCGACTCCAACAGCACCTCAGGCGTCTGCTCCGGCTCAGACTCAAGCACCAGCTCCAGCTCCGGCTGCGGCTGCTCCTCCAGCTCCAGCTCCAGCTCCGGCTCTGGCTCAGGCTGAGGCTTCTGCAAGTCCGGCTGCCAGTTCTGGGTCACGTCGTTTGTCTATACCCAGCCTGACCTGCAATCTGGATAAGACAGGTAAAGATTCTTTGGGTTCTGTCCTCAGTTACAGGTTGTTTGTTGGCACCCTGCTGCCTAGACACTGTTGGTCATTTAGCCAGAGTTTTTCATGTTCTCAGAGGGGATTGATCACAAGACATAAGTGCAGAGTCTGTAGATGACTCCTTGGGACACCAGGATAGGAATAGGAATGAGCCAAGGCCATTCTTCAGTAGAAGTAAATGCTCAGGTGAACAGTGGGAGAGGGTGGCAGGCAAGTCTCACTTCGCCATTGGCTTCATGGCTCCCAAGCTGTCTATTTTTAGGAATCTGTGGCTTTTCCTTGTTCCTAAGTGCTTTCCAATCCCTGTTTCCATTTAGATGGCCCTGTGTTCCACTCCAATACTCTGGAAAGAAAAGCTCCCATTCAGATCCTGGGACAAGAGCCTGATGCGGAGATGGTGGAATATCTCATCTAAACGGCGTATTCGAGAGCTGCAGTTTATCAGCGAGAGTGCTTTTAATCATTTTTCCCTTTTGTTTGTTCTTATTTTGAGGGTGAGGACAAGGGTTGGGGGGGATGTTTTTTAAAGGGACTTTTTATTGAAACGACCTAGTACTTAAGTAATACTATACAAACTCCAGTCTATTCTGGTACACACTTAGAGAGTACCTCTAAAGACCGATTATCAGAATGTGCTCTAAAGTTTACTGTTTGGAATTATACAAATACTTGGACTGTTGATAGCTGACTATACATGAATGTTTTCAACGTGCATAATTTTATTTAGCATTTTGGAGAGCACAGTACGTTTGGAAGACAGTTTGTAACATGTAGTTCAGAAGTGGGAAGCCGGAGAGAATTTGCACATGTGCTGTTTTGTATACTTACCATCTACACAGCGTCGAGAGAGAGAGAGCTCTATGGCTCGGGCTCGTGAAAGGGAGTAGTTTTGGGAGCTGTGTAAGCTAGAGAAAAGGCAGGGAATTTGGGGGTGTGGAAGGGTGCTGGAGCTAATTTTCCCTCCCAATTTCCCAGTTGCCCTGTACCAGGAGATTGTGTTTATCTTCATTTCAGTGGTGCTTTGGAAGTGGATTCTTTTGGTTCCCTCATGGAGGTTCATACATTCATATATATACTCTGGAGTAATTTATGCATTTGGATAATTAATATATTGCTTTCAGATGCTAGGAGAGTAAATTAGCTGCGTGATGTACAACTTCCTCTTTCTTAGGGAGTTAGACCATCAGAGGCCTTGATGGAGAGTTGTTTGAGGTGCTGTGTGCGGCCACGAACACAGCTGGCTTGCCTTTCCTGAGACCAGTCTGCTTAGTGTTTATTTCTTCTCCAGCATGAACTCACTGGCTGCATCACTAGTCTCAAATTTCCAATCGTTGACAAAACCAGGAAGCATTTTCAGTGATGGGCCGAATGCTTTGAATTTCTGGTGACTCCTCTGAAATAACTCCTTTTGTTTTCCCCAATTCTTAGCATACGTCTTAAAAGGCATCATTGACTCTCACCTCCAAGGGGAATAGCATCAGAAACCCAAAGTACTATGCTGCAGCGGGGGGAGAGGTGGGTTGCAGATGTGTTCTTAGCTATCCCCTCTCACTGCCAGTGACTCCATCCCAGAATACCTTCGGAGAGCAGCAGGAAATGTGCATGTGGACAGGGACCAAGGAGACTGTGGCTCCAAGCTTTGCCATGGGGCTGCCTCGAGGGACGAAAGAGCTGCTTTTTGCCACAGGTCCCTGCTCTGTGTCACCTCTCTGCCCTTCATTAAGGTGACAAATCTGCCGACAATGTCATTAAGATCAGTTTTCAGGGGTATGGGAGGGTGAGGGAAGTTGGGGGGGGTTAGGTAAGGGTGGGGGGTATAAGTTTGGGGATGTGTTAGTTAGAAACCAGATTAATAGAAGAGTAGGCCTGATATATTACGTTGTGAGGCATAGTGGCTGGAAAGAACTGTAGCAGTAGAGCCCTATACTCTCAGTTTAGTGATGAGGCATCTGAGATCCTGAGAGGTTACGTGACTTTTTCAAGATCACACAACACAGCTTTCCATTTTACCATGCTTCTTTCGGGAAATCTTATCTACAGCAAGCCTCGTTTTAAGGAAAGGAATCTTGTCAGACCAGGGCATACATATTTTGTAAAACGTTCCTGGTTTGAGTAGTTTGTCCAGGGTTCTGAATTCCTACTTTGCCTCTCCTGCAGTGCCTTTTGCAAGGTCTCATTTCCACACTGAGTCACATGAAACTCTCCCCACCCCAACCCCAAAGAAATCGACCTCACTTCTTCTCTTGCTGTGGATTGACTGCCTCAGATCATCTTACAGGGTTCCTCTGTGACCACGGGAATGGTGGCCTGTTTAACAGTATTTTTGCGCCATTCCTAATTCTCTTCCATAGGGATCATCCTGCGCGGTGGAGGGAGAGACAAGAGGGAGACTGATGTGATTTTCAGCCAGTCTTGACATTTCAGTAATGAAGTGATCATCCTACACGTTAGTCCTCTGTCATCAAGTGAATCCCAAATAGAAATTAAAAGTGCAGTTGTGTTAATACTGGTTCATACTACCCTTTAGTCATAAGGGGGGAAAGTCCTCAACTAGTAGAAGCCACAGGTAGCAAACTTCGGGACTGCTACCTTCTAGCCAAATAAATAAATCCAAATAAATTTAAACCTTTCATCTACTCCTTTTATGGTTATAACACATTGCCAGAATTTTTGCTAGCTCTGGGAGCCATCATTCTAATCACATTCTGTAAGGTGACAAATGTCATACATTCCACATTGTATGGCAGCCATCTCTTTAGACTCATGTCATTTTGGGAAAGGAGGAAGTTCTTGGCTGAGTGCTACCTTGAACTTTCCGCCGCATCTCTGCCCCCTCACACCAGAGGCAGTCTGGTTTGGCTCAGTTTTTACTCCCTGGTAATTGGCTAAAGTAATAACCGTACGTGCATCCGAGAGATGGAGGAAGTCTATGTCAGTATATTATGTTTACGAGGAAGGTCGATTCAGCCTTTTCAGAAAATCTCTAATAGGTGTCCTTTTAAAATTTCAGGTTTATGGGAGAAATGTCAAGTTAGTCACCTTTTCACAATTGTGTGGATATGTAACATGTGGGGGATCTTTGTGGACTCCCGCTTATCTATGCATTTTACCGGCACCTCAGGACAGAAGGGTGACCTTGTTGTCTTAACGTGTACTGCCCGGTGGTCTCTGGGGACCTTTCCAGTCAATTGTACCCCAATGTCCCATGTACAGAAAAACTTCATTAGAACGAACTTTACTTGATAAAAAACTCCTATTAACGATTTTTATTAAATAAAAGTAGCTTGAATGTTCTTTTAAAATCATGTTATCTGGATTGTTGTTTCAATGAAGGATTTATTTGCCATGCTGCTTTCGAGCTTCGGGATGACAGGATAGCAGAAACCTGAGATATCTGCCATCATCTGCTGCAGGAAACACCAAGTGTTCTCTTGTTACGCAATTGGGTGGGTACAACGATTGGAAAATGAACAAAGTGACTGTGCAAACTACTTTTTAGGAACAGCCTAAACACTCAGAATGCGGCAGCTTAAAGTGCATACATATGGACTAACTTTTATAAATGATATTCTCATGTCTGTTAGCCATACAATCTCCTGTTATCTCAGTTACTCATTTCACATATGGAATGTGTTTACTTCAAATGTGTGCTTTCTTCCTGAACATATTGTCAAAGGAAGGCATCAGCTATGGGCTAATTGCCATCAATTTCAGCCCGCCATGATCCTTGGAAAGAGATCTCCCAAGTATCATTCATCATCAGTAGGACAAGTGTCGGGAGTTTGTTTATTTTTTTCCAGTAGCAACGATGGTTACATGGAGTTGTCAAACCTCCTTCTGGCCTCCCTTGTGATTAATGGCATGTGTTTATAAGATGGATAGCTAGGGTTGGCAGATGGCTAGAGAAGAAGCACCTTCGGTTTAAAATGTATGTGGCCCCGTAATGATTGAGACCCCATTCTGTAATCGACTGAGCTAGTTCCAATAAAGATAAGCAGGTTTGAATCCACTTTGTGCCTATCTTTTCACTGACAATAAAGTTAGCTATTTTAAAATGCAGTGCCGTGTGGAAAATGTTTTGGTGTTTACCCAGCAGAGGCTTTATTTACACTGTACGAGTGATCACTTTGAATTTAGTATGCAGTGAAATTGCCTTTCAAGGGCAGCTTAAAGTATGGAGTGTGATTATAAAGTATTAAGACAACACCACAGGCCACATGCTCTAATCGGTTCCTTTCTGTATTCGGGCAGCATATATTAAAAGCTTTGCATCTTTTTATCTCCCGTTTCTGAGGGATAAAATGATGGCCACCCAAAGCAGAGAATTCATCCTTTAGTTAGCAATTTGGAAGGCCCCCTTGATGCTTCTTTTGTACCCTTGTTCTTATGCCAATTCATCAGTTTTGGTTGAGGGAGCTTGTTATTAAAAGCAAATCAAAACCGCAAACAAGTTGGCTTTTTTCACCGAAAATGTGAAAGTGGAAAGTGCACCTCCTGTTTACAACTGGGTCTTTACAACACGGGCTTTGAAATGACACTTCTTACAGGGAAATTGGCTGGATGCGTGTTGCAAAATGTATGGGAAGGGGATATAGAATTCATTAAACTCTAAATTTGATTTGTTACAATGAATTCGGGCTGCATTCCCTCCATATTTATGATGAATACATTGGAAACGTCACACTAGGTATGAAAGCCCACTCCTCTCTTTTGGGATGAAGATGGCTTTAAGTGAACCCATCTTTTTTTTTTTTTTTTAAGATTTTATTTATTTATTTGAGAAAGGAAGAGAGGGGGAGAGGGAGAAGCAGGCTCCCTGCCTGAGCTTGATGCTCGCTCCAGCCCAGGGCTCTGGCATCATGACCTGAGCGGAAGGCAGTCGCTTAACTCACGAAGCCACCCAGGCGCCCTCAACCGCACCTTACAAAACTCTGTGAAACATTTTTTTTTTTTCAGAAGTATATTGTGACCAGTTCTTAATGAGCAGTCATTTGCAGGGAGAAAGAAACAGGTTCCTTCAAAAGTGACTAAGATTGCGTTGTAGGAGCTTTGTAGAATGAGCTGGTATTATAACTGATCTGATCGTCTGTGTGGGTTCTTCATCTCCCCTTGCTGTGGGCCTCCCTACTGTGAAGCTATTCGCAGTCTATGTGAGTTCCACAGTTGCAGGGAAAAAACAAAAACAAAAACACCTGCTGCTTCCCACCTTCCTCACCTCCCTCTTCTCCTGAAGGGAGGTTTTTATGGGAGGAAAAAAGTGTGATTTAGTTTTAGAATACTTTCTAAATTACTTGGCTATCACCATGATAATTGAGTGAAGACCTGTGGAGGACAGGACTTAGTTTCCAAAAAGGAAATGACACCAAAATTTCATACCACGCCACAAATACTCAGATGCACCAGCTGGCCAAATCCAAGGTATTTATTTAGGCTCCCATGGGTTTTTTGCTTGCTGAATACCTCTAATCAATGGTTTCGGGCACGTATGAGTTGTGGAATCTCACTGCGGATTAGATGTTGCCATTATGTAAAAGGCCCCAGAGTTTGAAAAAAAAAAAAAAAAGAACAAAAACATAGCCCATGGTTCTAATTTACTAGAGAAAATGACACATATGCATGCGCATACCTACATTTACAATTCTTTCTGGCATATGAAATGAAAAAAGTTTGAACAAGATTCAGAACTAGTGCAAAGGACAGAATGATTGCTGGGATGGCACAGAGTATGTGTGTAGGGGCCGGGAGGTCTAAGGGGGGCGAGGTTTGAAGGATGTACTGGCATTAACCTGGTGAACTAGGGAATGGGGATGAACATTCCATGCAGAAGGAATAGCATGTGCAAAGGCAATGTTACTTTGTTGGACCTGTGATCAAAAGAAGACCACTGTTTCCAAGATGAAAGGCCTGAGAGAACTAAGAATTCTAACACCTCTCAATGGAAATTTGCAAGCTTCCCGGATTAGGTGGTAGAATGTAGTGAACTGGTCCAGTAGTTGAAATAACATGGGTGTCTAGTCCTAAATCTGCACCTAAACAGTTGTTTACCTTTGGGTAAGTCCCTTAACAGGATCAGAGAGGTTTATCAGTAAAATGGGGATAAATACTCATTTTTGTAGACCCCATGGAGAGGAAGTAAGAGAGCTTCATAAAATGAGAACATAAAAAGGTACTAGTCAGAAACAATGGGATGAATTTATAAGGATGAGGTTTCTGTAACGTCTATTAAGGAAAAATTCAAACATACATAGAACAGAATAGGACAAGGCCACTCCATGTGTCCATTACTGGGCTTTAGCATTATCAATGTGTAGTGAATCTTGCTTCATTTATCACCCGTGCCCATCAGCCCCATATTATTTGGAAGCACATCCCAGACATCCTAGTGTGCATCCATAAATATTTCAGTATTCATAAAAATGAAACTTTTAATAATGAAAAGTGTAAAGTGCTACTCCTGGAACCCAAACAAGATGACAGCCCGTCTGTGCTTTGCCATTGACAAAGCTTCTTTGTTTGATCTCTCAACTCCTCTCACAACTCACAAAACCTACTTTCTCAAAAATAGAGGGGTTCATTCTCCCATAATCCGAATATCAAAGGGGAATATATTTTCTTTAAAGGCTCCCCAGTGCAGCTTCTAAGCTATTATTTCTCCTCCACTCATATAAAAAGCTCCAGCTTCTTTAAAGTCCCTGTCCTCCACCTGTTCTTTATTTATCTTCATCTACTGATTAGGGCACTATCCCAAGCTCAGATGATTTTGGCCCCTAAGTCACAGTTGTCCTCTCCAGGCCCAAACTACCCAATCAGCATCCTGCACTATTAGCTCACTGTCCTTTCCAACTCTACTGACCTCCACATCCACTCTGCCTCAGCCTGCTGTGCTCACGGCTAACGCAGACCTGATCACCAGGGAGAAATGAACAGCCATGGAAATCACCTACAGCAGTACCCCACACTCTGTCCACAGGCTCCCATCCTTCCAGTTCTTCTAGTCTGACTTTATCTGCCCTTTGACTTCCAGGAGACCTGAAATCCTTTGATGTCCCCCTTTTCTTCCTAGGTTTTAGCCCCAACCTACTTAATCTGGACATCATGCTCAATCACCTGAAATCATACATAACCGTTCAAATCTCAACCATTCTTTGAAAACCAGAATCTCATGGGTCATCCTTGACACCTCCCTCTTCCTCATAGCTGATATCCAATCCACCATCAATCCCAACAAAATGAAAAAAATTCATCCACTATTTAATTATAGTCAACAACCTATTTTAAGCTACCATTATCTTTCACCTAGCTTAGTTCTTCTCTTCTTTTAAATTTATTGATTGATTTGAGAGAGAGAGAGATAGATTGATGTGAGAGAGAGAGAGAGAGAGAGAGAGAGAGAGAGAATGGGCCAGGGATGGAGGGAGAGGGAGAAGCAGACTCCCCACTGAGCAGGGAGCCCGATTCCAGGCTGGTCCCAGAACCCTGGGATCAATTCCTGAGCTGAAGATAGACCCTTAACAGACTGAGCCATCCAGGCACCTCTTGCCTAGCCCATTTCAATAGCATATTAACTTATTGGCCATGTCCACTTTTGTTCTACTATACATATACATACATATGCATACTACATATACATATATGTGTTCCATATATACATATGTATATATACATATATAGAACATATATTCTACTTATAGAACATATATACAAATATATATTTATATTTACTCAGCAGCAAATATAGATCATATTGTGTTATTCTCCTGCTTAAAATCTTTTGAAAGCTTCTCATTGCAAAGTGAATAAAATGGGGCCACAAAAGGTAAAACAACTAACCGAAAGTTTTACTGTTGATGGATTTAAGACTAAAAACCCAGATATCTCAGACTTTTATTCCAGCAGGATCATCATCATGCTTTGTTTTGAATATCTTTTGTTCTCATGCTTATAGGACACTACTGCTATGATGTCATTATCTTCTCTGATGTTAACTTAAAACAGTACTTCTTGCAGTCATCTCCAAGCCATCTGTCTTGGAATCACCTCAAGTGTTTATTCATTGCACACCCCATGATCTTCCCCCCAGAACAGTTTACCCTGTTGTTCCAGGGCAAGCCCCTGGAATTTGCACTGTAACAAGCTTCCTGGGAGATTTTGATGTAGCTCCTCTTGACAGCACATACTTGGACAAATACTGGCTGAGAATTTCCGGGCATTTATCTTATTTCCCTTCCACTCTTCCACCCTTACACCCTGCTACATAACTGACACCCAAGTGCACATAGTTAAGTGGATAAATCCAGTTTGGACATTAGCTATTAACATACCCTTACTTCAATAGGCAGCCATTTTATTTTCTTCATTCACCCTTAGTACTGATGGCAAAATGGTTGTCTTTTCTTCCCAGATATGATCTTAAGTGGGTGGATTTACTGCTCTGATCAAACAAGACATGTCGTTGGTTACTTTTGTTATTGGTTTACATGGTTTATAGTCTTTGAAACAACCACAACCATATTTATCATCTTAGCCAGCTCATTTAGCCCGAGTGACCATTCTGTAATATGAGGTCACAGGATTATGATCCCTAATATCCCTTCTGGCTCTTACATTCCTTGATTCCACGAGACTAAATACTACCTCTGAGGTCATAAATTCTTTCACATGCATCCAAAATTGACTATGCAGCACAGATAAAAGACATTTTAAAATCTGAATAAACTGAAAGTATTCTACAGGCCTAAGATCTGTTCATCAAGCTTCAGTTCTTTTCCCCACTGGTTGTGCCCACACTTGATTTTTTATTTGGTCTTGGCTATACCTACTCTATTCTCCTATTAGGCCTGTTATTTTCCAATGAAGACATGTGCACAAGAATAAATTTCCCAGGAAAATCTGAGATCAAAACAGGAGGAAAGCAGGGTAGTTTGCATTTCTTTTAAACCATGAGTCCATGGTAATTTGCATTTATCCGGTTGTAAGGGACTGGGTGGCACAAACAAGGGAGAGTACAAGGGAAATAGTCAAGACATGTGTCATGTTGCAGTGGATGGCCAAGTAAATGATGACAGTTGCTGGGCCACCATTACACCCAAGGAACTAAGTGAAGCTGGGGAAAGGGGAAAGGGAAATAACTTTTTTTGGTAACCTGTTAGGTGTTAGAAACTAGTTGTGCAAAAAACACATGCAATAAATATTCTTCAGGGGCACCTAGGTGGCTCAGTGGTTGAGTGTCTGCCTTGGGCTCAGGTCATAATCTCAGGGTCCTAAGATAGAGCCCTGCATCAGGCTCCCCGCTCAGGGGGAGTCTGCTTTTTCCTCTGCCCCCTGTCCCACTGGGGCTTGTGCCCTCTCTGGCTGTCTCTCTTTCAAATAAATAAATAAATAAACAAACTAACTAAAAAACATGTATTCTTCCCAATGACAAAGTTAAAAGATCCAAAAAATTAAAAGCATGTATTTTTAAAAACTCTTTTCTTTCTCTCATGCCCAGGGGGAGAGCCACATCTTGTTATTCTTGAAGTTTAGACAATTTGGAAGACCCTCTTAATAAAAAAGACCTTAAAATGTTATGCATACACGAGATTCTAAAGTATTTATTTAGAATGAGAAATCACAGCTAATTATAATTTTTGAAAGCTGACAAATATCACAAACATGATAATAAATAAGAAAAAACACATTTTAAAAAAAGTTCTTATTTAAATTCCAGTTAGTTAATAGAGTATAATATTAGTTACAGGTATAGAATTTAGTGATTCAACACTTCCATACAACACCCAAAGGTCATCACAACAAGTGTGGTCCTTGATCCCCATCGCGTATTCACCTCCTCTCCCCTGGTAACCATCAGTTTGTTCCCTAGTTAAGAATCTGTTTCTTGGATTGCCTTTCTTTCCCCCTATGATCATTTTTTTTGTTTATTAAATTCCACATATAAGTGAAATCATATGGTATTTGTCTTTCTCTGAATTATTTTGCTTGGCATAATACTCTCCAGCTACATCCATGTCACTGCAGATGGCAAGAGGTCATTCCTTTTTATGGCTGAGTAATATTCCATCACATATACTACATCTTTATCTGTTCATCAGTCGATGGACACTTTGGCTGATTTAATAATCTGGTTATTGCATATAATGTTGCAATAGACACGGGGGTGCATGTACCCCTTTGAATTAGTATTTTTGGAGGATAAATAGCTAGTAGCTCTATTGCTGGATCATGGGGGTAGTTCTAGTTTTAACTTTTTGAGGAAACTCCATACTGTTTTGCACAGTGGCTGTGCCAGTTTGCATTCCAACCAACAGTGCAAGAGAGTTCTCCTTTCTCCACATCCTCTCCAATACCTGTTATTTCTTGTGTTGTTGATTTTCACCATTATGACAGGTGTGAGGTATTATCAACACATTATTTTTTATTAACTGTCCAACACACCTCGATAGTACTATTTTCCTATACTTTTGGCTTCATATTTTGTGTTTGCTTCTTCATATGCTAATGGTTTTACAATATCATTTTCTGTCAAGAGAACAGGAAGATAATTTAGTCTTTTCACTAGCATGGTTGATGAAAATGTATTGTTATTATCAATAGTTGACAAGCTAATGCACACAACTTTACACATTTGAAGCAGAACTGATGCTTATGGAACTGACCCAGGTTTGTACTCTACAAACATAAGAATTCTGATAAATTGTATTGCATGCAATTCCCATCACAGAATGAACAAAAGTATTATGCATAGCTGTATACACTACATTATTGAGTGTATTCCTAACAGAAGAAAACTTCCTCTGTCTTTATACATTAGTGAGAACTGAATACTCTGCATCCCGTTTTGCAAATCAGGTGATCAAAGGCATTTTCTGTGGATCAGATTCTGGATCTATACATTTCAAACCTCACTTCAGTACCCACATATTTTCAGTGTCAAGGAACAAAAGACCCATTCATATAGTGATAAGACCTCTGGTTTTGAACCTTTCTACTACTGTGCTAGAGAAGTCAGCAGAGTGAGCAATTGGGGTATTTCTGGAAGCTATTCTTTTACCAGGATGTTTTAGCAATGATTTATCTGTACACAGGACTGACTGCAAACCACACAAATACATGTCACTGAACACAAACTAAATCTATCTCCAACTGAACTTCCCCTTTCTTAGATCTCAAAAATGAGAGAGGATGTACTGTATGGGAGTCAGAGTGGAAAGAGACAGCAGTTATATTGGGGTTCTCCAGAGAAATGACAAGAGTATAAATGTATGTATATGTACTTGTATATGTATATGGAGAGAGAGATAGAGAGAGAGAGAGAGAGAGAGAAACTGGCAAGTCCAAAATATTGAGGCAGAATTGCTTTTACTCTGGAAAATTTCAGTATGTGCTGTTAAGTCCTTCAACTAATTGGGTGGAGCCCACCCATATTATGAAGCATAAATGGCTTTATACAGTCTATTGATTTAAATGTTAATTGCATCTAAGAAATATCTTTGTAGCAACACCTCCAGTGGTATTTGCCAAACAACTGGACCCCATAGCCTAGTAAAGTTGGCACACACAGTTACCGATCACTGCAGAGACCCTCCCACAGCATTGGAACGGGCCCATGAGATTCACATCCCATATCCAATCCATCAGCAAATCTCATTAGTTCCACCTTCAAAATATACCCAGAATCTGATCTTCCCACTGAGTTCTGCTAGTTTAATGTTCTGTTGCATCACCATCTCTTCCAGTTTCTTCATGTCTGCTTTGTGTTGTCAGCGAGTTGGTTACCTCACTAATTTTAAGGAGCAACATTTGCATACAATTTTCATCTACTCAGAGGTATAATTTTTATGGTGTTTTGTTTTTGTTGCACTTTTCCACTTTTTTTTCTTTTTTTTAAAGGTTTTATTTATTTATTTGACAGACAGAGATCACAAGTAGGCAGAGAGGCAGACAGAAAGAGAGAGGGGGAAGCAGGCTCACCGCCGAGCAGAGAGCCCGATGTGGGGCTCGATCCCAGAACCCTGGGATCACGACCTCAGCCGAAGGCAGAGGCTTTAACCCACTAAGCCACCCAGGTGCCCCGCACTTTTCCACTTTTTAAAAGATAGTATACTTTTGTCAGTACTGTGTCAGTTCCGTTTTTATTACTCATCCTTGAATGACTTGGATTATCTGGTCTCGGCTATTTGCAGAAGATTCTGGCTATGGAAAATGGGCCAGAGTAGCCTTCCATGCTTCACTATCCAAAAGCTCTATCCCCTACAGGCAAAAAGGCGGATATCTTACTGCAAATGTGGCTCCTCTGAGTGGTTCTTTGGCTTGTCCCTTGTCATCAGTCTCTCTGAGCTAAACCTAGTTCAGGAAGGCATCTACCCCTGCTCTATCCATCCCAATGCCTGGACATGTTGCTGCAAACTAGAGACAAAGCTTTTATAACTCAGGATGTACCAGTCAGTTACAGGAAGTATGTTTTTTTTTTTTAAGATTTTATTTATTTATTTGACAGAGAGAAATCACAAGTAGATGGAGAGGCAGGCAGAGAGAGAGAGAGGGAAGCAGGCTCCCTGCCGAGCAGAGAGCCCGATGCGGGCCTCGATCCCAGGACCCTGAGATCATGACCTGAGCCGAAGGCAGCAGCTTAACCCACTGAGCCACCCAGGCGCCCAGAAAGTATGTTTTTGTTGAAGCTTCCTAAGATCAGCTATACCCTTGCTGCACTCTCAGTTCTTCACTTCCCATCCCTTCTTCCCATTCCTCTCTTATCTCAGATACTTTTGGAAGATGCAATTTTATTTTTGAGTCTGTATATATCTGTCTTAGTGGATAGATGAAGCTCGTAAGTTTCTTTTGTTCTCTTTGTTACTTTTGCATGATTTCCCAGAGAGTGAATGGGGAAAATGCGCTATTATGATATTGCAATACACTACTTTGATATTATAAATGACCTTATTTTTGCTCATTATTATATCCTTAGAGTATAGAATAGTGCCTCATCAAAAAGTGAGTGGGTGACTCAGTTGGTTGAGTGACTCTTGATCTCAGGATCCTGAGTTTGAACCACCCCACCCTCTGCCCCACGTTGGAAGTAAAGCCTACTTAATTAAAAAAAAAAAAGTAACTGCTTATTAACTCTTTTTTTTCAGTCCAGCAAACAATATTCTCCACTCCTGTAACTAAGTTACTGTAGTTTCTGGAGAAAGATGAAGAAACTGGTGCCACTACACATTTAGAGACCCCAGTTTCAGCTGGGAACTTCTATATTTGCCCTTGGCCAGTTTCTTGTTCCTTTCAGAATGTATTCCACACATTTTTAACAATATTTGTTCTTTCAATCCATGAGCATGGAATGTTTTTTTCCATTTATTTGTGTCTTCCTCAATTTCTTTTGTAAGTGTTCTATAATTTTCAGAGTACAGATCCTTTACCTCTTTGGTTAGGATGATTCCTTGGTATCCCTTGGTTTCTGGTGCAGTTGTAAATGGGATCAATTCCTTTATTTCCCTTTCTTCTGTCTCATTGTTAGTATATGGAAATGCAACTTATTTATATGTATTGATTCTATATCCTGCCACTTTGCTCAATTCGTGTCTGAGTTCTAAAAATTTTGAGGTGGACTCTTTTGAGTTTTCAACAAAGAGTAAGTATCAAGTTATCCGGAGAAAATCTACACATTCAAAGCAATCCCTCTCAAAATACCGTCAGCATTTTTCACAGAGCTGGAATAAATAATCCTAAAATTTGTATGGAACAAGAAAAGACCCTGAATAGCAAAGGAATGTTGTAAAGGAAAACCAAAACCAGCAGCGTCATGATTCCGGACTCCAAGCTCTATTACAAAGCTGTCATCATTAAGACAGTATGGTACTGGCACCAAAACAGACACATAGATCAATGGAACAGAACAGAGAACCGAGAAATGGATCCTGACTCCATGGTCAACTAATATTCAACAAAGAAGGAAAGGATGTCCAATGGAAAAAAAGACAGTCTCTTCAACAAATGGTGTTGGGAAAATTGGGTAGCCACACGCAGAAGAATGAAACTGGACCATTTCCTTACACCTTATACAAAGATAGACTAAAAAATGGATGAAAGACCTAAATGTGAGACAGGAATCCATCAAAATCCTTGAGGAGAACACAGATAGCAACCTCTTTGACCTTGGTCGCAGCAACTTCTTGCTAGACACATCTTCAAAGGCAGAAGAACTAAGAGAACAAGGAGAGTGCCCTAATGTGGGAAGAGGGGTGGACAGTGATTGGAATGTGGAAGAGAGGAGACTAAGAGTGGCCCCTTGAGCACCTCCTACCTCAAGCTTCACTTGCTCGGGAAATGGGCTAGGCTCAGTCCTTGGCATAGATCAGTAGGCCAACCTGTGGGGAGCTGGGACAGGCAGAGGCAGAGACAGGGAAGCTGAAGAGGGGATGGCTGAAGAGGATAGTTGCCTTTGAATATTTGAAGGGCTGTCAAATGAAAAGGAAGATTTACATTCTGTGCCCTAAGGGCTAGGTCTAGGAGTGAGGAGTGGTAGCAAAAATGAGGAAGATTTACGCAAGGTTAAGAAAAGTTTTCCGTCAGAACTATCTGAAAATGGAATGAGCTGCTTAGAGGATGATTAGATCCTCATCATTGGAATAGTACAGTCCAGAGGCCAAATGATCACTTAACAGGCATTCATCAAACTGCATAATTATTCATAAGGCTCCTTCAGGGCAGGGACATATAAGATTTATGTCTGTATTCTCAGCATTTGGTACAATGCCTGGTTCAATGCCTGCTACATAGTAGGTGCTCAATCAGTGTTAATTACTAATGATAAAAATAATAGTGAGTTCTTAATGTCTCATAAAATGAGTGTATTGTAATAGAATGAAAATAAGCATCACAAGGATGAAGAGACAACATGACCTTCCCTAAAATGCTATTCTGGTGCTTGTCATAAAAATGGAATAAAATAATATAGGTGAAAGCACTTTGAAAGCTCTTAAGTATTATACTAACATTTAAGCATTTTTAGGGATTTCATTCTCTTGGCCCCACCCTGACTAAACCTTATGGTCAATTCAATGATATAAAAACTTAGGTCCCTGATTTTGAGAAGCTGACAATCCAAGGAGGCTGAATAAATGTATGTGAGATAATAGGAGAAGACTTCAGTACTAAATGTGTGGTGCTGTCTACATAACAGCACCTCTGGGGCTCAGGGAGCCAGTGTGTCCCTATTACTTTATTGATGATTACTGACATTCCTTAAGACTCCAGTACTGTCTCTACCAGTACCTTGGTTTGTAATCTTGGACACTGTCATAGCTCATTTGCATCTTTATCCTCATCTATCAAATGGGAACAATAACTCCTGGTTTACTTTGAGGACCAAATGGGGTAATGGGCAAAAATGCATTTAGTCAAAGTAAGCCATGCTCTACAGATGCAACTGTAATCATCATTGTACAAGCATTTCACATCCTTGCTCTTGTGCTACATAGCTAGTATTCTTTTTTTTTTTTTAACTTAACATGCTGATGATCACTGATACCCAATTTATACAACTTCCCTTACTCCTCCTTGGAGGGAGGAAAACTGAGCTGTAGGGACCATAAATCTACTGTCTGGAGTAACTGTTGAAATGTGGGTTACAGTAGGCACTCCATGGCAGAGCATACACATCCAACCATTGAAGATGGAAACAGGGTTGCTTTGGGGTTGGAGGATGGGAGTTAAGGAGTGCTGATTGGCCCTTTGGGAGCTGACTTTTCCTTTGTCTGTGGTGTGCTGCTTTTTCCTGGGTTGGTCTTTCCAGAAGCTGTTTGCAAGCTGGGCTGAGTGTCTGTTCGCTGTCTTCCCACATTGCCTTCTTGCTATTGACTGATTTGTGGCCCCCCAGAATTCATATGGTGAAGCCCTCACCCCCAGTGTGACTGTAGTTGGAGATGGGGCTAAAAGGAAGTAATTGTGGTAGAATGAAGTCATATGGGTGGAGTTCTAACCTGATGGGATTTGTGGTTTTGCAAGAAGAGGAAAAGAGATGTCTCTCTCCACGAGCACCAGCACGCCAGGAGGAAAAGCCATGCAAAACACAAAAAAGAAGATGGCTGTCTGCAAGCCAGGATGTCAGAGGCCAAACCCTGGCAGACCTTGATCTTAGACTTCCCAGCCTCCAGAATATGAGAAAATAAGTACCTGTCGTTTAAGCCAGGCAGTTGACAGTATTTGTATGAGCCGACTAAGACACATCTCATCACACTTTGGGCACATGCAGACTTATAACACAGAAGCAGGGGAAGAAAAGGCTACAAATCAAGAGGAACGGAAACTCCACCCTGATCTGAGGTCCCTAAACATGGGGAGCAGTGGTGTGTGGTGTGTGAATGAGTGGTGCCATTATTCCCAGACAAGTATCACTGAAAGTCAGTGGTAGGTTTGTGGAATCAACAACTGTTTTCCAGCAGGGGGTCATTTGTGTTTTAAACTAATGCCACATTTCTGAGCAAATTGCTGAAACCTTCTGTAGTAAGGCTGGCTCGGTGGAACCATGAGAAGCTGAGTTGCTGAAGCAAGAAACAGTCTGTTTCTTTTTTTAGTGGTCAAGTTCTGTAGAGGCATTCTGTAGCAGATGGGATTATTTCTGTACCTTCTTCTGCTATGGTTTTTTCCTGTTTCTTTAGAACTAAAAGTAAATTCAAAATTGAAGTCCATGTAGAAAGTAAACTATTTTTCTTTTTCTTTTGTTTTGTTTTTAAAGTATTGCTATTGCTGCTTCTGATTCTGTGCTCAGATCTATTTATTTCCAGGTATCCAAAGCCAACAGTGGCTCCTTCAGACTGTATCATCTTAGCAGTCAATGCATCAAGATGAAACAAAAAACAAAACAAACAAACAAACAAACCCACAGGTTTGAGGATTGCTTCCTGTACAGGCTGTATGAAGTTTACTTCACCAAGATGCCCAAGAACACATTTGGATATCCAGGGCCCTTTTTCTCTCTCATGGTCTGTGTGACCTGAGCTATGGATGACTCTGGGATATGGTCAGAGCTACTTGCTACAGACATCTTTCTCAGTAAATGCATCAAGTTTAGGACAACAGGACAAGTGGGTGATGTAGGCTAGGATTTGGTGACAACTACTGGCCAATCTTGACTATCTGTGAGGCACTGCTTTAGAGTCATTGGGGGCAGATTTCTCAAAATACAGGGACCTGGAATCTGTTCCCAGAGGATATGGTTTGGTAGGTGGGTTATGAGACCTGGGTATCTGCCTATTGAATAAACTCCCAAGTTATTCTGTTACACAGTCAGGATTAAAAGCCCTTTCCTTTAGAGGGCCTCCAAAATTAAGAGGTGGACGTAACTGGAGAAGAGCCAGTCTCAGCTTCTTTAACTAGATCAGTTCCAGACCCTCAGGCCACCGTGGTTTGAAAAAAGGCAGTTATTTTGTGCTGATGCATGATATGTAAGGCAAATGAATGATCTCTCATGCTTGCTTTCAAACGAAGAAGCCTGAAGTAGCACATTGAACTAAATGGAATGGGAATATGTCATGTGCATATTGCCATTTAGTAAATATTTAATAAATCCCCAGAGTGGGCAGGAAGGAATTTTCATTTTACTGTTTGGTCAGAAAAATTGATCCTACCTGCTGATGTTGTAGCAGTGCCAGAACTTCACCCAAATTTTTCATTCTTTTGTGTATTTGTTCATGTTTTGATTGACACTCATTCATTCATTTATTCATTTATTCATCAAATGATGTCATAGGATAGTGTGCTGGCTCTGGAGATATAGTGAAGAAGTTAAATATCTGCCTTTAAGGACATTAGCGATTAAAAGAAGCAACAGTAGCTGTCTGGCACAAATGTTACCAAAACAAAGTTGCATATAGGGTGGACCATACACATGGCCAAAAGAGGCAAGAACTTCAAAGAAATAAATTCACTGTCTTAACCCAAGAGTTCTGTAGTACTTGCTAAAGTACCAGGCACTGTTTTAAATTTTTAAATCTATTAATTCATTTCACCATCTAAATAATCTTAAGAAATAAGTACTATTATTACCCTATTTTATAGATGAGGAAACTGAGGCACAGAGAGATTAAGTAACTCGCCTAAATTGTCAAGAAGCAGAGCTAAGGGTCAAACTTGTTTTCTTAAGAACTGTCTTATATTCCCTTCATTTTGATATCTGAAATCTCCACCAGAGGAGAATCATTGTTTTCATTCGCTGTAACAGTCATCAATGGTTACATTTATTAAAATCTTACTAGGTATCAGGTGCTGCACTAAGTATTTTACAGCTATGACTTTATCACTTAACCTTTGTATCAACTATCTTCATTTAAGAAAGAGGAAGCTGAGAATCAAAGAGGTTAGTTCATTGCTCAAGGTCACATAGTGAGCAAAGGGCAAAGCTTTGATTTGAAACAAGTTCTGTCTGAAGATCCCACATTCTTTTTTTTTTCTTTACGATTTTATTTATTTATTTATTTATTTATTTATTTATTTATTTGATGGGATGGTGGGAAGAAGAGAGATCCCAAGGAGGGGGAGCTGTGGGCAGAGGGAGAGGGAGAAGCAAACTCCCCACTGAGCAGAAGGCCTGATGCAGGGCTCCATCCCAAGACCTCTGGATCATTATCTAAGTCAATGAAAGATGCTTAACTGACCGAGCCACCCAGATTACCTTAGAGCCCATAGTCTGAACTGCTATACTATATTGCCTTTCCACAAAGTGGTAATACAGTTAATGTGACATTAACAACAAGAGACCTGGAGTTAAGAGCACACAACCTAGAGTCAGAATGCCTGGGTTTAAATTTGCTCTACAGCTTTCAAGCTGTTGTGAACGTGAATCATTGGTTTCATTTATAAAATGAGGATGCTAGTGGTAACCTATCTCATAGAGCTGTGATCAGGATTAAATACATTAATATAAGAAAATACTCAGAAGAACATCTGCTACATAATGAGCACCACATAAGTATTGGCTGTAACTAGCATTATTCTCTGACAAGAAGTCGCCACCAGCCATTTCAGTATGAGCGTCTATGAGATGTTAGCTAGCTTGTCAGCCAGCAAAGCTCGGATAAGCTGTACTATCAGATTTGAAAGGGATAGAGGTGGCATGGAGAAGGGTATCCCAGGCAAAGGCATGAAGGTCAGAAATAGCATGGTGTATTTGGGACTGAGGACGGACAGATTCTCAAGATAACTGGTCAAGGGCGTATTTGAAGTAGAGTGTCCAAACGGAAGTCACATTATATGAAGTCTCACATGCCACACTCAAGGATTTAGACTTGACCTTAAGCAGGAAAGGGACATGACCAGTTTTGCATTTGGAAGATCATCACTCCGGCAGCACTCTGGTGGATGGATTGAAAGGGGACAGTCTCAAGACACATTGTTCCTATAGCTTTCTTTCCCCTCTTTTTCTATAGGTAATAATTAATACTTGAACTATGGCAACCAGAAACAATGAGAATGGAGAAGAGGAATGGATGTCAGAGATAATTAGGAGGTGGCATTTACAGGACATAGTGAGTGGCTGAATGTGGTAGGGGAAGGTAGAGAGAGGAATTTAAGATAGCTCCCAGGTTTCTGGCCTGGGTATCTTGGTGAATAGTGGGGCGATTCACTAAGAGTATACAGGAAGAGAAGAAGGTTTGACAGGAGGGAGTACAGACAGATGATTTAGTTTGGGACATGTTGAGTTTGAGATGCTTTTGGGACATCTGAGATGAGATGACCAGTAGACAGATGAATATATGGGTCTGAAGCTCAGGAGAGAGATATAGATCGAAGATGAAGACTTTAGAATCATCAATTTGTATGTTGGATCGGCTGAGATTGTGTAGGAAGGGTATACAGAGTGCAAAAAGAAAGGGGCACGAAGAGAACCCTGGCTTACAGTGGCATATAAGGGGTGAGAACAAGAACAGTGGTTAGTAATGGATCCTGGGGTAGAACAGCCAGAGAGGAAAGAAGAGAACAAAGAGAGAAGATTCCTGTTGGGATCTGGGCTGAAATTTTACGAGTTTGTCCACAGATGACATGGGCAAGTTCAAATCCTTCACTGCCAATCAAGTCTTTGTTCTTGTGAGATTCCTTAGGGAAAGATTTGCAAAGAACAGTATCCAAATGGGGGACAAAGTATCACTTAATAGAAAAGCTAAAAACTTGGTGCATGGCTCTTTAGGAAAGTTGGGTTGGTGTACATAGCTTAGGTCACAGGCCTAAATAGGGCTTCCACCTTCTAGAGCCTATCACTTTCTGGGTAGTTCTGGAGGAAGCTGTAAGAACAACAGAGCCAAGGGCAAATTCTGTTATCCCTTGTCTACCCAGGTGCCTAAAAGAGTGGCAATTTGAGAGAGAGAACCCAAGTTTAATCAAAGAGAGAAAATAGATGAGAGCGGAAGAGGAGACAGAGAAACAAAAGCAGAAGAGGAGCCAGAGAAACAAAGAGTAAAAAAGTTAGAGAGGGAAGAGAAAAATCCCAGAGTGGTCACTTACGTGAAAAGCCACCAGAGAAGTCACATAGCTAAGGCAGCAGAAGAAATTGATGGGCTTCTCTCCTGATTTTCGTTTCCAGTCTATACCCCTGAACACTGCGGCACCTGCAGTAGAACAGACTATCATAACGAGCTTAATTGTCTTTTGCTTGCACTCTTGGTTTGCAAAGCTGGTGCAGTGTGGGGCTCTGACTTACAACCAGAACAGGCTCATCACATGTTGGAAGCTGTAGAGGAGGAGTTCGTAAACTGGTAGTTGGCAAATATGATTTATTTGACCTAAGCAGTGTTTGCCAACATAAAAACTCAGGAAAGGTCACCTAAAAATCTGGATTTCTGTCCTCTCTTGGAAAAATAAGAAAAGCTGGCAAAGCTGAGCCTGCACCATGAATGGTCCCAAGTCATGGTTGTCATCTTTAGATAGAGATGTGCTCCTTATTTTGCCACTTCCTTCCCTATTGCTTTATATCCAGGCTGCTTCCCTCATCTGTGTCAACAGACTGACACTCTCCAAGTACAAGACTCCAGGAGAATGCTAGCAATGGTATTGGAGAAGCAGACATAGACATATTTGTAAATGAATGGGCTTGGCATAAAACTTTATATATGGCCTCTAAAATGGGAATATTATATAATTTCCATGGTCATGACAAATTATTCTTTTCATTTTTAAACATTAAAAAAAAGTAAAAACATTCTTGGCTCATAGGCTGCCCCAGGTAGGTGGCTTGAGCAGATTTGAGAGATAGGCTCTCATTGGCCAATTCTTGGCCTAGAGAATCCATATGTTTAATGTGGTAGGTAACATGTAGATCAGAGGCTCCCTTCCCCCAGTTAGGACATATGATCATGTGTATAAGTTGGGAAAAAATATGGTTATGGCTATAATAAAGACAGGACTGGCTTGAGGATAAAATTTTGCTTGGATACAGGTAGGATATGACATAGATCTGGCTTTATAAACAGCCTCCACCCTCCATGCAAATCCCAAAGACAAGGCAAGAATAAAAAACTCAGGAAAAAATACCCATCGAAACTAATCAGGCAGAAGAGAGCTAGTGCCAAATAGTGATGCAAATTGTGCAGACTGTCTCATTAGCCTCTTTGGATTTTGTCCTTCTGATGTATGGTATGACTATTCCCCAGGTCTTAGGGGACTTCAAGTAGGCAAGCTTCTGAAAGAGAAACCAGCCAACTTTTATGGAGACAATACCAAGAATGAAAAAAGCTGTTAAAATGATCAAGTAGTCAACCTGACAGATCTGAATTAGAATGGGTCTGAAAGATAGTTGTTTCTGGAGCTAGGGATGAGGAGAAAAAGGCTTTCTGAGGAAGGTATAGTTCAAGCTGGGCCGGAGTTTATGAAAAGGGTACATGACAGAACATATCTTATGGCCAGCAATGCATCCTGGGGAACTTGGCAGCATCCACTAGGGTACCAGGTTGGGGAAGGTATGAGCAAGTACCGAAAGATGTCCCCTTACCTCCATGTGGAGATGGAAAGAAGAATCTTTTCTTCCATAGACTGAATGCTCCTATCCCCAGCTCTCTGCCTAATTCATATGTTGAAATCCTAACCCCTAAGATGGTTGCATGAGGAGGTGAAGATTTTGTGAGGTGATTAGGTCATGAGGGTGGACCCTTCATGAACGGGGTTCCTGACTTATAAAAGAGGCCCCAAAGGGATTCCTCATCCCCTCCATTATGTGAGGACACGGAGAAAAGGTGCTGTCTGTGAACTGGGAAGTGGGCTTCCCCATACACTGACATCTGCTGATTCTTTGATCTTGGACTTCCCATCCTCCAGAACTGTGAGAAATAGATTTCTGTTGTTTACCCAATCTATAGTATTTTGTGAGAGCCACTCAGATAGACGGCACTTTCCTTCTGGCTAACTTAAAAAAAAAAAAAATCTTGGGGCGCCTGGGTGGCTCAGTGGGTTAAGCCGCTGCCTTCGGCTCGGGTCATGATCTCAGAGTCCTGGGATCGAGTCCCGCATCGGGCTCTCTGCTCAGCGGAGAGCCTGCTTCCCTCTCTCTCTCTCTCTGCCTGCCTCTCCATCTACTTGTGATTTCTCTCTGTCAAATAAATAAATAAAATCTTTAAAAAAAAAAAAAATCTTGGTCCCAATTATCAAAACAATACAAGTTGGTGTGGAAATGTAATAAGCATAATATAGGAAGGTGTAAAACAGCAGAAAAAAGCGTTCCTTATTACTCTCCACCTAGACGCAGTCACTGTTTCTGCTTTGGTCTGCTTTCCTTCCAGCGCCTTTAAAACACCTCTATGGAGGTGAGAATTGTGTATATTATTTTTAGCTCACTTGCCCCCTCCAACTTGATCTTAAAATTTTCCCCATATCATAAAAAAGTTTTGCAAACATGCACACTACACCCCAGCTGTGTTGAGCATGGAAGCATTCTCAAAGGTTTTGCTATTAGGAACACTGTTTCACCTGATCATTTTATTCATAAATTTCTACATTTAAAATGATTTTTTTTTGTTTTAGGAAAAAAAAGCTAGAAGTGGAGCTACAGGATCAAATGCTATGATATTTTTAAGCTCTTGCTACATCTTTTTGTCGACAGAATAGACAAAATTTGTGCTACATATTTTAAGATCTACATGAAGATCTTCATGAGGATTTTCATTATCTTCAAAATTTTCATAATCTTCATTATTAGTCATTAAACATTTACTACCACTTATTGTATGTCAAGACTCAGGTGGATACAAAGGATTTAAAGATACAAACTGTGCTCTTTGGAGCTTGCTGTCTATCCATAAAGCAAGACCCAAACACATAAAACGTAACCAAATTCTACTGGTAAGAATTTTCCCTACAGGCAGACTTGCTAAGGCTCACCAGGAAGTTTGAAGAAATACTCAGTGCAACTTTTATAATAATAAAACAAGCCAAACCACATGCACAAACTAACAAAAACCACAATGAAAAACCTGGAAATTACCCAAATGTTCATCAGTAGGGGACTTAAGAAATAAATAAGTAAATAGGTAAATATTAGTACAGCCATACACTGGAATGTTAGGGGATAGCCTTGAAAAGAATAAGTTAGGGGTGCCGGGGTGGCTCAGTCTTTAAGCATCTGCCTTTGGCTCAGGTCATAATCCCTGGGTCCTGGAATCCACCCCCATATTGGGCTCCCTACTCAGCAGGGAGCCTGCTTCTCCCTCTCCTACTCCTCTTGCTTGTGTTCTCTCTCTCGCTCTCTGTCAAATAAATAAATAAAATCTTTAAATTAAAAAGAAAAGATTAAGTTAGAACTGTACAGGCTGATACAAAAACATATCTAATAGATGTTTTTCAGGGGAAAGAGAAGCAAGGGTAGAACTGTAGGTATCGTATGGGTATAGTGTGCATGCATGTGAGAGACAGAGAGAAAGAAAGAAAGAAAGAGAACATTAATATAAAGAAATCCCCTACCTACTTTTCCCTAATCTCAAAAGCTCTGAAAACAGAACAATTCCCATTCCCCCCCAAATTTGGCCTAGATTCATTTGGGGAAAAACCTGGTATTAACTGACACATGGCTATTTGTAATCTTCGTTTATCCCAAGCAGTGTGAATTTTCACTTGGCTCCATAAATGTTAATGTGCTTGATTAATACTGAACATATATAATTTATGTCTTTGCTGTCCCAAACCCTGCTGAGGGAGTGACATACTAAATGTCAAAGGCACTGCATCATCATCTTAAATCTTAAAATCTTAAAAACATTGAATTCTAGCATATTTCTGCCCTCAAGGGTTTAGGATAAGCAATTATGCCCTGAATACAGATACACATATATGTTAGTATATGTTACTTTCTTTTCTTTTCTGGAGGATGCCACACGAAATATTTTATAGTGATCTTTGAGAAAGGGACTTGGGATGGCAGGGAAAATCTTTTGCTCTTCATTTGTTACCTTTCCATAGTTTGAATTTGCTCACCTTTAAATGTGTTATTACTTTAATGTATTAAAAAAAAAAAAAACCTCAACAGGAGGGAGAAAATTATGGCTCATTTTCATTTCCTTCTTTGTACCTTTCCATATGAAAACTAATATGAAAGTAAGTAAATTTTTAAAAGAAATGCATTTACGACAATAAAAATAAAAATATCCCAAATGGGAGAGCCGTCTGTGATTAAGAATTAGGAGGTGCACATCCCACACAACTTTGGAAGCATGAGTGGTCCCTGTAGCGCGAGAGAGCTACAGAGAGCTTGCATGGGGGTACTGGGACTTACACTAGACTCTACACACACGTTGGATTTGGTTGGTAGAACTGATAGAGAGTTCGGATGGGGAAATCTGTTCCTATAGAGGCCAGAAAGTGCACATGAGCTCCTGAAATCTGGGAACTTGGGAGGCCAAGTAAAGTGAGGGATACCACCTACCCAGTAGCTGCAAAGGACAGAAGAGTGAGGATGGCTCCATTTTCCACTTACATTTGACCCTGAGTGTTTTCCCACCAAACCGGACGGTATGATGTTACAGTTTGTCTCCTGCTCCTAGCCACCTCCAACCCCATTTATTTCCTTTTCCTCACTCCCTTCACAGGCTTTTCATTAAACAGCCTCTTTTTAAAATTCTCAGGATCCCGGTTGATGCTCTAGAAACAGTTACCAATGACACTTCTGTGCATGTTGAAGATATACACAAAATCTTGTGGGGGAGAGAAGAGCCCTTGGAAATCCGCGAGTCCACACCTGTTATATACTAGAAAGGGAATGTGAGATCAGGAGAGGTGAAGCATCTTGCTAACTTGCATAGCTCTGACGCAGAGCTGCAAGTAAAATCATTTTCCTCCTCACAGACCTGTTTCAGCCTCTTCTTCCTTTTGTATTTACTGGTGGTGTGATTGTTTCCCAGACTCGTCTGTGATCTGCTAAGACTCCAGCATGTTATTGATGTCCAGAAAAGAAGAAACAAACATAAAAGCTATGGAACTGGGTGGTCACTGGAGAAGCATCATGCCTGTGTGGATTGGAGCCTGATTACTAGTGAGTTACCATGGCAACATTTGGGCATGCATTTCAGGCTCCAGGGAGAAGATAGAATTCTCACATACTGCCTGGCCTCTCATTCCTGTCAAGATGGGATTCATCACTCAAAGAGCCTGGACCGCCAACTGTCAAGGGGAGGGGAGCAGGAAGAGGGTGATGGGAAGGTGGACACTCTTTTCTTCCTGTTTGCAATGTCCTCATTTTTGAAGGTGAAGGGAGGGAGGGAAGGAAGGAAGAGACAGAGGGAGGGAGGTTTAGAGGGAGGTGTTTTGCTTGCAATATAAAACACTGCACTGCCATTAACCCTTTCTAGCCTGGATAAAAATTGTTCTAGCTGAATGTCCTTCCTTGGAAATCCAGCTCTCCTTAACTCTTTTCTCTTGATTTCATATGCTGCAATAGGATTCCACCAACGGCACACAGATGAGAGATGCCCACGTTTTTGTGACAAAAATAAATATTTTTCTTAAAGGGCTGTCTCCACCTGGAGCAAAACCCAAGGGTCAAGGTCAGCAGTGAAACAAGAAATTTAAATGAAGACTGGTCTGGGAGTGTGGCAAAGTTCTGTCTCCGATTTCAAGTGCTCTGAGATCCTAAGGTAGGGAATGGATCAATTTTAGCTCAAACCTCACGAGCCTCACTCTCCTGACCCAGCCCAAGCACCTTGCAGAATCTCCATGGGGTGCTAGGAAGGAGGGATGTGGCCTTGGAAACTGAGGGTGTGCCAAATGGCCATTTTGGGGGGAGCCCAGAGGGATGATCTAGAAGGCATGATGATCTTAAGTGGATAGAGTAGGGCAGGAAAGCAAAAGTTTGCTGCAGGATCGGAGTGCTGAGTGGTGCTATTCTGCTAACAAGGCTCAGTTGTTCTAGCATGCTGTTCTCGTGCTGTTCTATCCATGAGGTTTGTGTTAGTCTTTTCTCCATCACTGACCTCAGGACAGTGTACGCCCTTACTCCACGCACACTAGGCTCATTTTTCACCTCCCATTTCCATGGTTTCCTCTACTTCCATTTCCCCCTCCTCTTCCCTTCTGCTTGGCCAAATTCTAGTATGTGATTCAAAATCAAAGTTCGGTTTTCTCCCTAGAGCATTTCTTTCTTGCCCCAGCCCACGATAAGTACCCCTTAGGCAAAGCTTACTTTGATTTTTCATTACATAGTTATTTAATCTCTCTGTGCCTTGATGGGGTAGATGAAGAAAACAACAGCATCCACCTTTTAGGTTTCCAGTGAGTATTCAATAAAAAATGCACTTTAGGAGCATTTAACAGGGCAGGTCCCAAAACAGAGTGAGTGCTCAAGAAGTCCTATCTGCTATTGTTATCATAGTGGGGCAGTGCATGGTCCCTAGTTAAAACCCCACATACTGCTCTAGGTAGTACATAGTAATAGCACTGAACGCAGCAGGTAAGCTATCCACTTGTGCTATGGATATGTGAGAGAATGTTTCCAGAATAGGCAAAAAAAAAAAAAAAAAAGTGTCCACTGAGTGCTAACTACGAGCCCGGCCAAGTTCAGGGCTATCATTCTTATCTCCCGTCTACTGAGGAGCAAAGAGGCCCAGAGAGGTTGGGTCACTGGCTGCAGGCCACACAATCTAGCTAGCGAGTGGTAGTGGAGCTGGATACGAACCTAGACAGTGTGGCTCCAGAGCCTGGACTCTTCACCACTATGTTATGCCTTTGCAAATTCGAAGCAGAAACCCCGGGAGAGCCTCTGGGGAGTGAGGAGGCTATTTAGCCAAGTGAAGGGGATATAGCTGGAAAGTGTCCAGACCCTTAAGAGAACGCAGGTTGGGGGGTGACCCCTATCTGTGGGGCATGAGCAAGCCGTGTGTGTGAACTCATTGAACTCCGTCCCGGAGGGGTTTTGACTGCACTCGGGGAGTCCGGCCTGGGAGTCTGTGGTTGTCATAAGGACTCACCGTGAGGAAGGGATGGGAGAAATGAGGAAAAGAAGAGTAGCATTCCAAGGCCGCGGGTACCAGAAGACCCTCAGCAAACTCCTGGGTGGCAGTCGCCAAGCTGGAAGGGAGGAATCTGCCCGCTGCTGTCTGGCCACTGAAGGATAGGAGCAGCTTTCAGAAACTCAACTTCATAAATCAAGCCTCGAGGTCTTATCTCTTACTTCTTTCTTGGCTCCTTCTTGGCCACAGTCCTGTTGTTTATCTGGAAGGAATTTCAAGTGTTACACAAAGCTGCGAGGGAACATAAATACTTGGTTTCGATGAAATAGTGCTCAGAGGGGGATTGGAAAGCTCCTCAGAGCCAGCGCTGGGTGGGAGCTTTTGAAGGAAGGGAAACTGTTACAGCTCCCAGACCTTGAACCACAGGAGCTGGGTGGTTAGGAATCCTGACCTACCTCAAAGTTCCCAACTCTACTGTAAGCTTTTTGTCACTTGCTTTGCTTTAGGCTATTCTCAAATCTCTGGTGACTTCACAAATACTTGGAATATTAGGTTCCACTGAAGGAACTCCTACAGTGCCACAGGTCTTACCATTTTTTCAGTCATAGAGAATATTAGAGAGAGCCTCGTCCCTAAAATCCTAGCTGCCACCATACCTGTCATCTTACTATTGGCATTTAAAGTGTTCGAGGCTTGGAGTTTTTTCTCCCCATCTTCAGGAATGCCCGTCTAAAAACTGGAAGGGTGTCTGAGATGCATCTGATCCAACCCAGCTAATCTCTATTAAAGTGTGAACACTCTTTGATGCAGGTAGTATATAAATTAATCTGAGGATTGTGGGTTCTCTGAATTACCTGCAGTTGTGTGCAAAGTTTCATGTGCCTGCGCACAGGTGCATTTTTCCAAGTTTTTACCCATTGTGAAGCTCTTGTTGGGCTGGAACATAGGCCTTTGTGTTAAAACTTGAGAGTTAGTGTGGTGTGGCGAAAGGAATAGGCTTTGGAGCCAGAAAGACCTAGCTTTGAATTGTGGCTACCCACTGTATAGCTATGTGATCTTGAACAGTGTATGTCACCACTCTGAGTATCATCTATCTATAAACTCGGGAAAATAATAGTGCCTAACTTGAGTTGGTATTGTGAGGTTGCAATGAAATGAGACAGATCTGATGCAGAACATAGTGCCCGGCACAAAGGTGCTTACTAAATATTCATTTCTCCAGGGGCACCTGGGTGGCTCAGTCAGTTAAGCATCTGCCTTCGGCTCAGGTCTCAGGTCATGATGCCCGGGTTCCTGGGATCCAGCCCCGCCTCAGATTCCTTGCTCAGTCGGGAGTCTTTTATTCCCTCTGCCACTCCCCCTGCCTGTGCTGTCTCCGTGTCTCTCTCTGTCTCTCTCTTCCTCCCTTTCTCTAATAAATAAATAAATCTTTAAAAAGTGTTCATTTACTCATTCAACAAATATTTATTGAATGCTCACTCTGGATCATTCATCCTTCTGTGTTCCAGAACTACAATACTGAACAAAAGTCCCTGTTCTCATGGGACTTATGTTAAAAAAAAAAAAAAAGTCAAATAAGTAAAACAGCTAACAAGATGATAGGTGCCAAAGGAAGGAAACAGTAGGGACTGAGAAGAAAAATAATGGCAGTGGGGAGAGGAGACTCATTTAGAGTAGGATGGTCAGCACCAGACCCTCTGACGTGGTGACATTTCAGTTGATATCCACAAGTTTTGGAGGAGATAATCATGAAAAGGGAAGGATGATGTGTTCGTGCTTTATCGCTGTTAGAAGAAACTACCACAAACTTAGTCAATGAAAGCAACACTGATTTACTGTCTCACAGTTTCCATGGGTCAGTGGTCCTGGCACAGTGTGGCTCAGCTAGGTTCTCTGCTCAAGGTCTCCCGAGGCCAAAATTAAGGGGTAGGCTGGACTGCATTCCTTAGTGGAGACTCTGAGAAAGAATCCACTTCTGAGCTCTTCTCCTTTTCATGTTTTCCATGTGGCCCCTTTCATCTTTAAGCCAGGAAGAGTCACTCAAGTCCTTCTCATGCCTCCAGTCTCTCTGACTTCCTTTTTTCTTCATCTCAGCTTCTTCCTACTTTTCCCTAATCTCAGCTTTCTGGGCCTACCTGGATCATTCAGGATAACCTTTCGGTCTTAAGGGGAGCTCTGCCAGTAGTCAGAATTACGTTTGAATAATTCCTTTTGCCGTATAATGTTATATAGCAATGAGTGTGACCCCAGGGGTGAAGGTCATGGGGTCCCAAATTCTGTCTTACCACACATCGAAAGGATATTCTATGCAAAGGGAACAACATGAACAAGTACAAGAAGATGGACCCCAACTTGCCATATCTGAGGAACTGAAAAAGCCAACTTAGCCAGGACATTGTGAACAAGGTGGACAGTGAGGCAAGATGAGGATGGAGAGGTGGGCAGGAGACAGCTCACGCTGGGCTCGGAGGCCATGGTCAGGAGTCCGTGTTTTCGTCTGAGGCCGATGAGTAGCCAGGAAAGAGGTTAAAGCTGGGAAATGACATGATCTGGTGGCATGTGAGAAAGATCATTCTTGCCACTGTGTGGAGAATGAACAAACAAAGTAAAAATAAAAGGGAGAAAATCGTCATGCAGGATAAAGATTATGATCCCAGTCCTTGATTCTGGCACTTTTAATCCTGTTTCAGTGACAGCACTGGAAATCACAGCGCTCTTTGCTCAGTATCATGAAATATTCATACTTGAACCATAAAATTTCTCTCTGTTTAATTCTGTGATAACTCAGACGCTAACTTTTATGTTCTAGTACGGGCCCTTGGAAGCAGAAAGTCCGCAGAATTTACGGGAATACTCAATCCATCAATGTTTTGCTTTCTTTGAAAAATTTTGGGGGAAAGACCGCCATTTCATTTCAAGTTCAGTTTGTTCCATTTTTAGTGACCAAATACTCTTTTGTTTGCTTGTCTGGCTTTCAGAGGACACGGCCTTCTCTCAGAGGACAGTCTGAAAAACATTTAAGAGCAGAGCAGTTTCCTGGGGCATAGATACTGATATGAGCTAGACGCAAGAGCGGGCCCTCCCTGTGTCCCTTGGCCTCTTCTGGTGCTCTTGGCCAGGAGTTTTGGGTCTCCATTTGAAATGCGTTATTACAATGGGAAGAAATGCAAGGTGCAAAGGAAAAGAGAGCTAAGAAGAGTCCAGTTTTACAGTCTAGCTTGACTCATCAGCGGGAAGCAAGATCCTTTCAGCCTCATTTCTCGGTGGGTCCTTTGGTCCCAGGTGGAAACAGCTCTAAATCTACCTGGAAGCCTGATTGCCCAGGCTCCCATGGCCTCGTGTCCTGTCGCCCTTTGAGCACAAAGCGCCCAGCTGAAGGCAGTTTCCCACCCAGGCTCCTCCTCTCCTGCTCCCTGGCTTTCAAGAATTCTCTTGATCTGTGCTCCTTGCAGACACTCAGACTTCTTTCTCCTACTTTCTCATGCTGTCCGTCCATTTACACACCTCTCACTGAGTCCTTCAAATGTCCCATTTTTCTAAATAACCCCTGTGTTTCCTTTCATCCTCTCCCGGTCCTCTCTTCCCAGCGTCGCACATCTGGGGCTCTGATGGCACTTGTCCATTCCTGCCTCTCACATCGACTTTGTTCAGCTCACCCATGCTCAGAACATACATTTGCATGTCTAAAGTCCCATTAACATTATGATTATGCCTTCCCCATTCATCCTGCGGTTTTCTCAACATCACATACATTGAGAAGAGGGAAGGCATTTCTATAGGAGCCAGGATGCAGGTGTCAGACTTGTGAGTGAGGCCTTAAAGGTGGCACTGTTGGATTCCTGAGAGCCTGGGCTGAAGTAGCTAGGAGTGGATTGAAGAGGCGCTGGAATGTCCACTTGAGGATTTGTGGGAGATTCTAGGATCTGAGAAACAAAAGCAATATTGTCATCCCTTTTGGACAAGTCTACCCCGCTTCAAATGAAGCGAGGCCTGTGTACCGCCACATCTTTATATCTGTTTAGAGCACTGGGGGCTTCTTTGGTGATGGCGGGGGAGGAGGGGTGAGGCTGAGAGCACAAGAGAGCGTGAGAGAGCTGGGGAGGGCACTAAGGCGAGAAAGACATTGATAAAAGAAAAACCTTCTCAGGATTTTGAGAAAGCCTTTCCAAGAGCCTGGAGGGTATGGGCTATTGTGGTTCTGGCAATCACGCTGAACGAAACAAGACGCTTCTGCAAAATATGGCTCGGGTGGCACATGTTTTGGTACCAACTTATTAGAGTAATGTCAAACACTTGTGAAGTGCCTACCAATGGGTTTTGGGTCCAGGGCCAGGCCTTTTACTTGTCCTAACCCATTTAATTCTCACGGTTACATGAAAGAAGTTTGAGTTATATTTACACTACCTGTGAGGAAAGAGAGGCACAGAAGTTGGAAGCAACTAGTTCAAGGACACACATCTGTGTGTGATTCAAGCCCAGGTCTGGCTACCTTGGGTGCCCATATCCCAATGACTATACTATACTGGCGTCCTAGGCCACTTGGGGGAATCCATGCAGAGGCCAGGAAGCCCATCCTCATCCTGCTGACCTAGGTTCTGAATCCTTCTCTCCTCCTCTGCTCCCAACCCTAGTGCTTCCAGTTCTTTCTGAGAGGCCCAAAGCTTGGGTAATGGGAAAGACTTGGAGAAAGAGTATAGTCAGTTCATAGCAGAAACACCCTTTAGTGTCTGGGCTCAGGCAAGCATCGGTGACTCAAGAAATCACAAACTATCTTCACGTAAGCCAAAGGCTTCTTTTGTATTTTGTTTCACGGAGGAAATGAAAATCTGTATACCCTTCCCTGTCTGCTCCAGGGTCAAGCATCTGCTGGTTGTGTTTAAAGCCCAAGACTCCCATCTGGATTTCTTCAATTCTCTGTCCTTCACCCTGCCTTCCTCCCCTCTGCCTCCCGGCTCTGTCTCCTGCCTCTCTGTTCCTTTATCGGATTTTGTCTCCCACTTCTCTGACTCCCTTTTCATCTTTGCTGGCTAAGCCATAGCCAGAAAAGAGAGTTGTATTTTCTTCTCTCCAGGGTGATTTCCTGGCTGGTCACATTCTCCTCTACTCACTGCCTCTGATCATTGCATCCTCTCCTAGCCACCCATGTATATGTTTAAGGTTTAGGAAGTAAAAGGGGGTGGGGGGCTGTTCCTGTTCAGTGTGGACAAAGATGAAATCTCGTCTCTTCATTGAAAAAATGGTGTGACATACCAATAAAAAACAATAGTGTCACTTTGCAAAAAGGCTGCTTTCACCATCTCAGAATGCTTTTTCGGTCTTTGATATTACAAGGCATAGTTATTACATGGTCTGTGGAACCAACTGTAGAACTCTGTATCTGTATGACTCACTCTCTTTTAGGCTATAGCCCTGGGAGGCAGACTGGACAAGTGTGATTAATCCTCATATACCGACAGGCAAGTGACTTGCCCATGGTTATATTGTGAGAGAGAAACAAAGCTAGAGGTGGAACAACGTTATCTCGTCTTTAGCTCTGGAGAACTTTCCACAGTTCCATACCTAGTAGATATGCTTCTTCCCTGACGCGATCTGGATTTTAGGAGGGTGCAGCTGGAAGAAGCTCCCGGATGGTGCACTTGAGTGACAGGAGACATACAACAATAGCCCTAACATTTTCTAGAAGCTTTTTTGTGTCTCACAAAATCTGATGTGATAGGTACTATTATTGCCCCATTTTATAGATGAGAAAACAATTACAGAGAGTTTGGGGATTTCAGTACTTAGTGGAAGCATTCTCTGACCAGGTCAGAGTGACATTACTGAGTCTAGGATGCCTAATGCGGGGGCGGGGGGAGTCACTTGCTTCAGTTACAACTTTGGAATTTGGGTCGTGGCATCAAATGCCCTTCTCTGAACTCCCACTCTCCAGACAGAAGTATCTCCTGTCCTCATCTCTCAGAGTTCATTAAGAATACCCTATTCTGATTGCATCTCTTCTCCAGACAAAATATGGAAATGATAACGTGTACAATTTAGTGACAATACCCCAGATCTTAACCTTGTATGATCTAGGAGTTAAAAACTCTGAAGTCAGTCAGAGCTGGATTCAAATTCCTCTAATTAATGACTCTTTGACATTAACAAGTCGAACCTCAGTATAATCCAGTTTTCTCACCTATAAAGGGGGACAATAAGAGGGGCGCCTGGGTGGCTCAGTGGGTTAAGCCGCTGCCTTCGGCTCAGGTCATGATCTCAGGGTCCTGGGATCGAGTCCCGCATCGGGCTCTCTGCTCAGCAGGAAGCCTGCTTCCCTCTCTCTTTCTGCCTGCCTCTCCATCTACTTGTGATTTCTCTCTGTCAAATAAATAAATAAAATCTTTAAAAAAAAAAAGGGGGACAATAAGAATAACAATCATGCTGAGTTTTGTGGGAATCAAAGGAGATTGCAGGTCAAGCACAAGAAAGCTTCTAGAAAATGTTAGTGCCATTGTTACTGTGCTTTGTACCAAGTTTTCTTCTGTTACTTCTTTTGGAAGTCTCACTACTCGTTCTGTGAGGTAGAAGCTGGGACGGAGAGCTAAGTGACTTCCTCAGGACCACTCAGAATCCGGTCTCTCCACCTGGAAGGGTGGTGTTGGCTCTGGCCGCAACACGAGCTCCACTTTAGGGGCTCCAGCTCCCAGCTGCCTGTGTACGTTTTAAAGGGACTCCATTGAAAACACATGTGCTTTGGTCACCACCCCCCACCCCCCACCGCCGACCGTTTTCTTTTTCTTTTTTTTTCCTTCGGGGAAGAGAAATGAAACCAGATGCTCTAAGACCTGGGGGGGGGGCAGAGGGGGGAAATCCCAGGAAAGTCTTGTTTTCAGTTAATTTTGTATATTTTACTGGCATAGTTTCTCTTCAACCCCTCTGCACCCCCATTACCTTCACCCGTACTTGATATGGCCCCAGGTGAATAGAACAGTGCAGTCTAAAGGCAGTGGGGGAGGGAGGTCTCCTCTGGGTCTCCACGTCTGGACTGGGATAAATTCCGTGTCCTTGGAGAGCAGCTTCCTTTTCTGCAGGCTTGGAAATACTTGAGTCTCTTGGGCTTCACACAGTTTCAGGTTCTTTCCTTCAGATTCTCTGGGCCTCTCTTGGGAGCAAGGAATAGGCTGTCCCTGCCTGCCACCCCCCTCCCTGCTCTGGTCCCCTCTCCCTCTCCTCCAACACCTTCTTCCTTTATGGCAGCTGCAGCTGCTGGGTCAGCCTGGGGGCCCCAACCTCCTCCCCACACCCATTTACCCCAGGTAAAAATAAATAAAATGTCAGTGAGCTGATTGCTTTTTGGATTGCACCTCACCTCTTTCTTCCTGTTTTGCGCTTTCTTGGTTTCTTAGTGGGAACTACAAACCTTGCCTTGACTCTGGTGTGGGTGTGATTTCCTTCTTCTTGGCTCCTGGCCCACTTTCCCCCTACTCCCTCCTTTCCTGGCTTGATTCTCTTATCTTTCTAATTGGGACTTCTCACCAGCAAAGCGTCTCCATCTTCTCCCAAATTAGTAAGTCTGGAAAGGACAGTGAAACAAAGTTTTCAGGAACCCTGCACCTGGAACTGAGAAGTGGAAACTTTTGCCTTTTACCTGAGACTTACTAGGTGACCATGAGCCATTCTCAAGGACAGTGTCATTTGGCTTGGGGAGGAGGATCTTAGTCACCCTTGAGTTACCCCAAATATGCTTGCAAAAAGTGTGCTTACTTGCTCTACAAACGCGCTTTAAAGGCAAACCCCTTACTCCTCTGCAGCCTCCTCAAGCCCCTTCCCACATAAATACAGAGGATGAACACAATGTTTGGGGACAGATGCCCGTATAGACATTCTGGAGCTACTGCTCGCCATTCACTTCATAGGCTGCTGCCTTTTTCAAGACTGCTAAACAATACCAACTTTTAACATCTTTGAAATGGATGGCGATGTTTGTCGAATTTAGCTGGTGTGTATAGTTCCCAGATTGTAGCCTGGACGTATCAATCAGAATAGCAGCCTCTGTGGTGCATTTGCAGTTCTGTTGGTAATCACTGTAAAACTATACTCAATAAAACAGTTAATGAATGTTGACTGAAATCCTTATGTAGTGTAGAACCGTATTCTATTTATCAGAAGTGTACTCGGATTCCTCAGGTAGATCTGGAATGTATTAAAGGCATTGAGGCAGTGTGAAGGAGAAAAGCAGCAGTGGGAGACAGACTTAGAGATGTAAAATACTTAGAAATGCTTTAGGGCAATGGGACTGAGTACAGGGGCAAGTGAGGGAGCAGAGGCAAAGTGCTTGTTGTTTAAGCAGAGTTGAGGGCTGGCCACCAGCATCCGTAGGTCCTCTTGGGATCACATCAGAAAGAGAGATTGTGGGTCTGACTTTTGGATGGAGGCAAAAGTAATTTCTCTCCTAGAGGGGTTCCTCTCCTCTGAGGAGTCAGAATAAGAGAATACTTGGAGGTATAATGGTTAAGAGTATGGTCCTGGTGCCAGGCCACATGAATTCAACTAGATTTCCTGCTAACCAGCCAGCCATGTGACCTTGGGCAAGTCATTTCCCTCTCTGAGTCACTGTATCCCCATTTGGAATGCGGAGGCAGTAATTATACGTATGTCATGAGGATGATGAAATGAGTTCATGCAGGTGTAGTATTTGGCGCAGACTGAAAGCTCAAACAATGTTAGCCACTATGAATTCAGTACTTATGATGTACCAGGCTCTGGGCTATGTGTTTGTGTGTCTCTCCTTTACTTACTACAACTACTTTGTGAAGTAGAAGTTATGGTAATCTTCCATTTTCCAGATGAGAAAGCTGAGGCCCAGAGAAGTTAAAATAATGATTATAATTGAGTGTAGAAGATGCTATAACAGATTCAAGAGAATTACAAAGATGGACATGTCCAGTCCTGCCTTGGGAGATTTAGGGAAGGCATCACAGAGGGCAGCCCATCTGCGGTGGTCCATCAAGAGGGGTGAAAGTATGCAAAGGCGAATGCATGGTAGTTGGGGATAGCTGAACTACAGACATGAGCAGGGTTATGTATTGCCAGGAAATAGACTTGGAGATTGGCCAAGACCCGTTGGTGTACGCCAAGCTAAGAATTTTGGATTTTACCCTCTAGAGAATCATCAAGGACATGAAAATGCTGCATACAGGGAGAGAGTTCAAGCCAGCAATGGTGATGGTCTGCACTAACATGGCAGCCATGCCAATGGTGAGATAAGCCCAATTGCTATGTAGCCTCTACTCTAACCTCAAGGAGCTGACAACACAGTGCAGAAGACAGAACCCAAATCAAAAGCAAACCTACAGTTAAAATGCAATGTGGTACATTCGGTGAGACACACACACATAAGGTGTTGGAGAAGCACAGAGAAAGAACATTGCTCTGGGGGCAGGGGGTTCAGGAAAGACTTCTCACAAGGGGACCTCTGGATTGAAGTCTTGAGGGGGTAAAAAGAGTTATACAAGCAAAGAAAAGGTCAGAATAGGGTTGTTACTCTAGTTTCAGGAATAACACAAGCAAAGATGCAGAGGTAGGCAACAGCATGGAATGTTCACACTTATGATGAGGGCCTTGACTAAGGCCAGGCAGCAGTGACAGAGAGGAGGGGAGTGATGGGGGAGTTAGGGGATAAAGGTGGCAGGACGTGGTGAGTGGTTTGATATGCTGGTTGAAGGGAAAAGAGTTGAGAAAGATTCCCAGATTTATGGGCTAAATGAGGAGTGAACTTGGGTTTTGCCAGCCAAGACAAAGAATAGGGAATAGAATCTGGAAGAAAATGATGAGTTTAGCTTTGGTCCTCTTGAGTTTCAGATGGTTTGGAGGCATCCAAGTGGAGATGATCACTGGACATTTTTCAGTATATGAGTCTAGAGCTCTAGGGAGATGTCAAGATGGAAGATTGAGATTTGGAAAGCATTAGCAGATGGATGATGGTAAAAGTCACCAAGAGAGGATGAGATCACCTAGAGAGAAGACATACAGTGAGAACAGAGGAGGGCCAAAGGTAAAAACTTGGAAGATTATCACCATTTGAGGGGAAGACAGAGGGGAGGGTCCAGGAAATGTTGGTACTTGTCTGGACTGTATATTTTAGGGACTGTGGGATTAAGTAAGAAACCCCAATATAGTAACCTCAATCTTTCCTTCTTGGAACTTTGTAAAACTTTTGTAGCTTATATAATTGAGGATATTAACAAACTTTAGGACGGCATATTTTCAGTTTCTAATACAGTACCTTTTTCTGAATATTGTTGCAGATTGCTTTGTGACAGTGTTCACGATAAAGTTTTTTGAGCTCCTTACCCGAAAGCCTCTCTAAGCAGAAAATTGGATGTACTTTCTTTGTTTCATTGACCTAAAATACTTTGAAATGTCACGTCACTTTTGACCCAGTTAAAGTTTCCTCCTCTTAGTTTTAACCTATGTAAAATATTCAGCACCAGACCCAGTGCTTAGGAGCACAGGTGGCCAACACAGCTCATTACCTGAATTTACCATTTACCTTTATATGCTCACTCTGCCCTGTAGCTACAGACAAACATGCAAGTAAGTTAGGTCTTTCTGAAGTAGTGATGGCTGAATTTAAATCTTGCCTTACAGCGGCACCTGGGTGGCTCAGTCAGTTAAGCATCTGACTCCTGGTTTCAGCTCAGGTCATGATCTCAGGGTCCTGGGATCAAGTCCTGCATCAGGCTCCCTGCTCCGAATGGAATCTACTTGAGACTCTCTCTCTCCCTCTCCCTCTGCCCACACCCTCTGCTTGTGGTCTTCATTTTTGTATCTTTCTCTAAAATAAATAAAATCTTAAAAAAAATCTTGCCTTTCAGGTTTTTGTTTTAATTTTTTGGCACTGAAAGGCAAATTAGTAAAAGAACAACAACAACAACAAAAAATGGTATAGATTCCAAGGGCTGTTTCCCTTTAGATTATTACAGCATGTTAAAAATTGATCACAGTTGATATACAGCAGCTTGCCTGAGTCTATGCAACACGCCTCAAATGCAAAAATCCTTGGTGATGGACGACTGTGGGTAAAAACATACATGTATCAAATTTCTTCTCTGATAGCTTCCAGACCCCATTTTAGTGGGTTTGGCTCTCAAGGCAAACTCCGTTCGACAGCACAGGAGTAGCACTCTGTCATTTCCACCACACTTGGCCTCCATTCAGCAGGCGGGCCTGACTAGCTGCTTACATCCTCTCCCTCCTAAGGGAGAAGGGAAGTTAGAGAACTCCCCGGTGAGTACTGAGTTGCCATCTGTGCATAGGGTTTTATAGGAGAGAACCAAACTACGCTGCTTTCTTTCAACATAATTGTAATAAATCTCTGAAGGTACTCTCTGGTCGGATTATGAGAGAGAGAGAGAGAGAGAGAGAGAGAGAGAGAGAAGAAAACAGAGAAAGAGAGGAAAGGGAAGGGGTAGGAGGAGGAGAGGGAGAGAGAAAAGGGGGAAGGAATGAAGGGCGAGAGACAGGGAGACAGAGAGGAAAGACACAGAGAGAGAAATTAAGAAACAGAAGGGAAGAGGAGGAGGACGGAAGGGGAGACAGAAAGGAGAGAATATGCCTTGCCCCTGACATGCGTTGTTTTTCTATGTGTGATTTGTACTTGCAATGGTTAATACCAGATGTGCCCTAAACCCCACAAAACTACTTCCTTCCCAATGACTAGTAGTAACAATCCAATCCAAATGTAACCCTGGATTCTTTTCATGAGAAGAGGTTGGAATCCTTTGTTTCCTACATACCTTTTTTTTTTTTTTTAGTACGGTTTTGAGTTTTAGAAGAAAAACAACTCTAGTCAATGTTCCAGCAGCTTACACCTCCCTGTCTCCCCTACAAAACTGCTGTTCTTTGCTCCTCCACAGGTCAGCTGTGCTCTCATCCAAGGTAAGGCTTGCATTGATCAGTCGAAGTGGGTTTGCTAATCCCTTGCCAGGCTACAGCTACTACACCCAACACATCAGCCTTCACATCACCACATCCTTGTCACTGCTGTCACTCTATTGACCCCTGTCTCCAGAAGACGAGAGGAAGAGAGGTGTTTTTGCAGCCTTTGTTACAAAAAGGAAAGGCAAGGCAAGGTAAGATGAAGAAAGGAAAGAACAGGAAAGGAGAACGGAGTGAAAAGAAAGGAAATGAAAAAAGACGAAAGCTCTGAAACAACGGTTTCTCAGGCTTCACACCTAGCTCGTGTGGCTGTCCCTGCTTCTCTGCTCAGCACTTCATTACACAAAGAATATTTCTTTGAGCTATAGCTTTTTCAGTCTCTACTGTGGGGTTAAGCAAAGTATATGATATAGTGGAGGGAGGAAAGGCACAGGAATCAGATTGTCCTGGGTTCTCATTCCAGGACCTAGCACAGTGTCTGACTCAAATTCCCTTTCTTAAGAAGGTTCTATTGGATCTATTACGAAGTTCTATTTCTCTCACACCTCCTGCAGCATTGCCAACACTACTGGGATGTAGAGTTTTTTCTATCATTGTGGGGTGCCAGTAATCTTTCACTGGGAATCCACTTTTCTCACCTGTGTTTGGCTAAGAGGAAACCAGATTTCAACTGACAGACAAAGTAGGGAGTGGCTTAATGCATACACGGGAACATATACTTGTACCCACACAGTGTGTACATGGTAAACAATCCAAGCTTAACAAAAGGTATACAGCAAAAGCTCTACTCTTTGCACAGCAACCCTCGGTTCATCTTGCAAATGCAACCACTGCCAAAGTACTGTTAACTTGTCCAGTAAGTAAACGGCACTGTGGAGAGGAAGTTGGTCCAAAGTGCTCATGGTTTGCACAGGTGCTGAAATAGAGGGCCTTCGGGCCTTGGACTCTCATGCTGGGTAATAGTCCTGAAAATAGGTGAGACAGGAAGATAGGAAACATCACCTGCTTTATAATCCAGTAACATCTGTGACTCTTAGACCACAGAATGAAAAAGTCCCATCAGAAGAGAATCTGAAGTCTGGTCCAAGAAAGAAAAGGCCAGCTCAAAGTCAGTCTCTCTCTCTCTCTTTCTCTCTCTCTCTCACACACACGCACACACACACACACACACACACACACACACACAGCCATTTAGAGGCAGATTCATGATGTTAGCCCCCAGGCTTCCAACTCTCTAGGGACAGTGTTTTTTCCTCAATTCCCCAGCACACCCACCAGTGGAACAAACCAGGCTAGGACCTCTGCTTCTGGCACCTTCCAGGGCGACTCTATTCCCTGTGTCTGGATTCTTGAGCTTTACAGATCTCCTGGGTCCCTAAAAGGGAGTTTTTTGCTCCTCTTTTCTCCTTTTATTGGAGACATGATAGTTTTGGTGCCCAGAGAGATAGCTTTCAAACTCCAAAGTGATATGGTTCACCTGAGCTGATTATTAAACATGTCAGTCTTTCCCAGATGTTACTGGATTTCAATGAACCCTCTACCTCCTTGAGAAAGGAATTTTTTGTGTTTACACTATCACTTTCTGTCCAATGCAGCTTTAAATCTAGATGAAAAACAGTCTTGTTTTTTTTCTTTTTATCATAATATTTGTTTGATTATAACATTAATACACATGGGTTGGCAAAAATGACTATTATGGAAGAATATTAGGAAAATAAATATAAGCCAACAGATGCTATTCTTAAAACCTTTTTGTGAGCTGACAAGAAAATCCCCATTCTAGACACAAGAGGGAGCTTTTAGCTAAAATGAAAATAAAGGTGATTTAATGTACGCTCTGTTATCTTTATTTTCTTTCTACTAAAAATTGAACTTGGTTATCTTTGAAAACATACTAGTTAACTGATCTTGGAATTGTAAAGTGGTAGAGTGGATAGACTCCTTAATCATGCTGACCTCTCTCCAGTTGTTGCTATGGTTATAAATGTTCTTCTTCCTTTGCTGCTGAGACACCACTCTATCCCTGGCTCTGCTTGTAACTTTTAGACCATTTCTCGTCCTTTGCTCTTCCCTTCAGTTGGGTGCTTTCTTAAGCCCCTCAGCCATCTTCTGTCATTCTGTCATATATACATTCTTTCCTTGGATGAACCTACTCATTCTGAAGGTTTCAACTACAATTATATGCTGACGAATAAGTCACCTTGCATATCTCCTGCTATAAATCTAGTCTATGCTGAGGTACAGGTATAAACATTCGCTTAGTTACTGGAAAGCCCAAGAATACAAAGAATACAAGTCAGAACAGGTCGGTTAAGGGAGTCTTTGGGTTTTCAGGATCTACAGGGTATCACCTTGAAAGACCCTATGAACTGTGATAGTGTTGAAACAGAAGTAAAAACAAAGCAATACAGAAAAAAAAAACAACCCTCTACATACTACAGCATAATAAAGAGAGCAACTTAGAGCATTTGCTAGTCACAGTGGCTTCTGAACACCTGAGATGTGTCTGGTTTGAACTGAGATGTAAGCAGACATTAAATGCATATCAAATTTAAAAGAAAGCCAATATGTCATCAGTATTTTTATGTTGATTCCAGAATAGCTCCTCATCCATATGATGTGTTTAATACGTGTTAGATGCTACTATTGTTAGACACTCAAGTGAGGTCATTCCAAATTTCTTGATGTTACTAAAACTGACCAGACACTTTGTTTCTTCTCGAGCTTTGTGAGGGCTGTTTCTCCTGCTTAGGGTGCTCTACCTTAAGTTCTTCACCTATTAAACTCCTCTTCATCCTTTAGGACCCAGGCTAAATATCATTTGCTGTTTGAAGCCTTCCTTATTACCAGGAGTCATTTTCTCTTCCATGGCACTGTGTACATATTATTGTTACTATTACACAAATTGTAGTATAATTACACTTGTAGCATACTTCATCTGTCTGTTTCCTCCATTAGACTCTTAAAGTCAATAGGGATAGGGGCTTGTCTGCTTCTTCTTCGTATCCCCAGAGTCTAGCACAACATTTGCCACATAATAGGCACTCAATAAATGTTTTCCGGACTGGAAACAATTTTCTAATCAAACGAGCCAATGACATTGAGGCTCAGGGAATTGATGGCACTTTTGGACAAGATCACACTTTGGATCTCAGTAGACCTTTTTTTTTTCCTCTTGAAAAGAACAGGCAAAAAGTGACCCCAGAATTCTACTATAACTTGAAGTACAACTTTTAAAAATTAACATATAATGTATTAGTAGCCCCAGGGGTAGAGGTCTGTGAATCGCCAGGTTTACACACTTCACAGCACTCACCATAGCACATACCCTCCCCAATGTCCATAACCCAACCATCATCTCCATACCTCCCTCCCCCCAGCAACCCTCAGTTTGTTTTGTGAGATTAAGAGTCTCTTATGGTTTGTCTCCCTCCCGATCCCATCTTGTTTCATTTACTCTTTTCCTACCCCCCCAAACCCCCCCATGTTGCTTCTCGACTTCCTCATATCAGGGAGATCATATGATAGTTCTCTTTCTCGGATTGACTTATTTTGCTAAGCATAATACCCTCTAGTTCCATCCACATAATCACAAATGGCAAGATTTCATTTCTTTTGGTGGCTGCATAGTATTCCATTGTATATATACACCATATCTTCTCTATCCATTCATCTGTTGATGGTATCTAGGTTCTTTCCATAGTTTGGCTATTGTGGACATTGCTGCTATAAACATTCGGGTGCATATGCCCCTTTGGATCACTACATTTGCATCTTTAGGGTAAATCCCGAGTAGTCCCAGTAGTGCTCTTGCTGGGTCAGAGGGTAGCTCTATTTTCTACAATTTGAGGAAACTCCATACTGTTTTCCAGAGTGACTGTCCCAGCTTGTATTCCCACCAACAGTGTAGGATGATTCCCCTTTCTTCACATCTTCGTTAATACCTGTCATTTCCTGACTTGTTAATTTTAGCTATTCTAACTGGTGTCAGGTGGTATCTCACTGTGGTTTTGATCTATATTTCTCTGATGGTGAGTGACGAGCAATTTTTCAAGTGTCTGTTGGCCATTTGGATGTCTTCTTTGCAGAAATGTCTGTTCATGTCCTCTGCCCATTTCTTGATTGGATTATTTGTTCTTTGGGTGTTGAGTTTGCTAAGTTCTTTATGGATTTTGGATACTAGCCCTTAATTTGATATGTCATTTGCAAATATCTTCTCCCATTCTGTCAGTTGTCTTTTGGATTTGTTAACTGTTGGAAGTAAAACTTAGATTACACCAAATCCTTCAGTTTTTCCACCCTGTGTGAAAATGTCATGAGAGTAAATTCCCAACCTGGTACTGAATTAAACACATAACTGTATCAAAACTCCCAATAATTTCTGATCTCAAGAGTTAGTCAATTTTTTAAAAAATTATTATCCTTCTTTGGCTGGGAGACAGCAGGATCTACAAGTCTAATTGACCTCTGGAATCAGATTACCCTAGGTCTTCACTCCTAGACCTAGCATAGTGTCTGACTCAAATCAACTCTCTTTCTTAAGAAGTTCTTTTCCAAAAGGGTAAAATACTGATGTGCCCTTGGTGGCAAGATATGGAGTCAAATGCCCCATATGCTAATTCTAATTCTGATGCTAACTCTTCATTAAGTTTCCTAAACTTTCAGCAACTATTTTCACCTCTATATGATCCAATGATCTCCAATGTCTAAGGAGCTTGCCTGTGACTGTGACTATGACAGGATCCCTCATAGACGATGAGACTCTTAGTTTTAGAGCTTTCTGGAGAACTCATGCATTTCCTTTAGGAATACCTTTAGCTTTCTTACATCTCTGAGGTCAGCAAATCATCATGGAAATGATTGGAATAGTGTTTGTAGAATACAAATTATTTTCACATGCAATATTTCAGTTTGTAATACCTTTTAGAGAGGGAGGGGGATCTTAAGAGAATCTTAAGCTGGCTCCATGCCCAGCATGGAGCCCAATGTAGGGCTCAATCTCATGACCCTGAGACCATGAACTGAGCAGAAATCAAATTCAGAGATTAGTTGAATGAGCTACACAGGTGCCCCTGTAATACATTTTTAAGGAAAGCAGTCTGGTTGTTATACCAACTCCGCAAAAAATGGTAATGATGGTGATATTGATAAGAGCTGATATTTTATTGAATGTGCCATATATTGTTCTTAGAACCCTGCTTGCATTACATTTTGAGTTATTCTAGATGAGGATTCTAAAGTTTCATAAGATAAACAGACCACATTTGTAATGATAGAACCAGGATTTGGATCAAAACTGGCTCTAACTTCTGTGTCCATATCAATGACTCATCTTCCTGCATAGACTGTTCCACTTGTTTTGTGCACCATTGAAGTAAAGAATGAATAAACACCATTTTTTTAAATGATAGCCTTTCACCACTGGAAGCCTCTGTTCTTTATCCTTTTAACTTGGTCTTCTCTTCTGGATGGATTATATTTTTGGTCACCGAACTGGAGCCAGCTCACACCATTTTATCAGAACTAATTCTGTGTAACTCTTACTTCACTGATTTAATGATTCAGTGATATCACCTTGCTGACTTGATATAAACCATAGCTGGACCACTGAAATATGTAGATGCTACAAATCAAGACTCCTTTCCCCCTAGAAAGCTAGTTGTTACACATTTATCAATACGTATGTAGTTCCGGATGAAAAAGAGAAATGCCTGGTACCTTGTTCAGGAGTCTATTGAGTAAAGTGGTCATTTGTATTTGAGCAAACATAGCAGTGTAGACCACAGCATCTTTCTGAACCTGGAAAAAGAGAGGAGTTACTCCTTCTTTGAGATGCCTTTGCTAATCTGCAGGTACACCTAGACTTGAAGAGGGCCTATAAAGCCAAGAATTTATCGATCCAAATTGCTACTATTCTCCTTTCTGTGGGATCCTGAAAACTGAAAATGTCCAGACTCTGATCCATCATTGGCAAAGATTTTTAGGTAACCTGCTTCAAGCAACTTATACTGGCTTAAGGTAACAACCTAATGAATGGAATTGCCTGGTGTTCTGATGACTGGTTCATAGCTCTTGTCACCCATCAATGTACCTATAAAAGGTATTATTTGGAAATATTTGCAATATATATTGATTGTCAGTGGTATATAAACAAACTTACATCTAATAAATAATCACTCTGAGCATGTTTACTAGGTGTTCACACTTATCAACCATCAGAATCCCTGCAGACCCTGCTATTACACATGTTCACATTTAAGGAGAACCTTGTGCCCCTTCTAATATTTTGGAGCTGGAACAATTTCTGTCATTCTCTTGAGGAAAGAAATGGTAGAGGGTCTGATATGATAGCACACAGCATTGACCACATGAGCACCTCATAAATTCCAGCTGACAGAGTTATGTTCATTTTAGTGAAGTGGACTTCAGATTCCTTTAAAAAAAAAAAAAACAACTAGTCTATACCTACTCCCCAGGAAATGAAAGCTCTGGATCGACCCGAGGTAGCCTCAATTCCAAAACCTCTGACTGGCACTAAGTCCTTATGCCACAAGACGTGCCCTACTTTTTGCTTCATGAAAATACCATCACTGTACACACTGGGAATGGGACTATTTTGCTAAAACTGTTCATCATTATTTATAAATTTCATTAGGGTAGTATTTTTAAGAAGCTATTTTATGGTCTGGATGAGTGGGCAGAGCTCTTAAGCTGGACTGATAGGGAACTGAGGAACAGCTGAAGAAAGTCACGAGAGCTCAGGCTTCAGGCATGACTCTTTTCAGCCACTCCTCGTGAGGAGTTGTGTCCATGGCCCACTCTCCCGTACCTGCATGTCTAGCCACATATGTGTTCTGAGGAGCGGGCTGGGTGCATGCTGGAAGCAGGGCAGACAGTATCCATAAGACCCCTTGCTCCAAACCAGCCCTCTGTTGCCATTGCTACAGCCCCTGAGAGAATTCACTTAGGGGCCTTGTCTGGGCACCAGGCTCTGAAGGAGAGGCCAAACAAATTGGACTATGGGACAAGGAAAAGACTGAGCAGGAGTGCTTGTGAGTGGTAGAGGAAAATATCACGGGTGGGCTCAGAACATGATTGATTGAAAGAGAGCTGAGTAGCACTCCTTCCCAAGGGATTTCTTCAAGGGCAGAGATCCGAAGACACAACATTCTGGAAGAAGCAAATTGTGGGCTGTGAGGTCAGATGTGTTTGGTTGAGGAACTGCCGCACTAACCTCCCCCTCCCCTGGGTGTTTCCCTGAAGGTGGAAGAATGAGGAAAGAACTTTCTGGAAAGAGCTATATGATAAAAGGCAGAGCCTAGGAGACGCTGTTTTTGGAGAGGGAGACTGATCATTATATATGATCATGAGTCTCAAGATTCTAAATAGACAGTGGACCAACTGCTTTTATTATGTGTATTTTCTTCCTTTTATCAAAGCTGGCACTCTTTAGCTCTTTCTAATTGTAAGTCACATTATGGGACCAACTTCTTTGTATTATCTTGATCTCCTTCTGCCCCTCCTTTTTCCTTCTTTATATCTTTAAACATGGACTCTGCCTATCCAATTGAGTGGGTCAGCCTTAGACACTCCTTAAACCAGATAGACGAATAATTTAGAGCTGCCAAGTTGGAGATATCTTTCACTCTTATGGGGAAGAAAAGTGACATACAGTGCCAAATAAAGTGAAAACAATAGGAAGGGTACTAGAAAAAGGGCAAGACTTGAGGTTGGGACTTGGCAAAGAAGCTGACAAAACCGAGGGGGGACATCTTGGGCTCTAGGTGAACACTGAAATAAATTCCACTGCTATTTGAGGCTGGCTAGGATAGTTGCGGGGTCTGGAGAATGCATTTAAATGCTTATAAGAAGGAGGAGGGGTTAAAAAAGTCATTGTCAAAATAACATCCAGCAATGTTTGTTTCTTTACTATGTTGTCTGGTCCACAGAAGTAAATATTTATTTGAAGGAGGAGGGGGAAAACTGTCACCATCAAAATCAATCCAAATGATGTAGGATTCTGGATAAATTAGTCATGGGGTCTAATCCATGTAAGTAACCCCTTCTCTGAAGAGGGAGAAAGAAGAAAGCCACTCCCCAAATTATATGAAGCGATGTTTTTTTTCTAGACTCTATGTGTTGTCTAATCATTTTAAGTAAATGCTTATATGAAAGAGGAGGGGAAAAATGCTAATAGCAAAAAGGGTTCCAGTGATCTAGGATTCTGGGCAAATTAGTCAAAGTGGGGCCTGATCAATATAAGTAAATGCTGATTTGAAGAAAGGAGAGAAAAAGTGGCATCTCAAGTTAATTGCAGTGATGTTTGATTCTGGACTAGTTATTAGTTTTGCCTGATGCATACAAGTAAATCTTGCCTGAAGAACTAGAGGGACAAAAGAAGTGATCACCAAATACATGGCCAGATAAGTTAAATTATATGCCACTTGTTTATTGAAAAGATTATGTGGATGTGAGTGGCACTGGTTTTTATCCCAGCAATTTTGCTGAAGAAAAATAGGTAGGAGCATGAAAGAGTCTCCTGGTAAGAAGAAAACACCAGAACATGGTAGAGGCAATCTATGATAGAAAGAAGTGTTAGAAGTCTTATCTCAGAGTGGGCAGGGAACCCTAGAATAGTGGCAACATTGTCCTGGGTCATGGTAGAAAAGGAAGTGGACAGCTAACACGGGCAGGAAACTCCAGCTACCTGGCAGCCAATGAGAAATCTGTCAATGGACAGGAAATTCCAACTACAATGGAAAGCAAATCTGCTTTTTTAGTGGAAAGGAAAGTGGGCAACCACATTGCCAGGGAATCCTGATTGTGAATGAAGTGCCAGAAAGAAATCTTACAGTGAAAAGGAACATGGGCAAAGAGAAGAGGACAGAGAATCCTAGGTAGTCAGGAATCATTGATCAAATCTTGAAGTGGACAGAGATGTATGCCAGATAGTGGCCAATCAACCATGATCTGCTAGGTCAGCAGTATGGAAGCAGAGGTCTTGGAGACTGGACTGCTGGACTTTTGAGGAGCTCCAGTAAGTTGTTGAACCCTCCACCCCCACTCACAGTTAAGAGCAGCTGTAAAAGGATCAGAATTGAAATAGAAAACTGAAGCCTAAAAAAAAAAAAAAGAAAGAAAAGAAAAGAAAAGAAAACTGAAGCCTTTCTCTACATGGGTAAGATATCAAAAGGTAAATTGAGTTTTATTATAATGATTTTAGTGAGTCTTTGAAGGGGTTAGGAGTTGTGCCTCATTGCTCATGGCAGTTGCAATGTGCTAAAGGACAGCACTAGAATGTGTTCGGTCATGCCACATTCTAGGCTTTCCTCGTGGTGGTAGGAGGAAAGGTTTGGAGCACTAATAATCTCAATTAATGGTGAACAAGCATTTTCAATCCAGAGATTACTTTTCCTATCAAGAAGTGTTATTCACGTTCAATATTTTTCTAGAAATGACAATGCTAACCATATTTTATCATTTCCAGAGGTTAAGATCAGGGTAAAAATTTGGCTCTGAGATTTATTTGAAGCAGAATCTTGCTTTAATGTACTTCTTATTTATTTCCACATACTTCTTCATTGAGTATTGCATTATATAGCCAGGCAATGGTTTTCCAGCTCATTAGAGAAAAGTATCTCTTTGTATTTCCAAAATTATGCTAGGAAAAAAGTCTCAGGAACAGCAGTTCCTCAGAATACCAGTGATTGTATATTTAGCTAAAACTTTTATTTAAAATATTCTTTAAATTGTTAATATATCCTAACCTAATTTTTCTTGAAGCATTTTTCAACTAGAGTTAACTCATTGGAAAGAGCTCTTAAGCATTGTTTTCTAACTCCATAGAAAGATAACACTACTCAAAACCAATTTGTTAAACACATAGAAATATAGAACTTCAAGGAAATTTTGGTATCACTCATCCTGTGAGGTGACAGGCTCAACATTTTAAGTGATTTCATCTAGAGCATAGCTGCGGCTAGCCCAAACCTTGCTTCCAGGTAAATTGCTTCCAGTTAAATTCTCCTTCGGTTATTCATATGGAGGGATTGAACTTTAAAGTACAACCTTTACAGTGCAAACTTAAAATTTAGTAAGGTATTACAAAATGTTCAGAAAAAGTTGTTGAATGTGTTGGCTTCAATCTTCCATAAGCACTGGTGTTAACAGGCAGCATAATTACAACTGTCAAGTGGGAAATCTTAACTTTAGCAGAATATTAGTTTTCTAGGGCTTTTGTTGGCCTTGATCTTCTGTAGGCAATGGCATCAATTGCCAACATTTGATTAAGTCTTTGTGCATAACTGTTCTCTTAAACAATTCTCTTTTACTTTGTTGAAAGCACGAGGAAACACCACTTATAATAGAAATAATGGAAGTGATGATACTTCTCATGGACAAAAGCAGAGGAATGTAGCTCATGATGTGTATCTTCTCTCCCTCCCTCCCTTTTCCTCTTCCCTTCCTCCCCTCCCCCTCCTCCTGCTCCTCCTGCTCCTCATCCTCCTTCTTCTTCTTCTTCATCATCTTCTTCTTCTTCTGCTGCTACTACTACTACTACTACTACTACTATTACTACTACTACTACTTTTTCACTGCAAGAATCTGAATAAGCCCTGAGTTGTTCTTTATTTCCTAAGCTACTAGACCATTCCAGACTTGCCCTGTTTTGGGTATATTTTGTATATTTTGGGTTGGGTCTTAATACCTCACTGCTATAAAATAGAAGAATAAGCTATACAAAAGAACATATACTGTTTTCTTTAAAAAAAAAAAATACTGTTTTGGGGCACCTGCGTGGCTCAGTCATTTAAGAGCCTGCCTTCGGCTCAGGTCAGGATCCCAGGGTCCTGGAATCGAGCCCCCGCATCGGGCTCTCTGCTCGGCAGGGAGCCTGCTTCCTCCTCTCTCTGCCTGCTTCTCTGCTTACTTGTGATCTCTGTATGTCAAATAAATAAATAAAATATTTTAACAAATACTGTTTTATTGTAAAATCTAACAGAAATAAGAACCCCCTTAAAATGAATGTATAGTGTAATTGGTTTTTATGAGGCAAATAGCTTTATAGCCACAATGTAGGCTAAAAGGTAGAATTTTGCAACCCATTTATCCTAATCACAAGGCCTTCTCTCTCCTCAAAAGTAATCACAGTTATGACCTTTATGGTAGTGAATTTTTAATTTTCTTTATAAATTTATCACTCAAATGTTCCTTCCTAAGCATTAGTTTAGCTGTCCTTTCTCCTTTCCCATAAGTTTCTTCTAAGCTGGAGACTGTCCTGCTTGTCTTTGTGATTTATTTGTTGAAGAAATGTACCTTGAACTCTAGAGTTTCCCACAGTCGTGATTTTACTCGATGTTATACTCTGTTGTAGTTTAATATGTTGCTCTGTCCTGAATTTCCTAAAGATGGGTAGCTGGTTCTACAGACTGGACCAGATTTTTTTTTTCCTTTGACTTCATAGCATAGTAATTTTTTTTTTGCTATTAATGATCAATGCCAACAGTCTTTAGGTTGATGAAATTTCTCCAGGTGTTTTAGTTGTTAGAAGCTCATTCTCTAAAATAAGGAGGGACTTGTGGGAACAATGGTCCCTGAATTCTCAGATGTTGACAGATTTGTTTGTGGCTTTTTATGTGAAAATTAGCCTGAGTATAAAATTTTTGGTCCACATGCTCTTTCCTTGAGTATTTTAAATATGTTATTCCATTTTCTGATGGCATAATGATTTGTTGTAACAGTCTGATGACAGTCTATTTTCCTCTCATTTATGAGTGATTTTGGTCCTTTTACTAAATTTTTTCTCTTTAAAGTCTACTAAGTTTACCAGAATATATCTCAGTGTTGGTTGCTTTGGCTAGGTCAATTTCCTTTTTTGATATGTAGCTTTAAATCCTATTTCAGGGACATTTTCATGAATTACACTTTTTAAAAATTGTTGTTCTCTTCCTTTGATTTTCTTCTTTGAGGATTGAGAGCCTATGAAAAGTGAAATCATTTTGAACAGCTGTTTGAGGGGTATCAACGTAGGGATGAATAAGGAATTGTCAATCAGTAATTAACTCTGAACTGAGATTAAATGGCATACATTTGTAGTGAAGCGAACTTTCTATTGCAGAATTCAGCAGAGACAAAACAGATGTTTGGGTATGGTGTCAGGGTAAAGAGCTGGGAAAAGTGAGGAATTGAGGGATTCTAGGATGCTTGCTGAATATAGCTGAAATAGTCAGCAACATATTAATTGCACAAGTAAGTAAAAAATACACACGGGTATTTCTGGAACAGTTCCAATTTTTTACTATTTAATTTAATTTATTTTATTATTTTTATTGACATATAATGTATTATTTGCCCCAGGGGTACAGGTCTGTGACTCCTTAGGCTGACACACTTTGCAGCACTCACCATAGCACATACCCTCCTCAATGTCCATAACCCAACCACCCTCTCCCTACCTTCCTCCCCCCAGGAACCCTCAGTTTGTTTTGTGAGATTAAGAGTCTTTTATGGTGGGCACCTGGGTGGCTCAGTGGATTAAGCCTCTGCCTTCAGCTCAGGTCATGATCTCAGGGTCCTGGGATTGAGCCCCACATCAGGCTCTCTGCTCAGCAGGGAGCCTGCTTCCCCACCCCTTCTGCCTACTTGTGATCTCTCTCTCTGTCAAATGAATAAATAATTTTTTTTTTTAAAAAGAGTCTCTTATGGTTTGTCTCCTTCCCAATCCCATCTTGTTTCATTTTTTCCTTCCCTACTCCCCAAACCCCCTCTCTGCCTCTCGAATTCCTCCTATCAGGGAGATCATATGATAATTGTCTTTCTCTGATTGACTTATTCCGGTTGGCATAATACCCTGTAGTGCAATCCATGTCATTGCAATTGGCAAGGTTTCATTTCTTTTGATGGCTGCATAGTTTTCCATTGTATATATACACCACATCTTCTTGATCCATTCATCTGTTGATGGCATCGAGGTTCTTTCCATAGTTTGGCTATTGTGGACATGGCTGCTAGAAACATTCAGCACAAGCCCCTTCAGATCACTACATTTGTATCTTTAGGGTAAATACTACTATTTAATTTTAAATAAAGAAGATGTAAATGTATGACTAAATGTGATTTAATGCTTATTCACTTGCAGGAATGTTCTTGATACATTAGCAAATCAGAGAAGAAAATTTTGAAAAACCATTTGCCCCAATTTTTGGTTTAAAAAAATGCATTCCCTATCTGTATGTCATCATCCAGTCCATAAAAATAGTTACACATGGATTTCTGTTATGCAGTAATAATGTCAATTAAAACTTCCTGGGAGTGAAGACACTTTAATTGGAAACTCCTTTTTATGGGTCATATTGGCAGATTTCAGAGGTCTCAGTAACATGATTTCTGCTACATTTTAGGCCTGTGGAGCTGAAGGTACCGCCCACATAGAAAAGCTGATGTTTGTTTGCACACTTCCTTTCTGAAATGGAAATCCTTCAGTTTTGGGTATTTTTTATATTTACACTAAGCTTAAGGTAATACTAGATAAAATTGTATTGTTAAAAAAAGTATAAAGTTTTATTGCTCTTTATCTCATTCAAGTGGTAAATGTCCATGTTGGTCAAATCCTCTGTACTCTACTTGAATTTCCCACTATTCCTCTTGTCACATCAGACACCATTGATGCTGGTTTCCTTTACCACTTTCTCCTAGGTTCCTAATGTTAAGCAGGGTCAGTGCAAAGAGCCAAGTACTGATGTTAGCCTAGAAAAATGTTTTGTGTCCACATGGCCTTGTCTTGAATGGAGAAGGAGGGAGGGAGAAACTAGACACACTTCAGATCTCATTCATAAATCTGAAGGAATTCTGTAGTCACCTTTGAGAATCTCATAGGAGTTTTATTCTTCTTACTTTTATTTTTGTTACTACAAAATCCATGCTTTTTTTAGCCTCCTTCCTTGCCATTGTCCAGTCAGTAGCCTTGACTAAGATAGTGAAATGGCGTTGGAATGCACTGGGATTGGCCAAATAGAATCTGAACATAAGCTTCTTGATTAATTTAACCAGCTTACAGCCCTTGCAATAATCTCCTTCTAAAGAATCTCAGCCAATTTCTGTCCCTATCTACAATTATGATGTCTCTTGCTGCTACTCTCCACAGATGACTTCAGGATGCTGAGGCTTCACCAGAAACACTAATGCCTAAACTCTTTGTTGGACCAAGGCAACATTACTGATGCTGAATCCCTCCTTGTGACAATGCTGCAGATGCCTGCATTTAGAGTACTAACACTGCCTCAAAGATAGTACATTCTATTACTGCCAAAGCTGTTTGGCACCAATGCTGCTGATTCTTTGGCTTTGGTGTCTTATGGAGATTTACTCTGTTTACTGCATCCTCTTTGCTAAGGGATTCAGACTTAAGTGTCTGAGGCCTGGCCTAAAATACATTCTGATCTACCATGCTATACTTAAATTCTACTTCCCCACTGTCTTCAAACACTTGTCTATTTCTGTTAAATCAAATTTGTTCACCTTGGTTCTTCCCATACGATTCTTTCCCAGAAGAATCCCTAGATCCTAGTATAATATCCTTCTTAGCTCCACCAAGTCTCCTGATAAGAATAATAATATGCCCTACTATATTCTTCCCACCCCATTACCCTCAGTAAAAAGTTTGTTGTCTTATTAAGAATCTACCCCCATAAAATAATTAGGCTAAGTAATGGCTATTCCTTCAAGTGAGACCTTTTTTCAATATCAAAGCATTGGGAAGAGGGAAAGTTGGAGCCATCTTGTTCTTATCTATTCATTCACACAAGTTGCCTCATTGCCTTGTTGCTACTGTCCCTGTCTGATGACTCATTCAACCCAGCACAGAGCTGCTGTTCAATGCCTGCTCAGGACAAAGCAATTTTGCTATGGCTTCTCTTCCACATTTGGGACACTGATATATTTTATGAGGTTTCTTTTTGTCCTCTCTTAGATACACATCCCATAGTACTTTCTTTCTGGAGTCATGAGACCTCACACAACCACACTGCCAAAAACCAGGATACAGGACTTTGTTTTTGTTATCTGCATACGTCTTTCTTTCCATTTCCACTGTCTCTTACCTAAAGCAATATTCAGACTGTGGGAAACCCATTAATCTCCCCACCAGTCACTGTCCCTATGAATTAATTTAATTCAACATACTTGTACCCTATAGCTCAACTGGAGTGGGGGTGGGGTGAGGTTCACAGGAACAGTTTAAATATGCTAGAAAGCCTTAGAGTGGGTGTCTAGCAGCTGTTTGATGCTTTTTTTAAGGGTGTGTATGTGTGGCAAGGTAGTTCACTCTTACTATCTTCAGCTTTGGGATTTTTAACTGAAACTGTGACAAAAGTGTCCCACTTAAAAGTCTGCAAATCTTCATCAATAAATGTCAAAAGAAATGAGGAAAATAAAATAAGGGGGTGTTTTAGTTATCGTTTAACAAGACGAATCAAGGCTATGTGCTTAAATTTCTCTTATGAACGTAGTCACCAGTTAGTGTAAATAAGACAGACGTTTGCATAGAATTACAGGGGAGAAAGCAAGCTCCTGTGGCCCAGGGATAAAAAAAAACACCTTAATCTTGATAAGTATAGGTGAAAAGGGGCAGGAAACTGGCACTGTGAAGAACATAGGCAATAGAATGCTTGGAGAGTAGCCGGTTACCTTGCTCACTAGAAGGCCAAGTTACTTGATAGAGACAATACTCGGTTCAACTTTCAGATGCTCTGAAGCACAAAGTTCATAGGAAATGTGGGAATTTAAAGATATGAAATGTATGGGACAGACTTTATAGGTAAGCTCCAGTGATTGGAGGCATTTGTTTATGTGGCATACTGCATATTTTTGAAGTTTTGCAAGAAGACAGGAGTGTCTGAAATACCACTCAGAGAGCAGGGAGTTCACAGAGTTGTATTTTTTCCAGTGTATGGTGACCATACCATTTTTCTTTCTTTATATATTTCTTTTCTTTTCTTTTCTTCTCTTTCTTTCTTTCTTTCTTTCTTTCTTTCTTTCTTTCCTCTTTGTGTAAACTTTTCTTTTTCCTAACACCATCTGAAGTCATGATTCCCTAACCAATGTCCACTTGTGATATAGCATTTTAATGAAAGTGTCCTGTGGTTCTTGGGCCCAGTTGTCTGATTCTACATTGGACAGCCTCCTCAGTTTTTCGTGCAAAGCCAGAGGGGTACAAAGTCCCAGGGTCTCAAGGGAGCATTTTGGGTACCATTCAGCTGGGAAACCCACACCTCCAGATGCCACACAATGTGATAATAGTCACACTACTCAGGGCAAGGCCAAGGCCCTGACAGTAGAATTTCTCGACTGTGCTGATTCCCAGATGCTGGACTCTGGACAATAGAAACTGATGGGTTGTCACCTAAGTTCAAACTTAGTAAAGAATAAACCTTAGATAATTTCAGTTGGAATCATTTAACTACAGAGGTTCTGACAGAGCTAACAGCTGGATCAACTGTCCTTTTTCACAATATATTTAATATATTTCACAATATATTAATTAAATAAAGTCTAAATGTATTGTATGACAATAAAAGGAAACATCATTAGAATGTAGAATGGGGAGTTGGCAGAAGGAGCTCCAATGAGGTACCACACACAGTGAATAGTAGAACCAACAGGAAGAGACTTACATTCTAATTGGATACTGCTTTACTATGGGACCAGGAGGAAGAAAAATTTCTCCCACCTCCAGCAAAATCCCAGCCAATGAGAGACAGGTATAGCTCAGCCAATGAGAAGCCACTATATTTCCAGCTCTCAGTTTACCCCAACAGACTTTTTGTTTACAAGAGCCCCTTCCCAACTCTTCCCTTTTCACTGTAAGAAGAGTGTTCCTTTCTGGGAGGGTATGTGCTATGGTGAGTGCTGTGAAGTGTGTAAACCTGGCGATTCACAGACCTGTATCCCTGGGAATAAAAATATATTATATGTTTATAAAAAATTAAAAAAAAAAAAAAGAAGAGCGTTCCTTTCCTTTGTTCTTTGTTCTTATCTGACCATTTTCTCTTTCATTCCAGATCACACCTGAAAATTTTCTATGTTCTATGCTGGTAACAGTAGCCTAGATTATAAAATCTGTATTGGATATGGGGCACATTACCTTTGCTTGGGAAGTGTTTCCTGTGGGACAGTAGGTACCTAAATTAGGCTATTGCTGTGGTCACATTGGTTATGATTGTGTTTGCTCTCTTTTGTGGGTATAAGCACAGACATTGCTATCTCCTAATGTTTAGTTGCAGCTTCTGAAATGGAACTGTGAGAGATTTGATATGGTAGTAACTCAACATCAGACCTGGTTTAAAAGGCTCATGAGCTTATCATAGACTTCAACATGTTACTATCCCTCATCCTTCTGGGACAATGGGTTCAGTAGAAAATGGTAGAGGATGACCATTCTTACACATTTCTTAGAAGGTATTCAGTTTGCTTTAGTAATTTATTTATTTACTTACTTAGTCAATTAGTTGTGCATTTTGATTATTAAGTTGACTTATCTTTGGAGAGGTTATGTTTTTAAATTAACATATAATATATTATTGGTTTCAGGAGTACAGCAGTGAAGCTCTGTGATTCATAAGTCTTACTCAGTTCACAGTGCTCATCATAGCACATACACTCCTCAACGTCCATCACCCAGGTACCCCATCCCTCCCATGTCCATCCACTCCAGCAACCCTCAGTTTGTTTCCTGAGATTAAGAGTCTCTCATGGTTTGTCTGGGGAGATTAATTTTGTTAGAGCTTTAAATTTCAAACAAAAGGTTGAGTTGACAAAAGGATAGACTTTGTAATCTTACATTTTACAGAAAAGTTAAAGTTTGAAGTAGCAAATGTCTGGCAATGTGTGTGTTTCTTGCACACGTTAAACACAGTACTCTGATAAGTCTGGACGACATAACTATGTATGATTTAAAATAGGAAATAGAATTGAAGGATGTCTTCTAGCATATACTTTGGGTTTGAGATTAATTATTTCTTGTAGCTTCTAGAGGCAATAAAGTAATAGAAATATATGTATTCAGTAAAGTCCAATTGAGTTGAATCTAGGATTAATTGTTCATTTTCCAGGTCATCCTTTCAACACATTTGTTGAGCATGTACTATGGGCCGGGCCTCTTGAGATCCATCTGTGAACAAAGGACAAACATTTCTGTTCTTGAGACATTTATATTCCAGGTTCTAGCAAGATACATAGAGCAAAAGGAAAGACTGCAAATGCAGCTTCAAAGTATACACAGGATTTTGATAATCCACTGTTCTCTCCTTGTTAGGAACAGCAATACCACTGTTTGAACATTGGATTGCTTATTGAGGCCTAAGATGTCAAGAAAGAAAATAAGATATTTGTTATGCTCCACAAATAAGTGAAACCATATGATAATTGACTCTCTCTGCTTGACTTATTTCACTCAGCATAATCTCTTCCAGTCCCGTCCATGTTGCTACATGTATTTTAAAAAATAAAAAAATTAAAAAAAAAAAGAAAACAAGATATTTAGAACAAATACCAGTTATATTCTCTAACCCCTGGAAGAAAATGTGGGGGGTGTCTCAGGGCCTAAACATTTTCCTTTGGCTGTCCCCTTAATGAATAAGAACTAAGTGCAAAATAATAGAATTCTTAAGGATAAAGTACCCAACTACAGAGTAGATGGTGGTATACGGAAAAAAGTTTGAAAAGGTTAAGATGCCTCCATTTAGTTCTCTTCAAATATCTTGGATCATCTAATTTAAGAGTAGTGAAGCAAGGTGACCTAGGGCTTTCTTTTGCTTCATAAGTGGAGTTTAAGGGATCAAAGCTGTGTGGTAGGCTGCTTGAGTGAAAGGAGCCCAGGCAAACATACACCCTTGTCCTTATAGGAGAAGGTGAGAATCAAAATTCTAATTCATAATAAAGTGCATGTCCTTCAAGTTTCTTCTGTGTATGCACCCTTTGTTACTTTCACATGTCAAATATGGATGGTAAGGACAATGGCAAAGTGGAAGATATGCATGATGCATGACAAACCACACCTGTAGGTCACGTTCAGCTCAAGGGACCAACAGGCCATGGCCCTTGTGGACACCTTCATACTACGATCTCGTTTATCCTCATCACAACTTGTAAAGTCGCCTTTATAGCTACCTTTTACAGATGAGGGTGCTGGGGTTTAGAGGTGCTAAGTGCCTTGGGCTACCTGCTGTTGTGTGTCCAGATTGGGGGATTAAGCCTAGACCAGTGTCTAGGGGACCTTGTTCCTTGGAGATGCAGAAAATTCCCTTTTATTTTATAACAGCTGATAAGTGGAGGAAGGTCAAAGGGAAAGACTCAGTAAGACTAAGACTGTGGATAAATGTTATTTTGTTTTGCCATGTTCTGAATACACACCTCTGATTTTTATTTAAGAAATTAGAACAGAAAAAAAATCTTTAAGACTTTTCAGTTCCATTATCTGTAAAATATCAGTCACCATCCTTACAGGACTGTAAAGTTGGTTTCATGAGTTACAACAAGTAATATTTTTTAAAATGGTAAATAGAACAAAAACTATCAGAGACCCTCACCCACAAGTAATGGTAGGTACTAGTCAGTAATAAATGTTTAGTTCTCTACACACACAAAAAAATCTGATCTCCTTGTAAAATCAATTTCTTTTGTTTAAGTCATACTCAGCAAAATTTAAGTCAATTCTCCAATCTAGGATCTTCACTGATGAGGAAACTGGGTGGGACAGTGACTTGCCCAAGTTTACACCATTAGTCATATTAAACAAATTAAGGTACAGAATATTTAGCCAGTAGGAGGGAATCTTTAAAATGAGAACTCATAAAGACACATGCTTTAACTAACTACAAGACATTATTCATTAAAGATAGAAATTCATTCTTGTCACTAAAAAAGGAAGGAAAAACAGGCAAGCAATCAAAGAAAAGCTTCCTCTTCATTTATACCTTCATTTGATGAACATTTTATTTAGTCCTCTAAGATCATGATTATTTTCTTTCTCTCAAAGTAGGGTATTTATAATTAGGAAGCCCAAGGTGTGAAGGTTGCACCTTCTACCTTGGACACACCAAGAAACACTTGTGGGGGCACACTAATTTCACTGGTTCTTCCCCTTGGTATGAAATTGATGGCCCACACGCTTTCTGCCTGGGAACTGGACAAAGAGTCTGAATCTAGTGCATGGCAGATAGTGTAAAATGGTGAACAGTGTATAATTGTCCAGTAAAAGGAGACTGTTGTCATTGAAATAAACCTAAGAAGGCCGAATTCATTCAGATCCAGCACCAGAGAGTGAGATTTGAGCAAGAAAAATAGGTCTTAAATGGAGGAATAAAGGTCGCTGGCCTTCTAAGAGCATACCTTGGTCCCAGACAACCTGTCCCTCCAGTGCATTTGTGTGTTTACCTTCACATCTAGCACACAGACATGGAGCATACGGGGTTTCCTAACATGAGGTATGATTGATTATTCTGTCCCTTCTCATGGCCCAGGTGCCTCTTCCCCCCAGGACCATCCTTTTTTTTTTTTAAATAAAGATTTTATTTATTCATTCGAAATGGATAGAGAGAGCATGAGCAGGGGGAGAGGCAGAGGGAGAGTGAGAGGGAGAAGCAGACTTCCTGCTGAGTCAGGAGCCCAATGAGTGACTTGATCCCAGGACCCTGGGATCATGACCTGAGCTGAAGGCAGAAGCTTAACCATCTGAGTCACCCAGGTGCCCCAAGGTTCATCCTTTTCTACCCCTGTTAGGGATCAATTCCCTTCTAATTCTCCCACCTGTCTCTGCTGGGTCCATGAGAAAGGTGGGCCGCCTTAGTCAAAGAAGTGGGGCTCCAGGTCCCTGAGAGACACATCTCAGCAACACTGCCACTGGCTGCCTTTCCTGTGAGAACTGGTCCTCTTGACATATCTATCTCTGTATCAGGCTCTGCCACACTCTTGGGCATGCATGTCTTGGTGGCCAGCAGCCTCGCACATTTGATGTGACTCTTCAAACAAGATGGGGCTTCTTTAAGACCAGTACACAAGTCCTGCTGCCTTTTGAAGGATACCTCCCTCCTGTGTAGGCTTTCATCTCAGATCTGGTCACAGGGAGGGTCTGATCTGCTCATCCTTAATGAGGAGCTACTACACATTTGAGGAATGCAAGCGGAAGCAGCAGTGCATCTTTTAAAGGCCCAGAGAGGCTCCAGGTTCTGTTTCAGTTCAGAGGCAGCCAAGGGCTGGGCTTTGAACATTAGCATGTGTGTGGCACCTATAGACAGTCCTGGTGTGGGTTTTCTTGGTCAAATGGCACCCAGAGGGCCTCCTCTTGAGGCTCTGGGATTGTGCTACCTTAGTCTTCCTCCAAAAACTGAGGAGTCTGTCCAGAGAAAGGTCAGTCAGCTGGACCGAAAGGCTGAAGTGCACAGTTATTAAAATATTGCAGCCCAGGTAGACATTGATTAAGGGGTCTCCACATGATGTCGAATGATTGTAGATAAAAGTCTACCAAGGAAAGCAAATCTAGTAGATCAATTTTTTAAATACTTCAACATATTACAGACCACCCCCAGTCATTTATAGGGGTTTTAGGAGGCTAGAGGCAGGTGGGGATGGCAAAGAAAGGGGTAAGGCAAAAAGCTCACATTTTGTGAATAGAAAACGGAAATGCTAACAACCTTCTGCAAAGATAGGTTTCCAGTTAAGAGGGTCTATAAATTTGACTCATGGTTTTGGGAGGCAGTGTTCTCAGATTAAATCATTTAAGGATGCAAAATTTGAATCCATCTGAAAAATGAATGCTTCCTATTTTTTCTACTTAACTGAAAATTATATTCTTCTTCTTTTTTTCTTTTATGAGAATTCCTTGCTTTTACCATTAAAAGGGTGCCATAAGGCACCAGCCCAGTAATTTATACTTCCTAAGGGAGGGTCACCACTGCTTGACCCAGAGAGCCAACATACACTTCTGTTAGAGGATATCTGTAAGTAAATAAGCTAGGGGGAATAAAACAATCTCTCATTTTAAAAGAAAACAAGCATAACAAGAGGGGAAATGTTTGGGATTTATGACAGTCAGACTTGCCTGTCATTTTTACGACCATCTTAATGAATGTTTGTTTTTTTTGAAGATCTCTTAATGTTTTTGGGAAAAGCTTGAAATAAAAACCTGGTATTGAGAAGAGAAAAAGTAAGAAGGTCTTGAGATACAGGAAGGTCAGTTTTGCTAGACTGAAGATGACAGCATATGCTGTGGTTTAAGGATTATAGAAAATGGAGTTACCAGTGAGAATATTTCTAAAAAAGCAACAAAGAATAAAATGAATTTACAATGAAATAAAGCCAATAACCTCCCCCAACAACTATACATTTCACACGGAGGAGAAAACACCCTAAAGGGCTCTCAAATCAGTCCTTATATAGTGCATGTGAAAGACTTACAAATTTCTTGAGAACACATTGTGTGTGTGTGTGTGTGTGTGTGTGTGTGTGTACATACACATGTATGCGTGCTTCTTTTGACATAAAGCTGCAAGCAGGATCCAAGAAGATAGCAAGAGAAATAGGAAGGAAAAAGAGAGGAGCCCATTGGCTAAAGGCTTACTCTGGAGACACTGAGTACAACCAATCATTGTTAATTAATTATGGAACTTCAAGACATTGGACCAGGACTCTCCAGGCTGATGTGATGACCACTCATTTTTTACCTTGGCTGACTACAAGACTTAGGGAGTTATTGTCTACATAAGAAAAAACAAACACAAATTTCCAAAAGTGAAGACAACCATGAAGTATTCCTTTAATGGATAATGCTTGAGAACCACCACTCTTTGCTTTGGTGCCAGGATATTTAACAGAATATTTTTTGGTTCAAGTAACTCAAGGAAGAAAGCCTTGTGGGTTCCTCAGGATTACGGATTCCTGTGGCAGTTGGTGAGAATGTACGAAAGGTCAGTCAAGAAACTGGTTTCTAGTGACTCACCACGACTAATGCAAAGGGCTTTTTGGGAAGGCAAGCTCCCTGCTTAAGGGGTCCATTGACTCGACCCAAGGTCAAGGGAACAGTGAGCTCTGATTTAAGAAAGGGCAGAATAGGTACCCATGTTTTTCTCTAGCTAACTACCAGGAGTCATCCTCCATTAAAAGATTCAAATTATTCCTTCTCGCCAGGAAAATAAGACTAAAATGAAAGTCAAGAAAAACAGGAGACTACCACATCCAGCCTTATCAGTCATAGATTCTTTCATTGACTGTTATAATTTCTGGAGGCTAAATTGATTTTTAGTTTTGTTCAAAAAGGGCAAAGCTCAGGGTAAGGTGCTGGCAATAGACAAACCCAAAAGGGATAAGGCTGGCCAGAGCAAGGTCAGCTTACACAGTGAACCACACTGAACAACTGCAGCACTTAAAGGGCATGCACTTATATTGCAAAGAAAAAAATAAACAACAACAGAAGTAAACATAAAATAAATACAAAAGACAGAAAGAAGAAAACATCTACAAATATACTCTAAAGGTTTTTTTTTTCAGGCTGTGCAAAATAGTAGATGTCATTGAGAAGGATAACACATGAAGTGCACCAACCATGGGTGTGGTGAGGTGCCAGGGCATGCATTTATGGCTCAAGTGATTTAGAAGGCCTTGAAACAGGGTGTCAGTCAACATCACAAAGTTTCACACACCAGGTAGATGGGGAGCACATGGCATCTCCTAGCATGATGTATGACTATTCTTTCCTTTCTCCTTGCCTCCTGGGCTCCCTTCCTTGATGATTATTTTCTTCTGTATTTTTCAGCTATCATTCCTCCTCAAAATTCCACATTAGACACTGGCAGATCAGTTAGACCTGATTTGTATGAGTAAAATCAAGAAGGTTATTATGTATCTGCTTCCTTCTATCAGAGGGTAAAAGGAAGTCAATAGTGAAGGGTGGGGGGTGGAGTGCTTCCAAATCAGTTCTGACTGACCATACTTATGTCACATTCTTCCAGCAACTTGGAACCTAATAACTTCCCTGCCAAAGAGGTAGGGATTTCTTCACCAATCAGTGTTGCCCTAGCAAACTCCAGGCCTCCCTCTCAGGTTCCTCTCGGTCTGTGCTCAAGGAGAGGGACCTGATTTCCCATCTTCTGATAAAGGCTAGAGACTACTTCCTTTGAGATCTAGGGCTGGTGGAGGAGAGCCAGTACAAATTGCCACTGAAGTTCACAACCACCTCCTCTCTAATATATTAAACTGACCTTGGGGGACGCCTGGGTGGCTCAGTTGGTTAAGCAGCTGCCTTCGGCTCAGGCCATGATCCCAGCATCCTGGGATCAAGTCCCACATTGGGCTCCTTGCTCAGCGGGGAGCTTGCTTCTCCCTCTGCCTCTGCCTGCCATTCTGTCTGCCTGTGCTTGCTCTCTCCCCTCTCTCTCTCTGATAAATAAATAAAATCTTTAAAAAAAAAAAACTGACCTTGGTCTTCCAAAGCACTCTTACTGCAGCCTGGTCCTCAAGTACGCCTCTTCTCAGCATCTCAACTGATAAACTGTGGCCATGGTTCCTCAAAGCTCCTTGTATACTAACTACCAAGGGCTTGCATGTCCATCCACATGTGTGCCCAGATGGAAGTAGTATCCAGAAACACTCAGAAGGCTGGATATAGGGGGTAGTAATGTGCTATTATTTAAAGGTAAAAGAACAGATAGACATTGACAAATGAGAAACTTTTAGAACAAATAGGGTTTCACCTTGACCAACCACATGACTGGGGTCCTGCTGTTGAAAGAGAAGTTAAAAGAACTATATATCTCAAAAAATATAGTAACTATTAGTGGTATCCCTTTGTGGGATAACACCTGAAGACTACCATTTCTTTGTGTGGTGTCAAGACATTTAGAATAAGATTTTAAGGCTTAACTGGATAATGGACTGAGAATACTGATTTTTATGGCTAGGCAAGGCAAGAGGGCTGTCAAAGGTCTGGCTTCTAGTCAATAATAATAGTTTTAAAAAGCCAAAATGTGGAGAACCTCCTGGAATGGCAAACCTCTAGTTTTGATGGTCTACCAGCTACACATGAAGGTAGGGTTCAATAGGGAGAAGAATGCTCAGATTAAAACACTTAGGGTTCCAGAATATACAGTTGTCCATGAGGCAATCTCTAGGCCTTCATGAGGAAATCATTCATTCGAATGCATTCTGCACATTTGCTGTAGTTAACTACATGGTACTATTCTTTTTATTAAAGATAAGAAATCCATTCTTTTGCCAAAAAGGGAAAAAATGAGAAAAGGGTTGTCTACCACATTGAACTCTCCCAGTTGTTCATATTTTTAAATTACAAAGCCCAAGGGTACCAAGTTTGCCCCAAGGAGAGTGTCTTGGTCTGGCCTGAGGTGGAGTGTGCTATTACTTAAAGATTGAAGAATAGATAGACACTGGTGAGAATGTCTTTAAGTTTTTAGGATCCACAGGAGTTAGTCTTGGCTGATGAAACAAGGGAGATTTTTTTTTGAATAATAGAAGAACATAAACATTTTCAAAACCAACCAACCAAACAAAAAGCATTGATTCTAGGGAACACACATGAAGGCCTCCAGTCATTTGTGTGATGCCAGATCTGTAAAAGAAAACTTTATGGCTTGAGTGTCTTACACGGTGAGGCCTGATGAGTCTCTCAGGATTCTTATGTGTATGTGGGGGTGGGGGTAGGGGGTAAAAATTCGAGACACAGAAGGCCTCCTGGTAAGGCCAACTCCTATTAGAGGGTCTATTTGCTAGACCCAAGGACAGAGTGAGCAGCAGACCCAGAATGGACAATCATTGGTGAGGAAATCTCTTAACCTTTCTGATCTGTCCTGAATGATTGCTTTAGCAAAGCCAAAGTGCTCATCTTCTATTAAAATATTATAATAGCTTCCTCTTGGTAAATAAGGAAAATAAAATAATTGAGAAAGAGTGAGAAAAAAAATGCACACCAGTAAGAATTCACTAAAGTGAAAGCTACCACACTGAAACCTACCAAGATGTTTTCATTTCCTGATGATGTATTTTGTTTGTTTGTCCCTTGTGGTAGGGGTACCAATAGTTTATTTTCAGTGTTAGAATGTTTTTATTAAGGGCTTCCTTTATTCTGTAGGGGAAACACTAGAAAGAATTTTTCCTACCTTTGCCCAAAGGAAGAAAACAAAATAAATGACAGTAAGAAAAACTAGGGGGGAAACCAAGGGCTTAGACACAAGTGGTTCAATAAAACAATTTTAAAGCCAATTTTTATAGAAATTGGAGAAGAAAAAGCACCTAGAGATGGGACATTTGGGAATCCCACAAAGGGGAAAATCAGGTTATAGGCATCAAGGATTAGCTGCCCTTTTAGGAAAGAAGAAAAAAACTGATGCAACCTCAGTTAAAGGTACAGTCCATTTTTAAGTCAAAAATTTGATTGTCATTTCTTATTCTGGGCCAAAATGGAAGCTCAGAAGAGGCAGCTGTTGCTTTGAGTAACAACCCGCATTTTAATGATTTCTAGCCAAGCTCAGACCATATGACCTTCAGGACAATCAGCCCATTAATCAGCAGAATGCCTCATGATTATTTGATGTGATTCAGCTCTCTATTTTCACACAAAACTCTATTATTAGCCTTATTTCTATCAAAGAGCCACAGGCACAAAGCCAGCTATGGACAACCTGAATATTTGCATTTACAGGAAGATGTTCTGCAAAGGTTGGAAGTCAGTGAGAACTGAAACTGGCTATGGTATGGGAAGATGAAAATGGGAATGTGTGCCATTGGTAAAGTCATAGCTGCAGTGGCTAGAGTGTCTTCCCTGCAGGCATTGCTTTCAGAGATTGCTTTGAAAGGTCCCACTCAGTAGAAAGGTCCAAGAGTAGCTTTGGAACTCAAGCATACAGATAAGGACAAGGTTCACTTTAAAAGCAGACTTTTACATTAGTTTAGAAAACCTGACTTGCATAGAAGTTGATTATAGGTCTAGCATGAATCCTCATTTTATTCTTTCTCTTTTCTGACTTCACAGAAAAGACTTCAAAGGCCTCCATCAGCCTTGACCACAGCCAAGTCTGGATTTTAAGGTCACAGAACACTCTTGGCAAAAGACAAGATGAAGGAGGTTTAAAAGGTTAGAGTTCTTTAAGCTCCATTCCATTTCAGTGGGAGGCAATATCAGAGACCCTTAGAAAAGGATTCGAGTTGTTGAATCATTAACTCTTTGGTCAGAGGTGGTTACATAAGAGCAATGGAAGATTTTAAAGAAGTGGCCTCATGAATGTTTAGGCAAGAGTGTCGGATATTATACAGACCTTCTTCTCTGAGGGGGCCAGCTCCATCCCTGGATGACCAAAGAACTTGCTCATTAGTCCACCCGATTTATAGGAAAAATAATAAAACATCCTAGTAGCATACACCTAACTTCTAGAAGGAACTCAAGGCACCCTCTCTCACTCCAGAGGGGGGAAGTATGAAACATCTTGAAAAGAGGCCATATAATATTGAGAACTAAAAGTAAGGACTGTGATGCAAACAGTAAATAAAAAAGAGCAGGGGTGGCTATACTAATATCTGATAAGATAAACTCTAAGTCAGAAACTGTTACAAGAGACAAAGAAGGGCATCATATAGTGAAAAAAGGGTCAGTTCACCAAGAAGATATAGTGGTTATAAATATTTATGCACCAAACCTCAGAGCTCCTAAATAAATGAGGCAAACTTTGACAGAACTCAGGGTAGAAAAGGGCAGCAACACAATAATAGTAGGAGATTTCAATACCCCACTTTCAAAAATTTATAGAAAAATCAGACAAAAGTTGAATAAGGAAATAGATGACTTGAACAACATCACAAACCATTTGGGTCCAATAGACATATATAGAATACTTCACCCAACAATACCAGAATACACGTTCTTCTTAAGCATACATGAAGCATTCTCCAAGACAGACCATATGTTAGGTCATGAAATAGGTCTTAACAACCAAGAAGCTTGAAATCATACAAAGTATCTTTTCTAATAACAATAGAATGAAATTAGAAATCAATAACAAAAGGAAAACTAGAAAAGCCACAAATATGTGGAAATTAAACAACACATTTTTAAACAACCAATGGATCAAAGAATAAGTCACAGGAAAATTAGGAAACACCTTGAGATAAATGAAATGGAAACACAACACACTAAAGCTTATGTGATGCAATGAAAGCAGGGAATTTTAAAGATCTGTGTGTGAAAAAAAAAAGAAAGAAAGAAAAAGGAAAAGAAAAAAGTAAAAAGATCTCAAATCAACAAAATAATTTTGTACAACAAGAAATTAGGGAAAGAAAAACAAATGAAACCCAAAGCTAATAGAAAGAAGAAAATAATAAAGATTAGAACAGAGGTAAATGAAACAGAAAATTGAAAAATATTGGGAAAAAGGTCAACAAAATGAAGGCATTGTTTTTGGAAATATCAACAACGTTGGCAAACCCTTGTCTAGATTAACTAAGAAAGAAAGAGAGAAGATTCAAAAACTAAAATCAGAAATGAAAAAGGGAAAACTATAAGTGATGCCAAAGAAATAATAAGGCTTGTAAGAGAATAATCTGAAATACTAAGTACCAAAAAATTAGTAAACATAGAAGAAATGAATAAATTCCTAGAAACATACAACCTATCAAGACTGAATCATGAAGAAGTAGAAAATTTTAACATGCCAATAACAAGTAAGGATGTGGAATCAGTAATGAAAAATTTCCTATCAAATTAAAGCTAGGACCAGACAACTTCAAGGCAGAATTCTACCAAAGATTTGAATAACAACACCCAGGCACCTGGGTTAAGCATCTGCCTTCAGCTCAGGTCCTGATTCCAGGGGCCTGGAATTGAGTCCCAAACCAGGCTCCCACTCAGCAGGGAGTCTGCTTCTTCCTCTCTCTCTGTCTCTCCCTCACTCATGCTCTCTTTCTCTCTCTCAAATAAATAAATAAAATATTTTTAAAAAACAATTAACATCAATCTTCCTGAAACTCTTCCAAAAAAATTGAAGAGAAAGGAACATTTCTAAGCTCATTCTGTGAGGCTAGGATGCACTGATACGAAATGATGAATATTGGTGCAGGAATTCTTAACAAAATAACAGCAACTGAATTCAACAGCATGTTAAAAGGATTATACACCATAGTCAAGTGAAATATATTCCTAGAATATAAGGATGGTTCAACATAGACAAATCAACAAATGTAATATATCACATTAGCATTATAAGGGACAAAACTCACATGTTATTTCAAAGGACGCAGAAAAAAGCATTCAACAAAAATCAACACCCCTTTATAATAAAAACCCTCAACAACCCAGGAATAGAAGTAAACTACCCCAACATAATAGAAGTCGTATTCAAAAAGCTTATCACTAATGTTATAGTCAATGGTGAAAAATTGAAAGCTTTTACTCTAAGATCAGGAACAAGGTAAAGATGTCCACTCTCACTACTTCTACCTGACATAGTACTGAAAATCCTAGCCACAGCAATTAACCAATAAAAAAATAAAGACATCTAAATTAGAAGAAAAGTAAAATTATTCCTCTTTGCAGATGAAATGATTGTATACATAGTAAACCCAAAAGATTCCATACGAACTATCAAAACTAATAAATCCAGCAAAGTTTCAGGATACAAAAGCAAGAAGCAAAAATATATATTGCATTTCTATATGCTAACAAAAAATCTGAAAAGGAAATTTAAAAAAAATTTCATTTGCATTAGCATCAAAATGAATAAAATACTTAATAAACTTAACTTTAGAGATGAAAGACCTACATACTGGGGGCCTGGATGGCTCAGTTGGTTGGGCAACTGCCTTCAGCTCAGGTCATGATCCTGGAGTCCCAGGATTGGGTCCTGCATTGGGCTACCTGCTCAGCGGGGAGTCTGCTTTTTCCTCTGACCCTCTCCCCTTTCATGCTCTCTCTCTCAAATAAATAAATAGAATCTTTAAAAAAAAAAAAAGAAAAACCTATATACTGAAAACAACAAAACATTGGTAAAAGAAATTTAAAATGGCAAAAATAAATGGGAAGATATGTGTGTTCATGAATTGGAAAACAATCATTGAGATTTCCATACTACTCAAAGCAACCTACAGATTTGATGAAATATCTTTCAAAATCCTAACAGCGTTTATTTTCAGAAAAAGGATATATTTTCTTAGATATATGACTTGCAAATATTTTCTCTCATTTTATAGGTTGCCTTTTAGACCATTGATGTGTCCTTTGATGTACAACAATTGTTAAGTTTGATGTTCCAATTTTCTATTTTTGCACTAAAAATTATCCTAAATTCATGTGGGATTTCAGGGGGTCCCACATAGCCAAAGTAATTTTGAAAAAGAAGAACAAAGTTGGAGGCCTCACACTTCCTGATTTCAAAATATATTACAAAGTTACAGCTATCAAAGTGGTGTGTTACTGGCATAAAGACAGGCATAAATACAAATGGAGTAGAATAAAGAGCCTAGAAATAAATCATCACGTGTATGGTGAAATTATCTTTGAGAAGGGTACCAAGACTACTCCATGGGGAAAGAATAAACTCTTCAACAAGGAAAATCTGATATCCATATACAAAAGAATGAAGTTGGACCCTTATCTTACACTATACACAAAAATTTATTCAAAATGAATTAAAGACCTAAACACAAGACCCTAAACTCTGAAACTCCTAGAATAAAACACAGGGGAAAATCATGACATTGCATGTAGTGGTGATATTTTGGAAATGACACTAAGAGCACAGACAATAAAATAAAAAATAGTGAACTGGGACTACATCAAACTTAACAGCTTTCTTTTTTACATCAAAGGACACAGTCAACATACCCATAATATATAATGAACTCCCACAACTCAACAACAAAAAAGTCAACCCAACTAAAAATGGGCAAAGGACCTGATGATTTTCCTCTAATGATGAGCTACAAATGGCCAACAAGCATATAAAAAGATGTTCAACATCTCTAATTTTCAAAGAAATGAAAATTAAATCACAGTGAGATATTACATCACACTTACTAGCATGACTACCATAAAAATAAAAACACAAAATAACAAGTGCTGGTGAAGATGTGGAGAAATATAAACCCTTGTTCACAGTTGGGGTTATAAAATGGTCCAACCCACTAAGAAAACATTATGAAGTTTCCTCAAAAAATTAAAAATAGAACTATCACAGTATTTAACCATCTCACTTTTGGGTATATATACAAAAGAATTAAAAGCAGAATCTTGAAGAGATATTTCTATACCCATGTCGATAGCACAGTTTGTAGCTAGGAGGTGTAAACAACCCAAATGTTTATTGACAGATAAATGGATACACAAATGTAGTATATACATTGTTACAGACTGAATGTTTCTGTCCCCTCAAAATTCATATGTTGGGGTGCCTGGGAGGTTCAGTTGGTTAAGCATCCAACTCTTGATTTTGGCTCAGGTTATAATCTCAAGGTCTTGAGATTAAGCCTGTGTCAGGTTTCATCCTGAGCAGGGAGTTAGCTGGAGATTCTCTCTTTCTTTCCCTCTCCCACTGTGCATCCCCCCAGCTCTCTCTCTCTCTAAAATAAATAAGTAAATCTACTAACTCCCAACGTGATGGTATTTGGAGGTGGAGCTTTAAGAGGTGATTAAATCATGAGGGTGGAACCATTATGAATGGTATTGGGTCCTTGTAAAAGAAAGCCTAAAGAACTTCCTTGACCTTTCTGCTGTGTGAGGATACATCAAGAAAATGGCCATCTGTGAACCAGAAAGAAGGCCCTGAGTCTGAGACTAAGTCTGGCAACACCTTAATCTCAGACTTCCGAGCCTCCAGAACTGTGAGAAATAAATTTCTGTTGTTTCAGCCACCCAGTCTATGGTATTTTGTCATAGCTGCCTGAACAGACTAAGACATGCATACAAGTGGAATATTACTCAGCCATTAGAAAAAAATCAGGAAATCCTATCACATGCTAAAACATGGATGAACCTTGAGGACATTATGTCATGTAAAATAAGCCAGTTACAAAAAAAGACAATTACTGTGTGATTCCACTTATACACGGTATCTAAAACTAGTCAATTCCTAGGAACAGAAAGTAGAGTGATGGTTAACAGGTGCTGGGTAGAGGAGGAAAAGGAAATTTTTGCGTAATTGGTATAGGACTTCAATTTTGTGAGATGAAAAAGTTCTGGAGATCTCTTGCACACCAATGTGTGTATAATTAACACTGCCAAACTATACACTTAAAAATGGTTAAGGTGGTAAATTTTATGTGTTTTTTTAACCACAATAAAAAAAGTTTTAGAGAAACAAGGGATCTGAGATCTGACTGACTTGAAAGTGACCATTGCCTTCAGTATATTTATGAGCTAAGAGTTCTAGGACAAGCTTGTTATAGTTACGGTTCAATTCTTCTAATTACAAAAATAGGATGATAACATAGTACCGATTACACAGAGTTGTTGTCAGGCTCAAATGAAATAATTTATGTAAAAACACTTACCACAGTTCTTGCTACTTGGTAAGTGTTTAGTATTTATTAGCATGATTGCTAGCTAAGGACACCTTTAGGCTATAATTCTAGAGTAAAATTTTTCATACAATGAGGGAAACAAAGCTTGAACTCTGATGACCAACCAATTCTTCCTCTTTTTTCTCACAGTCCTCAGGTGGGTCAGAGAAGCAGCATCACGGAGGTGTATAGCCAGGACATTTCTGATGGCCTATTTATTTTAGTGTAGCCAGCTACATCCCTAATTGATCAAAGCTTTGTCTATTTAGACCACTAAATTTGCCGGAGAAAGAATAAAAACTGTAGAACTATACCCCTAACTCCAATAAGGATCTCAGAGCTTCCTTAACTCCAGAGAAGAGGAGCACTCATGGGGGCCAAGGGGACAGAATAGTATAATGTGGAGCTCAAGAGCAAGTTTAGATTGACAGAACTTGGGTATGCCTTCTTATTACCTGGTAAGTCTTAGACAGGGTTTTTTTTTTTTAAGATTTTATTTATTTTAGAGAGAAGGAAGAGAGAATGAGTGAGCAGGGGTAGAGCAGAGAAGGAGAGAGAGAATTTCAAGCAGACTCCATGGTGAGTGTGAGCCCAGTGTGCAGCTCAATCTCATGACCTGAGTTCATGACCTAACTGAAATCAAGAGTCAGCTACTTAACTAATTGAGCCACCCAAGGGCCCCTTAGACAAGGTTTTGACACAGAGGTACGTCAATTTTCTCAGTTGTAGAATTGGGGATACAAATGTGAAAAATCCTCACTGGGTTGTTGTGTGGATCAAATGAGATAATCAACAAAATCTCACCTAGCATAATGCCTGGCACAGAGTAATCATTTAATAAAATGTAATTGTTAAGGTTAGCCAAGGTGATCCTTGGGGTATAGTTTTGAAGGGTAGAGCTTTTGTTGTCATGCAGGGAGCCATTAAACCTTCATGTCCTTGGAACACACTTATTATATCTTCTCTCCATTGTTCCTTTGATTCAGTTGGTGTCTCTGGAGTCTTTCGTGGGGCTTGAGAGGAAGTTCCCACCCTGAAAAGGACAAGGGAAAGTAATTAGATTACCTCTGTTCTAGATACAGAGACAAATATCCTCAGTCTCCCCTACAGTTCTATGCTCTTTGATTTTAGAGTGCTAATTTTTGAAAGGAAAGAAAAAGCCTTTGGCCTAGCACAAAGAGGCCAAGGAACCTGCTCAATGTATATATTTAGCATTATGAAACTTAGAACTGCATGGGGCCTTAGGAGGATGATATCCTTAGACAATTTACAACTCTTCCCCTTCTATCACTTTCTCTCACTATTCTTGGATAATATTAGCATGTTTTGTGAAAACATCTTTACCTAGATATAACTCAGATACCATTCATCCATCCATTTAAATTTATTCTTAGTATAATCAGAGTTGTGAAACCTTCACCATTATCTAGTTTCAGAATATTTTCATTACCCCAAAAGGGCATTTATTTCTTCATTTCCTCCCCAGAGCCCTTAGCAACCACTAAACTACTTTTAACCTCTATAAATTTACCTATTTTGCACATTTCATATAAATTAAATCATATAATATATGATCATTTGTGTCAGGCTTGTTTCACTTAACATAATGTTTTCAAGATTCATTCATGATGTAGAATATGTCAGAATTTCCTTCCTTTGGATAAGGTGAAAGATAGCAGAATATGAGGACCCTAAGCTCACCTCATCTCACAGATAAAATTAGATCATACTCTCATTAGTGTAAATAACCCAGAAAATCACCTGAACACTGACAAACTCCACAATTAGAGGTAGAGAAAAGTCCTCACTGAAGAAAGTGGGAAGGGCAGAGACTGGATGGGAACTAAATGTACATGCAAGACAGTACTTGAGGGAGGGACCTAAGGCATAGAGAGGGGAAAGAAACAGACCATCACACCAGGAAGCCCGCATGGGGAAAATGAATTCCCATAATATTTGGCTTTGAAAACCAGAGGGACCAAGTTTTGTGAGTTTTTATACCAGCAGGATTAAAAACCAGGAATTTTAAAAATCAGTGTGCTTGGCTCTGGGAGAGTTGGGAGGGTGAGAGGAAACTGAGTCCCTGCCGTTTAGGGGGCAGCACAAAAAGCAGCCTGCAGAGATACAGCATAAAAGCAGTAGTTTGAACTACACCTGGGACATACAGGAGGGAGAGTTGTTTATTTATCTCAGAGCATGTCCCGGAGGGACAGAGACCACTGGGACACTCCTCCAGGAACAAAAGAGCTGGCAGGCTCCATTTCCTTTCCCTACCTGCCCCCCAGCATAAACACATGTCCACCTGCAGGAACCAGCACACCACTGACTCTCCCTACTGGACATGCTAACACCACTGTTCCACCCACCTCCCTCTGTGCTTTGGTAGATCGACCCCCTCCAGGTGGTACTGACTCAGTCCTGTTACTGCAGGTATCCCCCTGCATAGGACCAGGATAAGCCTTGCCAACACCATAACTCCTGCCCCCTGTGTACTTTGCAGGCACACCCCCTCCAACTTGGCCAGCCTCAGTTCTGTGGCAGGTCACCTCTCACAGAAAACTGGTGCACAAACCATGCAAACATTGCATCATTCTCTCCTGGTGCATATTGCAGATCTACCCCCTCCAATATGCTCTTGGCCATATCCCATCCAAAGCAATACCACAAGCCTTCCAGCGCTCAACCAGCCCTAACAAGGGCCAACACCATTCCAAAAAGACAGCTGCCCCAGGGAGAAAGAAAGTTAACTACATACACCAGTCAGACAGTGGCCTTAGCAGTGTGCTGGAGGAAGACAGCTGTTATAATTGTAGGCTCTCCTCACCAATGAAAGCTTCTCAGAGCACAATACAAGGAAAGTGCCTTATAGTTGGGGCTATTGCATGTTGAGAAAATAAGGTCTGACATAAATCAAGCCCAAAGTGGCCCTAGACTGTCCCACTAATAACACAGGGATGAAACACTGCCATAAAGAGACAAGGAAAGACACTGCAGATGACTGGACTGAAGGGAAGAGTGGCTCAGCCACAACAGTATGGCACACTCAACACACATAGGAGACATCCACAAAATGCCACATCCTGATGAACAGGGACATTGTACTGCAAGGCACTACAAGACTTCTTCTTAATAAGGCCACTACTTTTAGGAATAGGAGATGTAACTGACTATCATAATACACAGAAACAAGAACAGAGAGACAAAATGAGGAGACAGAATGTGTCTCAAATGAAAGATCGGGACAAAATTATAACAAGATACCTAAGTGAAATGGAGATAAGTAATATGACTATTAGAGAATTTGAAATAATGATCATAAAGATACCCATTAGACTTGAGAAAAGAGCACAGGGCATCCGTGAGACCTTTAAGAAAGAGATAAAAAGAAACCAATCAGAGATGAAGAAGACAATAAATGAAATTAAAAATACACTAGATGAAATAAATAGAAGAGAGGAATCAGAAGAATGAACCAGCGAGCTGAAGAACAGAGTAATGCCAAATAATCAAGCTGAGCATGTGGGAGAAAGAAAAGTTATACAAAATGAGAATAGACTTAGGGAACTCAACAATTCCATCAAGTATAATAAAATTCACATTATAGGGATCACAGAAGGAGAAGAGGGAGAAAGGGGGATAGGAAATTTATTTGAAGAAATTATAGCTGAAAAATTCCTGAATCTGGGGAGGGAAACAGAAATCCAGATCCAGGAGGCACAGAAATCCCCCAGCAAAATCAATGCAATGAAGTCCACACCAAGACATGTAGTAATTAAAATCGAAAAAAGTAGTGTTAAAGAGACCATTTTAAAAGCAGCAAGAGAGAGACACCCACCTGGCTTAGTCAGTTGAGTTGTTTAAGGCTTAGGTCATGATTGTGGGGTCCTGGAATTGAGCCCTGTATTGAGCTCTGTGCTCAGTGTGGAACTTGCTTGTCCATCTCCCTCTGCTCTTTCCCCAGCTCACTCGCTCTTTCTCTGTCTCTCTCTCTTTCTGGAATAAATAAATAAAATATATATATTTTTAAAAAGCAGCAAAAGAAGAGAAAGCCATTTCATACAAGGGTAACCCTATAAGGCTATCAGGAGATTTTCCAGAAGAATTTGGCAGGCCAGAAGAGAGTAACATAATATATTGAAAAAAAATGAAATGGAAAAAACCTGCAGCCAAGAATATGCTACCCAGCAATGCTGACATTCAGAAGAGAAGGAGAGATAAAAAGTTTCCTGGATGAAAAAAGTTACAGGAACATGACCACTAAACCAGCCTTACAAAAAATGCTAAAAGAGACTTTCTGACTGAAAAAGAAAGAGTAAGAAAAGTAGGAAGCACAAAAACAGCAAAAAAATAAATACATCTGTAAAATCAGTCAAGAGACACACAAAATAAAAGGGCGCAAGGTAATGACACTATGTACCTAAAATGTGAGGGGGAGAGGACTAAGAATGGGTACAAAATTAGGGGTACCTGAGTGGCTCAGTTGGTTAAGCATCTACCTTCAGATCAGGTCATGATCCGGGAGTCCTGAGATTGAGTCCCATGTTGGGCTCCCTGCTCAGTGATGAGCCTGCTTCTCTCTCTCTCTCTCTCTCTCTCTGGCCCTCCCCACCCCTGCCCATCCTTTCTCTCCCTTTTTCTTTCTCTCTCTCTCTCAAATTAATAAATAAAAATCTTTAAAAAAAAGAGTGGGTTCAAAATTAAGCTACCATCAACTTAATGTAGAGTACTATATGCAGAAAATGTTTTATATAAACCAAATGGTAACCATATATCAAAAACCAGTAATAGATATGCTCTAGTTCAAGCGGAGAAAGACAACTATCATATGATCTCCCTGATATGAGGAAGTGGTGATGCAACATGGGGGCTTAAGTGGGTACGAGAAGAATAAATGAAAGAAGATGGGATTGGGAGGGAGACAAACCATAAGTGACTCTTAATCTCACAAAACAAACTGAGGGTTGCTGGGGGGAGGGGGTTGGGAGAAGGGGGTGGTATTATGGACATTTGGGAGGGTATGTGTTTTGGTGAGTGCTGTGAAGTGTGTAAACCTGGTGATTCACAGACCTGTACCCCTGGGGATAAAAATATATGTTTATAAAAAATAAAAAATTATATTAAAAATAAAAACCAGTAATAGATATGTAAAATATAAAGAGAAAGGAATCCAAGTATATCACTAAAGAAAGCCAATTAATTCATCATGAGAAAGCAGAGCAAAGGAAGAAAGGAACAGAACTACAAAAACAACCATAAAACAAGTAACAAAGTGGCAATAAATATATACTTACAAATAATTACTTTGAATGTAAATGGACTAAATGTTCCAATCAAAAGATATATGGTAATGGAATGAATAAAAATAAAAGACCTAAGACACCTAGGTGGCTCAGTCAGCTTAGTGTTCAACTCTAGATTTTGGCTCAGGTTATGATCTCAGGGTTGTGAGATCAAGCCCCACAATGGGTTCCGCACTGGTCATAAAACCTGTTTGGGATTCTCTCTCTTCCTCTCCCTATACCCCTTTCCCCCACTCTCTCTCTTGATCTCTCTCTTAAAAAACCAAACAACAAAAGAAAACAAGAAAACAGGATCCATTTATTCTATATGTTACCTATAAGAGACTCATTTCAGAACTAAAAGACACATGCAGATTGAAAGTAAAAAAATGGAAAAACATGTATTGTGCAAATGAATGTGAAAAGAAATCTGGTATAATAATACTTACATCAGGCAAAATGCACTTTAAAACAAAAACTGAAACAGGACACAAAGGACAATATATAATTGTAAACTGAATAATCCAACAAGAAGACACAACAATTGTAAATATTTATGCATCCAGTATGAGAACACCTAAATATGTAAAGCACTTAATTACAAACAAAAAGTAGCTAATCGATATAAGTAAAAATAATATTAGTAGACATTAACATCATATTTATTTCAGTAGACATAATCAGCCAAACAAAAAAATTAATAAGGAAACAGTGGCTTTGAATGATATATTGGACAGATAGATTTAACAGATATATTCAGAACATCTCATCCTAAAACAGCAGAATAGGGGTGTCTGGGTGGGTCAGTTGGTTAAGGATCAGACTCTTGATTTCAGCTCAGCTCATGATCTCAAGATCATGGGATTGAGCCCCATGTTGGGTTCCATGCTCAGTGGGGAGTCTGCTTGAGATTCTCTCTCTCCCTCTCCCTCTGGCCTTCCATGCTGCTATTCTCTCTCTTTAAAAAAAATAATAAATTAGTAAATCTTTAAAAAAATAAAACAGCAGAATACACATTCTTTTCAAGTGCGTATGGAACATTCTCCAACATAGATCACATATTGGCACACAAAACAAGTCTCCATAAATTCAAAAACATCAGAGTCATACCATGCATTGTTTCTGATCACAGCACAGTGAAATAAGAAATCAACCACAAGAAAAAACCTGGAAACAGCACAAATATATGGAGGTTAAATAACATGCTACTAAACAATGAAAGGATCAACCAAGAAATCAAAGAGGAAATACAACAAACACATAGAGACAAATGAAAATGAAAACACAGCAGTCTAAAATATTTGGGATGCAGCAAAAGAGGTTCTAAGAGGGAAGTTTGTAACAATATGGGTGTACTTCAAGAAGCAAGAAAAATCTCAAATAAACAACTTAACTTTTCACTTAAAGGAGCTAGAAAAAAAAAAAGAACAGACAAAACCCAGAACCAATAAAAGGAAGGGAATAATAAAGATTAGAGTAAAATAAACAAAATAGAATTAAAATAGGAGCACCTGAGTGGCTCAGTGGGTTAAAGCCTCTGCCTTTGGCACTGGTCATGATCTCAGGGTCCTGGGATCAAACCCCGCATCAGGCTTTCTGCTCAGCAAGGAGCCTGCATTCCCCCTGCCTCTCTGCATACTTGTGATCTCTCTCTCTGTCAAATAAATAAATAAAATCATTAAAAACAGAAAAACAAAGAAAAATAGAACAGATAGATGAAATGAAGGGCTGGTTCTTTGAAAAAAAAAAAATCCATAAAATTGCTAAACCTTTAGCCAGACTCAACAAAAACAAAAACAAAAAAAAACAAAAAAAGTAGAAAGGACTCAAATAGACAAACTTACAAATGAAAGATGAAAAATGACAATCCAAACCACAGAAATACAAACAACTATGAGAATATTATGAAAAACTATACATCAAAAAATTGCACAACCTAGAAGTAAAGGGTAAATTCCTAGAAGCATATAAACCACGAAAACTGAAATAGGAGGAAATAAAAAATATGAACAGAGTGGTAACCAGCAAAGAAATTGAATCAGTAATCAAAAAACTGCCAACAAACAAAAGTCCAGGACTAGATGGTTTTACGGATGAATTCTGTCAAACATTTGAAAAAGACTTAATACATATTCTCAAACTATTCTATGAAACAGAAAAGAAAGCAAAACTTCTAAATTCATTCCATGACACCAGCATTACCCTGAAACCAAAACCAGACAGAGACAGGACATAATAAAAGAGAATTACAGACTAATATCTCTCATGAAAATAGATGCAAAAATCCTCAAAGTAACATAACTAACCTGAATCCAACAATGCATTTAAAAAAATCATTCACCACAATCAAGTGGGATTTATTCCTGGATTGTAAAGATTGTTCAATATTTGCAAATAAATCAATGTGGTACAACACATTTAAAAAAAAAAGAAAGGGTAAGAATCATATAATTATTTCAACAGATGCAGCATTTGAAAAAGAACAACATGCATTCATGACAAAACCCTCAGCAAAGTAGCTTTAGAATGAACATACCTCAACATAATAAAGGCCATTTATGAAAAACTCATAGTTAACATAACATGCAATGGTAAAACACTGAGAGTTTTTTCCCCAAGATCAAGAACAAGGCAAGGATGTCTACTCTTACCATTTTTATTTGACATAGTACTGGAAGTCCTAGACACAACAATCAGATAAGAAAAATAAAAGTCATCCAAATTGTTAAGGGGGTAATGAAACTTTCACTATTTGCAGATGGTTTGATACTATATACAGAAAAACCAAAAGACTCCACCAGAAAACTGCTAGAACTGGCAAATGAATTCAGTTAGGTTGCAAGATACAAAATCTCTGTGCAGAAATCCATTGCATTTCTTTACTGTCTTTTTTCTAAGATTTATTTATTTATTTGAGAGAAAGACTGAGTGCAAGTGAAAAAGGGAAGGGCAGAGGAAGAGGGAGAGGGAGATAATTTCAAGCAGACTCTCCCCTGAATGTGGAACCTGATGTGGAACCTGATGTGGCTTGATCCCATAACCCTGAGATCATGACCTGAGCCAAAATCAAGAATTGAATGCTTAACTGAGTGAGCCACCCAGACAGCCCCATTACATTTTCATACACAAGTAATGAGGAAGCAGAAAGAGAAATTAAGAAAACAATCTCATTTCCAATTTCATCAAAAAATAATAAAATACCTACAAATAAGATTAACTTAAGAAAAGACCTATATTCTGAGAACTAGAAAATATCAATGAAAGAAATTGAAGATGACACAAATAAATGAAAGGATATTCTATCCTCATGAATTGGAAGAACAAGTATTGTTAAAATGTCCAATCCACCTTAAGTTATCTACAGATTTAATGCATTCCCTATCAAAATCCCAATAGCATTTTTCACAGAAATAGGACAAACATTTCTAAAATATATGTGGAAGCGAAAAAGACCCTGAATAGTCAAAGCAATCTTGAACAAGAAAAACAGAGCTGGAGGTATGACAATTCCAGATTTCAATTTATACTACAAAGTTGTAGCAATCAAAACAATATGGTACTGGCACAAAAATAGACGCATAGAACAATGGAACAGAATAGAAAACCTGAAATAAACCCAGAATTATATAGTCACTTAATCTTTGACAAAGGAGGCAAGAATATGCAACGGGAAAAAGATAGTTTCTTCAACAAATGGTGTTGGAGAACTGGACGGCTACATGCAACAGAGTGAAACTAGACCACTTTCTTACACCACATACAGAAATAAAATCCAAATGGGTTAAGGACCAAAATGTGAGACCTGAAACTATAAAAATCCTAGAGGAGAGCACAAGAAGTATTTTTTCTGACATTTTCTGTAACTACATATTTCTAAATATGTCTCCTGAGGAAAGGGAAACAAAACCAAAAATAAGCTATTGGGACTACATCAAAATAGAAAGCTCCTGCAGAGCAAAGAAAACTATCAACAAAACTAAAAGACAACCTACAGAATGGGAAAAGATATTTTCAAATGACCTGTCCAATAAAGGGTTAATATCCAAAATATATAAAGAACTTATTGAACTCAACAGTCAAAAAATAAATAACCCAATTTAAAAATGGGCAAAAGGTATGAAAAGGCATTTCTCCAAAGAGGACATCCAGATGGCCAACAGACACATGAAAAGATGCTAAAGATCACTCATCATCAGGAAAATGCAAATCAAAACAGTGTAATATTATTCAACCATAACAAAGAATGAAATCTTGGAATTTGCAACAACATGGGTGGATCTAGAAAGTATAATGCTAAGGGTTTTTCCTCAGTCAGAGGAAGACAAATACCATATGATTTCATTCATATATGAAATTTAATAAACAAACAACAGAGTCTTAACTATTGAGAACTCTCAGATGGTTACCAAAGGCTAAGTGGGTGGGAGGATTGGAGAACTAGGTGAAGGGATGTGAGAGTAAACTTATCTTGATGATCACTGAATAATACATAAAATTGTTGAATCAGTATATTGTATACCTATAACTATTTTAACACTGTGTATCAATTAATTGGAGTTAAAATGAAAATATAAAATTAAAGTTAAAAGAAAAGAAAATTTACTTCTTTTTATGGATAAGTAATAGTTCATTGTATGGATATGCCACAATTTATCTATTCATCCATTGATGGATATTTAAGTATTCTCAACCATTTGGCAATTGTGAAACATGCTGCTCTTGATATTCAAGCACAAATTTTTGTTTGAGTACCTGTTTTCAGGGGGTTATTTTTGGTATATACCTAGGAGTAGAATTGCTGGATCATATGGTAACTATATCTTAACCTTTTCCAGGAACTGCCACACTGCTTTTAATGGCAGTTGCATGATTTTACATTCCCACCAGCAAAACACAAGGGTTCCAAATTTTCCACTTCCTCTCCAACCTTAATATCTTCCATGTTTGTTATTGTCATTATTAATATTATAGCCATCCTACTAAATGCAAGATGGTTTTGCATTGTGGTTTTGGTTTGCAATTTCCTAATTACTACTTATGTTGAGCATCTTTCACATACTTATTGTCCATTTACATAACTTTGAAGAAATAGTTACTCAAATTCTTTGCCCATTTTAAAATTGGGTTGCTTGACTTTTTGTTTTTGAGTTGTAAGTATTTTTTTTAAAGATTTATTTATTTATCTTAGAGAGAGAGAAGAAGAGAGAGCATGGATGGATGGAGCAGGGAGAGAGGGAGAGAATTTCAAGCAGGCTCTCTGCTGAGCATGGAGCCTGATGTAGGGCTCCATCTCATGTCCCTGAGATCATGACCTGAGCTGAAACCAAGAGTTGGACACTTAACCAACTGAACAACTCAGGCACCCCTGAGTCATTCTTGCATTTTCTGGATACTAGGTCCTTATCAGATATATAATTTCAGATTATCAGATATATAATTATCAACTCCCCCCATTCTGTAAGTTGTTTTTCACTCTCTTGATAGTATTGTTTGATACACAAATGTTTTTAATTTCAGTGAAGTCCAATTTATTGATTTCTATTTTGTTGCTTTTGCTTTTGGTATTGTATCTAAAACACTTTGCTGAATCCAAGGTCATGAAGATTTATGCTTGGATATTTTTCCATCAGTTTTACAGTTTTATCTCTTGTATTTAGGTATTTGATCCATTTGGTGTTCATTTTTGTATATGGTATGAGATGAGGTAGCAGTTCAGCTTCTCTTTTGCATGTGAACATCCAGTTGTCCTTAGTCTGGATTTAGTTTCTTATACACTCCATTCATTTTTAAGACTTGAGAACTCTTAATTTTATTTCTTCTGCCTGGAGGTTTCTTATCTTGGCTTTATGCATGGTTGGCTTCTGATCTTTCAGTTCTCATGTCAGATATCACCTCAGACTTTTCCTAACTACCCTATCTAATCTAAAGTTGCTTTTATTCCCATCCTAACATCTTATCTTACAACCAAATTTTATTTTGTTCTAGAATTCATTACTCTATTTTATTAGTTGCTCACTTGTTTATTGGCTTTCTTCCTTACAAGAATGTGAGTTGTGTGAGAGCAGGGAACTGGTTTATCTTGTTTTATCACTGTATCTTCAGTGCCTGACACATAATAGGCAGTTAACGAACATTGTAGAATGAATATAGAGGTCCCATCAGTAGTATAACACTGACAACAATGTCCTCCAAGTCATTTTTCAACTTAATGTATGATATGTCACCACACTATATAAGAATAGTTTTAAATTTTCTAAAATTTTTCTCTGGATAAGAAAATTAAGTTCTGGGAAGGGTAAAAGTGACTCTCTAAGGTCAAACAGGAAGACTTTAACTTGTGGAGTGATTCCCACGACATTGATTTAGCTTGTGGCATCCCACAAGAGTAAAGGAGAAAGACACCGGAGACTGTTCAAGGTCAAATCCAAGGAGCTTGAACCTGCTTTCAGCTTCCCTGCCCTTCCTTGAAATTTCTTTAAATTCAGGAAAGAAAACCAGGTAGTACTAGTGTTGACGGTACTTTGCCAACTGTAGCAAACATCATTTACTGAGTAGTCCTTTAAAATAGATTAAAAATGAAAGAGACTTGTTAAATAAGCTGGAAGTACAATTACATTTCTGAGTAAGACTGGTTTTTCACAGCTCATTCTTGGTTACCTCTGGACAATGGTTGATCGATAAAGCACTTAACACTGAAGGATTTTAAACCACTCTGCCCCCCTCAACCTTCATGTTCCCACATCCTTCCTGAGCCAATTCTTCCTGAGCCAGCTCTTATTCTTAAGAGGCTGTGGTGTGTGGGAAACAGGATGGCAAAAGGAGGACTGAGCAATCTTAGTCTCCTTCAAAGATCCTTGTCCCTTTACCTATCTTTTAAATGTGGATGTTCATAAGGGTTTCTTTTTTTTTTTTTTTTGTCCTTGGTTCACATATTTGATAAGCACCTTGGTCACATCTTCTACTCTTAGGGCTTCTGACTTTCACATTGATCTTCCAGCCCAGAATTTTCCTCCAGACCCACATAACTATGTCTGTACTATACACTAGGATGTGCCATAGATGCTTCTCACCTAATAACCAAGGTGAAAACAATTATTTACTGCTCTTCAATGTCTGCCATTAAAGAGAAGGAGTGTGGGGACATCACACTACAATGTGCCTTTATTCTTATCTTAATGAAGCATATCTCCATGAATGGCGGTTCTTGAAGCAGAAATGTAGGAATCATACCAACATCTCTCCCCCTTCCTCAAACTCCTTTTGGCCTCACCCACTCTGTTTCCCATCCAGCCTGTCTTCTGTCTTCAAGTCCTTTTCTGAATCCATCATTTACTAGACCCATAAGCACTATGGCTTTGGGAAAGTCATATAACTTTTCTAAGTCTCAGTTTCTGCCCAGAAAATTGAGGTAATGCCTACTTCATAAGGTTGTTGTGAGGACCAATTTTACTATTCAAACTTAAGGGACAGTTACTTGGTAAAAGCAAGTCTTGCTAGCAAAATTTAAGCTATAAATATAAGTTCACAATTTCCAGAACATATCCATGATGACAGCCTCCTGCTCAGGTCTTCTAGACCGAAGGCATTTTAGAATCATTGATGGGTTTACTGTCACAAGAAAGTAGAATTATATCCCAGAAAGCAAGAGAACAAAGTTCTTTGGCTGTCAGTTGTATTTGACTCACAGCTGTCAAGAAAACATGGTGCATACTGCAGGTCATTAGGCACATGCCCAAATATGCCCTGGGGTGGTCTTACCCCAGCACCCAAATACCCAGAGAACAAAGCTGAGGTTCATAGAGAAGGGCCTTTCCTATTGTGTGATCTTTGCTTCCTGCAGCTGTTCCTTCATGGTATTTTGTGGGCGAGTAGTCTGGCTCATAGCACTGTCTCCACTGGCTAGCCACTGGCCCTATCAGATTGCGCCTGTGGAAAATGCTGTTGTATATTTCCTGAGCCTTACATCTCATTTCCTGAGCATATTTTGATTATCATATAATCCTCACATTTCCCTCAGCCCCTTAGCCAATAACAGAATGGCGGGAGACACAATCATCTTTTCAGCTCCTTTAATGTCCTTCTGCAGTGTAGTTGCTCAGGTCTTTTGGAGCAGCAGGACAGGCTACACCATTCAGCAAAGCCAGTAAAATGTAGTAATGCTGCGATAACCAACTGGATGCTTAGAAACCAGTCTTTGTGAATGAGGTTCCAAAACTGACAAATCTCCATGTCTTGCTTCAGGAAGCAGAAGCAAGGATAATAAGGATTTTTTGGTTCTGGAATGTTGCTTCTCTTGTTTCATGGAAACTCTTCTAACCCTCTAGGAAACGAATTAGGGTGGTTTAGAAAATTAGTTAGGCCACCAGTGGTCATTCTTCCAAATTGTTTGGCCGGCTGCAAAGACAGGGGTGTTAGTGCTAGAAAAGCTTCAAAAGACACTGAGGACTTTGTGGTGGGAGAGGAGGAATGGGGAAGAATGACAGAGGAAGTACTATTTTTTAAAAAGATTTTCTTTATTTATTTGACAGACGGAGATCACAAGTAGTCAGAGAGGCAGGCAGAGAGGTGGCGGGGCGGGGGGAGAGGCAGGCTCCCCGCTGAGCAGAGAGCCTGACACGGGGCTCAATCCCAGGACCCTGGGATCATGACCTGAGCCGAAGGCAGATGTTCAGCTCACTGAGCCACCCAGGCGCCCCCAGAGGAGATACTACTGGGATACTTGGGACGAGACTGTTCTTTCAGCTGTCTGGACCATCATTTAGGACACTGCACTATGAATACAATTCTAGTCAAACCTTGGTTAACTTCTCTGTTCTTAGGCAAAGCATGCTCATAATTAGTTCAGCATCAGGGCACCTTGAATGCAGATGCTAAAAGGGAAAAGAAAAGTGAAGTTTGGAGGTTATAAATGGAAGGTAATTCCTGAAAGAATAAGAAAGATTTGAGAATAATGTGGGACCTGGAAATACCAATGTTACAAATTTCTATATTTTACGAGAAGGTAATTTTCAAATATGAAGCAGATAATGCTTTAAACCAGGCAGTGGCTTCCTATTGCTGTGACTTAGGCTGGACCAGAATGTAAACTTATAAGGGTAGTGACACTGTCTATCTTCTTAATTCTTGTGCTTCCAGTAACTAACACGGTGCCTGGTACATGTTGGTGATTTGTAATTGTTGGCAGGTTGTCTTTCTCCAATAGGGCAACAATCAGCATGGGTAATGAATCCTCCTCATCTGGTATATCAGACTTTTTAAGAGTTTTATTTAACGTCTTGATGAAAATGTTCTCTATTCTTTTTCAGAAGTTTATTCATATTCAATATAAATATGTTCACAGAAAGATACTCATAGTTGTTAATATAACGCAATTTAGCTTAACTTACACTGAAAGTATACTGAAAATTGGTAAATAACAAGGTAAAAAAAGGGTTTATTTTTCATCTTTTATATATAAACCTGGTTTATTTTTCATCTTTTATAAATATAATAAAAAACCTGTCTCAAAAGTTGTTAAAGCAGGCAGCAATGAATCTTTTAGGACACTGCCCTAGAAATGAATTCTAGTCATTCTATATCACAAGTAATTTATCTTTGGTTTACTTCTGTATAATACACAAATTATACTCTAAAAGCTTAAAAGTTGGTACAGCAAAAAAAAAAAAAATTGGAATATTTTAGTGCCAACTAACAGTGTAGAGTGGGTAGACATCTATGTGTAACATACGAAACAACTATGAAAACTACCCTATTTTGGTTCATATTGTATGTAATTTTTAAAAATATACAAACTAAGACTGAAATAATTCTTTAAATCTGAGCCACAGCAATGTGATGGAACTGGCTTGTACCAGCTCAAGACAGTAGATTGCATGTATATTTTCCCAACTTCACTTTTATTGACTTCAAGTTGATAGCTTGCAGTTGGCCATGGTGGGAATATTTCCACCACGGAAATAAGCAAATGCTACAAATTAGGCCTTTCTTGGTCTCCTGCCAACTGAATCCAGTTACTAAATATTTATGAGCACATACATCGTTAGCTAACACTATCAGCTGATCTTCTGAGGACAATTAAAAAAAAACTCAACAAAATAGTTGTCAGTTTTGTTTTTTATAGAAACGTAAATATAAGTTTCATCTCTAGGTTTTCAGTCTAGAACTGATACTACAGCATAGGCAAGGTATACCTTCCGTATTCAACCTGACAGGCCATGGAGTATGCAGGGTTTCTTTTTATTGTGTTATGTTAGTCAGCATAAAATACGTCATTAGTTTTTTTTTAAATTAAATTTATTTATTTTCAGCATAACAGTATTCATTGTTTTTGCACCACACCCAGTGCTCCATGCAATCCGTGCCCTCTATTATACCCACCACCTGGTACCCCAACCTCCCACCCCCCCGCCACTTCAAATCCCTCAGATTGTTTTTCAGAGTCCATAGTCTCTCATGATTCACCTCCCCTTCCAATTTCCCCCAATTCCCTTCTCCTCTCTAACTCCCTATGTCCTCCATGCTATTTGTTAAGCTCCACATCATTAGTTTTTGATGTAGTGTTGCAGGATTCATTGTTTATTGCAAGCCCTTTTATGCAAACTCTCCAAAATTCAAGGGTAATGGTGTTCTACAAATGCCTCTATAAATAAATGGCCCTTTCTTATAGACTAGGAAAGAATACGCACCCCATAGTAAAAAGAAACTTTTTTGTTTAAAAAAAAAATCAAGTAGAGGCACCTGGGTGGCTCAGTGATTAAGCCTCTGTGGGGATAAAAATATATGTTTATAAAAAATAAAAAATAAAAAATAAATAAATAAAAATAAAGAGAAAAAAAAAAAATGCCTCTGTCTTCGGCTCAGGTCATGATCGCAGGACGGCTCAGGTCATGATCTCAAGGTCCTGGGATGGAGCCCCCGCACTGGGTGCTCTGCTCAGCGGGGAGCCGGCTCCCCCCACCCTCTGCCTCCCTCTCTGCCTACTCATGATCTCTTTCTCTGTCATATAAATAAATTGAATCTTAAAACAAAACAAAACAAAACCCAAGTAACCCCCCAAAAAGAAGCAACTTTGACAAAAGGGCAAAAATAAAGTATATGCTGATGAGTTGGGATTAAGGAAAAAAATCTAGAATTAGATTGTAGTGATGGGTTGCACAATTTGGGGAACATACTTAAAAAACTGAATTCCACACTTTAAAAGGGTAAATCTTTTGGTATGTGACTTAGGACTCAATGAAGTTGTCAGTAAAAAAATAGTTAAGGTATATTGGCTAACTACATAAACACAGGTTCAAAGGATAGTTAACAGAGAAATACATTTTCATGAGCTTAAAGAATATTTAGCTTATACTGATCTGTAGTATATGGTTAACTTCAAGGATTCTAAAAACCTGGTGAGGGTTGATTGGCACCTTAACAAAGATGAAAGCAAGCAGCATTTTTTAAAAAAATTTCCCTCCATTCCCCTTCTTTTTCAACCCCTTTCACTTAACAATTGACATAATGTCTCTATCAGCGTGGATTTAACCAGGGGTCAGCATCATTTTTTTTTTTTTCTGTTAAGAGTCAGATAGTAAACATTCTAGACTTCGTGGACCATAAGATCCTTGTAACAACTATTTAAATCTACAATTATAGCATGAAAACAGCCATAGATGATACATAAATGAGTAAGTTGTGGCTGTGTGACAATAAAACTATAAAACAGGCAGTCTATTGGATTTGGTGCATAACACAGCCTCTGGTTTGCTGACCTTTTGTCTAGACTGCAAAATGTTGTAGGGTGTTGATTTTGTTTGAGAAATTCTATTGCATAGAGCAATGGTTTACAAACTAGGGATAGGGGTAGGATATGTATCAGAATCATCTATCACTATACCTTGTCTTAGCAGGAACTCTTATTCCACACTCACCAAAGGCAAAATTTAGGTGTTCCTTGGGTCCCTGACCAATATCCATTTTTACGTTATTAAAAATATTATGTACCATCCTATCCTCTAATAAATTACAAGATGTGTTCCCCTCTTAATCTTTCCCCCATGATCTTAGAAAAGTAGGGCTAAATAGCATATTTCACTTATTTCTAAAATTTTTATCCACCCCATTCCTCTACCTCCCTCCCCTCCAGCAACCCTCGGTTTGTTTCCTGTGATTAAGAGTTTCTTATGGTTTGTCTCCCTCTCTGATTTCGTGAAAAGCACATTTTAAATGAAAAATTATCTAGAGTCACAGGATACAATCATTTTTTTCCCCTGAGAGAATTATCAACTGTTAAACTAAGAACAGGAAACAGGCCTCTACCCAATAAATTAGATCATTATTTAGTATACATTTAAGTTTTCATATTATTCCACTTAAGGGAACTAGGAACATAAGGAAAAAAGGATAAAAAGAGCTAAGTAAAAATGATCTCTACTTAGAGTTACAAATGATCAGTTCTCCAAATGATAGGTGTACCATTAAGCAAGGGGCAATATTTATTGATGCATAGAGTGGAATAAACTATTTTTCTTATGTCAAAATTTTTAGCTCTTATACAGTTATTACATGTATGCTAATATTGACTTATTTTTAATGACAGAGGGTCTAACATTTCCCTTAATACAGCCCTGCATCTGAAGCAGTGATTCTTAAAGGGACACCACCTGGGAAATTTTAAAACTTATCTCAGGACTCACACTGCCAAAAACCTGACATTTCACCTACTAGGTCATCTGTCACTCCCCCAGAGACTGCCTTCGTAAGACATTGTTACAGACAGGAATGTGGTTTATCAATGTGTTAGGGCAGGGAAAAAATGATAAAAAACTGCTGATGAAAAGTAAAAAGATAGACAAATGCATACATGAATATAAGGTTGTATCACTGATAAAAGACAGGATGCCCACTTGTATCCACAGCAGGCAGGAAAAACTTTCAACTTCGTTAAATAATTGGGGTACAATTAATCTGTCAAACTGCTAGTTCATTTATTCTCCTCTTTTAAATTGTTGTCACAAAATGCCAGAAAATAGGTCTGATAACCTTTATAGCATTATAGGTGGGCAAATAGGACATAGAAGTAAAGACACTTTGGACCAGTCTAGTAGGCTCTATTAAGTTAGACTGGTTACCATTCTTCCTTCCAAATCATTTTGTTTAGCAAAGTTCCCTATTCACAAGGCATCCTGGAGGGGAAATGAGACATATGTGAAAAACTAACACAAGGTAGAAGGTGATAAGTTTCTCAAAATAAATATGGAGTGCCAGGCTCATTCACAGGTGGGAGAGATGACATCAGGTTGGAGCAAAGCATCTGGCCAAACTCCATTAATCTCCAGACTTCTCAGTTATCTCTCTAAGCACAAAAGCAGTTTTTGGTGCTTTGGGATAAGTTAGACACTGACTTCTGGGAGTGCTGTTATTTTCAAAGAGGCATTTTTAAGCTTTTTCAATGTGTGATTTCAAGTTTCTTAAATGTAAAGTCATTAAATCTTGGAGCCATTGATTGCACTGTTGGAGCATCAGACAATGGAAATCAGTTGGAGAAAAAAGTCTATTCTGTCTTAGTTCATTCAGGCATGTGTTTTTTGTCATTTCCAGTCACTTAGGTCTGCTGCCTAATGTATATGGTGGAGATTATTTAGGGCTTTTAAGGAAAGTTAGGGAGAACCTCTATTCCTCCATAGACACGCGAGCAGCAGATGAGGAAGTGAGACAGAGATGCAGTTGTAACATGGGAGCGTACGTGTGCGTACACACACACACACACACACACACACACACACACACACACAGCTGATTTGGCAGCTGTGAGGATGGAGGTGGGGAACTCTGTGCCAGCCAAGCTACTCAAGTGTCTGCATGTCTGAGGCTGGATTTCAAGCCTCCAGCGTGTTTGGAGTTAATTCCCATTAGGTTGGACTCCGCCCCTCTCTCCCAAAGGTAAAGCAAGGTTTTCAGGCATCACTGCAAAGAGCAGCTGGGATTCCCATCCCCTTCTGACAAGCTGTAAGGAGAAGTTGTTTCTCAGATCTGAGTCTGAAGAGAGGGAACAAGTCAATCGGCGTGGTCAGAAGGTAAATTTGCAACTTGAGCCAAATGCAATGGAAACAGCTGGATAAGAAACTGCTTTTGCTCTCCCCTCGCTCAGCCCCTCTTCTCCCTTTCCTTTCTCAGGCTTCCTGTACTTTCATCTCATAGCTCAGAGAAGCTGTTTTCTTCCCAAAGAGGGCCTTGTGCATTTTTACTCCCTCATAGCCTGTTGTTTGCATAGAGGGTATGAGGAATCTGGGCTGGATTCCTATTTCCTATTGACAGGGGTTGAGGACCTAAGGGTTAACTGTCAGCTGATTTTCCCAGGAGAGTTGGTAACTTGAGGAGAGGAAGTCCATGTCTCTGGGAGCAGAGGGAAGGATTTTGCTTGGGACAGCTATAGAAAGAAGAGAGGATCCGGTTTGCTGGTGTGCTGGGTTGGTCTCTTAGAATTGCCTAAATTGGGATTACGGGACCAAAATGGGGTGATGGGGTTAAACTGAAATGCAGATGTTGAAGTCATTCAGTTGGGCTGGAAACAAAAGATTGTATTCACTCCATAAATATTTATGAGTTCCTACTATGTGCCAAGCATGATGATTTACAGAAAAACCTGAAAGAGTTTGACTATAAATCCATTCTCGAAAAGAACATTGGGCCCAATAGTTCCATTTTGTGGTGATGTTCAGCTTCTTGGGAAACTTCAAGTCTTCTCTATTACTTATGGTGGAATGGAATCTTTTCCAGTAGAGGGAAGAATAATGAGCACCCAGCCTAGTGTTAGGTGTACCACAGATGTCATTTCACTTGAACTATGTTTAATCATCTCCATTTTGTAGATGAAACTGAGACCTTGAGTTTTTTTTTTTTTAAATTTCAAAGTAATTTTTTTTTTTTTTTAAATTCAGACCTTGAGGTTTTAAGTGATCCTCTCAAGTTCATGTAACCTGTAAAGGGAAGACTTCAGGACCCCATCTCAGATCTGAATCCAAAACCTGGACCCTTTTCCACTAAAATGATATTTCTCAATCATCAGTTTCCAGTCAATTGAGAATTTTTTAAAATATGCAAATCTCATGAATTGTGTTTCAGTGACTCTGAGGAGAGTCATAGTGTGCATTTTGAACAGCACTGAGGGTGCTTCTATTGCAGAGGGGTTGGGGCCATCATTTTGAGAAATGCTCTTAATATACCACACTGCTTCTCATGTCTACCAAAGTGGTTGGTGAAGCATCTAGCCCACCTTCTTCCTATACTGTCCAGGTTCACTGAATGGAGGTGGTCAGCTGTGGTGGCATTCTATTCCCTATTAAGGCAACAGGTAGAGGTTCTACTGGGCAACAGCAGCAAGGATGGGACCATGAAACTAAGGGTGTAGAGAGATACAGTACGAGTTAGCCCACTGTTGATAAGACTTAACAGTGTCTTGCCAGAGCAGGCTGGTAGGAATGGTTTCTAACTGATGAATGGGACTCCGAGCTGACCAACTGATCACTGATGGTAGTGGCATCTGTCTAGTCAGAATAAGAACTGGGACGAAGAGTTCTAATTAACACCTCATCAAAGCAGAAAACAAATGGGGAGCTCAGTAAGCACAACTTTTTTTGCAGGAAAGGGAGGTGTTCATATGAAATTTAGGGAAATCATTCCAATTCCCACCCTTTCAACCTCTAGCTCTAGAGAAAGGGAATAGCCCAGGACCTGACATGGAGGATCTTTGTAAGGTTCTCTCTCTGCATGGCCAAATTGATTATTCAGTAATAGCCTTCCAGGTTGTCAGTGATTCAGTTGGTTTTCTGTCTCCACGTACTCTCTAATTTCCTGCCTTCAACTGCCTTACCTGTTTGTGAACATCTCAGATGAAAGTAAACAAATAAACCAAATAGTTAGTTTTGCTAATCTTTTTATTTCTAGAATAAAAGAGGAAGGAAGAAGAGAGAAGGCTTAGAAAGAGATCAGCAAGCATGACAGCTGAGGAATTTGAAAGATAAGGCTTAGGTCAAAAGGGAGACATTAAAAGCAGAGTAGAATAGTGGTGCCAGGGACTGGTGGGAGGGGGGAATAGGGACTTGTTGCTCAATGTGTGTCAAGTTTCAGATGCTAGATGAGTAAATTCTAGAGATCTTCCATATATCTTTGTGCCTGAAGTTAACAGTACAGTGTTGTGCGTACTTTGAAATAAATAAAGAGGATAGATCTCACCTTGTATTCTTTGCAAAGACACACACACAAACCAATACAAGGAATTTTTGAAGGTTATGAGTATGTTTTATTAACTTGATTGTGGTGATGGTGTTAAAAATATTAACATATGTCCAAACTCATTGAGATGTATGTGCTAACTGTGTGCATTTTTTTGGATATATCAATTACACAAATGGGAAATAAAGCCCTTATAGTAACTGCATCATGTGATGCTTTCAGGCATAGGAGAACTTGGAGTCACTCCCATTGCAGAGATATACAGAGGAGGAATAATTCCTGAAGGACTCAGGTGGCAGGAAATAAGGAGAGAAATGCTTGGGGCTGTCTGAAGTAGAAAGATCTAGAATGTTCAGGTTCAGGGTACTTATATATCCAACTCTATACAAAGAACTATGTTGGGCAAAGACATGACTCTAGAGTGTAGCCCTATTTACCACCAGAAGCATTTGCCTGTGTATCTTGCTCATTTCCTACAAAAGTCTCAACACTGCATATGATGTGTTTGTAACAGGGTTGGCAGGTAGGCAATGCACACCATCTGGGGGGCATGAGGAGAAAGGCCTGTTCATATTCCTTTGCCAACACCAGTGCCAACAAACCCACTCTTTACAGACCAGTCTGAAACCAATAGTCTTGCAACCATGTTTTCTTTAGCAGCTGCAAGTCAGAAATGCCCTTTCTGACCACTTCATATTCTGGTCACTGGGTGCTTTGCCTGGACCCTGTTACCTTTGGTAAGGTAGTGCTTTCCTTAACTCAAAAGTTATATGACAAGCTCAAATGGGGACAAAAGTATTTGAGTCTTTGTCTGTGAGGACTGGGGAGAAAATGAGGTCAAGGAAAGACTTGGTTTCTTTTCCTCCACCGAAAATATAATAAGAGTTTTTCCAGTTTCATTTGATAGTAAGTGCCTATGTATGAGTACATACACATGAGAGTGAAAAGGTGAAAACAAATAATCAAAGACATGACAATGAGACACCACAGAGAGAGGTAGAATGCTCATTTTAGGGGGAAGAGGGCTAAAGGTAAGCTCCCAGAAATCTGAGTTGATTAAGGGCTCTCATCTGGAAGACCAGCCAAGCTCTTCTCCATTCTCTCTGAGGTTGCAACCAAAGAAATTATCCTTATGTTACAGCACAGAAGGTTTCAAATGAGACAAAATGAATGATTTATTGACAGTGAGAGTTGTTAACATACTGAGAAAAATCAGAGTTCCCTTCTCTGGAGTTCTTTAAAAGCAATATAGATAACCATTTGACATGTATGGCTTAGGTGGTTTTCCTGCCTCAAAATGTTGAAGTGATTCCTACCCATGAGTCTGCATTAGAATGATGATCATCTCTCTAAAGATTAGTGAGCATTAGCCTTCAGTAAGGACAGTAAATACAGAACACACTTCATGCTTCCACCCTGGTTGTCACAAATTTCTGGCCACACTCACTGCATTACATACAACTACTCTCAGAAACAGGCACATGACCCATTTAGGAGATGAAGAAACTAAGGGATGAGGGACCATGTGACACCTAAAGAGAGAGGATCAATAAGAATCCTATCAATATCTTGTTACTGGACAAATTAGCAGGAGCACCAGAGTTGAGTTCTTGTTTTCTGAACTCCAGTGTAACTGTGTGGTTAGAATTCCAGGACAGGGAAACACAGCCATTGCATACATGACATATACAGAAAGAATAAAGATAGAATGAAGTATAGCACTGTGCATGATTTTTATTTATGCACAGAGACTTGGCTAGTTCCTGGGATTGAACTTGGATTGCTTTGGAAGAGTGTCATGGGTGGACATCCATTGCAAGCCATACAGGAACTAAAAGTGTTTTCCTGAATGTACCTCCTTGGCTGGCACATGGGAACATGTAGCAGTGTGCTTGCATAGACTCCACATGGCCCAATGCCTCCCTGAACAGCCACAGGCGAAGCTGAGTTAGGGCTTATTCTATGCTCAGAAAACATTGAGCAATTGGATCTCTGAGTTCTCTTCCTTGACTGCATGAGGTCACATCTATGATTCAGAGAGGTTTACATTCAGAATACATAGGCTTCATCTCTCCATTGTTTAATGCCATGGTTACTTTTAACTTCATATTGAGTCCTGGGAAGAGAACATTAGAGAATTATCTGTGGCAGTGATTCTCAGCTTGTTGTCCTCGAACAGTGCTGGCTCACCACACCTTTAGTCCTAAAGAGGGTGATTAACTTTCCTAGTTTTGTCACTGTGTAAGTCCCACATCCCAGGAAATCCTTTAGTTCCAGGAGAACTGGCATGATTGGTTGTCCTAGTCCTCAGTGAAATAAGGACAATGGGTCTTTCCTGAAATTAAAAGTATTTAAATTCTGAAAGCTGATGAGTTTCTCTAAAGCTAAGCATACGTAATTTAAACTGGATTTTGTGATTCTGCCTTCTTACAACTTGGCTTCAAAATTCCATTTTAAAAATAAAATTATAGTGACAGTGGTTGGTAGTATTGTAGTTTTTTTTAAAAACATCCTTATTTGTTACAGATTATGATTATCATTTTTTAACAATTTAAAAAAATAAATAAAAGATTTTATTTATTGGAGCATCCAGATGACTCAGCTGGTTAAGCATTTAACTTCTGGTTTCAGCTCAGGTCATGATCTCTATGTCCTGGGATCAAGCTCTGCATCCAGCTCCACACTCAGTGTGTAGTCTGCTTCAGATTCTCTCTCTCCCTTTTCCTCTGTATTAGAATGACGACCATATCTCTGAAGAGATATGGTCAGCCCCTCCTCGCCATGCCTGCACACTGTCCTCTCTCTCAAAATAATGATTTTATTTATTTACTTATTTGTGAGAGAGAGAACCTGCGTGTGCGCCTGTGCACACATGAGTTGGGGAAGGGTAGGGGTGGGGAGAGAGAGAGAGAACCTCCAGCAGACTCTGCACTGAGCATGGAGCTGGGTACAGGGCTTGACCTCACAATCCTGAGATCATGACCTGAGCCAAAATCAAGAGTCAGACTCTTAGCCGACTGAGCCACCTGGGTGCCCCCAGATGATGCTAATCTAATGTCAGACCCCCACCTTTTATTTCTATTATAGCCTAGGTACCACTCAGTGATAAAGTTTCTTTCTCCAACTTAAATTATCTGCCCTTCTACTGGTTGTCATACCGAGACTTTTGATCTCAAAGTGATGACGTTTATGGGCAACATATGGGGTTGGTTCTGACTAGAGTTGCTGAGCTTGAAACGGCTAATGCTCTTATTCTACTGGTTTACACACTGCTTAGAGAAAGCGGCCTTCCTCCTACCTTCCCAGTTTGCATTTCTAATTCTTTCCCCATTCTTAAACATTTTTTTCAAGTTCTGGCTGGGAAACCACAGAGGCTTTTAACTGTAATATTATTGGGGTGATAAAGGAGAACATGGGGGAAAGGTGGTGGGTGAATGAGAAGTGCGTTGTAATGGCTGTTCCATTAAATTACTGTGCAACCTTGGGCAAGTCACTTAGCTTTCTGACCCTCACTGTGCTCATTTGTAAATTGGAGGTGACTTTTTATTTTATTTTATTTTTTACCAAACAGAGAGGGTTGTTGAGCAGAGTTCATGAAATAATGACCTTTGGAAGGGGGTATGTTGATGCAGCCCTAAGCATTTGTCAGCTGGTTTCCTCTCATCCTCCCGCCTGGGCTTCTTCACTGGGAAGTGAGACCATAATAGAGGGCTGCTTGCATTTCTCATAATATTACAAACTCTAAAATAACAAGCATAAGCATTATCTCATTGTGGCCAAGTGTACCTGTTTTCTAACAGCAATTACTTAAAACTAGTTCCTCTTCTCCCATTGGCTTTCAATCCCTCATCACATCTTCTCACCCTGCCCGCCTTGGGTACAAAACCTCATTCCCAGGGGCCCAGCTCAGGGCACTTTCTTCCCAGGCCCTGGCATTCCAAAGTAAGCACCTGCAATTTATGATCCCTTCTCTCTTCCTGCACAAAACACATAGCAGACAATACATATGTTTCAGGAGGGGAATTGTGGTAGACTGAAAACAGAGCATTATGCTAAGAATCAAATAACTGGGCTCCAGTCTGGCCAGTGTACTCATAGCCCTTTACCCTTGGGTAAATCATTTCCTCTTTGGATTCCAGTCTGCAAAGTGTTGGGGGAGGGGTGTTAGTACTATGTAGTAGATAAGTACTCGCCCAGGAATCTGCAGATCAGGTTTCTTATTCCGGTTTTGCTGCTTGCTGACTTTTTCTATGACTTGGGGGAAATGATTTCCCCCTTTACTGGGCCATGTGCCCCATATGTAAAACAAGAAGGTTGAATTAGGTGATTCATTACAGTCCTTACCAGCCTGGAAATTGGCTGCTTCTATGAAATGGGTTTCATTAGACAAACATGAGTTGGAGTGTCTGCTCTGTGCCAGACGTGTTTGTGAAAATGTCCACAGCTGGGCACAGTCCCCAAGACCCTGAGTATAACTGCTGCTTGTTCCTGACAATGTCTTAGACGGGCAATATGGTAGCCCCATACACCCAGTGCCTGTATTCCCGCTTACCTTGCGTCCCCACTGCTGAACCTTTCTCCCACCACCTGTAGCTTTAAGCAACGGTGATGAATCATGGAGAAGTTTCTGAAATATACTCCACCATCTGCCTGCTGGAGACATTCACGGTGCTGTCATCAAGCTGCAGTGTGGTCTCTGCCCTAATTGAGGCCAGAAAGCAATGGCAGATTAATGGAGTTGGGAGGGAAGTGGTTGATTTTTAACAGAGGGGTCTGTGAAAGCCATTTTGTGAGCTGGGCTGAGATTAGATCTGAAAAAACTCAGCATCTTGAATCTGAGATTACTTGTTCCAGAAGGCACCTTGAAATGTCCTTACAGTTACAGATGTATGTTCCTACTGCCAGGCAGGGGGTACTTGATCCATTTCAGAGAGAGGAGAAGCTTTCCTGACTATATCGAGTAAAGGATGAGGCAGGTTTTCTTAGTAGACCATCTAGAGTTAAACAACCCTCACTGCTTAGAAAGTTGCATCCCATATTGTTTTTGGGGAAAAAGTGACTGAACAGCGCTCACTCAGTGACAACGATGGGGTGTGAGACAGACACCCCTTGTTTTATTCTAAATGTTACAACCCTGTGAACAGTTCATACTGATGTACTACTGGATATCCTACATAGGCCCCATGGGCACATCCTTTAACTCCATAGTGAGCTCTCCTTCCCTCTTCTGTCTTGTAGGAGGGGCAGCCCTGTAAGTTGTCTTCCATCTTCTCCCTTCCTTCTTCCTTTATTCTCTGAAAACAACTTGGTTTCTGACCCCCTTGAGATACCATCTTCTTCCAGGTTCCCAGGACAGCAAGGCCATTCCACTGGAAGCTGACGATTCTCTGGGCTGCCTTGGTTTCATTCCAGTTTCAGCTCCTACCACTCATTTCATGCTAGGTAGATGTCAAGAGTTAGTTGAAACCTCACTAATTATGCTGCATTTGAGTTGGCCGAAGAGTCACTAATTCAGTTCTATGGTTCTTCTATTGCAGCCTAGAGACCCTAGAACTCTGAATCAGGTGGGAGGAAGGGAAGATGGGAAAAGTGCTGGAAAGCAGAATCCCAGAAGGACCTAAATGGGCCTCGAAAGAATGATCTTATCCAAAGGCAAAGACCAAGTTGTCTATAAACAAGTCCTAGGACTGGCTAGCCAGATGAAAAATAGGCCAATGGAGCCTACATGCTAACTTTCTGCATTTGGTACTATGACCCAACTCATCTCCCCATCCCTGCAGAGAAACCTGGGACCATGAGGAGCAGCCTGACACTGGTGGGGACCCTCTGGGCCTTCCTGTCCCTTGTTACTGCTGTGGCCAGTTCTACCAGTTACTTCCTGCCTTACTGGCTCTTTGGATCCCAGCTGGGGAAGCCAGTGTCATTCAGCACATTCCGGAGGTGCAACTACCCTGTGCGGGGAGAGGGGCACAGTCTGATCATGGTGGAAGAGTGTGGGCGCTATGCCAGCTTCAGTGCCATCCCAAGCCTGGCCTGGCAGATGTGCACGGTGGTGACAGGTGCCGGCTGTGCTCTGCTGCTCCTCGTGGCACTGGCTGCTGTCCTGGGCTGCTGCATGGAGGAGCTCATCTCCAGAATGATGGGACGTTGCATGGGAGCAGCACAGTTCGTGGGAGGTAAGACTGTTGTGGGGGTTGGGTAGGTTGTGGAGCTTGGCAGTGGGGGTAGGGGTGGGAAGTGTTTATTTATGGAGAAATCCACTCTCAGCCCCTCCCCTTTACCCAACCCAAAGGCTATGAATGGGACCTCCTTTGAAACACCCAGCCTAGGACTCCCTAAACTGCCATTTACACCAAGACTTTATTCGCAGCAAAATTGACTAGCAGCAAAGTTGATATCTGGTTTGTTCGCCCTCCATTTCATCACCTTCTTCTGCCTGAATAGTGCCCATTTAATGACATTATCCAGATCCACTTTTCAGGGATAACAATGTGTACTCTAAATATACTTGGTATCTAAAAGCCTTGATCTCTGATAGTTATCTCAGAGGACAGTGAGCTGATAAACATGTAGACACAAGTGCTAATTACTAACAAGTTTGATGTATGATCCTCACCAAAGAAATACAGCTCTAAAAGTGAAATGCTAGATACCAGACAGACTGTCATGACTGCTTATTTGGCCTATATCTCTCTATAGCTAGCCCTGTCTGGTAGCCTTTAGCTGTCTACCACCCTGAGCCCTTTTATGATTTGAGAGTGGCAACTTAGCTTCATTTGAATTTCTAAGAGTTGCTAGCAGAGAGTGAGGAGGGACTAACTGGTAGAAATCAGAAGGCCAGTAGCAACAGCTTCCATCAGACTCCAACCATTAACAGTGGCTTCTGTTCCCAGCTTGCTTGGGCTTGACTGAGACATTTATGAAACCCTTGCCATTCTCCATAGGATACATTTTAGTTTGTCCCACTTCCTAGGTCAGGAAAATCAAAGAAAATTCTTGAGGAGGTATGTGGGTAGGTCATGGAGCTTTAGATACTCATAGACTGAGTGGGGAGGTACTTTGGCTGAGTGATAGGTGTCATACAGAGGAAGTAAAAACATCAGCACCCTTTACATCTCATATGTTTCCCCTTATAGAATGATTCCCCATTGACTCGTGCTCATAGGAACATGGCCACAGTATTTACACTTAGAGGAGGGATTTTAAAGTTCAAGAATAAAACACCATTTGACAGTAGTCATGGAAGGAGTCAACACCCAAGGCATGGTAGTACAAGGTTTATCCCTGGATATGTGAATGATATTGGGCAGGTTGCTAAATTCTAACAGCTTCCCCATCTGTAACACCAGCCAAATGAGTGTCATTCCTATTACCTTTTTAGAAACTGGTGCCTGTCACGTTTTTATCAGATGTAGGGGAATGGTGAAGATTGCTTGGACGTATCATATTTTCTAGAAGCCCCTTGGCACATGATCATATAACCCAAGGGTCTTCAAAGACTTTGGATCTGACCTCTTACAGATACACTCTGCCAGTGTCAGGAAGCGAAACCTGAACAGCATGTTTAGCACCATGGATAAAAGACACAAGAGAAGGAACTGTGGGGGTTAAGTTTAAGCTTGTTCAGCTAAGGGGAATTGATTTTGTTGCTCCAGGTCTGGCAGCTTCTCGGCAGCTAGTGCATTAACTGAAATACATTAGTGGGTGGAGCCAATTTGTTTTAGGTCTGGTTTATCTCTGCCAGACCCCAAACCACTGAAGAGATGGAGTATCCATTAAGAACAACCTCCTCCCCCTCCTGACTCTTGTTCCCCAGTTTGGCAGCTGCCCACAGAGATGAACGGTGGGAAGTGAGAGAGACAGGAAGAAATAAAGAGCTGCTGGCCTGAGTCAGACTTAGCAAGGTGACCTGATGGGGCCCTTGGGTCCCATTTGCTCCACCTGCAGCTGATCCAGCTGGACAAGCCTAGGGTCCAGAGAGCCTTCCACTGGGACCTTCATGCCCTGCTCCAACCGGTGAAGGAAACATCTGGCCAGGAGATTATTTCAACCTTGGGGATGCTGAGGTTTCCAACCAGCTGGCCCCTAGTCCCTGAGAACAAGGTCATTATTCACATTCCCCTGTGTATACATATGCAAGATGCTTGTGAATTGTTCTCTATCTTCGGTAAGAGCTAAACAAAGAAGAAATAGTTGAGAAGCAAATATAAGGAACTTCTTGGCAGGAAAAAGTGTAAGATCTTGGATTGAGTTACTTGAGGGAGGCCAAGAAACTTTCTAGAGCATGGAATGTATCAGGATCACCTGGAGTGCTTAAAAAATGTGGACTCCCCATCTCTCCCATCCTCTTTCCCATTCTGATATACATAGGAACAGGTGGAAGTCTGGTGTTTTGAAAAATCTCCCCAGTGACTCTGATGTGTACACTGTGTTCCCTTTCTTCAACTCAAGTGAGAAACATCACCCTGGACATTTTTTTTTTCTTTAAGGAGATAGAATTCAACATACCCAGACAGGCACCAGTGTTTTTTTTTCCATGCACGGTCCTAATGCTATATGCTTCAAGCTCAATGAAAATTGCCACTGGAGACAGATCACTGAGGACCTGAATCAAGGAAAGGGAACTATTTTTCTAAAAACCATTATCTTCTCTGGAAACCATGCATTTCCTGGACAATCCTTCAAAGTTTCACTGGCATCATTTCATTTATCCTTACCATGCTAAACAAGGATAAAAGTGGCTTTCTGTTTGGGAAAATAGTATTTAAAGTAGTAAATAGTATTTAAGTAGCAAATATTTGTGTAGCAAATTGGAACGGAGCAGAGAATATGGGTCAGGGCTCCTGAATCTCAGCCCAGAGCTTTATGCACTGGTACTATTGATTTTTCCTTACCCCCTTGAAGATGAAATGCTATCACAATGTTTTTCAGAGTGGTCCATGAAACACCTGTGTAAGAATTACCTGGGTGCTTGTTAGTGCCATTCTAAGCCTACTGAATCAGAACTGATGTCTTCCACTCTGTATTTTACACAGCCTTTCAGACTGATTTATTTTTTACAATATAGTATAAAATAGTTCAGAGGTATGTACCACTCAGCTTAAGAATATTACCAATACAGTTATAGTCGCCTTCATATCCTGATCACGGTCCCTTGTTCCTAGAGCAAAGGTAACTACTGTCTTTGATTTGTTATCATTCTCCAGCATGATTCCAGTACATGCTAAAATTTGAGAGCCTCTGCTCAGTTTCATTCACAGTGTTGCTTTTTTCTAGAATTCCCTTTTCTTCCATCTCTGTCTGTAAACATCTGCCTATTTCTCAAAGTTCATGTCAAATGCAGCCTCTGTGTGAAGACTCCCATGATCTACTTCAAATATCGCTCACAGAAGTAAATTGTCTTGTAACTCCGAGAGAATATGGGGTCCAATGAAAGGGAGAGTGAGTGGGGAGCTCCCTGGGCAGGAAAAGCTGAGATTATAGCTGGAGGGCAGACTTAAAAATTTTCTACTGTGTTTGAGTTGAAGTGCTCTAAGAGCAATAAATTGAGCAAATTAATAACAAATAAACCCATACTAGACTTTTGCTCAGGTAGTAAATTCAGACTACCTAATAATCATATTTAGGCAGATATTTGGTGGAGAGTATAACAATGATTGCACACTTAGTATTTGTACTTATGAATGGCTGGCAGGGGGGAAGTGAAGGGGGTCGATAGCACCCAGGGAGAGGGCTTTCTCTGCCCAGAGACAAAGATTTGTCATCTACCTAATGGAGAATGTGCAGTTTGGAGGAGTTTATACAACTGTTGGGATGTGGTGAAGTAGTTAATTCTGGCATCAGGGGAACGTTGACTGTAGCTGAGAAGTAATTTCAAAGAGGGTTCCGAGTTCATCCAAGAAGGTGAGTGTGAAGGTTTGAGCCGAAACAGAGTAAAGTGCTTAACTCCAGTCCTCTGCTTGGTCAGAGAAGTGAATACTAGCCATAGCAACCATGTTTGGGGAGGACATTTGGTACATTTTGCAATAGGGGATTCTTGTAGAAAGAAAACTTGAGGAAGGGAAGCAAGATGTCAGTCCAACTGGTCACTGTATAGTAGAGAAATAAGGATAATAAAATACCCTTTCTAGAGGCAGATGAGAATAAGAAAGTTCCTAGCGGAACCAGGAGACATATGTGGTTGGAGAGGTAATAAGTCCAGGAGTTAGCAACAGCACCTAGAGAGGTGGGAGTCAGGGCTATAGGTCATATGTGGCAGGGCTGGGATTTAAACTAGTTTTCTCTGCCATCAGAGCTGCTGTTCTTCATATTTTTAGTGGTGTTTATCTTAAGTGTTGGTACCAGAAGCAGATGCATCAGCATCACTAGGGTGCTTTTGAAATGCATATTCCTAGACTACAGTTGTTGAATCAAATATCTACGGCTGAGGCCCAAGAATCAACATTTTTTAATAATCCCCACTCTTCCAGAAGATGGCAAGGCCTGGCACTGGCAAATGACTTCTGCATTTCTATTTGAAGCTCATCTTCAGAATCCCAAATTGATGAGAACTTTTGGAAACAAACATAACTGAGGATAAATTACCTTGTGAGTTCATTTTTAAAATATGTCTCCCAGGACACATCTTTCTCCAGCTATGAGCAAATGTGATGGAATCAGCTATCAGTTACAAGTCAAACATCTCCATGAAGCCTGTGTACAAGCTACTGCACTCATCTATCTAAAAGGCAGGAGGGAGGATAGGGAATGGGAAGAGTAGGAGGCCTGGTTGGATAGAGCTTGGGGCCACACGCACTGGGGCAGAACACATGCCTGGCCAAGATTTCTAGTCTCTGGCTTGATGCCTGCAAAAAATTGCAAGATAACAACTCCAGCCAGGAAGCTTTTGAATTGAGCCCTGTTGAGCATTTGACTTTTCAGCTGTATTTTTTATGAGGACAAAGAGTTGAGGAAGAAATTAGCACGGAGAAAATAGGTGGAAAGTGAGAGAGGAGTCATAGGGAGAGGCTGCTGTTTAATGAAAATAATTTTTTTGTCGAACACTTTCTATATGCTAAGCACTTTCTAAGTATTATTTCTTGAAACAGCCCTATAAGATGGAGTACTATATTCTCATTTTAAAGTCAAGATAAATGAGGCACAGAGAGATTAAGTGACTTGCCAAAAGTCACATACAGACTCTAGGTGGCAGAATTGGAATTTGAACTTAAATCTAGACTGACTACAGAACCTGTTCTCTCTTTTTCCCCATCTTATTAAAATGTAATTGACATACAACACCCTGTAAGTCTAAGGTGTACAATGGGATAATTGGATACACATATATATTGTGAAATGATTACCATAATAAGGTTGGATGACACATCCATCACCTCACATCATGTTTGTGTATGTGTGTGGTGAGAACATTAAAGAGCTATTCTTTTAATGACTTTCAAGTATAGAATATGATATTGTTCTCTGAAGTCATTGTGTTGTGTTGTCTCTCTGGATGGAACACCTATAAGATTCCTAGTGCTTGCTAGAGATATTGTTGTCAAAAAGTAGTCATTTCTGGATACCCATCTCCGGAACAGCAGAGCTTGTAAGGGTTGATGATCACTCTGATTAGTGGGAAAAACTGTTGTCAGTAACTGGCAATGTGACCATAGGTAAATCTCTTTCCCTCTCTGAGTCTCAATATCCACATCTGTAATGGGGACAAATTGGAGTAGGTAAACTCCAGAGGCCTTTCTCTCTTTAAGATTCTATGTCTGTATCTGGTGTCTAGGATGATCTCCCATCCCTGCTATGAAGATACCTTCAGAAGGCTTCCCCCTTGGGTAGCATGGGCAAAGGAAGCTGTCTGTCAGGTACACATAATATACTCTGAAACAGATGCATTTATTGGACACCTATTACATACCAGGTGCCAAGTGTTCCTCCCTTCCAGGAACACACACGTTAGTGAGGGAAGCAGACCTCAGTCAGTTGTAAAGCATATATATCTCGGGATATTTAAATCACAGGATTAAGCACAGGGTGCTATGGGAACAAAAAGAAGGAATATGTAACTTAGTCTGGAGGTGGGACCTTGGGGCTGGTGAGAAAGGCTTCCTGGAGGAGGTAATTCCTGACCTGAGCTCCTCAACCTGGTAAGGTCTGAGGAACAAGAGAGGGCTGAGGAAAGTAAAAGGTTCCCCTTGCCATGTTGAGGCAGACACTTAGCCAGCAGGAATACCTGCTTGAGAAATCAGAGTTCATGCCAGTCCCAGGGTTCTGAATGTGGAGGTTGGAAAGCAGAACTGCTGTACTTTTATGAACTTATGTTCTTTTCTTCCTAGTTTGTGTGGAAAAGCTCACTTTTTAGTAACTCTTCCCTCAAAGGATATATATACTAGAAGCAGGAAAAGGCTTAGATTTCATTTCCAATTTTGTCCTTAACCCACTGTGCATACTCTGGGTTCCATATTCTGGCTCATACCTCCTCATCTCTCAGGATTTCCGTTTATCTGTGGTACAAACAAGCAAACAAAGGAAGCCCTAAACAAATAGGAGTGCTGTTCCATTGTCAATGGATAAATTCCAGAGCCTAGAAAAGTCTTTGAGTGACCAGCTTCATTTCCTTTAAGACTATGAGACAGATAAGAATGCCTTCTAATTTTAAGCATTCCACTGAAGGGAATTTCTAGCCTTAATTGGTCATTCTTTTAGTTTCTAAACCCTCTCTCACTCTCAGAAAGTTATCACTATTATCCTATTTAAACCTTTCTTTTTTAAAAGAACATTTTTATTTATTTATTTGAGAGAGCGAGGAAGAGAGCACAAGCAGGGGGAGGGGCAGAGGGAGAGAGAGAAGCAGACTTCCTGTTCAGATGCAGGGCTCAATCCCAGGACCCTGGGAACATGACCTGAGCTAAAGGCAGACACTTAACTGACTGAGCCACACAGGCACCCCTAGATAAGCCTTTCTTGCTATTTCTTAAGGCCCTCATCTTTTTCTCTGGACTCATGGAATAGTGAGAAAAGCTGGTTGCCATGTTGCAAACAAGCTTAGAGTACTTTGTGATCTTCTTCCAAAAGGATTCATCTTAAGACAAAGAGGGCTTATTAGCTTCTCCTCAGTGGGGAAAGAGAGGTGGAGGGGAGGCCAGCAGTCTCTGGAATATTCTGCCTTTCACTGTCCAGCTGAGCCCCAGAGCTCTGGAACCTCTAAATATGCCGTTCATTCATCATTGATCAAACACCTTCTCTGTGGAGGTTCTGTGTTATGTGCTAGATTCTGCATTTATATTCGTGGCACATCACTTTCCCATAACCTTTGGTATAGCACCTGAGTATAGTGTTCTTGTTATTAGGCTCTCTTGGTTGCTAGTAGGAGAGGCTCACTTGAGTTCTTTCACTAAAAGGGAGTTTATTATAACACAAGGAAAGTGAAACTGGAAAGCCATTGGGAAGGACTGGATTTTCTGTAGCTCTTTCAGGGGGAGTATGGAGTTTTTCATCACGGTGTATCTGCTTCATACTACTGTATCCTTTTTCTCTAGCAATCAGTTCACTCAGCTTCCCCAGAATTGACATCTGTCCATAACTTTGAATTGAACTTGGCTTCAGCTTGACACAGACTTGATTCTACCTCTTGGTGTTTTTCCTCTAACTTCTACTCTATCTGCTAACTAGCTCAGCATTTCTGTTTCTTGATTAAAATTTCCAGAAAGAAGAATCTGGCCCAACTCTTCTCTTCATGCCAGGTTATGATGTCAGCTTTCACTGGCCAGCCAGTGAATTTTGTCACCTTTTTTTTTTTAAAGATTTTTAAATTTATTTATTTGGCAGACAGAGATCACAAGTGGGCAGAGAGGCAGGCAGAGAGAGAGAGAGAGAGAGGAGGAAGCAGGCTCCCCGCTGAGCAGAAAGCCTGATGTGGGGCTTGATCCCAGGACCCTGGGATCATGACCTGAGCTGAAGGCAGAGGCTTTAACCTACTGAGCCACCCAGGTGCCCCAATTTTGTCACTTTTGTTTCCAGTGTCAATGCTTAGTCCAACTCACTGTCACCAAAGGCATGGGGCAGGATTGGGGGTGTTGTAGGTTATAAAAGGTAAACCTAGGCAGTAAGCAAGAGCTGGGGATGACGCACTTGCCCTTGGAAGGCACTGTCAGCAAGCAGACCCATACTTGTACCTTTTGTTGGAAGAGTAAGGTTATCACCAAGATCCCACAGTTTCTCTGCAGTGACCAAATAACCTAAACAAAATGGACAGGAAGACAAGGGGTGTAGTGAAAAGCATTAGAATCCAAATAAAGGAGAAATGCTTAGCATAAAGCTGGAATGATTTCTCAGAATAAGAAATTATTTCTGGAAGAGGGAGTGTGGTGCCTTCCTCACCAGGAGAAGCCTACCCAATTTGTATGTTTTCTCTAGATCTCAGTCGGGCAGCTGAGATAGAAGTGATTCCAAGTGATAGAAATCATGACGTACCTTCAACTAAGAGGGACCTATTTGACTCTTAGAAAAAGCTCAATTTTAGGAAAGAGTAGCAGTCTCTACATTGTTATTCTTTGAATATCAGACCAAGATAGAAGAGGAGTCGGACTGGGAAGTTCAACTTAGTGTTATAAGTTATTGTCAAGAACATTTGGGTTGTAAAAAGTACACTGGCCTGTCTCAATTCCCAACACTGCCCTTCCTTTATAAGTTGTGCCCTCTACTATCTACTTCAACTCACTGCTTATGGCATGGCAAAGAAATTCTGTTGAGTTGGTATTGTCATAGACATTTAGGGTTAAAGGGGAAAGATAAACTTTGAACAGAAGAGGCAGAAGTTGAGCCAAGCTAATCCAGAGAGAAATTTTGGGTGACGGAAAATCTGTTATATTTTTTCTACCTATTTGTATGCTTTTCTTTCCAGGGCTGCTGATAAGCTCGGGCTGTGCAATATACCCCTTAGGATGGAATAGCCCGGAGATAATGCAAACATGTGGGAATGTCTCCAATCAATTTCGGTTAGGTAAGGTGGCCTGGGCAGGATGGTAGTGATGGTTCTTTTGGGAATCTAGTTTTCAAAGTGCTTTACCTCTTGAAGGGGACTCTGCTGGCTAGTGGTGCTTATCTGAGTCTCTGTCATTATGCTGGCTTGTGGGAAGTGTTGGCTTGGCCAGATTCATTTGGCCTCACTAACTCACAAAGGACTTAAACTCCTCTTTTAAAATTATATCTCCCCACATTCTTTATACACTTTCACCCAGAGTCCTGTGACCAGTTTGGGTAAACTCTATCTACAGGGGGATTTCAAATGCTTAGAGACTGATGATTTGTCATTCTCTGAAAAACTCCTAGTTCCTATTATTGTTTCTTTCCCAGGCACTGTTTTCCAACTATAAATCAATAGTATCTCTTCTCACTCTCTACCAAGGATGTAACAAGAGGTCATTTGGTTTACACCAAGCATTATGAACTAGATTAAATATGGAGAATTGTTACTGGCATTGTTACATTGTTACTGGTATGTTAATGGCCAGAGCTGTCAAGTATTAGAATGGACAACAGAAGTACCTCTGGACTCTTTTATGGTTGCCAGTCCTCACTGAGAATGGCTTAAGTTCACTAATGTGAACTGGGAATAGATTAGTCTCTAACTGAAAGTCTTAAAAATATTTTCCCAATCTACTGTGATGGAAGGGAGTAGAAGGGAGTAGAAGTAGAAATACAATTGATTATTCTCAATTGTAGGAGAGGATTTTGGAACAATGAGGACAACTATTCCTTATAGCTTATGCTCCAATACTTTCCTTTCTCTCTGTTGCCTCAGACTTTTTTGGGTCTCACATGACTCATTTTTGGAGAAAGGGGTTGTTCACTATACAAATATAACATGAGGGAAGGGCTCTATATAAGATGTGACAAATGTGGACCCTGGAATGTCCAGTGTTACTGGATCAAGCCATAGCTCTCTGGCACCTTCTGCCATAGGTGAAGGAATCAGTAAATATTTGGGGGCAGGTTCTGAAGAAGAAGGAAGCAGACTACTGATCCAGCCAGTCAGGATAGATAAAATTGAAACTTAGCACATTTCTCCTACATGGTTGTTAGACACATAATTCTCCTCTTTAAAATAATAGCTTTATTGATACACAATTCATATACCATAAAATCTGCCCCTTTAAAGGCTATAATTAGTGGTTTTCAGTACATTCACAAAGTTGTGCAATCATCACTACTATGTAATCCCAGATTATTCCAGAGGAAAATTAATACCCATAAGCAGTCACTCCCCATTCCCCCCTACATCCCAGCAGCCACTGCCAATATAGATTTGCCTATTCTAGAAATTTCACATAAATGGAATCAAATAATATGTGGTTTTTAGGTCTGCTTCTTTTACTTAGCATATTGTTTTCAATGTTCATCCATTTGTACCATGTATCAATACTTCTGCTTTTTATGGCTGAATAGTATTCCATTGTATGGCTATAACACATTTTGTTTATCTGCTCACTAGTTGATGGATACTTGGGTTTTTCTACTTTCAGGCTATTATGAATAATACTGCTATGAATATTTGTGTACACATTCTTAGATGCACATATATTTTCATTTTTCTTGGGTGGATTTCTAGAAGCAGGATTGCTAGGTCAAGTGTGAATCTATGTTTAAGTCTTTTGAGGAACTGCCAGGCTGTCTTCCAATGTGACTGCATCATTTTAAATTTCAACCAGCAATGTGCAAGGGTTCCAATTTCCCAACATCTTCACCAGTACTTATTTTTCATTTTTTAAAATTATAGCCATCCCCATGGGTATGAAGTGGCCTCTCAATGTGATTTTAACTTGCATTTCTCTGATAACTGATGATGTTGAACTTCTTTTCATTTACTTATTGGACATAACCTTCCTATATCTTCCTTGGAGAAATATATATTCAAATTCTTTACCTATTTTTAACTGGGTTATTTACCTTTTTTGTTATGGTTGTTGAGTTGAAAGAGTTCTTAATGTATTCTGGATACTAGACTCTTTTCAGATATATGATTTACAAGTAGTTTTTTTTTCCTATTTTGTGGGTCATATTTTACTTTCTTGATGATATCCCTTGAAATACTAAGTTATTTCATCTTGATGAAATCCAGTTTTGCTTATTTTGCTTTTGTTTCTTGTGCTTTTGGTGTCATATCTAAGACTATATTGCCAAACCCAAGGTCATGAAGACTGTTTTGGCTATCTCTTGCATTTCCATGTAAATTTTAGGTTCAACTTGTCAATTTCTGCACAAAAGCCAGCTGGGATTTTGATAGAGATTGTGTTGAATCTGTATATAAGTTTGGAAAGTATTTCTACTTTCACAATATTAAGTTTTCTAATCCAAGAACACAAGATGACATTCCACTGAGTTGGATTGACTTTAATTTCTTTCAATGATATTTTGTAGTTTTCAGTATATGAGTCTTACACTTCTTTTGTGAAATATCTTCCAAAGTATTGTTTTTTTAAGATTTATATATTTATGAGAGGCAGTGGAGGAGGGGCAGAGGGAGAAAATCTTCAAGCAGACTCTCCACTGATCATGGAGCCCAGTGTGGGTCTCAGTTCCACAACCCATGAGATCATGACCTGAACCAAAATCAAGAGTCAGATGCTTAAATGACTGAGCCACCCAGGCCTCTGTATTGTTTTTTTATAGTATTATAAATGGAATTGTTTTCTTAATTTTATATTTTGATTATTCATTGTTAGTGTATAGAAATACAAGTGTTTTTTCTATATTGACCTTGTATCCTGCAAACTTGCTGAACTCCTTTATTAATTCTAATGATACTTTGGAATAGATTAAGATTTTCCATATACAAGGTCATGTTATCTGAGAATAGAGAGTTTTACTTCTTCATTTTCAATTCAAGTATCTTTTATTTCTTTTTATTATCTCATCGCCTTGGCTAGAGCCTTCACAACAATGTTGACTAGAACTGGTGAGAGCAAACATCCTTATCTTATCCCTGATCTAAGGAGTAAAGAATCCAGTTTTTCACCATTAAGTATTGATGTTAATAATTTTTTTAAATGTATGGCTTTCAATAGGTTGAGAATGTTCCTTTTTATCTCTTTCTAGTGTGTTAAGTGCATTCATTATGAAAGGGTGATGGGTTTTGTCAAATCCTTTTTCTTCACCTACTGAGATGATCACATGCATTTTATTGATTGCTCTTCATATGTTAAACCAATCTTGCATCTCAGAGATAAATCATAGTTGGCCATGGCATATAATCCACTTTATATGTTGCTTGGTTTGGTTTGTTAGCATTTTATTAAGGATTTCTGTATCTATATTAATTAGGAATATTGGCCTATAAATTTCTTTCTTATGATATGTTTGTTGGATTTTGGTATGCAGGTAACATTGGTCTCATAGAATGAGTTGCTATTTTGGTTAATATAAAATGCCAAAGTAAAAAATTGCAGGCATGATTTGTACATAGTCATTTGGCAGTTTTCTGCACTAGTCACCACCACCCCACAAGGGACTAGTTCACAAATGGGCAATTTTGTGTGCAACTATCTTTGTTTCAAGTTGATGGTCATCAATCACATTTGCCATAGGATCATTATTTTTCTCTTTTCACTCAATATTTTTTATTGTTTCTTTCTCCATTACATTCTCCTCCTTATTTACCTTTCTCCCTGCACCATGTCTTCCCAAGGGCTCTGGCTCCCCTCTCTTCAGTGCCCTGAATACTGTTCTGTTAATCCTTAGGGATGAAGGGTTTGCTGAATCCTGCTTGAGTCAAACCCTCCCAGTTCCTTTTTTGAACTATTCTTTCAAATTCTTCCAACTGCATAAGCGTGTCTCATCCATGAGTCACATTTCCTGCCCATATTCTTCAATTACAGGCCTCCGTATTAGCACTTTTCTGGTTAATGCTGAAAAGAAGAGACATCCTGTGCCATCCTTGATCCTTTTCCAGTCAGCTGCCCAAACATACATGATAGTGCCAACCATATTAGCAGCTATTCCTTGTAATATAGAGGTGCCAGGAGCAGCAACAAAACATGTAATAAAATTTTAAAAAATATATTTTATGAAATGTTGTGAACAGCAATATGAAATATTTGATTACTCTGCTGGAGGGACCAAATGGAAAGTCCCAGAGATGTTTGGAAATAGAGAAAGGCCCAGCTGAGTCCAAACTTTCAGCCATCCCTTCTAAAGCACCAGACGTGTGAGTAAAGCAGTCCTAGGCCCTCCGTTCAAGCCATCTGAATATCACTGAATGACTCTAGTTAAAGCCAATTGCAGTGGAGCTAGCGCTCAGCTGAGTCCTGACTAAATTGTGACCAGCAGATTCATGAGATATGATAAAATGGATGTTGTTTTAAGCTACTATGTCCTGGAGTTAGTTTGTTTTACAATAATGGTTGTATAATAGATTAACCAAAAAATGCCAAATCGTATACATTTAAATTTATTATTTTTAATCAAAAGTAATTTTTGTATGTGATAAAATAGTACATAAATGTATAAAATGCAAAGTCAAAGTCTTTTTCCTAACCCTGACTCCCTTCCCCAAAGGGACCATTGAGTTTTTTTGTATCTCTCCAGAATTTTTAATAAATATAAAAATATGAGCATATCTTTATTTTATTCAATCAAGACCATATTATATATCTATCTATCTATATAACTAACTATACCATTCTGAACCTTGCATTTTTCATTCACCAGTATCTCTCGGAGAGCTATTAATGTTTATAGATCTCCCTTCTACATTTTAGGCATGCCATATTTTCCCATTGTAGGGATAGCATAAACTCTATGAAGGCAGGGATTTCTTTTTTTTTTCTGTGAGATTAAGTAACTTGCCTAAGGACTCTCAGCTGATAAACTGGCACAGCTGGGATTCAAATTCTAGAAGTCTGGTTCTAGCTAGCACCATCCAATAGCAGTTCCTGCAATGATGGAAAACTTTTGCGTCTTGCTATCCAATGTGTTAGCCTTTAGCCACATGTTGTTATTGAACAATTGAAATGTTAGGTTGATGGGACTGAATGTATAATTTAATTTAATATATATTTAATCATGTTAATTTAATTTAATTTATTAATTTAAATATAATAGCCACAGTGTGACTAGTGGTTACCATATTGGAAAGCACAGCCTGAAAATCTGGGTCCTTATCTGCTATGCTCCTCCACAAAGAAAGAGCCTACTAAGGAGACTCAGAAAGAAAAGCCAGAAAAGAAAAATAAGAATGCAGGGTCACAACATCCAAGAGAAAGAGGGTACATTGAAAAAGAGGGTGTAACCAATTGTGTTTAATGTTGATTCAAGTTGCTAGATGAGGATGGAGAAGTGACCATTGGAGTCAGCCAGACTCTAATGATGTCCTAGAGGAGCAGTTTTGCAGTTATAGATACTGGAGTCATTGTGAGGTGAGGAAAATGAAAACAGCATGTATAAACAATTCTTTCAAAAAGTTTTGCTACAGGGGAAAGCTGTGAAACTGAGCAGTAGCTGGAGGAGAATATAGGATTAAGAGAGGCTTTTTCTGGGGTGCTTGGGT